>NC_064616.1:787275250-787910964 GCF_023898315.1 Schistocerca nitens | reverse complement strand
TTCCAATATAGTTATAGGGTCCAATAAGTTAAGAAAGAGCAGTGGTAAACAGTCTTCGCTATATCGGTTTACTAAAACTGGTGCTCCACAGAATTAGAATTTCAGTTTGGCGACTAACTGTAAGGGCTCTGAGTGGGATGTGAGTTTTGTAACTTTCAAGTGTTTTTGTACATTGTTGAAGTGGATACTAGAGTCAGAATAAGTCTGCGAAAGTCTTAACTTGGACCACAAAGAATGAGTTTATTGCAACGAAAAACAGATAAATTCCTGCTAGTTTCTTTCTTGTATTACCTGAAATACGTAACGTCGACCAAGCCATCTGGAGATAATGTTCGTGACATAATAGAAGACATTAACATCGTCTGGTTTTGATAGTGGCGTCTACCGCCAGTTTTAGCATTTTCCAAGCTTCGCTGCTAATCGCAAGTCATGAAATAATACAACGCAATTTCTGTTATTAAATAACGTCTTCATAAGTTAATTTCGTCTTAATGTAACTTACGACTCATTGGAGATGTCCGATATTAACTTGAAAAGCATTCCATAGACATGGAAAGAACTAAATAACTACTCGTTACGGTCCAGTTGCCACAGAACGCAGCAAGTATTTGCTGCAGACTAAATATTTACCTGTTTTTGGGCATCTGCTTCCAAAAATGGGCAAGAAACATTAAATGCTTCCTTCCGGCACGCGTGTAACTGCAGCAGAATGAAGAAGTTAATAGAGATAATGGCAGTAATAATCGAAGTCTTTGGTAACTCCATACTCTGCAATGGCATTTCTCGATCTAAGGAATTTCATGAAATAGTGAAAATTTCTAAATGGATTCATCGTGGTTATGATGGATAAAACCGTCGTTACATCCTGCTAATATAAGCCTAGCATAATTTCAGTGTCAGAAGCCTGCTCATACTTAACCAGATGATAGGGTATCTAAATTTCTTTCACCGTATCTAATTTTTAATCTGTAGCACCCCACCCGTCACTTAGCTGGTTTTGGCGTGTGTTCACCCCAACTAATTGACTAACAGATCAACAGAGAGTGCAAAACTGCCGCAATATCGGATAACGCAAAAAACTGCGGTGGCAGTGTTGATATTAATTTATTCAGAATTGATCACTTTTAATTAAAAACGGGTGCACATTGATGTTATATTCAGCTATTGAACACCAGATGCAAATGTTGAACATAAAATTAATTAAGAAAGTGACTTGGGATTTCAACTACTTGATTGAAGACAGATGCAGTCGATTAGCACAAATTTATTTTAACTCCCGACCTTCAATCATCACATTACAAGACTCTCCTATCAGGCAGTGGTAATAAATTTCGTTTGCGTGGAGTAAAGCATGATAACTCAAAAGTAATTCCTATCGACTGACCAAGGCGTAATGCGAAGTGCGAGAAGAATTCTACAATACACGGCCCATGAAACCCTAGTGGAAACTTTGCCGACCTCGTCTATTCACTCCTAGCTATCTTGCTCAGTATATAGCTGAACCAAAACTTCCTATCTCCAAGCTCAATCGTTCCATTTGCTACGTCCTAAACTGCAGAGATGCTCACTCTTCCCCAGGCAAGCTGAGTAAAGAGTACCACGTCTGGACTCTAGGCAAGCTGGGAAGACTTCTACGTGGACTTCTCCCAGTCCGCTCTTCGCCTCGGTTTCCCCTCCAGCAAAAGCACTTACGCCAATTGCAGCGCAAGTCACGTTAATTATGCGTCGCTGCCCAGCGCCGACCAATGCCTGCTCTGGGAAGTGAACAAATTCCCACAAAATTTCCCTTCCTCTCAACTTCTTCTATTTAGCTCCTCCCAGGTCACCCATCAAGGTTAGCGTCTGCACAAACACCAATTTTTTCGGAATCATGACTCCCAGGAGAGTACTTCAAAGTCCTCGGTCCTACGTTCCCATCGGAGGCCGGCGTATTTCATTCTGTCGCTCTTCACCTGATTTACTTCAGACTCTGTGGACCGTGAACTCAGCGTGAAGTTGCTATAGTCACGAACATGCCTATTTTGACCTCCGTTGACCGCTCCACCGTAGCTTTGCGCGGCTTTCTTGCATGTTTCCCTGAAAACGGGACGACGGACATTTATCAACAGGCGTACAAGTTCTCCGTCTGCTTCCTGGTACACGAGCATGGGGTCGGGGTCAACCACTCATCTTAAGGCGGCTGGTGGCCACGCCACTTTACTGCTTTCTCAGAGCTTGAGCCGCCATAAACTGCCTATTGTTGCTTCCCTTCGCCGTTCCCCAGCCGGCCACGGTCAACCCTAAATACTTCCCTGGGGTAAACTAGCGTCCAGTAAATCGACTCGTTTCCACAAAGTTTTCATGTCATGTGAATTACTTTAAAACCATCATCCGACATTAATTATTCCAATACCTGCCTTGTCAGTCATTTTTTTCAGCCCTACTGTTCGCTCAATGTGAGTTAGGTGATCTTTAATGACTTCATGTAAGGGGCCTAGTTCTTGCCATCTTACATAGCCCCTCTCTTCAAATCAATTTTGTAGTACAGGTGATGATGACTCCTATGGTGTTACCACCTGTGGTACAAAATTAATATCTCCATAACTGGTATTTTTAATCCATTCACGTGAGTAGTTACGGGCGATTGATTACCACTGCCTCCTCTCTGATGCACAACCCCACTCATTCCTAGGGTACCTGCCTTCAATGACTGGATTTACTGTTAAAGTCATGGTCATTATTTAGTCTAATTTTACTTTAATCTCTGCCGATTCCAGAGACAATTATTGGTCAGAGTACTCAAAAGAAAATTACAATTATATTGCAAGGACACACGTCGCAAAGGGCAAATACACATGTTTAAACACCTCTGTGCTTGTCACTTGAACGGCAAGACCCGCAATTATAACTTAAGGTCCATTCACTCTCAGTTATCCATCCCTCCTCGACTTAAATTACTAAAAACATACATGAAGAATATTCGTGTAACATTTTGTGAAGTTGATAGTAGTTGCTCTCATTAAATTATATGTGAACCCCCTTTGACATTTTATAAATAAAGGTTTCTTTTTTTTGTCTGTCTCTGGACATTTATATTGTGCATGGTGTAAGTGTCATCTTTACACAATTCAACAAGGTCTGGCCCAGTCCAGTGTCTGGATTGTGTACACACATGTACTTATATATATATATATATATATATATATATATATATATATATATATATATATATATATATATATATATATAACACAACACAAGCAAAATGACAAGAATCATTGCGTATTGAGCAACCACTGTTGTGTATTTGTAACAAGGTATAAGTATGAAACCTTATTCTAACACAAACAGACGTGGAATGACAAATATATGACGTTTTAACAAATGGCACATTTATAAAATCATAACCTTCTTATAACATAATTCATAAACAGAACAAGTGAGTACGTTCGTTGAGGCGCATGTTATTCATTTGAATCCACACTGACACACTCACACGCACGGCACAAGTTTCTTGCAGGAACGGAAGTGACATTAGTTCTGACTAGCAAGTTGAGGGATGGCTAACGACTGAGAAGAGAGCAACGTCGATTACGGAGATGGCGCCACAGGCGCCCGCATCTTCTTGAGGCAGGATGGCTCTCACCTAAGAGCTCGTTGTTGACATCTTGTCCGACAGGCACAAGACCCCATCGGTGCATTTATGATCGGTGACCTCTCGCGGCTCAGCCATAGGTCATTGCTCCTCCTATAGACGTTTTAGGGCAAGGGAGGGACCGTGATAAGACAAGAGCCTATTTTTTGCTCAGGCCCTCAAAGTTGGTGTCCTTAGGCACAAAAGGTCAGCTGGGCTGTCGCTCCACCTGAAGTGGCGAGCAACAAATATAGAAACCTTCTTGGACCTCTTCATTGCTGCCGCCGATCCGCACCGTGTACAGAGACCAGGACCGACCTCTTTGTCGTACACAGAGGTGCTGGATGTCACCTCTCCTTGGCTGCTGAGTTGACCACCGTCCCCGTCGATTCAGTGCGTGGTCTGCATGCCATCACCATCGTCAGCTGTGTGCTCCCCTCATTGCTGTCGTCCTCGTTCCTTGTCAGCTCGTGTGTGGTGTGCCAGGTGTCGTAGCTTCGACTCCCTCTTGCTCAGTTACGCCACCTTAACACACTAAGACAACTAATTTTAGTACAGGGAAAGTGCTCATGTTTAACCATCAGTACCATATTTTTTTTAAGGTAATGAACTTGTTTCATTACAAAAGGAATAATTTTACGTGTTTGTAAATCAACTTCAGGATCAATTAAAATAGAAATGTAACAGAACCTTTTTTATACATAAACATAAAAATTGTACAAGACAACTTGCTTCACAGTCGTTCACACACATACACAATCAAGGGATAGGGAATCAAGATTATCTGGACAGGATCCCATCACCATTTCTAACTACCAATTCCTACCACTAACACGGTGTTTGCCAACCCGACTACATATTTACTATTTACTACTTTTTATCTCTAATCTGGTTTTTTCTTCTGAGTTCCCTATGTGGCAGACGTCCCTCTTATTGTGCCTGCGAACATGTATAAAACACAACAAACTTAGACATGTGTCAGTCTTACCAAGATTTTTGTTGGAAGTTTGGATAGCGTCCTTTATCGTGTGCTATTGCGACACTTCTTCTCTCCTCTATTTTCTTCCCGTTTTCTCCTTTTGTCACGAATGGTTTTATAAGGCCTGTGAACATGTTTCGGATTAGCAATGTCACAATGGCACAACACAAATATAGCTCACTGCTCACACACGCAGTTGTTACACTATCTTGGTATCAACAAGTATTTCTGGCGTATCAATGCTGCTGTTCACTCTAACATGCACTGGGTGCGCTAATTCACGCTACTGCGCATAGCTGTCCACCTCTTACGTATTCAGGGGCATACGAGATGCGTCGGTGTGTCCTCGTAACGACCTACGGGACTGGCCACCTGAAATATGTTCTCCAATGACGGAGATACAACTACGGGGAACTTTTCTGTAATTTACAGAGTTCCAAATCTATCTTTTTTTAGGGGTACGCCCAGAAATTCTTGTTTTCCATTCTTTAATCATGTGTTTTTACAAAATACTCTAGTGCACTTTACTTTCACAACATCGAGAGGTGAGATATAATAATCAATAATGAAAACGCAAAATACGGCACATATAAACGAGACATTCTACCGCTAAGATCAGTATATACACAAATAAACAAGACACTTTAACAAAAATCCTTATTCTAAGTACCGTGATTGGAGCTAACAGGGTGGTGCTGTAGGGTATCTCATTAATTACTTCCTGGAAATCTTTGATGAAGATGTCTCATGTGGCGTGCTTCTTACTGCAGTACAATCTGCAAATGTTTCGTAAATCCTTCATTGTTCTTTCAGAGGGATTATAACTGGGGTGGAAGTGGGATATGGAAACTGGTTTAATCCCAAGACTTTCAAGTGTTCTCTTCCATACCTCCGACCTGTACTGTGGCCCATTGTCTGACAAAATATACTCTACTGGCCCTACCTATGCCAGGAAATCTCTACGTAGCGCCCTGCTCACCGTTGTCCCGGTTGCTCTTTTCAATGGTGTCAGGGTGACATTCTTAGACGTTAATTCTAAGACCACCGTGATGTATCTATAACCCCTTTGTGTGGTTTGTAACGGACCCATCAAGTCCGTCGCCGCTGTTTGTCTTAATTTCTCCGGAATAATGGGGTACAGCGGCGGCTGCATGGCTACAGTACTTGTTTTCGCCTTCTGACACTTCTGATATAGCGCGAGAACTTTGCGTATTCGTCTCTCCATGTTTTTGAAGTGACAGGCGCTTTTTAGTTTCAAGAAGCACTTCCTGGGTCCGAAGTGAGCATAACTGAGATGCGTATACCAGATGAGCTTGTTTATTACTTCCTCTGGCACACACACAACCCACAACGTCTCACCCGGATTTCTTCTGTAAAACAGGACCCCCTTTCTTAACAGATAATGCTGCCTAAGCCTGGCTTGCGTTCTATCTTTCCACTTTTCTTTTATTCCTCTCAGCACAGGATCTTTGTCTTGTTCTCGCCCAATATCACGCATTGTCACTGTGATATAATTTTCAAATGCCACATTTCGTAGATAGAACAAGGAGAAATGTTCTTGTTCCAGTTCTTCACCCTGATAATCGCTTATCCCCAGAGGGGAAGGGGATAGTGCATCCTCTATTACATTTGTGGGTCCCGGCACGTAGACTATTGTGAAATTGAATTCCTGGAGGACAGCAACCCATCTCGCAAGCCTCCCATGCGTTAATTTGGCCGTAAGTAAGAACTGCAGAGCTCTATGATCGGTATAGACATGTGTCTTACGTCCGAATAAAAAGTAGTTGAACTTCTGGAACCCCCACACTATCGCGAGGGCCTCCAGTTCGGTTACTGAGTAGTTCCTTTCGCTTTTACTCAGCACCCGACTCCCGAACGCGATCGTTTTGTGTATCTTTACTCCATCTTCTTCATATTCTTGGAAGACCATTACACCTAGCCCGGTTTTCGCGCTATCCGTGGCCATACAGAAGTCATGCGCCAGATCAGGATGTGACAGAATCGAAGCCTTTACCAGAGCTGATTTTAGCATACTGAATTCGCTTTCTGCATCATTGTCCCATACCCACGCCGCATTCTTTCCGCTTAATTGACACAGTCGTGGTGTCGCCAATGCCTTTATATATATGATTTTTTTGTAAAAATTTACGACACCGAGAAAGCCTCTCAGCTGTTTCCTTGTGGTAGGCGTTGCAAATTCTGCGATTGCCCTCATCTGCTCTGCGTCTGGCATAATGCCTTCCCCTGAGGTGACGTGACCCAAAAAATGTACTTGTCTTCCTCCAAAACAGGACTTTTTTATATTTACCGTCACCCCATGTTTTCTTAATTTGGAGATCACTTCTCCTAGCAGATTGTTGTGAGATTCCCATGTCTTTTCCGCAATGAGGATATCATCAACGTAACATGTTATTCTCTCCCTTAACCCCTCATCCAAAATTGTTCCTAATCCTCTTATAAATGCTGCAGACGAAATATTCAGGCCAAAGGGGAGTCTCTTAAATTGATAGCATCTACCAAATGCGATGAACGCCGTGTATCTTCTACATTCTGGATCCAACTCGATTTGCCAGAAGCTGGATTTCAAATCCAGAGAGGAAAACACCGCAACTCCATGGAATTTCTGCAGCAACTCATCGAGCCTCTCGGGTCTGTCGGTTTCCGGAACTATGATCGTATTGATCTGCCGGGAATCTAACACAAGTCGAATTTCCCCGTTCCTTTTGTCTACGATCCTGAGGGGGCTGTTGTATTGTGACTTTGCTGGCTCTATCACATCCTCCCTCTGCATCCGCTGGAGTTCGATAAAAACACGATCTCTGTACGACCACGGAATCGGGTACGGCGGTACTCGAAACGGTTTGTGCCTCTTTACGTCAAATTTATATTGATAGCCCTTTATGGAGCCCGTCTTGGGGAGAAAAACTTCAATATTCCTTCTTAGCACATTGTCTAGCCCTTCTTTGTCTGCGTCTCTTATGACCTTTAGCCGGCCGCGGTGGTCTTGCGGTTCTAGGCGCGCAGTCCGGAACCGTGCGACTGCTGCGGTCGCAGGTTCGAATCCTGCCTCGGGCATGGATGTGTGTGATGTCCTTAGGTTAGTTAGGTTTAAGTAGTTCTAAGTTCTAGGGGACTGATGACCACAGAAGTTTAGTCCCATAGTGCTCAGAGCCATTTGAACCATTTGATCTTATGACCTTTATGCTCCTGGAGCAGTATTAAACCCTGACTTCACCGCTTGTTCCAACTCTGCTACCGCAAATAGCTTTTCCTATACCTGCACTAGACGTGAAAATGTAGGCGTCTTGTGGGAGATCATTCTAGGCGCGAGTCTAAACGCAAATTTCTCTATCCAGTACTTTAGAAAACGACGTTTATTTGGTTTCTTCTTTGATAACAGACCAAATGTCTAACAAAGAAGTGTCTTTGTTCATCTTCTGACAATAGTCGCGCCAACTGTTTCACATTAGCTGTTTCAGTGGGCGTTTCGTCGAAGCATCTGGTTCCGATATGGGCTGTTTAATAATATTATCACTATTAGGAATTTGTTTAAATATTTTGCAGGCTTCTGTCCGCTTTCTAATTACAGAGTCTCAATATTTATTCCACCAAGTTGCCGATGGTCCTCTCGTTGAGAAGACTGAATTAGTTGTATCAACAGATACCGCTGCTTCATCACCGATTACTAAAAAAATTCATAGTAGCTTTGTATTGGTCACGGCGAAGTTACACTCCTGGAAATGGAAAAAAGAACACATTGACGCCGGTGTGTCAGACCCACCATACTTGCTCCGGACACTGCGAGAGGGCTGTACAAGCAATGATCACACGCACGGCACAGCGGACACACCAGGAACCGCGGTGTTGGCCGTCGAATGGCGCTAGCTGCGCAGCATTTGTGCACCGCCGCCGTCAGTGTCAGCCAGTTTGCCGTGGCATACGGAGCTCCATCGCAGTCTTTAACACTGGTAGCATGCCGCGACAGCGTGGACGTGAACCGTATGTGCAGTTGACGGACTTTGAGCGAGGGCGTATAGTGGGCATGCGGAAGGCCGGGTGGACGTACCGCCGAATTGCTCAACACGTGGGGCGTGAGGTCTCCACAGTACATCGATGTTGTCGCCAGTGGTCGGCGGAAGGTGCACGTGCCCGTCGACCTGGGACCGGACTGCAGCGACGCACGGATGCACGCCAAGACTGTAGGATCCTACGCAGTGCCGTAGGGGACCGCACCGCCACTTCCCAGCAAATTAGGGACACTGTTGCTCCTGGGGTATCGGCGAGGACCATTCGCAACCGTCTCCATGAAGCTGGGCTACGGTCCCGCACACCGTTAGGCCGTCTTCCGCTCACGCCCCAACATCGTGCAGCCCGCCTCCAGTGGTGTCGCGACAGGCGTGAATGGAGGGACGAATGGAGACGTGTCGTCTTCAGCGATGAGAGTCGCTTCTGCCTTGGTGCCAATGATGGTCGTATGCGTGTTTGGCGCCGTGCAGGTGAGCGCCACAATCAGGACTGCATACGACCGAGGCACACAGGGCCAACACCCGGCATCATGGTGTGGGGAGCGATCTCCTACACTGGCCGTACACCACTGGTGATCGTCGAGGGGACACTGAATAGTGCACGGTACATCCAAACCGTCATCGAACCCATCGTTCTACCATTCCTAGACCGGCAAGGGAACTTGCTGTTCCAACAGGACAATGCACGTCCGCATGTATCCCGTGCCACCCAACGTGCTCTAGAAGGTGTAAATCAACTACCCTGGCCAGCAAGATCTCCGGATCTGTCCCCCATTGAGCATGTTTGGGACTGGATGAAGCGTCGTCTCACGCGGTCTGCACGTCCAGCACGAACGCTGGTCCAACTGAGGCGCCAGGTGGAAATGGCATGGCAAGCCGTTCCACAGGACTACATCCAGCATCTCTACGATCGTCTCCATGGGAGAATAGCAGCCTGCATTGGTGCGAAAGGTGGATATACACTGTACTAGTGCCGACATTGTGCATGCTCTGTTGCCTGTGTCTATGTGCCTGTGGTTCTGTCAGTGTGATCATGTGATGTATCTGACCCCAGGAATGTGTCAATAAAGTTTCCCCTTGCTGGGACAATGAATTCACGGTGTTCTTATTTCTATTTCCAGGAGTGTATTAGCGTCTTAATCCAATCCTATGCTACTGTTCGAAATTTCACCCAGTCTGTTTTTGTTGACTTTCCACCTCCTTCATTGGGTCTACGATGTTCTTGTATGCACTTGGTGTTCACACATCTCGCCATACGATGGTATGTCCAGCATTGTCGTATATGATCGTTTTGGTAGTTTAGGTGTTATGGTGTGGGGAGGCATAATGTTGCTCCAAATCTTTGAACACGATACTCTGTATTTTACGGACCATAAGACGCTACGGAAAATAAGACGCACCTTAATTTTTAATCAGTTTTTAAAATAACACTTTTAGGATTTTTGTTACTAGATTGCAAAGCACACTAAAAAAATTCTTAGTTTATAAAACCGAACTGACCTTTAAAATTCCTGAAAATCGACATCTGAACTTTATTCTTCTTCTTCCTTTTCGTCGTCATCGTTGTCCTCTCCATCTATAAGGTGGTCTTCAATGCCATCGAGAGTGTTACTTATGCCGCACTTGTTGAAAGATGTAACAATAATATCTTCTCCACTTTAACTCACGACTCTTTTATCCACTGACACACATGTTTGAGTGTAGGTCGTTTTAAGGCTCCCTTTGGTGTGAGTTCATGTTGGACTTCATCCATCATACATTTGTGCCATCCCTGTCTCATATACACTTCAAATGATTTATTTATCGAGACATCAAGAGGTTGCAATTGTGAAGTAAGTCCTCCCGGAATAACAGTAACCCTGTATTTCCCTGTCTGAAATTCTCTTTCACAAAATTTTTCACATTATTGCTAAACTGATCTAGCACATGAAGAGAACTCTTCTTCAATACAGTACCTTTCCTTCTCTCCTACACTTTGTTAATCCATAATTTCATACCAGCCTCGTCCATCCAACCCTTTTCATGTACGTGAACAACAACTCTTGTGGTATTTCGAAGGTTTTGGCAGTGTTTTGCCCTTGAAAGTGATCATTGGATTAAATTTAGTACCGTCAGCACAGTATGAAAAGACAACAGTGTTGAGAATTTTTTCATGTTCACTTGTCTTTATAGGTTCAGTTTTAGCACGTTTCATGGCAACAGTTCTGTTACACGGCACATCAAATGGTACAGGATTTTCGTCTGTATTCGCTCTTTGGCTTAATTCCACGCTGGTTATCTTTCGATGTTGAATAATAAATCGATGGGAAGATAATATTTTCTCTTCATACTCTTGTGAAATTTTCTGATATATTTTGGTTTTGGTTCGCGTGCTAAGTCCATGACCCTTCATAAAACTGTAGCACCAACCAACTCCACACTTAAAGTCTGTTAAGTCCCATAGTAAAACTAGATTACAAGCGGGTATTTAAATCATTTCTGTATTAATTCCAGTGCCATTTTGACGGAGTTCTTGAATCCATTTCAATATGTCATCTTCTATTTTGGACCATTTTGCATTCAGTCCTCTAGTCTTCCTCATTTTTTTCAGTTCTTCTCTACTATCCCGGCAGTCACGAATGGTTTTCTCTGTTGGTGGAGGGCCAAAATTCCACTTAACTGATCTGTTTCCATGTTTTTCTGCATATGCTATTACTTTCAATTTATAGCCTGCATCATACGAATACCTTTTTTCCCATTACGAAACTAGCTGCTAACAACGATATTGTATTGTTACCGATAACACAGACCACTTTCTCTTCAAGTTCACTGGCACGGTAGGCTACAGTGACGCCTCACAGGCTAGACAGTGTTCTGGGTTTGTAATGGCAGGGCGGGTGGAGACACTGTTAGCAAGCTTGTGGATTCCTGCAAACCATGTTCGTCGCATCGATGCACTGCTGCTGTCAGATGAATCCAATGTTGCCAAATAGAGATAGGTTACCTGAGCCATCGAATATATGCCCATTTATAAGACTGGCGGGAATTTTAAATCAAACACTGGATATTTTTATATTAATTTTGTGTATAAGACGCACCTGAATTTTGGAGGCAGTTTTTCGAAGAAAAATGTCGTCTTATAGTCCGTAAAATACGCTACCGGTCAATGTTGTTTTGACACTATATTCCTCCCCATGTGCATCTTTTCATGGGTTCATTCGGCCCTGACTTCATTGCTATGGATGACAATGTACGACCGCATCGAACAGCGCAAGCGGAGGAGTTCTTGAAACGACAGGATATTCGGCGAATGGACTGTCCTGCCCGTTCCGTCCACTTAAATCCGATCGACCACGTGTGGGATACTTTGTGGAAACCTATTGAAGCACATCCAAATTCGCCAACAACCATCCAGCAGTTGTCAACTTCACTGGTGGGGGAAAGGGGAATGGAATGCCCCACCTTAAGAACACGTTACCAACCTAGTGGCCAGTTTGGGAGCACATTGGATACCATGCATTGCCGTCCGTGGTCTTTTTTTTTATATAGAGGTGGAGACCCTCCACGCCCACACAGGCAACAAAAAAGGTCCACTGCCATCTCTGCCTAAGGGTTAACTTTCACTAAAGTGAGGTCTCGCAAGATGTGGGTATAGCGATGTTTCCGTACGACTGGTTAAGGTTAACCGTTAATACGCGCTCATATGGAGATAGAGTGGGCCGAAAGTTGAACGAAGCATAGTGGTTTGAAGGGCAGAGGGGGGGGGGGGGGAGGGGGGGAGGGAGGGAGTGCCAAGGCAAGAGCCAAGGGGAAAAAACCATTGCGATAGTTGGGTCAGGTAGTAAGTAGCGGTTTTCTTGCTGCCTACGACAGGTCATGCAAGGGTAGGCTTTGTTAGTAGTGAGCACCATGCAGTTGTTGTGCGGTGGTATTACTCGTCGGCTGCCTCTCGGTGCCGGTGTTGATTACTCGTTCAGCGTCATCATACCTGTAACAGTTAGGTTCACTATCGTTTGGTATCCGTAGGTCATATATCAGATTCACAGTGTATGGTAATGTTGGCTCTTTTTTGTGCATCAGTGTGCGACCTTGTCGGTGTCTCTCCTGTAGCCTGTTGGTAGGCTTTAATAGCAGCTGGCATATCCAGTCAACGTTGCTGCTGTGCAGGGGTTTGGCAATGTTGTCGCTTGTGGATGTATGTTAGCTTTCAATAGGTAGTTATGCCCTAGCTAGCAGAGTCCGTGGTGGTCATGCACCCTATTAAGAACCATGTCCCGCCTTTTATAATTTCCAGGGGGACCATCATAAATCGCAGAGGCTTCAGTTAACCATTGTCTTTGAATGAAACTGTTATTTCGTTGCGTAATTATTTCATTTACCCTTTCTAAAATATATTGAATCAGTTATTTCTATGTTTGGTCCAAGTTTCATTGAGATATGTTACTTGACAGTAACACATCATGCGAAAATCCCTTTAGTTTCGCAAACCAGTCTACTATAAAGTGATCCGTCAGACCCATTTCATATGTTTTTGTCATCGATTTATGTAGTTTCTCGATGCCTTTGGCTTCCTGAATGTTACAGTAGCGGACCTCAAGGAAGGAAAAGAGCAGTGTTTTTTCTTTTATATCATGTCATCTGTAATTTTTTATACTAATCATTTTTCCCATGTCAGCACCCTATGTTTTAATTCTGTATGCGTGGTTTGAGCGCGTGAGACGAGTATCTTTTCTCATGAGTGAAGGGAGTCCTGTAGCTTAGAGCACTCTCCCCCCGTTTCTTGCTTCCAGAGTGGGCAAGGGCTGGTCAGTTGGATCGCCACGCGCTCTGGTACGAGATCCCGATGATTCAGGTTTTGTCTCTCGTAGACACTCCCAGAGGTGGATACAGGTATTGGAATGGTTTTGGAATATTTTAGTTCTGTTTTACAGTGACGTTTCAGGCTTGGAATACTAGGAGAAAATTTACGTTATTCGTTTTGAGTATAATTTCGCAAGTGTGCGAGTGTTTCCGGTTTGTAAATCTACATCTACATTCATACTCCGCAAGCCACCCAACGGTGTGTGGCGGAGGGCACTTTACGTGCCACTGTCATTACCTCCCTTAGGAGAAGTACTTTGTGTGTAACTAGTTTGGCAACAACGTGGTGTGTGTGATAAGACAAAGGAACCATGCGCGTTTGGATGTTTTCTCAAGATGTTTCGTCCTCAATGTTTTAGGTTAATTAAATGGTTCTGTCTGCAATTAGCACTGTTTTGTTATCCTAAATTACCTGAATTTGTGGCGGATTTTGTAATTGGGTCTTTTAACAGCCACGTTTTTATGTTATATTGTAATGGGATCGAAGTCTTGTCCTTTCTTAGTCTTTCATAAATGCTCATACCTTCAGTGCTTGACTAGAATGAAGGTGATTTTTCATTAAGATGTAATTTTTGAACCTAAATAGTTGTGTTTCGTACTTCGCATTTTCACGAGTGCCGATAAATATTGAGACTCTGTAATTAGAAAGCAGACAGGAGCCTTCAAAATGTTTAAACACATTTCTAATAGTGATAATTTTATTAAATATAAGAACATCAGATGCTCTTGTGAAACACTCATTTAAATAGATAATGTGAAATTGTTGGCGAGATTATTGGCAGAAAATGAATAAAAACACTTCTTTGTTAGAAGAAGAAACCAAATGAACATCGTTTCCTAAGATATTGGATAGAGGGATTCGTGGTTAGACTTAACTCCACAATGGCCTCCCATAGGACGCCTACATTTGAGTTCTCGGACGCCGAGGGAAGTCTGGTGCAGATATCGGAAAAGCTATTTGCAATAGCAGCGTTGGAACAAGCGTTGAAATCAGGGTTTAATAAAGCTCCAGGAGTCAACTACATAACCTACTCAATGACTTAAAATGAACATACACCGCCTCAATGTTATTATAAAGTACTAAGAAAAACCACTATTCTCCGCGAGAAATGCTCTAAAAAATTACTATTCAGTGAACTCTCCACTCCAAAGTTCTGCTGAGAAAATGTTCAGTAATATTTACAGTACGCTGTGCAATAAATAAAACATTTCCGACGTACTGGAGCACACACATAGTAACTCCTGTCCTGAAACTGGGAAAGGATCCGTGCCAGACCTAACCTTGTCAGCCTACTTCCTTGTCATCATGCGTCTGTAAGACGTTTGAAATGACTATAAAAGCTCGTTTGGTATGGTGATCAGAAACACACCTTGTTATCGCAGACACAATTCGTTCTGTAAAAAGGTGAAGTACCAGGGATAATCTTAGCGGCCTTCCTCCATGTATGTGGAGCGTATTAGAACGTGGATAACAAATCCATTACATGAACATCGAATTATGGGGCTATCGGAAACATATATACTCTGTATCTATACTATGCTGTCCAACTTTATGTGTGTCAGCAGGTTAACACATTCCTTGGCTCACGTATCGCAACTAAATGGCTACCTCAAGGGGCCATTCTGAGCCCTATATTGTATATGCTGCACGCAGCCGACCTCAAAAATGTATTTTCTCCTAATATCAAAGTCCTCCAGTACGCAGATGATATATGCACTTACTTTAACTCTTGATCATTTGTGGTTCAACGAACCAATGACAGCACTCCATGTATGGTCGCTAGGAACAGGACCAACACTATCAACGGATAAGCCACAGGTACATGGCCGGCCGAAGTGGCCGTGCTGTTAAAGGCGCTGCAGCCTGGAACCGCAAGACCACTACGGTCGCAGGTTCGAATCCTGCGTCGGGCATGGATGTTTGTGATGTCCTTAGATTAGTTAGGTTTAACTAGTTCTAAGTTCTAATGACCTCAGCAGTTGAGTCCCATAGTGCTCAGAGCCATTTGAACCATTTGAACCACAGGTACATGGAAAAACTGACGTCAACAACAGATACTATGCGACTGGATCCGTGTACTTTTCCTAAAAGATTTTCTGTCAAATTCCTAGGATTATATCTAGACTGCAGATAGTCACGGTACTAACACATCGAATACGTTACATTAAAAGTTGCTGCAGTCATGGATTGTGCGGCTGGTCCCGGCGGAGGTTCGAGCCCTATCTCGGGCATGGGTGTGTGTGTTTGTCCTTGGGATAATTTAGGTTAAGTAGTGTGTAAGCTTAGGGACTGATGACCTTAGCAGTTAAGTCCCATAAGATTTCACACACATTTGAACATTAAAAGTTGACCAAGAAATGAATATCATTGTACGCATATGGTGGGTAAGTGACCCAGAGGCTCTTCTGATCATCTATAGGTAGCTAATATGGTCTGTACTACATTATGGGAATGTATCCGATGGAAGCGTGCCAAAATATGTTGGCGGGATGGGACAAGTTACAATACAGGGCAGTGAGAACAGGTTCTGATGCTATGTCGACATCAGCGGCCAATGCTCTTCTTGTAGAAGGAAAAGGAGCAGCACTCAACATTCGACGACAGCCTGTAGCAAAGAAATTATTATTAGTGACATACGAACCCTAAGAACATGACGATCAGGATTATCCAACTGTTGCATTAGCTCTTGCAGAAAAAAAAAAAATCCTCTTCTTATAAGCTACCATCAGCTACGGGCATTATTACCATTAGTTGCATAAAACAACGGTTTACCAGAATAGAGCGCTCCATACAAGCTAGCTTCTTTATAGATATGGTATTTTATTCGTTCTCATTGACAACCAGTAGACAAAATAACCAGTCAACAAAGTATCTCACAGACCAAGTTACGTCCAGAGATACACGGACGGTATCAAGACAGCAGGAAAAATCAAATATGCTTTCTACAGCCGTTTAACAAAGACAGTAGGGAGATATGCTGCCCATAATAAAGAGCACAGTTGCACCGCTGAAATACTAGCAGCTCGAGAAGCTGTTGCGTATGGAATAAGGAACGAATTTCAAGAAGTTCGATCTTAACAGAGACGAAAATAACACTACAAATGACAGAAACACCATCCCTGATTATGTAGAGTAGTATGTTTTTAAGTTGGTTAGTACCTCCAAGTACATGCGCTAGAGTAAGCCATTAATGCCTACTCTCCTGTGGCTAGCAAACCAGGTGTTGAAGTGTGATGCGTGGACGTAAAACGGTTAGTCTACACTGACAGGTGTTGTCCACTTAATGGTGCAGTTACTACAATGCAGAAAACATCTGGTAGTAAATAATGTGATCTGTTTGTGGAAACACTGTTCGATGCAGAGAAAAAACAACCAACACACTGATGTGTGTACATATTAAGGTGTCACACATAAAAGTATCTGTACTTATACCCATAACACCCTGCATACAAGATACACCGAGTTTGCCTCATACTACAAGAAAAGTTGATTTTAAAGTAAACGTCATTTGGATCAGAGGAGATTCAGGAATCATCAGAAATCAAATAACCGACAGAAATGCTAAATAAGGTATTACTAAAAAAAATCCAAGCAATCAGAATCCAGTGTAATGACTTGATAGGGAAAATACGCCACGAAACATATGAGGAACAGGACAGAGAGTGGACAGTAACCAAAGAAACAAATGAATATTTTATACTTGTATTTAACCTACCCAGCCGAGGAAAGCATGGTTTGACGTACTCAGAGACAGTAAACGCCAACAAAGGCGCATAATACAAATGTGGTTAGGACACAGATGTTACCCTAGTCACCTCTATAAAATTAAAGATATAGAGTCCCCAATGTATAGTCATGAGAGTGAAGGGGAGGCCAATTTAAACCACGTAATATTAGCATGAGTTAAATACCGAACACAATAAGCAAAATTATACCGCAAGATGAACCAGCTGAAAGTTCCGTTGCCCATATCCATTACTGTCCATTTAAGTACGAATGATACAACGGTCTATCATATCAGGGGACTTTCTGCAAGATTCAGATATCAGCATTTAAATTCATTTCGTTTTTGAATATTTGTGTGTGTACATGAAACCGCATAAATTAAAAAATAACTCCACTGTAATGTTGTTGCTTTAATTTGCTATGAAAGTGGTGCTGATAATAAAACCGGGTTAAAAGCTGTGAGCTGTCTGGGGAAGTTAACCTTGCATTACTGAGCAACTGCTTCACCAAATATCCAATCTAACGTACCAAATTCCCAACCAGACTAACATTAATTATAATCTTTTAATAGTCATACGACTACCGGTGATATATATATATATATATATATATATATATATATATATATATATAGAATTTAAATAAAAAGAAATAAATCAGTTTATATTTGGATATTTATTTTAACATTGATCATTGAAATTTCAGCATATTAAACTTGAGTCATAACTAAGCTGGTGCCTTATTTAGGATTATGTAAATGTGAGTTTGTAATCTTATTGAACCCATCAAATAGGGAGCCAAGATTGGGAGACTGCATACAACACTGCATTCATAAAATAACACACGAAGAACGTTGAAACATATGCAAGAGGAAATTAACCACAACCAACCGATTCAATTTTCACCCAAAGAAGTTACGTTCGTAGCGCAATCCTGTCCGTCATGTAATTACCACACACTGGTATACTAAATTCATACTAACTCTCTGTGAAATCTTCCCGAAAAGAATAGCTGAGGGCTACTTTGGTAATTACACCACAAGGTACACGTGGTCAACTTGGTTTACACAAAGAGCATAACTCCACAATAATTTTGATAATTAAAATAAATTACATCGAAATGCAATTTACAAAGGAAAAACCTCGAACTGGTTACTATCGTCTTACTATTAACCTGATGGGTCAAACAATTGTATAAGCACGTGGTACTGGTCTCACAAAGTACACCCCACGTGGGTTGAAAATAAAGAAAAGTTGCTATATTGGAAAATATTGTCAAGACGAGACGTTATAATCTCAACCACATTCGCATTTAAGATAGATGATCTTAGTTAGAGTTACGAATCCTCAACACGTGGTTCCACTTTACTCACAAAGTAGTGACAAAGCAACTAGTGGAAGATATTCTAAACTTCACACTCGAATTTCACTGCGTTGCAGTTTAAGATAACATAAGATATTTTAGATCTAAATCTGAAATAAAGGTGATTACATTTTCAGTTAGGCTGAACTTAAGAAATCCATTGTCCTACGGACTTAGCAGACACGCGCTTAGCCGGAGATCTTACCACTTCAGACGCTCGCCGTGGACAGACTGCCGTGGTCCCTTCCTGAGGGGTGCCTCACAAATACAAACGGAAGTGACCAGAGAGGCTGCTTCCTATACCAACATGACAAGGGACGGACAGGACCATACTAAGGATAGAAACCTCTTTGCTTTTAGAAAGCGTAGCTACCTGTTCCGACGTTGGTCCTACTGTTCTCTAGCAGACAGGCTTGTCTGCTACCATCCAGCATGCAACTAGAAATACATTTGCTCATTCATCCTCTCACACAGAAGGGAAGGGGGATGACAGTATCTTATCATATACAGTATATAAAAGAAAGCGGATGTAGGTTCCGTATGAGACTGTGTGACATGAATTACATATAAACTGTGTTTTAAAGTGTAGTAGTGTGACAGATCGTTCTTGTTTATGTGTAAAAGTAACACGTTTCTCTGCTCAGTCTCCTCCCAGATAGTCAGAAACACCACAGTAAATTTAGAAGAGGAATTTATGGCGTAAATGACAACAGATTTAAGAAATTAACATGAAAGGAATCCAACAGAGACCTTTCATAGCCCCAACGCTCCGGGAAAAGACTGTGCAGGGAATTTTCTGGCCATGCTAGGACATTCCCAAGCAGGCTTCTCACACCCAACTTAAACCAAAATGTAAAGAAAAGGCAAAAGGTCACCAGCTACTTGCTAAAACACAATAATTTCAACACATCTTTAGAATCCTCCAATTTCAAAGAGAAAAAAAAACAATCTGTGACACCTATTTAAAAGATAGTGTAGACCTAATCCGGTCAGCAAGTAAAAACAATGGTTCCTGTGTCACTAATATGAAAACAATTTCTTGTTTTACCCTTATGGAGTTCACCAGTATTTGCTCATTGCAAGAGCCAACTGATCACAGGAAAATTATGACTGTTTATTGACAAGTAAAATTCATGAAAATAGCAAAGGTGCCACAGCAATTAAAAAAGAACATGAAAATAACATCAGTATTAAAAAGCAGAACATTACAATGCACAATCCGCAAAAGCAAAAAAAAGAAAATGATGAGAGAAAAAACATGTTTTACAAAGTGGTTATCGCAAAAAAAATTCTATATCTTATAAAACTAATAATTTTTAGAATTAAAATAACTTTGTGGCACTAATTTAATCACTCTACTATATTTCAGTTAGTTAGCAAACAATGATCACTGTGTCATTATACTGAAACTACAATTAATTATGTGATTGTTACACTTAAAGGGTTCCTCATTATAAATATGCCCCATGCAAAGGCTAATCGATCACTGTCCAATGAGCATGAATAGCTATCTGACTGATAAACGAAGCAATGCCATAGGAATGAATTTACGAAACAAAATTTCACAAATCTAATACAACACACAAAAACAAACATTGAGAAATAAAACAGCTCTGAAAGTACAGTAGTCAACGTCTAAAAAAAAACACCAATAAATAAAACACCTGCAAAATACAAGAGTCAGTCTAATAAAAAAAAACACCAATAAATCGAACCCCTGCAAAATACACGATCAAAGTTTCTCTGAAAGAACACACGTATATGCATTGGACTAAGAACCATATAATCACTGTTCACTGGCACACTCAGTAGTTACACTGTTCTGAGGCACAATATAGGAGGGGGGGGGGGTTCGTCGCCGCAGCTTTCAGTAGGGATTTTTGTCCATCTGTTGCGTGCAATCCCGTCGTCTCTGCCCTCTCATGAAGTTTCTCTTGGTGGCCCGTGTCACGTACATCTCGATTTGGTTCCATGTTTGTGTTGTCAAATTCATGCGGTATCCTCGTTTGAAACGCCAGGTTGATATTCCTGGGCAAGGATGACACTTAATGGCTCTTCTTTGTGCCACCCTTAGCGACCAGAGAACATCGAACCATGATTTACTGTCGCTTGACAGTAGGTATCCGTCAGGAAATGTCGATAGTCGTCGTTGACGTCTGCAAATTTCTCTGGACAGTACCTGTCAAAAGGCTCCACGCCCCTTTATCCCCTATCTTCTGTCGTTTCACCGCGGCCGTCTCGTCACGGTCGCGTGCGTGTGGTGCGTTGCCAGCAGATGGATTTCCGCGCAGTGGACCGCTCGGCCATCTCAGGTCATCGCCTCCACGAAAGGTCGCACTGGTGCGGCCGGCCATTAGCTCCCGGTGCAAGGGAAAGTGTTTGCCGCGTACCCATCTTTCGTGGTTGACCGCGCTCCAGAAGTTGTCCGGTTGACAGTGTCTCCTGCTGGGAAACCCGCCAGTTTACAAATAGTCCTCCTCCTCGCTGCTCCCGCTGTCTCGTAAGAGTTTAGCCGGATCGTTTTCACGTTCTCAACTGCATTCACAGAAATTGTTCATCATAGTTATGTGATTACAAAAGTCATACATAATACCACTTAGTATTGTCTTTCACAATTTTTAAGAACAAAAGTGAGACTTAATTTTTTTTAATAAAAATGTTAGATGAATCGACAATATAAAAATAAAAGTTAAATTACTTGACAATATAAAAAATAAAAGTGAAATGACTTGACAGTATAAATATAAAAATTAAATGAACTGACAATATAATATCGAAATCCACATCACTAATGTGGTTCACTTCCGTTTTAATAAATCAAATGCTACTTATTAATTCACTAGAATGAATAGGATTATGCCTTGTGCAAGTATAGGTCAATAGGTCAGAGCAGCATAGGGTTCACATGTTATTTACACACACACACACATGCACACCTGTTGTCTATACTACAAACTAACTACCCATTAACATGTATTACTCAACATTCTACTTCTATCCACTACTAGTTAATCCAACAAGCTACTTCAATGCTACTTCAACAAAGTGTTTACTCCACTACAACATTGTTCTAATTCGTCCTCTTCCTGACGCTCGCCGCATATGTCTTGTCACATGATAAATATGGAGAAACTTTCCTTAAACATACACAGTAAAAAGAACAATGGTTATTTACACGCCAAAACATTTATACCAGTTGACACACCTGATAAGAGACTCGCAATTATACATTTATCATATTCATATATTCACACATAAAACAGTAAGAAAATTTCATCTAAAATTACGTTATCACAAGAATTAATCACACAGATGACTCTGAGCAGGGTAAAAATATTTTCATTATACAGGTTATACTACATTTTCTTACCCATTTCGTTCCTTCTTTAAGTTACCTTTCGCTTCCAAATCAGTTATTTCGCCTGTGGTGGTTATTCTGGATTCATTTCTCATGAATGGCAAAATTGTGGTCTCCTCTATTCTGTAAAACAGTTTCATCTTAACATATTGAACTTACAACACACACAAAAGATCCGAATCCTCCTGTAGTTTAAATGACAAAAGTTTTGCTTCATCCTTATTACCTTAAACCAAGCTTTCCTTCGATCCCATAATCAAAATTATTTAATCTTCCTCTACCTTCAAGAGGGAAATTTCCTCAGTACAAATCATATAGGCTGCAGTGCATCCCGCACCCGCGGAAACTGTAATGCTCACAGCATCAGCAAAACACATAAACGTCGCTTTTCTAGGACAAGTATTAACGCAGAATAATTTTTCAGGCTTTGGCTCAACATCAATCAAGACTACAGAAAGGATCCATATTTCTGTTCCATTCTCCATTTGCTGAAAAACTGCTCGTATTTGACTACCACAATAATATATCAGGGCCACGTAAATTACACAAACCACAATTCTTCTTTCACCTTGAAGGGAATCAATATATTGACGAAATCCACAGACAGCACTTTACCTACTCAGCTATAAAGAACAAAAAAAAGATATATCATCAATATTAACATATTAGAGCATATTGAGAAGCCATTGGTTAAACAAGCGTATTATCGCATCCTGTTTTCAAGATTCCAAACTTACTCATTCCTTTCTCAGAGTTCTCCTATCTTAAAATATTCATACAGCACGCATACTATAGTAAGAGATCCTCATTTATACTGACAGATATAGAATAGTAATAGATAGATAGTAGCACTGAAAGCAGAAAATCGGAAACAAGGCTACTAACAGCTGGGGACCTGGGTTTGCCAGACCCATAATACCCACAGATCGGATATTCCCCTGAGTTTTGCATTAATTCAACACAGATCTTGCTTCTCTCAGGAGCGACTCTTTTCAATTTACACCAAAAAACCATAAACAGCATTTCACTCGTTCACAAAGAAACCTTTTATCTTCACATTTGAACCAACCTAAATCCTAATTGCACAAGGGAAGAAAAAAAAATAAAAACATCACTTCAATCAATCACATAGAAACATCTTTATCATTAATTTTACGAACATATTATTCAAAATGCATATGTCACAAATGTAAACCAATCAATTCATTCTCCTCTCTATACACCCTATGTACTCATTTGCCATGTCACTCATTTGTTCCGATGGGGCGCCTTCTGCGCTGATCGTTTGTCATTGCCGGTTTTGTTCATTTCCATTTGCTGGATTATGTCTAGGGTTAGCCGGCGGAATTTCAACATCATGAGGTGCTCCGCCTACAGTCCTATTCCCACCGTGTTCAGCGTAGTATCGATACTGGTTGCCGTACCTGTTGCGTTCACGCTCTTGTCCACGTCCTCGATCATTTCTGTTGTTCCACCTGTGTTCGCGACTGTTACCCCAGTTTCTATACGGCCGGCCCCGATTATTGTTCCGTTCGCGTCGCGACGACCAGTCACGCCGTTGATTAGTACTACGGCCACGACTGCGATCGCGCTGCTGTGCCCCGTAATAACTTTGTGCCTCATTAGGTGGGCATTCTGCTGTATTATATTCCAACTCTTGGAGAAGTGTCTTAAACGTTTCCACGTCCTCTTTGCATCGTCCCACAAGAATGACGTGGCGCAAGTGCATCGGCAATTTGGTGATGCATATCCTAATTAGTTCCGCAGGTCCGTATGGGTCATATAGAAATTGATTTGCCTGCAGCATGTGGTCGAATAGGCGTGCTGGGCTGCAGAAACCAGACTGGTTCAAATTTGGCAGCATAATTATGCCATGCTTGACCCTATCTTGTGCCGCTTCCCACCAATAGGCGGACAGAAAGGCTTGTCGAAACTCCCGAGTGGAGTTACAGTGACGTGCTGCCGACCTCATGCGAAACGCCGGTTCGCCTTCCAAATAGCCACACATATATTCTATCTTATGTGAACTTGCCCAGTCGGGGGGAAGACAGAACTCAAATTGCTCGAGCCATGCTCGTGGATGTATTCCTTTTTGCGAATTTCGAAATATCTCAAACTTTCTCACCGTAAGGAAATGTTTGAAATCAAATCCCCGCATTTCCTCCCTGCGAGGCCCTTGTATGTTTCTATTTGTCTCATGTCTTCCCCTCAAAATACATTCTTCCCAGTCGTCAAAATCTCCCTCGTGGCCGGAGTCCCTCTCTGCACTGTTCGTACAGCTATTTTTAGTGCTATTGGCGAGTTCCGAATCACACCCAATGCGGCTTTCCAGATGCGCCACGCGTTCTTGTAATTCGCCTGTTACAGCATTGTGCCGCCTGTTCACTTCGAACTGTCCCTTCTGAAATCTAAGAAGCGAACGCACTTCTTCGGTCTCTGCGACTGCTACCTGTGTAGTATTGTTATCGCTCTCCGTCACCTTCATCGTGCCTACGATGTCCGCTAATGCCGCAGTATCATGTATTTGTCTGTTGTCCTCCGCCCCAGTCTGCTTCAATTGTTCTACTTGCTGTTCCAGTGCGTGAATCACTTGACTGTTGTCCGCTACTGTGTTGCTAACGGACGTGGGACAATGCGTTTCTGCCTCTTGGACCCTCGAGAGTACCTGCTCGTGTTCTCTTCGGCATTCTTCTCTCAGCGCTTGGAAATTCCTAAGTAGCTGTTCTTCGCCCTCTTTAGATTCCGCATTGCGACTACGCTTGCCCTGTTCTAAGGCTTGCAGACGGTCATCGATTTGTTCAAATGTACGGCCTAATTCTTTCATAATATCACTTTTTATTTCACTTGCCAGATTGCTTATTCTTTGTGAAATATCATCGGACACTCTCTGCATCGACTTGTCGACTTTATTTGTCTGCTGGATTAGTTTTTCGTCTATTTGTTGGCCTAGCTCGTGGATCGATTTTTCAGATTTCTCCGTCATTTGTTCGCCTAGCTCGCGGATCGATTTTTCAGATTTATGCGTCATTTGTTCGCCTAGCTCACGGCTCGATTTTTCAGATGATTCTTTTTGTTCTCGGAACGATTTTTCTGATTTCTCTGCGTTTTCTTTATTTTGTTGCAATAAGGCTTTCATGAGTTCTGCCAAATCAATTTGGTTAGTAGGAGGCAAATTAATTTCTGGTTCTGGTGTAAGCCCGTTCGTCCTGTTTTCCATTTCGTCTGAAGTATTCCCCATTGCATTTTCGGAACAGACCGATGCGTTAATATTCGAAATCAAATTATCCCCTTGGTCCATGTTGCTTAAGTTGTTGGACCGCCTACTTTTAGCTTGTTTATGTGTCTGCATTAGTTCAATTTATACCCGGTATGCAACACACTAATCACAATAAATATATCCCCCAAAAATTACGACAGTTACACGAAAGGTACCTAACCTAGTACGCACTTTTTTACACGCAAAACAAATTTTTATCTTTGATCGAAGCTGTGCAATTTGCAAGCGAGAAAAAAAAAACCACACACACATATAAAACACACAAATATAGAAAACAAAACAACAAGACAAACAACAGAACGCCGCTCAACAACGCCGTGAATCATTTCAAAGTTTACTCAGAAACAACGCAGAAGTTGTTTGAGTGCTGCAGGGAAAAAAATTGAGATTATACAACGCTTGCAATCTACCGTTTCAGAGATTCCAGAGTCTAGCGGAATCACAGAACAGGGTCGCCATGTGTAATGTTGTTTTAATTTGCTATGAAAGCAGTGCTGATAATAAAACCGGGTTAAAAGCTGTGAGCTGTCTGGGGAAGTTAACCTTGCATAACTGAGCAACTGTTTCACCAAATATCCAATATAACGTACCAAATTCCCAACCAGACTAACATTAATTATAATCTTTTAATAGTCTTACGACTACCGGTGATATATATATATATATATATATATATATATATATATATATATATATATATATATATATATATATATAAAAGAGAATTTAAATAAAAAGAAATAAATCAGTTTATATTTGGAAATTTATTTTAACATTGATCATTGAAATTTCAGCATATTAAACTTGAGTCATAACTAATCTGATGCCTTATTTAGGATTGTGTAAATGTGAGTTTGTAATCTTACGGAACACATCAAATAGGGATCCAAGACTGGGAGACTGCATACAACACTGCATTCATAAAATAACACACGAAGAACATTGAAACATATGCAAGAGGAAATTAACCACAACCAACCGATTCAATTTTCACCCAAAGAAGTTACGTTCGTAGCGCAATCCTGTCCGTCATGTAATTACCACACACTGGTATACTAAATTCATACTAACTCTCTGTGAAATCTTCCCGAAAAGAATAGCTGCGGGCTACTTTGATGATTACACCACAAGGTACACGTGGTCAACTTGGTTTACACAAAGAGCATAACTCCACAAAAATTTTGATAATTAAAATAAATTACATCGAAATGCAATTTACAAAAGAAAAACCTCAAACTGGTTACTATCGTCTTGCTATTAACCTGATGGGTCAAACAATTGTATAAGCACGTGGTACTGGTCTCACAAAGTACACCCCACGTGGGTTGAAAATAAAGAAAAGTTGCTATATTGGAAAATATTGTCAAGACGAGACGTTACCATCTCACCCACATTTGCATTTAAGATTGATGATCTTAGTTAGAGTTACGAATCCTCAAGACGTTGAAACGTCCCCTTTTGAACAATTATACATGACTGTCCTTAAACTGACACAATATTTTTCGCGCAACGCAATCTGACTCTGTATAATCCCTACAAAAGAATGGCCCTGACTAACATTAACCTATACCTTTCACAAATCACTTACCTCACAAAAATCTTCGTTACTCGAACTACTGCAATACAGCGAGCGCCACTACTGCCACCTAAATAAAAGATTCAAACTACGGAAGGCACTAATTACTGATAGGCATAGGTAGTAAATGAAAGATTTTAATAGAGAACAAACAATGTATTTACCTTAATAGTGTTGAAAAATCATAATATACATTGCAGTTCATGACATCTAGTCTTACAAATTTCAAACGTCCGCCATTTCTCTCCACACATCCACCACTGCTGGTGGCTCACCTCCAACTGAGCAACGCTACACGCTGTTAACATCCAGCTGCCGGTGCCCGACACTACAATGGCAGACAACAATGCAAACTAGCCACAGACTGCACACAGCACAGTCAGTGATTTTCATACAGAGCGCTACGTAACGTTGCCAATAAGAAAACATTAACAGACTACTTACATAGCCCCCATGCTCCCCACAAAAAATTTTACAAATTGTTTTGGGCAGTGGCCAATAATGATTTGATAAAGTTTATCATAATTACAATAACAAAGAAATCAAAGGCACACACTTATTGATACAATGTTGGTCAAAAGCTAAAATTTTCTTACAGTACATAAAGACAGTCCTGATCGTTCATCACAGGAAAATAGCAGTGTTTTTCTCAAAGTCTGAGCAGTAGAAGAAAATGCACACGGAAGTAGTGGATTTCCATGCAGTCTTGAAGAAGTAGTGTTGTCCTTCCAACGAAAAGACAGTGCTGACTCTTGACATGCAGACAGGTAATCGGCCACAACAGAGCAAACCCACCGCAGAGTCAGTCGAAGGTTTGAAGAATATTTGTACGTAGGTCATCACAGAGTAGACCCACTGTAGTCCTGGTAGAGATTACGGTATTGGTGGGCCACCAGAGGTGCAGACCCACTGCAGTCCTTGTAGAAATAATGGTAATGGTGGGCCATCAAAGATGCAGACCCACTGTAGTCCTTGTAGAGACGGTCAGCAGCCATCTGTTGCAACTGTGCACAATTACCATCGAAGAGTCTTGCGGAGAATATAGCAAGTACATAACCACCACTTGTGCACTCACAAAGTTTTTGAAATTGTCCTTAGAACCAGCAATGCTGTTATCCAGTCCCTTGCTGAATTATTAATGCACGTGCAAACACTAACAGTCCCTACTTCTCACATATTGTCCATATACTATGACCAACAGAAATGTGTGCAGTGAAATGTAACTTACAAGTTAATAATATGATGAACTGGTGTCAATTACAATTTTATAACATGAGAATACAATAACAAAGGTACAAAATACATCATTAAAGAACATAACAATACAGATAACATTTGTAGTAAAACAGGCTTTACAAAAGAATAGAAATAGACATATACATCAGTGTTACGGGAATTATGACATAAGTAAATATATGAAAGATCAGAATAACTTTTGAAACATCAACTTCACACATGAGCATTAAAACAAAACAGAATAAATAATGTCTAAGCATATTTACAAGGTAAATAACATATTATTAATGCCAATTATAATTGAGGATAACCGTATTCCTCATCATAGTGAATGTAGCTTAGTATTAGAAGAAAAAAAATTTTATGAAACTACACAGAGACAGGAAGAAAACAAATACACAAGGGTACACAAACACATGGTGGGATAACACAAAAGGAAAGGACAGGGTTTGTTTTCAGTGTAACATTTGGTACTGCAGTCCAACCCAAAACTTCATTCCATAGATCTTTCGTCTTATTTCAACATTTGTTTCCCCCAAAAAAATCCTGTCCAAGCATGCTTTCTGTATTTATATGTTCACATATTTCTTACCTAATTATTTATTTTCCATTATCTTACATAATTTATTTCCAAGAAAATCCTACCTAAACTTGTTGTCTCTAACACCTACTTTTTTGTTCATATCCTCTTTCAAAATACTTTGTTGGGTAAACCATATTCTTATAGCTTCCCAATGCATTTCTCCCAATTCATCACAACTCGTTCTCTTATATAGCCTACCCCATTTTAAGCTAACTTAAATCTACTGAGCTCAGATATATATACTAAGGGACGAGGCAATGCAGCAGCACAAAACAATTAACACAAACATCAATGACAAAAAATTCAAATTGGCAAAGCAATTGCAATATTACAACTAATATAAGGCACTGTGCAGCAAACAAGAAAAATAAATGCGTACTAAAACTGGCTTAACAGCGTAATACAAAGTCAAATTCAGTAACATTATGCCTGGCAAACAGCAGCAGCAAATGCAATAACTTATATCTAAACATGACAAAGCTCAATCAGAAAAAAATATTACACTAAAGACAACAGTGCAGACAAGGGAAATGTATATTCACATCTTAATGTCTATGTAATTAAAGTGGTGCACCACAACTTATTCTACAAAAGAAATTACCAAGTACTTGGAAAGAAAATTCTGTATGCAATTCCTGTGAAGGGAAATGTTTTTTTTTTTGTGCACCTTCGTTTTTTTTAATTCCATCATAAAGTTACTATTTACTGGATTTGTAGGCATAAAATATTTATATTAGTACATCTATTAAATTTTATTTTAACCAATGCTGCAGTGCAGCTAGAAACTAGATATTAAACAAAATGAGTCAATAAATACATAAAGCAAGCCATATGGCATTTCTCTCAACTAGCAAGACAACAGCCGTGAAATGTTTCTCATCGTTTCATTAGGCATTTTCGGAAATATCATAAATTAAGAGCTCCACAGTATAATCATATGTTTTCAAGTTTGAAGGTGTCGTATTTACGATGCTTTCTACAAAGGAATGTCAACAGCGAGGATAATTGCCTCCCTTTTTTTTCTACCTGTGCCTCTGAAAGGCACACATTAATGGCTTTCTTTTGTCAGATAACTATCTCTCAGCTGGGCGCCCAAAACGCATTACGTCACGGTCACTTACCTTTCTTGCCGAAATATTTACGACATTTGTTTCCGCTACAGTGACAGTCTCATATAAAAATTTCACAGGTAGAGAATTTGCGTTACAAATGTGTAGAAACAAAATCCTGTAAATATAATAGTGTCCAAAAAATTTTCGTCGGCATTGTGATACATTCATGCATTTACACACATAACTCTTTAAAGTACGATTCTTGGTTTCCATCATCCTTTTTCACAAGTCAGAGTCCCTAACCACTACTCCTTATTCCTTACCTTATTACGCATATACATATTCGTCGACACGTCAATCTTGCAATGACACTTCAATATTCCATCATAATAAATACATATCATAATAAACACATATCATAATAAACATTCCTCAACAGCATAATACACATCGTCGTCGTAATAATAACATCATAACACCTCAGTCAACTCTCAAAATCGTCGTAGCTTCCTCCAAAAATTTCAAAACCTAAAAAAAAATTCTCTGCTCATTTCAATAGTGTCATCTACCTCAAACGTACTTTAAAAATCATGATCCCATGCCAAATACATCATTCAAAGCTCTCATAGTATCACAATGGTTGCGAAAAAATATGAGCAGTTCACAAAGTGCAGACGAAATACAATTTCGTAAGTATGAAGTTATCCAACTGTGTAATTGCGTAAACATGTGTCACTGATATAGTAAAAAAAAATGTTTGTCTCTCTCAGTTAAATGATCAGATATCTGTGTAATTCTGTGTTAGAGAAATATGGTACCGATGTGTGAAGTTTTATAAGCAAATACCATATTAAACTTCCTGGCAGATTAAAACTGTGTGCCCGACCGAGACTCGAACTCGGGACCTTTGCCTTTCGCGGGCAAGTGCTCTACCAACTGAGCTACCGAAGCACGACTCACGCCCGGTACTCACAGCTTTACTTCTGCCAGTACCTCGTCTCCTACACTCCGCTGCAGAGTGAAAATTTCTTTCTGGAAATACCATATTAGCTAGGGCTCCTTGTGCTTGCCACACACATGGTACACGAAGTAAGCGTGTACCCTCCTGAGGATTAATGTAATTATACCCTCAGGTGTTACAGATTACACCAATGGAATGAAATGTATCATGGAAAACCTTTGTATCTTGTACTTCAAATATCTTTAAAAATAAATGTTTTAAGCACAAAATTAATCACTCAAATACGTGTACTGTAACGCTAAACTGTGCGTCTTGTTGTAAGATAATCTCTGTGGAAGTGTCGTAGGTATCGTCCTCCGAAAGCTAAGTTCTGCAGAAGTCAATGTACTTACCTCATGATACACAAAAGTGAAATGCTTTGCGTATAGATATCTTAGTTATTACGCTTATTGCCGTGATGAGGAAAGTACTGTGCTGTAACGTATTGTTGTCCTACGGAAAAGGCTGTCTCCTTGTAGCTATAGCACAAAAGTTACTACTAAAACATGTTTTACTTTACAGAAGAATTCAGAAAAACTGTGCAGATATAAAACAGATACACCGCAAAAGCAACATTGTAAATTGTCACTCATTAGTAGCGTCGTGATAAAATCGTGTAGCTGTCACATAAACTAACCACTGTGTCATCTGGTATTTCACAGAAAGTACTTTAAATCCAGAATGTATCTTGAAGTAAACCATAATGTTGCATTAAAATCTCATTAGCAGTACCAGTATATATCCTAAGTATGTAAGCCTGATAATCGTTACGTAATCGTGCAACTAACAAGCAAGAATGTACAAATACAACACTGTGTCGTCTGTTCACTATAACAATGCATTCGTAATTTCTGTTTAAAAATGTTCCCTAGGTTCTAGACTGGATATTTAACTTCAAACATTGTTGCATGTTAACAGTTTCTTAAGTCTGACAAAGCAGACTAGAAATGCGAAGTGAAAAATTTTATGGCAAAGACTAAGTTAAAAAGCCGATTATCTCTCAATACGCGGTTTTATATGTGCAGTGTGGTGAAATCCTTTACTCTTCATAGTAATCAGAGTTTGAACTTGAATGCAATTGTCATGTGGTATACGTCGGTAAAGAATACTGGAATTTTTTTCTCAAGGTTAGCGTCTATGTTATTTTTCTCTGAGCCAGCCGGCGCACGCGGCTGCCTGCGGTGCGAGTCATTGTCTGTCTCTTTGTTGGTGCGCGCCGTTATTGGGATTAGGAGACCGAACTTCTAAAAATTCACCTTGACGAAAGGGCCCTGCCCTGTTTGAAGCTCGCCAGTTCTGATGGAATTCAGGTCCGTCGTTTTGTCGGTAGTTTACATAGTTTCTTGTTTGTCGGTCATGTGGTGGAGAATTTCTCCCTGAATCGTAACTGCACGCTGAACTGTTGCGTCTGAAAGTATTCTGTCTCCCTTGATAATAATAGTTCTGGTTACCATATTGTCTGTTTCTGTGATTGTTTCTGTCACATTCATTACTTCGGAAATACGATCTTTCTCTGTAACTATTACTCTGCCAGTGGTTGTCATATGGGTGGTGTCTGTTTTGGTCTCCATTTGCGTTGTAAGAATAGCCTTGTCGTGTCCAGTTACTATTTCTGTCATCGCGGAATTGCGACGGATGTGACTTGTAATTGTTGTGCTCCTGTTTTCGCGTTCCGCGATTGTCAGTGTCAATTTCCAATTCTTGTAAGAGTCCCTGAAAAGCTTCAATGTCGTCTTTGCAACGTCCTGCCAAAATAATATGTCGTAAATGTTCAGGCAATTTGATTAAGCGAATGCGGATGAGTTCTGAGGGGCTGTATGGGTTTGACAGGTACTGATTCTTGTGCAACATGTCTTCAAAATATTTCACAAGACTGGAAAATTCAGATTGTTCGAAATGTTTCATCATTATGATGCTATGTTTTACTCGGTCTTGTGTAGCTTGAGACCAATATGCTGAGAGGAAGGCATGATAAAATTCTCCTTCACTGTGGCAATCGTGAATGACCGATTGCATTCTTACAGCTGGTTCATTCTCTAAATAGCCACACATAAATTCGAATCTGTGCTCTAATGACCAGTTGGGAGGAAAACAATGAGAGAATTGATGGAGCCACGCTTGTGGATGAATGTCGTTGCCAGAATTCTTAAACGTTTTGAATTTACGTGTAGTAATGAACAGCTTATAGTCAAAATCATCATGCCGGCGAGTCGCATGTCGGTCATTGTTACGTCGTGTCGGCGGTTCAATCTCAAAATTCGGTGCACATTGCCAATTTCTTTCATAACTTCCGAAATGCCCTGTGTTATTATTTTGTGGCTGTTCCGTATTTCTATGTCCCTCTTCCCGTATTGGGGCGCGAGTGTCCTCTGAAATACGTAATTCTTGTAATACCTGTGTCAGCTGATCTTGTACTTCCCGGATTTCTCTTTTGTACTGTGTATTGATTTGATTTTGATTTTGTTTGAATTTTCTAATTTGTTCGCACTCTTCTGTGTCATTAAAGACTACCGGTTTTGTGTCATTCAGATTATCATCTACCTTCGTAGATAAATTATTTAGCTGATCCGAAAGTTCAACTACTTTCTCTGATAATGAACTAATTTCCTCCATGTGTCTTTCTGAACCAATTTTCAGAGTATCTACTGTGTCCTTTAAGTTTTCCTGAGTTTTTGCAAGTTGCGTAACCAAATCGGTAGATGCAACTGAGTCAATTTTAGCTTGCAAGGTCTCATGATTTTCATGAACAATAGTTTGCAGTTCTTTTATGGCTGCTTCGTGATTCTGTAATGCATTTTCATGCCGCGAAAAAATAGGTTGAAAATGCTCACAAATTTGTGTTTTTACGTCATTACAGACTTTTTGACATTTCGATTCAATGTTATGTAACTCAGTAGTTAAATCTTCACGTGTTTGTTCAAGCGTGGTGTCTAACTTTTGTAGATTTTGCTCCATTGCGTCTAACTGTTGGTGTGTTTGTCTCTGGTGTTGTTCCATTGTGTCTAACTTTTGAAGATTTTGTTCCATTGTGTCTAACTGTTGCTGTGTTTGTCTCTGGTGTTGTTCCATTGTGTCTAACTTTTGAAGATTTTGTTCCATTGTGTCTAACTGTTGCTGTGTTTGTCTCTGGTGTTGTTCCATTGTGTCTAACTTTTGAAGCTTTTGTCCCATTTGTTGCATTAATTGTAATAACAATGCACTGGTGTCTGAAACATGTTCCTCACTGCTTTTCGGCAGTGAATTTGCACCGGCAACATTCACATTTTGACAAGCGGAAAATGTGTCTTGACTCATTTGAGAAAACGGTGAGAACCCAAAACCTGAATCCGCAGTATTTGCGAAATTGTGTCCTGTCATTTCGGATTCCTGAGGCGAGCTGTTGCCGACCGATCGATCGATAATGCTTCCCTGCTCACTACCTGTTTCACTGTCTACACCATTATTTGCCGCCCGTTCCATTACCCTATGCACAATTACCAAATTACTACTTCGAAAGTCTGTTAATTCATTACACAGCGGTGCTGATAAGCTACGCTCATCGTCATTATTATTTCTCAGTTTACTTTGGAGCCTAGTGTTACGTTTTTCACACGCCATTATTGTTCAAATGGTTCAAATGGCTCTGAGCACTATGGGACTCAACTGCTGAGGTCATTAGTCCCCTAGAACTTAGAACTAGTTAAACCTAACTAACCTAAGGACATCACACACATCCATGCCCGAGGCAGGATTCGAACCTGCGACCGTAGCGGTCTCGCGGTTCCAGACTGCAGCGCCAGAACCGCGCGGCCACTTCGGCCGGCCCATTATTGTTACAATATTTCACACGATAACACAGAAAAGCACAATTTGAAGAGCAAAAATAAGAGAACACATTAACATAGCACTGAAAATAATATGTAGTTAATTGCAAGCGCAGCTGCGAAATACTTGGTGCAAATCTACATGCATGCCACAACTGTTTTACTGTACAACAGTGAAAGACTGCAACTACAAAGGAGATTCTCTCTACAATTACGCGCTAGCAATAAACAATAGCTACACTAATTACACAAAATACAAGAAAAAAATCAGAAGATTCCAGTGAGGTATCCTAGGCTAAGGGTCGACATATGAAACGTCCCCTTTTGAACAATTATACATGACTGTGCTTAAACTGACACAATATTTTTAGCGAAACGCAATCTGACTCTCAATAATCCGTACAAAAGAATGGCCCTGACTATAACATTAACCTATACCTTTCACAAATCACTTACCTCACAAAAATCTTCGTTACTCGAACTACTGCAATACAGTGAGCGCCACTACTGCCAGCTAAATAAAATTTTCAAACTACGGAAGGCACTAACTCCTGATAGGCATAGTTAGCAAATGAAAGATTTTAATAGAGAACAAACAATGTATTTACCTTAATAGTGTTGAAAAATCATAATATACATAGCAGTTCATGACATCTAGTCTTACAAATTTCAAAACTCCGCCATTTCTCTCCACACATCCACCATTGCTGGCGGCTCACCTCCAACTGAGCAACGCTACACGCTGTTAACATCCAGCTGCCGCTGCCCAACACTACAATGGCAGACAACAATGCAAACTAGCCACAGACTGCACACAGCACAGCCAGTGATTTTCATACAGAGCGCTACGTAACGTTGCCAATAAGAAAACATAAACAGCCTACTTACAACGTGGTTCCACTTTACTCACAAAGTAGTGACAAAGCAACTACTGGAAGATATTCTAAACTTCACACTCGAATTTCACTGCGTTGCAATTTAAGATAACATAAGATATTTTCGATCTAAACCTGAAATAAAGGTGATTAAATTTTCAGTTAGGCTGAACTTAAGAAATCCATTGTCCTACGGACTTGGCAGACACGCGCTTAGCCGGAGATCTTACCACTTCAGACGCTCGCCGCGGACAGACTGCCATGGTCCCTTCCTGAGGGGTGCCTCACAAATACAAACGGAAGTGACCAGAGAGGCAGCTTCCTATACCAACATGACAAGGGACGGACAGGAAAGCGTAGCTACCTGTTCCGACGTTGGTCCTACTGTTCTCTAGCAGACAGGCTTGTCTGCTACCATCCAGCATGCAGCTAGAAGTACATTTGCGCATTCATCCTCTCACACAGAAGGGAAGGGGGATGACAGTATCTTATCATATACAGTATATAAAAGAAAGTGGATATAGGTTCCGTATGAGACTGTGTGACATGAATTACATATAAACTGTGTTTTAAAGTGTAGTAGTGTGACAGATCGTTCTTGTTTATGTGTAAAAGTAACACGTTTCACTGCTCAGTCTCCTCCCAGATAGTCAGAAACACCACAGTAAATTTAGAAGAGAAATTTATGTCGTAAATGACAACAGATTTAAGAAATTAACATGAAAGGAATCCAACAGAGACCTTTCACCACGTGTCGATTTATAAATAAAATGGATCTTGAGAATTGGTGGAAAACATCCGAAAAGAAATACGTAAAACAAAAAGTAAATTAAGACACTATTCTGCAACATGGATAGCGCGTTCGGGAGGACGACGGTTCAATCCTGCGTTCGGCCATCCTGATTTAGGTTTTCCGTGATTTCCCTAAATCGCTTCAGACAAATACCGGGATAGTTGCTTTGAAAGGGCACGGCCGACTTCCTTCCCTATCGTTCCCTAATCCGATGAGACCGATGACCTCGCAGTTTGGTCTCCTCTCCCAAATCGACCAACACGCACAGCGCCAGCGATATCCAACGTGCGAAACTCAACTGCATGGTGTGTTGCCGCACGCGGCCCGTTAGGCGTTCTCCATCGTCTTTGTTGAGAGCAAGTTGTAGGGGTAGAGATTAAGAGAGTTCATGCGCGTGAAAACAGATAGCTGCTATCACAGTTCGTAACTTTTTCCTACATTAATCACCACGGAGCGTTCAACAATAGAATCACAGAAGAATGACGCTGTAACCAAATTTTTGTTTTATCTTCTTCCATCTATCCGGTGAAGATATGATTTTCGCTGATGACACGTGAGTATGGTGTTGACTTTCAATGCAATGCTATCCCACTACGAGCAACGTCTAACCTACATCAGACATATCGTATTACTAAGGTATCCGTAATAGGAAATTATCCTATAACAAACCATGTCGGACTGCAATTTCCGATGTTGGACGGAATACCACTTTAGCTTCAAATTTTTGGAGGATTTTAAATATCTTTCCAATACACGGAAGAAAGTATGTAAACCGTCCTTATTCAACGGATAGTCTATAATTTTAATTGTTTTAGTACGTTGGGAAATCTTGCAGATTCAGTTACACTCTTCTTTGGGATCTCTGTAAAAGTAATTGTGGGGTACACAGTTCATTTACTGTTTAATTACCTGCGAAAATCAGAATAAAACATCGGTAAAAAAACATTACATACCGAATACTGTTCCAAATAAATTTTTAAGGAACATTGGTATTGTCTTCCCTTCAGAGGAAGATAAGACCGTTGTGTTGCAAAGTGTGAGGACTTAACCATCGACTCGAGGTTTCCAATGAGAATAATTAGTTTCTGCTTTGACAATGTTTCATTAAATATCAATAAGACGAAGTAAAATATAACTGAGGGCAACATACTATACTGCGAATGGCATCAATCCCTTACAGTTGAGGTACAGAAGTATTTTTAATAGCAACGTATGATCAGGCTAGGGAAAGATTATTTTCATACGTGTCCTAGGAAGTTAATTACGTGACTACGACTGAAAACTGTATATGCTGGTTAATATTAAAACTAAAAATGTATACATACCTGGTAAACTGACTCATTCCGTATAATTTCGGTAAAAAATTATTCGATGATCTATGGAACATGTGATTATGTAATGAACATAAAGTTTGTAACGAAATTAGATACGAAGACGATAGGTGTTCGTATAAACATTTTAGCAAGAAGCATCTGTTAAGGGTACCTAATTTTGTTGGAAAGGATTTATTTCGGGGGTAAAAGGCGAATATAGGCAAATATAACTAAAAACTTGTTTAATTAATCAGACAAGGCAGCTATACATCATCGTAATGTAATGTGTGCTAGAGAATCTTGGCACTCACGGTGTACTGCGTTGAAAGGTTACGGTATTCTTTGCTACTAAACTACTTGGGAGGCTATGTGAAAAGAAACTTATTTGGGGAGGTAAGCCTGCTAAAAGATTGCTGTTTGATACTGGTTCGTGAGTTAAGTTTATTTTGAACTCTGTAGTTCATCCTGGACTATTGGTGGCCAAATTCACTATCTTCTGCCATGAATCAAGCTTTATCGACATACAAAATTAATCTGCACAATGGAAATCCAATATTTTATATTTAAAATGCCAAATACTCTATACATTAATAGCATATGAATGAATCCGAATGGGGCGTGGTTTGCAAAGTAGAAGGCTTGGGGTTGTTTAAGATTTTACAAATTGATATACGAGAGGGTATCCAAAAAACCGGACTTATTTCTCAAAAGCTATATATTTTCTATTTTTTTTTCAAACCAACCTTATCCCCTTCAAAATACTCTCCAGTACAACTAATACATTTGTCCCACCAGTGCTTACACTGTCCGAAACATTTTTGTAGTCAATTTAGTAATGGCTGGCAGCTCCTTCCTCGTTTTTTCTTGACTTCTTCAGTGTTGTCAAAGAGGTGTCCTTTCGTCCCCCTTTCATTCGTGGAAATAAGAAAAAGTCACATGGAGCCAGGTCATGCGAGTAAGGTGCATGGCGTAGAGGAACCATGCCATTTCTAGCCAACAACTGTTTAACAGAGATGTCTTTGTATGCAGGCGCGTTGTCGTGATGGAAGAAACGGTCTCCTGCCTGCCACAAATCATGTATTTTTTACTAACACTGTTGCGCAATCTTCTGAAAAATTTCCAAATAAAAGATTTGATTGACGGTCTGACCTGAGGAACACACTCTGAACGAGCTACTTCGTTGGCATCAGCGTCGTTTTAATGTTCGATCTGACTTGAAGACATTTGTTTGCACAGGGTGATGATGACGTCTTCCATTGGCTTCACTGCTGCTTTGTTTCTGGGTCGTAACCATAACGCCGTGACTCATCACCAGCAATAACCTTTGACAGAAAATCTGGATCAGTTTCAAGCTGTTGTTTCTAAGCACGACATGTTTCAACTCGACGTTCCTATTGATTTTCAGTCAGAACCTGTGGAACAAATTGGCATTTCCAAATCTTCCGTTAAAATTCGCTGAACTGGGCTCTAAGATAACCCACTAAATCCCTAATTGCTCAGTTTTCTCTCGACGGTCTGTGAGCACAAGCTCTCGAATTTTTTCAATATTTTTGTCGTTTCGGGCAGTCGATGGACGTCCAGAGCGAGGTTTGTCACCAATCAACAAGTCGCCACTTTCAAATCGAGCAAACCACTCGTACACCTGAGTTTTTCCCGTAGCGTCATTTTTGTAAGCTGTTTCTGCAGCGTTTTTACCGAGTAGAAAACAAAATTTCACAGCTGCACGTTTTTCACTTAAACTTGCCATCATATAAAACGAAACAAGACCAAAATGGCGCTAGCAAAAACAATCACTGCAGATGAACAGAACAAGCCAGGTCGACAACACAGGTGGCACTGAACTGGTAGTGAGTTGCGATATACACGCCCAGCGCCAAGAATGCTTACTGCACAAGCTCCGTCCACGGAAATGTTATTCCGTTTTTATTTTTTATTTTCTCGGTACCCCCTCGTAGTTTGAAGACCATCATGAAGCAAAATCGACATGAAGCGAGCAATACTTTACATAACACAATAATCTACGACCATAATAAGATTGACAAACTGCCTATTGGCTTCTGTCTCGGGTTCTTCGGCCGACGTTCATCTAATGATTTTTCTGACGTTTCGCCAGCACGAGTGGCTGGCATTGTCAAAGCTTCACCCTCCATTGCCGGTGGTGAACTGGAGCCGAGCGAATTCATACAACACGGAGAGACTTGGCAAGTTGGCAAGAACGGATCAGGAACTTCTGGACATTTTCTATCAACTAAGTAGCAGAATGCATCGAGACGACTGGGACAAGATCGACAGCATCACTCACAGGAGCATGCAGAACGAACTCGAGCGCTGCACCGAGCGACAGAAGAAAAAGTTTGAAAGATGCCGGAAGCAGACCGACAAGGCGATTCCCGACAAGTCACACACAGTGGTCAACCTCACTGAACGACAATTGACCGAAGAGGAAGTGTCTGTTCTTCAAAAAGGAGGGAATTTCGCTATCATCCCGAGAACTATACCTATGGAGGATATCATTGCCAACACCGAAGCAGCCATTCGGACCCTTCCTTGTGAAAGGGCAGAGGAAATACGCACGGAAACAGCCAGGATACTGCGCCTATCAAAACCACCAGCTTGCAACTTGAAGAAAGAAGAGGTACAAGCCATTAAGAATTTGAACGCCGACAAGAGTATATTGGTACTGCCTGCCGATAAGGGGAATGCGACCGTCGTAATGAAGACCGAAGATTATGAGCAAAAGATCCGAGACCTATTAGATCCGACGACGTACCGAAAACTAAGCGCAGATCCGACGCAGCGTATCACACGGAATACGAATCGATTAATCAAGGCGTCTTCTCTGCCGGCGGACATACAGAGAAACCTGCGCAACACAGAAGCCCTACCACCTCGGCTGTATGGATTACCCAAGATCCATAAGAACAACGTCCCACTGAGACCGATCGTTAGCGCTCCTGGATCACCGACATATAAACTGGCAAAACACTTGGCCTCTCTGCTCCAGCCACACATGGGGAAGACCGACACATACATTAAGGACTCAGGACATTTCATTGAGAAGCTGAAGAAACTGAAACTTGCACCAAACGACATCTTGGTCAGCTTTGATGTTGTTTCGTTATTTACGAAAGTGCCACTCAGTGACGCTCTGGAGCACATCGGTTCCATTTTCCCGCTAGACATCAGAAAGCTCTTCCATGCATGTCTCACCACGAGCTATTTCACGTGGAATGGAGATTTCTACGAGCAGCCGGAAGGCGTCGCCATGGGTAGTCCTCTCAGTCCAGTGGTGGCCAACTTCTTCATGGAACAATTCGAAGCACAGGCACTGGACTCGGCGACTTGCAAACCTAAGGTGTGGTACAGGTACGTCGATGATACTTTCGTGGTGTGGAGCCATGGTGAAGAACAGCTCGGTGAATTCCTGAGACACTTGAACAGCCTCCATGCCAACATAACATTTACCATGGAAGTAGAAAAGGACAAGAAACTGCCATTTCTAGATGTGCTGGTCACAAGGGACGGCGAAAACCTGGGACACAGCGTGTATCGAAAACCGACACACACGGACCGATACCTGCACAAACTGTCAAACCACCACCCGAGCCAGAAAAGAGGCATGATTAGTACGCTCGTAACTAGAGCAGGACGAATATGTGAGCCGCAACACCTCAAAAGAGAAATGCAACACCTGGAAACTGTCCTGAGGAGCAATGGGTACTCCAAAGATTATATTAGAAGTGCAACAGAGCCAAACACTCGGCGAAGTAAGGAACCAGGAAAAGAAATGTCGGGTACGGCCTTTCTGCCATACATTCCCAGAGTGACGGACAGAATCGGCCGTATATTGCGCAAACATGGCGTAAAGACGATTTTCAAACCGACAAGGAAGATCAAAGAGTGTCTTAGATCGGCGAAGGAGAAAAGAGACCCACTTTCAATGTCGGGAATATACCGTATACCATGCACATGCGGAAAAGTTTATGTCGGAATGACTGGACGATCCATCAACACCAGGATCAAAGAGCATAAGCGACATTGCAGGTTGGGGCAGATGGAGAAATCGGCCGTGGCAGAGCACACACTGAATGAGACCGACCACGTAATAAAATTCGCCGACACGGAAGTTCTGTCTGTAGAGAAGCACTATCACACGCGCTTGTTCAGAGAAGCTGTAGAAATACAAAAACACGCGAACAGTTTGAACAAGAAAGAGGAAAGCCTTAAGGTCAACGGATCCTGGCTTCCCCTACTGCAGCGAACGACCGTCGCAGGTAGCAAGAGGAGAACCGCACCGGAAATGACCGCGGAGAAGCCCTCGGACGTTGGCGCGCCAGGTACATATAGTCTGCGCCCGCGAGCTCGGCTCCAGTTCACCACCGGCAATGGAGGGTGAAGCTTTGACAATGCCAGCCACTCGTGCTGGCGAAACGTCAGAAAAATCATTAGATGAACGTCGGCCGAAGAACCCGAGACAGAAGCCAATAGGCAGTTTGTCAACAAGTGGCCACGAAAGCCTTAACAATTTTGCATAATAAGATTAACCATCAATATATGGTACAGGGATTGTACTGTCGTTTATTTCAAATATAACCCGGGCTCAATGCATCGTTATTTGAGGTGAACAAGCAAGTACGTGTTTTAATACGGACAATGATTAAATTCGAACTCAGTTACTAGATCACTCATACAAAACAGATTAACCAAGAGCGAAGCTACCTCACAACTTTATCTGCAACAACTACTGCGGACTGCAGAGAAAGAAGCCACTACAATGAATATATTCGAAAATCGCGAAAATTCGTTAAACTGAGAAAAATGAAAATTAATAACATCCTTCTGCTTGTATATGTAATCGTTAAGCATCAGAGGAAGAGAGCAATCGATTACAGAAAGACATAGCTAATATAATAGACATGTAGGCCTTGTGACGGTACAAACCTCCGTTAGTAGATGAATATTTCTAGTATGCAAGGATTGCTTTGTGGAGAGCGAGCGCGCTACATGGTGCGCGATTCGCGGAAGCGCGTGGCGAGCGCGCGCGAGATTTGCAACGGCCGCCGGGCGGCCACGTGGCCCGCAGCTTGGGGCATTGTTTGGTTTTTCGCGCATTACACGAAAACTATGTAACTTACGGTGAAGAGCGATGCAGCAGTGGTTTGTGGTCAGCAATATGCACCTTCTGAAAGATCTATCTTTATTTCAAGTCACGAGACGCAAAAGTATAGTAACCTCAAAGTCGGTTAATATCACGAATACTGAAAGATTAATAAAAATTGTAATTAAAAACTTACAGTGATGAGCGAGCACTCATTAAAAACGTTTCGTCATAGCGGATCGAGTGCAATAGTTATATGTTAAGATTCATATATAATTAAGCCCGTAAAGAGCAATAAACAAAGTTTGAGGGAAAATTGTTTATAAAATTCAATAGAAAATTCATGACGTAAAGAACGGCACTATATAATATTTTGGGTGGCACCACACGTATTTTAAACTAGTTAAGTAATACTATACACTTAACTTGCAATAGTTTTCATTGTTTGCAAATCATTAATATTTATCGCCCATAATTAATTAATTATTATATATATGAAGATTTTGAGCAGCGCAATGTGTAGATCGCTATAGATTACGTCTAAAAACGGTGCTACATGCAGTTCTATGTTAAAACTTTGCAGCACAGATGTCAACAAAGAAATCTGCGCTAAGTGGCGAAATTTTTCAAAAACTAAAACTTGATTTATGGGTGATAGAATAATCCTAGAAATTAATGTAACATAGTAAATAAGATGTACTTTTTAGTGCGGTTCCGATGGTGTACTTATTTCTGTCGAGGGATGTATGTATCAAAATTTGTAACCTCAACTGGTGAGATTTGTATTTAAATAACCAGGGGGTGGATATCCGAGCCTATACAGGGTGTTACAAAAAGGTACGGGCAAACTTTCAGGAAACATTCCTCAGACACACAGAAAGAAAATATGTTATGTGGACATGTGTCCGGAAACGCTTACTTTCCATGTTAGAGCTCATTTTATTACTTCTCTTCAAATCACATTAATCATGGAATTGAAACACACAGCAACAGAACGTACCAGCATGACTTCAAACACTTTGTTACAGGAAATGTCCTCCGTTAGCGAGAATACATGCATCCACCCTCCGTCGCATGGAATCCCTGATGCGCTGATGCAGCCCTGGAAAATGGCGTATTGTATCACAGCCGTCCACAATACGAGCACGAAGAATCTCTACATTTGGTACCGGGGTTGCGTACACAAGAGCTTTCAAATGCCCCCATAAATGAAAGGCAAGAGAGTTGAGGCCAGGAGAGCGTGGAGGCCATGGAATTGGTCCGCCTCTACCAATACATCGGTCACCGAATCTGTTGTTGAGAAGCGTACGAACACTTCGACTGAAATGTGCAGGAGCTCCATCGTGCATGAACCACATGTTGTGTTGTACTTGTAAAAGCACATGTTCTAGCAGCACAGGTAGAGAATCCCGTATGAAATCATGATAACGTGCTCCATTGAGCGTAGGTGGAAGAACATGGAGCCCAATCAAGACATCACCAACAATGCCTGCCCAAACGTTCACAGAAAATCTGTGTTGATGACGTGATTGTACAATTGCGTGCGGATTCTCGTCAGCCCACACATGTTGATTATGAAAATTTACAATATGGCGGTGAATCGAGGAAGTACAGTACATACTGACGAAACTAAAATGAGCTCTAACATGGAAATTAAGCGTTTCCGGACACATGTCCACATAACATCTTTTCTGTATTTGTGTGTGAGAAATGTTTCCTGAAAGTTTGGCCGTACCTTTTTGTAACATCCTGTATAAGAGAGCGGCAATCTTGGCCAGGGGTCAGTCGTTGGTCAATCGTTTTGGAGGGTGGGTGGCGAGCAAGCCCCACTTGAGGGAGGTCCATGTGGTCGTTTGGGAATTTCTTCTCGCGCCGATTTATTGCGACAAAACGTATTGTTTAATAGTGCAAGTGTGCAAGCATATACACTCCTGGAAATTGAAATAAGAACACCGTGAATTCATTGTCCCAGGAAGGGGAAACTTTATTGACACATTCCTGGGGTCAGATACATCACATGATCACACTGACAGAACCACAGGCACATAGACACAGGCAACAGAGCATGCACAATTTCGGCACTAGTACAGTGTATATCCACCTTTCGCAGCAATGCAGGCTGCTATTCTCCCATGGAGACGATCGTAGAGATGCTGGATGTAGTCCTGTGGAACGGCTTGCCATGCCATTTCCACCTGGCGCCTCAGTTGGACCAGTGTTCGTGCTGGACGTGCAGACCGCGTGAGACGACGCTTCATCCAGTCCCAAACATGCTCAATGGGGGACAGATCCGGAGATCTTGCTGGCCAGGGTAGTTGACTTACACCTTCTAGAGCACGTTGGGTGGCACGGGATACATGCGGACGTGCATTGTCCTGTTGGAACAGCAAGTTCCCTTGCCGGTCTAGGAATGGTAGAACGATGGGTTCGATGACGGTTTGGATGTACCGTGCACTATTCAGTGTCCCCTCGACGATCACCAGTGGTGTACGGCCAGTGTAGGAGATCGCTCCCCACACCATGATGCCGGGTGTTGGCCCTGTGTGCCTCGGTCGTATGCAGTCCTGATTGTGGCGCTCACCTGCACGGCGCCAAACACGCATACGACCATCATTGGCACCAAGGCAGAAGCGACTCTCATCGCTGAAGACGACACGTCTCCATTCGTCCCTCCATTCACGCCTGTCGCGACACCACTGGAGGCGGGCTGCACGATGTTGGGGCGTGAGCGGAAGACGGCCTAACGGTGTGCGGGACCGTAGCCCAGCTTCATGGAGACGGTTGCGAATGGTCCTCGCCGATACCCCAGGAGCAACAGTGTCCCTAATTTGCTGGGAAGTGGCGGTGCGGTCCCCTACGGCACTGCGTAGGATCCTACGGTCTTGGCGTGCATCCGTGCGTCGCTGCGGTCCGGTCCCAGGTCGACGGGCACGTGCACCTTCCGCCGACCACTGGCGACAACATCGATGTACTGTGGAGACCTCACGCCCCACGTGTTGAGCAATTCGGCGGTACGTCCACCCGGCCTCCCGCATGCCCACTATACGCCCTCGCTCAAAGTCCGTCAACTGCACATACGGTTCACGTCCACGCTGTCGCGGCATGCTACCAGTGTTAAAGACTGCGATGGAGCTCCGTATGCCACGGCAAACTGGCTGACACTGACGGCGGCGGTGCACAAATGCTGCGCAGCTAGCGCCATTCGACGGCCAACACCGCGGTTGCTGGTGTGTCCGCTGTGCCGTGCGTGTGATCATTGCTTGTACAGCCCTCTCGCAGTGTCCGGAGCAAGTATGGTGGGTCTGACACACCGGTGTCAATGTGTTCTTTTTTCCATTTCCAGGAGTGTATTATGTGATCTTGAAGTGCTACGATTATTTGTGTGAGGGCGAATTACGAGGTATACATCGGCGTAGCCGACCGCGGTGGCCACGTGGTTCTAGGCGCTGCAGTCCGGAACCGCGCGACTTCTACGGTCGCAGGTTCGAATCCTGCCTCGGGCATGGATGTGTGTGATGTCCTTAGGTTACTTAGGTTTAAGTAGTTCTAAGTTCTAGGGGGCTGATGACCTCAGATGTTAAGTCCCATAGTGCTCAGAGCCATTTGAACAATATGCCTAAGTGAACATATGGCGATCTGTGATTTCGCGCCAAAACTGCTAGAACAAAGAGGACAGTGGGACTTGTGGTTATGTTCGAATTATTTGAATAATTTTCGTTTATAGCAGTCTACATTACTGCCACTGGGGGCTCCGAGTCAAATTATTATAAAAGTAAAACTGTAAACCTTCTCACCAGTGCTAATTTCATTGTGTGAAAGAAAAGGACAACGCCAATAAATAGTGATTGAACTGTGTCGTGAAAAACTGATTTTAGTATAATAATCGCCTAATTCTTGTTCCCTAGCATAAACTGTGCCTATGTCTGAGTGAATAATTGATTCAAAAACAATAACAAATGCGCGGGTGTTGATGTGTACTAATGTACCAAGTGTGGAAATCATCCCCTGAGACTTACGTTAGAGCCAAAATTTGCAATAACATTTTTAACGAACATTTGTATATGCACATTCGTGAGAACAGCTGCAACCGCACTTCCTCTTTTTATTTTACCGCCCCGTCGCAGCCTATAGAAACAATCACATAAGAAAATTACGAAAAGACATTAAATTGGAAATCAGAAAAAACAGACAAAACCTGACTTCATGAAGAGGTATTAATATCATACAGAAAATTTAGCGCAGTCCAATGATGAAGACGGAAACACATTTCGACATAATCTAGCAAACACGGGGAACAGCTTAATGCATACGAAGTACATCGTAACCTCTTCACATGTGCACCTGTCATTGAGAACAAGTAATGAAGTCCTGCAGAATTTTATACCATCCCACACCATTGGTTGGAGACTTGCAGCATCCGGACTAGGGAATTACCGCCCATGCGTAAGGTGCCGCTTACACCACAACATAAACAGCTGCGTTTCCGAGGAGCACGGTCCCTTTCCTCCAGTGTTTTGGAGAGGCACAGCGGTGGTAGTCCTGGCACCATGGCGTGTATAGCTGTCGGGTATGACTTACGTCAAGGCTGGTACTGATTGAGGAAATTCGTATGGTACAACCTGCAGCCTCGTGTGTTACCTCTCATTTGATGGGATCATGGTGCTATTTTTCAACAGGACAATACTAGTTGGCACATGGCACTTGTCTCTGTGAACTGCCAGCATGATCTTGAGATAATCTTGTGGCCATCAAAAACCCCTGGATCTGTCCCTGATAGAACATGTGTGAGACCAGCTCAGACGTCAACCCTGACCCAGTGTCGGTACCCAGGATATCAAGGGCCAGTTACAATAGTTGTTGGCCAGCTTGCCTCAAGAGATAATACCACTTCTCTATGAAACCTTTTCCAACTGCATCACTACATGTATCCAGGACAGAGTGAGTGCAATGTCATACTGATAAGTGGGCTGATAGTCCCAACTCATTTGTAATTTTGACTTAATTTTGCAATCACTAAAGTAGCATCACATACCGTCTCAGCCCGTTCATTTTTATTCCGTTTACTCATCCACTTCAGTGTGCTTCAATTTTTTTGTCAGGTAGTGTATGAGCATTAGGAGTGGCCCAAATATTGAACTCTGTAGGAGTCCCTCAGTGATTTCTCCCCAGTCACAATTCTCTGCCTCCAACATTGTTTGAATTGTTTATAAAAACTTTTTTCATTCTGTTTGTTAAGTAGGATTTAAACGAGTCGTTTCTAATGTCATCAGTTCAATAAAACGTAGGACTTTCTAATAGAGTAACATTAACTACGCAATCAAAAGCCTTGAAAACATCGCTAAAATCAACTAACGATACTTTATTATTTAAGACTTGTAATACTTCATGCGTTAGTGTATAAAATATAGCACTGTAAGTCGAGTAACACTTCTGTCATCTATACTGTGATGTGCTGAGTACGTTTTTTCTACTTAAATGTGTGACTACTCTTGAGTATATCACTGTTTCGAATATTATGGAAAAAGGCGCGAGTCATTGTTGTCTCTATGTTGTCAGAGACTATACCGCTCATAGTCCATAGTTTTCGGAAGTGTGCAAATTTAAGATGTGCTAATTACCACCTAGTACTAAATCTGACGGCGAGGCTGGATATCTCATCAAGCACATCTGAGATTAATACACTCCTGGAAATGGAAAAAAGAACACATTGACACCGGTGTGTCAGACCCACCATACTTGCTCCGGACACTGCGAGAGGGCTGTACAAGCAATGATCACACGCACGGCACAGCGGACACGCCAGGAACCGCGGTGTTGGCCGTCGAATGGCGCTAGCTGCGCAGCATTTGTGCACCGCCGCCGTCAGTGTCAGCCAGTTTGCCGTGGCATACGGAGCTCCATCGCAGTCTTTAACACTGGTAGCATGCCGCGACAGCGTGGACGTGAACCGTATGTGCAGTTGACGGACTTTGAGCGAGGGCGTATAGTGGGCATGCGGGAGGCCGGGTGGACGTACCGCCGAATTGCTCAACACGTGGGGCGTGAGGTCTCCACAGTACATCGATGTTGTCGCCAGTGGTCGGCGGAAGGTGCACGTGCCCGTCGACCTGGGACCGGACCGCAGCGACGCACGGATGCACGCCAAGACCGAAGGATCCTACGCAGTGCCGTAGGAGACCGCACCGCCACTTCCCAGCAAATTAGGGACACTGTTGCTTCTGGGGTATCGGCGAGGACCATTCGCAACCGTCTCCATGAAGCTGGGCTACGGTCCCGCACACCGTTAGGCCGTCTTCCGCTCACGCCCCAACATCGTGCAGCCCGCCTCCAGTGGCGTCGCGACAGGCGTGAATGGAGGGACGAATGGAGACGTGTCGTCTTCAGCGATGAGAGTCGCTTCTGCCTTGGTGCCAATGATGGTCGTATGCGTGTTTGGCGCCGTGCAGGTGAGCGCCACAATCAGGACTGCATACGACCGAGGCACACAGGGCCAACACCCGGCATCATGGTGTGGGGAGCGATCTCCTACACTGGCCGTACACCACGGGTGATCGTCGAGGGGACACTGAATAGTGCACGGTACATCCAAACCGTCATCGAACCCATCGTTCTACCATTCCTAGACCGGCAAGGGAACTTGCTGTTCCAACAGGACAATGCACGTCCGCATGTATCCCGTGCCACCCAACGTGCTCTAGAAGGTGTAAGTCAACTACCCTGGCCAGCAAGATCTCCGGATCTGTCCTCCATTGAGCATGTTTGGGACTGGATGAAGCGTCGTCTCACGCGGTCTGCACGTCCAGCACGAACGCTGGTCCAACTGAGGCGCCAGGTGGAAATGGCATGGCAAGCCGTTCCACAGGACTACATCCAGCATCTCTACGATCGTCTCCATGGGAGAATAGCAGCCTGCATTGCTGCGAAAGGTGGATATACACTGTACTAGTGCCGACATTGTGCATGCTCTGTTGCCTGTGTCTATGTGCCTGTGGTTCTGTCAGTGTGATCATGTGATGTATCTGACCCCAGGAATGTGTCAATAAAGTTTCCCCTTCCTGGGACAATGAATTCACGGTGTTCTTATTTCAATTTCCAGGAGTGTAAATTCCATGCCATTTATCAGGTTAGATTCCACTTGCAATAGGCTGACTCCTTCGTAACATTGTATTTAAAAGGATGTTATTGTTTTACAATGTAATCTTCATAAACTGTATTAGTTAAACGCGCGTGCCACAAAAATTATTCACCTTTTCATGAAATCGCTCCTAACAATTCTTGGTCATTGCTGAGATCTAACAGCATCAAATTATCGTTTACTTCCTTAATAACTGTAACTACCAGTATTTATACTCAAACACAACTTACCTAAAGTTATTTACTGCAAACTGCTGTCAATTCGAAATTCTTTTCTGGTATATTACTGCATTTACTTGTTAATGCAGTATTGAATTATTCAGAAATACTGAATACAGATTTTTTATATGTATGGTACGGTTTCGTGTATGAAAGAAGTATGGAATGATTGACTGAGTTTATTCTTTTCAGTCGCTCTTGTTTTTTCCCAAATTTGTAGTCTCTCTGTTGCCGGTTTTTATTGTGATACATTGATGACCTGACGGACTCTATTAACAGTAATCTCGCACTTTTTCAAACGGTTCTGTTACCCATAGTGAAGTGTTGTCTAAAACGAGTAAAAAAAAATTGAGTCAGATCTTGATAAGGTTTCACAGTGGCGCAGACACTGTCAACTTGCTTCAAATAATCAGAAATTAAACGTTTTCCACTTCACAAAACTCAAGATCGTAGTATCCTATGACTGCAATATCAATACATGGCAACCCACCCTAAGATATTGCTCAGTTGAGTAGGACTCATACAGACCTCGGGCATGGAAGTGTGTCATGTCCTTAGGTTAGTTAGATTCAAGTAGTACTAAGTTCTAGGGGACTGATGACCTCAGATGTTAAGTCCCATAGTGCTCAGAGCCATTTGAACCATTTGAAATCAGACAGAGTAGAACTAACGGAGGTTATTGAACGTATACCAGGAAGGGCAGTACGAGTGATTACTGGTTCGTTCGATCCATGGGAGGACGCTATGCTGAAAAACCTCAACTGGCAGACGCTTGAAGACAGACGACAACTATTCCAAAAAGGCCTACTTACAACATTTCAAGAAACGGTATAATGTGAGGTATCGAGGAAAATATTACAACCCCCCTATATATATCGCTTAAGGACCACGAAGACAAAATTAGACAAATAACTGTTCAAACAGAGGTATTTAAGTAATTATTCTTGTTGCGCTCAGTACTCGAATGTAACCTCAATACAGGGTACAATTGGAAGTAGCCTCTGCCATGCGCTTCACAGTTGTTCGCAGTGTGTCCGTAGATGTAGATAATTATTTGTGTGTTGTATAGTTTCCGATTTCTTCGGATCAAATGCAGTTTAGCGGGACTTAATTACTTTTGTTTTACGCTTTCATGGACTGTTTGGCGTCGTAATGAGGACGTCTTCTCACAAGGTGTTTACTCACTTGGCCTACTTAGTCCGACTTCTCTTTCACAACATAGTTCAAGCCCAGTGTTATCGACCATATCGCGCGAGTACGTCCTTCCACTTTGCATAATTTACACGGGTTGTGCGTTGAGTAAAACGCAGTTCCTTAGGAAAAGATAGAAATTCAGATCGGCATTATTGAGTTTTAATATAGTAAAACACAGATTCATTAACGTGGTGTTTTGTGACAATGTTTAACGATTCACGACAGTAGACATCAGTTTCAAGTTTAGCATTGACTGTTATACAGTGACTCCAAAAAGTATTCGTCCAACCATAGCTCTTTGAATGTAAGTGGCACAGTCATCAAAATATAGCTAAGAAACGAACAATAACTATTTCCTTACGTCGGATAATATTTACATTTAGAAGTAAAACGCTATTTAGGTTCAGAAGATCCCAGGTGTGTTGCCGCACTGACACACATCCATCTCCCTTTCGTTATGCAATTGTATTTCGTCTACTGTAGTGGATAGTTTCCGCTCTCTGTTTTCAAAGCTGTTGAGTGATATTTAAGTAATATGTGTCTAAAACTTCGAGAAACTGCAAAAGGTCAGAGAGAAATCTACATCAGGTTGTTTCTAAAAGGAAAATATTTTCAAGAAATCGGAGAAACCGTTGGTAGACATACCAATACAGTGAATACTGATATAATATACAGGTTTAACAAAAAGAAAGCGCGAAGACCGATCACGAAGCGGTCGTCCTGCAGTTCTAATCGAGGTGGAGAAGCGACAACTACTTAGAGCAGTCGAAAAAATGCAAAACTAAGCGTTCCAAAACTTGCTACTGCAGCTCATAACTACACAGGGAAGTCTGTTTCAGCAAAGGCTGTAAGAAATGTGCTTTATGAAGCTGGGTATGGAGGCCGAACAAACCGTAGAAAATCGTACATCAGTAAAATCAACACAAGTAAGCGAGTTGTATTTGCAAGAGAACAACATAAATCCGACGGGTTTGATTTTTGGAAGAAACTTGTTTTTACGGGTGAGAGTCGATTTGAGTTATTTAAGTCAAATAGGAGAGTAACATTGTGGAGGAAAAAAACTTTGAATTTGAAGCAAGAAATATAACAGTCTCAACTAAACACGGAGGAGGATCAGTACTTGTCCGGGGCTGCATGAGTGCAAATGTTGTGGGGGATTTGTGTTTTATTGATCGAAGTATAGACCATAAGATTTACATATGCATCCTAAAAAAGCATCTATCCAGTACTGTGTATAGCACGGGTCTTTCTGGGGATCACATTGTCACACAAGATCATGATACAAAACATTCATCTCTAGCTGCAATGCTGTGGCTGTTGTACAACACTACCCACTGGAAGCCGATGACACTACAATCGCCAGACATTAATCCAGTAGAGAAGTCAAATTTGTGGAATGCACGCGACAAAAATGTAAGGAATCATCAAACATCAAATGGAAATGATCTAGAGAACGCTCTACTAGACGAATAGCGTAAAATTAAACAGGGCAAACAACATAATCTCTAGTGCCGTCCATGCAAAGGAGAATGCGAGAGTTTATAAAGAGGAAAGCGGGGCCTACTAAGTACTAACACAACAGTTGATGTTCAAAGTGTCATTTTCAGTATCACCGACGAATACTTATTTGGATCCTAAATTACCTATCTTTCCATTTGAATGTTTAACTATGTTTACGTAAATAGAAACATGAGTTTCTTTATTGTAGTCTCCTTTTCACTGATTAATAGACAAGTCCATGCCCCTGCTACACTTCATCCGGACAATTTTCCTCTACTTCTACGTCCTTAAACACAAATTCGTGTATTAGACGAATACTTTTTCGCTTATGTGTAACCAGACTCAAATTGGGGAGGACAATGATTAGGTTTTCTGTATTTCCCCTAAATCGCATGAGTCGAATTCCTGATGATCCATATGAAAAAGAAAAAGACCGATACCTTCCCCATAGCTCCCCGATCAGAGTTTGTGGACCATCCGTAATGACCTCGTACTCGACGGAACATTAATCCCTAATCTTCACTCCTTCTTTTTTCGGACGTTTTCCACCATTGCAGACCGAAAGTAACTACGGCAAGAGAAGGCTAAAAAGAAGTAGACGAGCTCATAAATTGTATGGCTTGAAATTGGTATGATAGCTTCGAAATGACAGGATTTCAAAGTAAAAATAATAAAATAATTACGCAAGATGCACTGTAGTACTCGAAATATTTTAACTAGCAATGCAGTTGACTTCGGGCGCCTAAGAATGCGTTATTACCTTGAATGGAGGACAGTCTTACTTTACATGCTCGGTATGTAATTTACCTGGCTCAGAGTGAGAAACTACTCCCTAATTTCAACCTGATCACCACAATGAAGCATCACCGACAGCGTTCCATCGTAGTACTAATGGATGAAAAAGGCCAGAAGATGATGTGGTTTCGGTACTTCACTCTCCCACAATGGGATGCTGTGAAAGGTTTGCATCGAAGATGTTATGTTCTTTAGCAGGAGGAATTTAAATGTACTTACAACCGCTGCAGAGCTGTTCTGCGAAGCGTTTTTCGCCTTTTGCAGGTGGTTGAAATCGAGACAACGCGATTGGTAATATGTATGCATAGTTTCTCTATGTATGCTTGTAGAGCAGTCAGCGGCGGACAGCGGCAGTTCAAAGGTATACACTATGTGATCGAAAGTATCTGGACATCCCCAAAAACATACGTTTTTCATATTAGGTGCATTGTGCTGCCACCTACTACCAGGTACTCCATATTATCGACCTCAGTAGTCATTAGACATCGTGAGGGAGAAGAATGGGGAGCTCCGCGAAGCTCACGGACTTCGAACGTGATCAGGTGACAGGGCGTCACTTGTGTCATACAACTGTACGCGAGATTTCCACCCCTCTAAAAATCCCTAGATCCACTGTTTCCGATGTGATAGTGAAGTGGAACCGTGAAGGGACACGTACAGCACAAAAGCGTACAGGACGACCTCGTCTGTTGACAGACAGAGACCGCCTACTGTTGAAGAGGGTCGTAATGTGTAAGAGGCGGACATCTATCCAGACCATTTCACAGAAATTCCAAATTGCATCAGGATCCACTGCAAGTACTATGACAGTTAGGTGGGAGGTGAGAAAACTTAGATTTCATTGTCGAGCGGCTGCTCGTAAGCCACACATCGCGCCGGTAAATGCCATACGGCGCCTCGCCTTGTGTAAGGAGCGTAAACATCGGACGATTGGACAGTGGAAAAACGTTGTGTGGAGTGACAATCACGGTACACAATGTTGCAATCTGATGGCAGGGCGTGGGTACCCAGTGAACGTCATCTGCCAGTGAGTTTAGTGACAACAGTAAAATTCGGAGGCGGTGGTGTTAAGGTGTGGTCGTGTTTTTCATGGAGAGGGCTTGCACCCCTTGTTGTTTTGTGTGGCACCATCACAGCACAGGCCTACACTGATGTTTTAAGCACCTGCTTGCTTCCCACTGTTGAAGAGAAATTCGGGGACGGCGATTGCATCTTTCAACACGATCGAGCGCCTGTCCATAATGCACGGATTGTGGTGGAGTCGTTACACGACAATAAGATCCCTGTAATGGACTGGCCTGCACAGAATCCTGACTTGAATCCTATAGAATCCCGCTGGGATGTTTTGGACGCCGACTTCGTGTCAGGCCTCACCGACCGACATCGATACCTCTCCTCAGTGCAGCACTCCGTGAAGAATGGGCTGCCATTCCCCAAGAAACCTTCCAGCGCCTCGTTGAACGTATACCTGAGAGAGTGGAAGCTGTCATCAAGGCTAGGGTGGGCCAACACCATTTTGAATTCCAGCACTACCGATGGAGGGCACCACGAACTTGTAAGTCATTTTCGGCCAGGTGTTCGGATACTTTTGATCACATAGTGTAACTTTATAATTGTTCGTCTCTAAATTACAATGCTGGGGCGTAAGGGCATATACTTATGGGGAAAATGTCAGAGCAGCAGTAGAAATCAACTCTGTACACATGTCAACACCCTGCTGTAGATCCCTACACGGTAGAGTGGAAGTCACATGAACATGTAGAACTGTGTCAGACTTCGAGTTTCCATAAAGTATATCGCTACATGAGTCTGCAGACGAGCTCTCTGACGTATCGTAGCAGTACACGAAATTGTTTCCAGACTCCGAGATTCCAATTTGCACCACTCGTTGAGTCTCATCTACGTACCACGTGATTGTTACTATAGTTTCCATGATCTTCCTATCGAAAATACCTCCATGTAGATCACCGGAAAAGGGGAATTCTTAGGATTTTTTACTAAACTGGTGTATAGGACACGCAAATATCCTTTTATAAAATCAAATAATGCATGTATATGCCAGCAGTATGACCTATACATAGTGAAAACTATCGGGAAAAATAAAAAAAAAACGAATAAAATCGCTAAAAATCGAGGAAAAGCTGGTATAATTACGAAAACTTGATGTAAATAAGTAAAACTGAGCGAAATACAATGAAATATGTAAAATCGTGAAAAATTTGCAAAATTACACAAACTGACTGAGAATACAGGTTGGTTGTCACAAGCAACGTTATTCCTTAAGTATTAAGGAGAAGAATCAATGTGTTTATCAGACTTAAGCCATTCCCTAGGGTGTTCTGTAGGAGAGTGGATTGATGCCACATACACTCCTGGAAATTGAAATAAGAACACCGTGAATTCATTGTCCCAGGAAGGGGAAACTTTATTGACACATTCCTGGGGTCAGATACATCACATGATCACACTGACAGAACCACAGGCACATAGACACAGGCAACAGAGCATGCACAATGTCGGCACTAGTACAGCGTATATCCACCTTTCGCAGCAATGCAGGCTGCTATTCTCCCATGGAGACGATCGTAGAGATGCTGGATGTAGTCCTGTGGAACGGCTTGCCATGCCATTTCCACCTGGCGCCTCAGTTGGACCAGCGTTCGTGCTGGACGTGCAGACCGCGTGAGACGACGCTTCATCCAGTCCCAAACATGCTCAATGGGGGACAGATCCGGAGATCTTGCTGGCCAGGGTAGTTGACTTACACCTTCTAGAGCACGTTGGGTGGCACGGGATACATGCGGACGTGCATTGTCCTGTTGGAACAGCAAGTTCCCTTGCCGGTCTAGGAATGGTAGAACGATGGATTCGATGACGGTTTGGATGTACCGTGCACTATTCAGTGTCCCCTCGACGATCACCAGTGGTGTACGGCCAGTGTAGGAGATCGCTCCCCACACCATGATGCCGGGTTTTGGCCCTGTGTGCCTCGGTCGTATGCAGTCCTGATTGTGGCGCTCACCTGCACGGCGCCAAACACGCATACGACCATCATTGGCACCAAGGCAGAAGCGACTCTCATCGCTGAAGACGACACGTCTCCATTCGTCCCTCCATTCACGCCTGTCGCGACACCACTGGAGGCGGGCTGCACGACGTTGGGGCGTGAGCGGAAGACGGCCTAACGGTGTGCGGGACCGTAGCCCAGCTTCATGGAGACGGTTGCGAATGGTCCTCGCCGATACCCCAGGAGCAACAGTGTCCCTAATTTGCTGGGAAGTGGCGGTGCGGTCCCCTACGGCACTGCGTAGGATCCTACGGTCTTGGCGTGCATCCGTGCGTCGCTGCGGTCCGGTCCCAGGTCGACGGGCACGTGCACCTTCCGCCGACCACTGGCGACAACATCGATGTACTGTGGAGACCTCACGCCCCACGTGTTGAGCAATTCGGCGGTACGTCCACCCGGCCTCCCGCATGCCCACTATACGCCCTCGCTCAAAGTCCGTCAACTGCACATACGGTTCACGTCCACGCTGTCGCGGCATGCTACCAGTGTTAAAGACTGCGATGGAGCTCCGTATGCCACGGCAAACTGGCTGACACTGACGGCGGCGGTGCACAAATGCTGCGCAGCTAGCGCCATTCGACGGCCAACACCGCGGTTCCTGGTGTGTCCGCTGTGCCGTGCGTGTGATCATTGCTTGTACAGCCCTCTCGCAGTGTCCGGAGCAAGTATGGTGGGTCTGACACACCGGTGTCAATGTGTTCTTTTTTCCATTTCCAGGAGTGTATGTCAGCTTTAATAGTGTGAGCAGGGTGTACTCTAGAAACGTGGTCTTAGGACAAAATTGCTGTGTTATCCTACACGTGAGGAAAACTCCCTAACATAGACCAGGACTTCTGTGTACAAGAGGAATGCTACCAAAGCCGCGATGATGCTACTGTAAACATCAATACGACTGTTAACATCTCCTCTGACAACTGATCGTGGTGCTTATTCCCTCAATGTATCAACTATCGAAAATATTCATGTCGGTTTTTTCTCTCTCTGTTTCTTAGTGAGGCGTAGCCGCATCCGCCAAAACCGCTACGACTAGTAATAATAAGCACGATTGGCGCAGGAAGTGTGATTGACAGTACGCACGTTTCCGACTAAAAGAGATGTATAAAATGTATCCGTTTCCTAAGAGACAGAACAGCAGTCTCCCGACTTCATTCTAGTTGGTTTAGAAGCAGGTCGAGCAGCGGATATGCACCGACGATGCCTTCGTAGTGAGGAACAGCTCGGTCACTTCCTAGGACCATAGAATAGTGTAGAAGGAAAATGTTTTATCATTTTAAAGTTTGGCAACGCAATGATTGGGGTAGGAAACATGCAGGGTGGTTGTACGTCTGATGCTGGACAAGTATCTCCTGCATTAGAGAAGTAAGAGCGTCAAATTCCGCACGACTAATACTTTGGAAACCATATGCCTTTAACAATATTGCATTTTTAGGAGCAGAACCGTATAGTCATAGGAGTGTGTGTTTATGCTCTACGATCATTTCTCTCGTGCAGGTACCTTCTTGGTACTGACTCCAGACATTGGAATAACACTCCAGAATTGATAGCACAGTTGATTTACGTAAAATGTTTCATACTCCACCCATCTGGAGCTCCATCATGTATAAACTACACGTTTCTTCTCAACCGTCTGTTATATCACCGCAACACTCCCATGTCTACTATACACCGATAAGGGGCACTAACATCCCCGACATGGATGCATCTGGAGAGATTTTGTGATTTGGATGGGTGCCGTAGGTAAGATTGGCGCGGAACAGTCTTCGCTGAACAGCAATTACGGACACAGCTCGCTCTGTTCCTTCGCGAGACGTGGAATGTAGTGTGTTGCAGATTAAATTAGCGACCGTGTTGCAAGGAGGATTGGTCAAGGACAATGCTGGGGGATCTGTGAATATCCGACTTCATCCTACAAATGCGAGAATACTGAGACTCCCATCTAACTAGGGAAAGATGGGCAGTCGTAATATTAAATTACGCAGTACGATCGAAGTGCTAGAAATATGTAGTGAACCTAAATACATCGGTATAGGAAACATTCTGGTATACTTTGGGCTGTATGTTCGAGAATAAATCATGAATGAACGCACTGCACAGTCATCTACCTACATCTCGTGATCAGGTCCTGAAGACCACGCGATAGTCGATCGACCCCCGTGTCAACTTTAGTCATTCATCATCGGATGCGGTATGGGGAGGCACGTGTTCAGCACAACGTATTCCCGCCGTTGCCGACGTTTCTACTTTCGAGCCGCTGTCTCTCAATCAAGTAGCCTCTCAACTGGCAATATGAGGCTGAGAGTACTCCGGTACAGTTCCCCCATCAAGTAAAACTCCTGGGCAGTACCGGGATTCGAACCCGAGTTCCTCACAAGAGGGTTTGTAAAAAGAGAAAAGATGTTCATGTTATTTTTTTAAACACATTTCATACGAGATCTATTTAAAACGTAAACTGTCTTTCAATTTCCCACAGTAATTAACTATGGCAGAGAGGCGTCACTCATCTCAGTAGAGGGGCCCACCCATAAAGTTATGCCTGAATTTCCACCTGAAGTGGGATGCATAATTTGCCTCTTGATGATGTGATGTTCCACGTAACCGTCGAAGTCTCGGTGTGTTAAAGGTGAATGAATGTGATGGGCAAAGATGCTTCAACAGGTAATGTTAAAAGCTTTGTAATTCTTACATAAAAATATTTGTAAGATCCGGAAGGTGTCCGTAGACAGTGCCATAAAGGAAACAAAACTAAGGAATAGCTCATCTGACTCCAAGATGTCCGGACGGTTGTGCACAGCTATAAACCATTCTCAGTCAACCATTGTTGAGGGGGTGTAAAATATAATAATGCGAAAGCATCGTTTAAATGTATGGGAGCTACCTCAACTGGATGGAATCAGCAAACATTCCACGCATGCATTTGTTATATGATGATCTGATTATGTGAATAGTGTTATGCTGTTGGCGCAAAAGAAATATCTCTGTCTTCAAGATTCGGAGGTTATGTTGGACATGACTAACAACGATCCTGAGTTTCTTAACACTACAAATAAATAATAAGTGTACAGAATGATTCAGTAACAAAAGCACAGATGCAATCCTCAGCCTCAATGCTGAATAAAAATCGCGCAGTTGCGAAGCAAAATTGAGGCGATTCAGGCTGTCTTCTTATAAAACTGAGGAACTATGCTTCACGAACAGGTACTGGAATGACAAACACAAGTAAAGGAAAACTATAAAATTGGTTATTTAGCTACATTACCCGTTGAAATAATGTGGAACGAATTAGTTTACGAGATACATAAACATTATATTTTTGCGAGTACGGCTACACGCCGGCTCTTTACAGTTTACAAATTAATACTTGATCTTAAATTAAATAAGAACATGTTAGTTATTAATACGGCTGATTTAACTAAGGAGATATTTATGTACACACACACTTAAGCGCCAGAGAAACTGGTATAGGCATGCGTATTCAAATACAGAGATATGCAAACAGGCAGAACACGTCGCTGCGGTGGGCAACGTCTATATAAAACAACAAGTGTCTGTCGTAGCTGCTAGATCGGTTACCGCTGCTACAATGGCAGGTTATCAAGATTTAAGTGAGTTTGAACGTGGCGTTACAATCGGCGCACGAGCGATGGAATACAGCTTCTCCGAGGTAACGATGAAGTGGGGATTTTCCAGTACGACCATTCCTAAGTAAAATATCCAGTCTCCGACATAGCTGCGGCCGGAAAAAGATCCTGCAAGAACGGGAGCAGCGACGACTGAAAAGAATCGTTCAACATGACAGAAATGCAGCCCTTCCTCAAATTACTGCAGGTTTCAATGCTGGGCCATCAACAAGCGTCAGCGTGCGAACCATTCAACGAAACATCATCGATACGGGCTTTCGGAGCCGAAGACTCACTCGTGTACCGTTGATGACTGCACGACACAAAGCTTTATGCCCCGCCTGGACCCTCAACACCGACATTGGACTGTTGATGAATGGAAACATGTTGCCTGGTCGGACGAATCTCGTTTCAAATTGTATCAAGCAGATAGACGTGTACGGGTATGGGGACAAACTCATGAATCCATGGACCCTGCAAGTCAGCAGGGTACTGTTCAAGCTGCTTATAGTGTGGCACGTGTGCAGCTGGAGCGATATGGGACCCCTGAAACGTCTAGATACGACTCTGACAGGCGACACATACATAAGCATCCTGTCTGATCACCTGCATCCATTCATGTACATTGTGCTTTCCGACGGACCTGGGCAATTCCAGCAGCACAAAACGACACCCCACACGTCCAGAATTAATACATGGTGGCTCCAGGAACACTCTTCTGTGTTTAAACACTTCCACTGCCCACTAGACGTCCCTGATATGAACATTATTGAGCATATCTGGAATGCCTTGCAACGTGCTGTTCAGAAATCTCCATCTACTTGTACTCTTACGGATCTATGGACAACACTGCAGTATTCATGGTGTCAGTCCCCTCCAGCACTACTTCAGACATTAGTTGAGTCCATACCACGTCGTGTTGTGACACTTCTGCGTGCTCACACATTTTATATTGTTGGGCAAATAATCAAAGATTTTTTGTAGCTATGTAATGAACTCCTTTCTGGGTCACAGACAGAGTTAGTAATGACAAATAAGTCACTGTGCGGCTGGTCCCGGCGGAGGTTCGAGTCCTCCCTCGGTCATGGCTCTGAGCACTATGAGACTTAACTGCTGTGGTCATCAGTCCCCTAGAACTTAGAACTACTTAAACCTAACTAACCTAAGGACAACACACACATCCATGCCCGAGGCAGGATTCGAAACTGCGACCCTAGCGGTCGCGCGGCTCCAGACTGTAGCGCCTAGAACCGCTCTGCCTCCCGCGGGCATGGATGTGTGTGTTTGTCCTTAGGGTAACTTAGGTTAAGTAGTGTGTAAGCTTAGGGACTAATGACCTTAGCAGCTAAGTCCCATAAGATTTCACACACATTTTTGAACAAATAAGTCAATTTTCTTTCTGGTTCTCTATGTGCGGACATTTCAAACTAAGCTGTCTGACAAAAAAAGACCCAGACGGTCGGACGTCCATGTAGCTTCGTACATGTACACACCATCGGTGGGCACGTAAATGATTTAGAGTTGAAGTCCGCAATGACAGTTAGCACGGCCATCAAAGTGCATCAGCGTTGCTCGTGTTTAGTGTTGTTACTAGGCCTGATAGAGTATGTAAGGGGCATGAATAACTTCACATTCTGAGTGATCAGTGTGAAGGACACATAGTTGCCCGCGTACTTGTGTCAGACAGCGTCGTCAGCACCAACTGAATTTGAAAAGGGACTCATTGTGGGTCTCCATTAGGCTGTCGGATCGAAATGTGCCAAATTAGTGGAGAATGTGACAGTAGCCTAATGTTGGACTGCATCGGAACATGAGCACACAGATACCTGTCGTCAGCGTACCTGTAGACCACGTCTGACCACCAAAAGGAAAAATTTCTGAATTGTGCACCAAGTATATCGTAACCCCCTTCACATCTGCGCCTGCCATTCGGGAACAAGTAATGGTCTCCCTACATCATTGGTCGGAGACAAGCTGCGGCCGGGCTAGGGGAATTGCCGTCCGATGCGTAGGCTGACGTTAACACAACAAAAACGGCTGCTTTTGCAGTGGCGCCGTGACTGGGAATCGTTGGATGCTTATGAATGGCGTCAAACTGCGTTCAGCGATGAATCGCAATTTTGCACAGTTCTGAATAACCATCGTCTGCGAGTATCGCGGCGACCAGGAGAGAGGTTCATTCTCCCACGTTCTGGAAAGGCCCCGTGATGTTATTCCTGGCTTCATGGTATCGGGAACCATCCAGTATGACTTTACGTCACGGCTGGTAGTGATTGAGGGAACTCTGATCACTAAGGAATGCCACGGACATCGTGTAGCCTTCTGTGTTACCTCTCATAGGACAGTTCGGTGGTGCCATTTTTGAACAGGACAGTGCTTATCTACACATGGCATGTGTCCCTATGAACTCTCTGTGTGATGTTGATGTACTCCTATGGTCAGCAAGCTCCACATATCTGTCCTCGGTAGAACGTGTGTGGGACCAGCTCGGACGTCAATTCCGTCCCATTACCAGCATCGAGGACGACAAGTTACAACGGTTGTGGGGCAGCGTGCCTCAGGAGAGGATACAACGACTTTATAACACCCTTCCCAACCGAATTTTACATGCATCCTGGTCACAGAGTATTCAACATCATACTGATAGCTAGGCTCATACTGGAAAGTTGTTTGTAAATTTGAGTTCGACTGTGTAATCACTGAAATAACATCACATACCTTACGAAACCGCGAATTTTCGGCTTGTTTAGTCTTCCATTTCTAGGTTTTTCACTGTTTTTGTCAAGCGGCGTACTACTGATTATTTACAACAAGCTCCATTACTGACTGTTGCCTTGCCTTGTGACACTTTTCATCAGTGTATGTTAGGTGACTGGAAGTTCCTTGTCGAGTCCATGACGCCATTCGCAGGAAATGAACATGCTTCTGGGACATGAGAAACTTCCAGTAGCATCACAACAGTACTCCAGCTCATAAATCCCACCTAAATTAATCTTTATTAGAGAAAAGTAGAACTCCAGTCTAGGCCAAGCTGCAACTTTTACTAACATGGTTTTTAGCGAATTGTGATCGTTCCCAAAACAAAAAAGAGATGTTAAATATAACTAGAACAAGCAATGATCCATAAATTATAAACATTGCTGTAACATATTAAGAAATGTTGTAAGAAATCCAGGAGTATTCACATCTTGTCTGCACCTGACAGATCAGATAATAAAATAAAATCAGTATGGAATATTGTTAAAATAGCAACAAGGAAAGAAGCCTCTGAAGATACTATTACTTTTTTTAAAGAGAACACAAGCATTCGTAGCCATATTGTAAAAGGTAGTTAAATACTGCAAATAATTTTAATAATTACGTTTTAAAAAATGTACGAGAAAAATGGAGCAAATAATTCAGAAGAAAGTGCAGAACAGTACACCGAAGAAGCAATACAGAGGGCATATATTGAAATAAAAATTAATGGCACATCCCCTTCTGAAATGAGGAAGGTCATTAAGACCCTCAAAAGTAAAATTTCGTACAGAGTTGATATCTCCAATACGACACTAAAATGTTGTGGCCCGATAACATTTCATGTTCTTCGTCACTTTCGTAATGCGTGATTAATTCAGGGTGTTTCGCCAGATGGATTGAAACATGCCATTGTTGGGCCTCTCCATAAGAAGGGCGAAACAACAGATATCAATACCTTTGGCCCAATGTCACTCCTTACGTCATTTTCTAAAATTTTTGAGAAGGTAATGAACTTCTGTGTACTAATCGGATACATAGCCAGTCACGGTTTTTCGTGTCAAAAGGGGAACTCTACTTACTCAGGTACTTACGCATTTACTGAGGACGTAGTATGATCTTTAAATGATAAAATGTAACTGCCAGGGATCTTCTGTGACTTACCGAAGTCACTTGAGTGTGTCAATCACACTTGTCTGTTAGAGAAGTTAAATTTTTATGGAATAAGCAGTGCAGCACATTCTGGATTCAGTTGTTATTTAAGAAACAGAATACAGGAAGTTATCCTAGGCTGATGGAGGAATACAAAGATGGACGCCACGTCATTTCCATGGGAAGAAATTACAATGGTAGTCCAACGAACACTGATCATTGGCCCACTGCTGTTCTTGCTGTTCGCTGATGCTTTATTTGTATCAGGAGGCAGAATAAGTTCTGTCTGCATATGATACAAGCATTCCTGTGAAGCCGAGCAAAGAAGATTCAACAGAGAAAACAGTAAATCATGTTTCTGAGAAAGTTACTGATAGGTGTCGTACAAACGGGCTAGTTTCAATCTTCGAAAAAAAAAAAAACACAACTCTGCCAAGCACTTAAATGAGAATTGCAGAGTAATCATGTAGATGTAGATCCAGTTTCATACTGTCAAAAATATCCCACCTCTTATAATATCCTATACCAACAAGAAATAATAAACAGGGTAGAAAATTTTAAGTTCGTAGGTGTGCATGTTCATGAAAACTTAAACTGAAAAAGTCCTAGTACACCTGATGAAACGTTTAGGTTCGACTACTTTTTCGATAAGAATAAATACCAACTGAGGATATATAGAAATAAGTAATTTGACATATTTTACATACTTTCATTCACTGTTGTCTCATGGGCTAATATCCTAGGATAATTCCTCATTTAGGCGAAAAGCATTAATGTCAGAATAGAAAGTACCTAGAATTATGTACAGAGTACACCCACCCACCCACCCACACACACACACACACACACACACACACACATCTTGCAGGCATCTCTTTAAGCAGCTGGAAATTTTAACCACAGTCCCATAGTACATTTAATCGCTTAGAAAATTTGCCATCAGCAACCCATACATATTTGAGAGTAACAGAGATATTCACAAGTATAGCACTAGAAGGAAAGTAACTTTGGCACAGGAAGAGAGGAAATTTGCTGCTATAAATCTCTTTGACAGTCTACCCATGGAGATAAAATGTCTGACAAATAGCTGGAGTATATTCAAATGTAGATTAAAGATAACCCTCCTTAAAAATTGCTTATATATCATAGAGGCATCTCTGGGGGTCACCACCATGTAGAAGCACTGTCCATGTGGATGGACAGCCTGCTTGTTCGCCAGAAGCTGAGGGCTATGGAGGTGATAGCACAGCTACTGGCAGGGTCTCCCCTGCTGGACAGGCCTCAGCGGACGGTCCGGACGAAGAGTGTCCCACAATGGTGGTGGTGGTGGTGGTTAGTGTTTAACGTCCCGTCGACAACGAGGTCATTAGAGACGGAGCGAAAGCTCGGGTTAGGGAAGGATTGGGAAGGAAATCGGCCGTGCCCTTTCAAAGGAACCATCCCGGCATTTGCCTGAAACGATTTAGGGAAATCACGGAAAACCTAAATCAGGATGGCCGGAGACGGGATTGAACCGTAGTCCTCCCGTGTCCCACAATGCCCCATCTCCTGCAGACCCAGTCCCATGGTCCTACCCCATTTCCCCAGATACCCAGCCCAAGGTGTGATGTGATACGTTCCGATGGGTGTGTGGCACTTGGGAAGATGTATCATTCAAGGACCTCAGGGATACCGAGCGATCTCGCTGAGTAATTAGCCTTGCACAACGTTGGGTTCTGCGGTGTCGACTGAATATACCCCCAGTCCTCGTGGAACCAAAATGAAGGACACGGAACAAGAAAAAACAAAAACTGAGGTACATGATGAGACCTCATACATCCAAACATCTTGGTTGGAACCGATGGAAGCTGTTTCCGCAACTGGATTGGGAGATAGGCCAGTCCAAGGTGTGGAAATTGTCATGGAGAATTTGGCCAGGTCAAGATTAAATCTTTGTCTGGGGCTCAGAACAGTAAACTTCTCAAAGAATGGAAACAAAAGGAAGGTAAGGAATCGCTTTCCAAACAAAAAAGGGGAGGGAACTAAAAGATCGTCAACATAAGACCCAGAAAAAAAAAACTGTCTAAGACAGGAAACAAAAGAACAAGGCAGACGTCTAGTACTCCCACTTCTCAGGATGATCGCGTCCAGAAAAAGCCAACGCAGGAAATAGAAAAAAAGAGCTATAGTACTGCATTCTAGGTTATAGGATGGCGGTTATTCAACAGGGATATTCACTGGTCAGCATCATCTCACAGCAGACTGGCCTTGTTCAGATGTTTCTATTTGAGAAGATTAGTGAGGGGGGCAGATATCCAGGACCCAAATTCAGGAGCGCATAACTGGACAAAGGTGCCCTTACCTTTGTCTGTGAGGGGATGGGAACAGTGGATTGGCTTAAGGAGATGTTGTCCAAGAAGCTGCCGACCAAGACAGCGGCTGAGCTCTTCAAGACTGCAAAGGTATCAATTTGGGTCCCAAACTTTCTTAAGGTTACTTCTCCAAAGACTCTGGTCGAGAAAATAGTGCCAGAGAACCAGAAGGCCTCGGCAGAGGGCTAGATGGTAATTCAGAGGTACCGAAAGTAAGCCGATTTGTGCTAGAAATCTAAGGAACTCCAGAACACGCATTTATGTCAAAAAAGGAATTTCATTTTCTCAAAGGCGGACTCTATTTCAGGGTCTTGGTGACCATCATGCTGAAATAGTGAGCTGAAGGAAGCATGAGGGGAATTATATTTGCCTCATCTTACCTTCCATATGAGGACAGGACGCCTCCTTCCCAGGATGTAAGGAGACTGCCAGACGGCTGTTCACAGCAGAATGAACAACTGCTGGTTGACTGGAATGCCAGTGTCCACAACCTCGTGGGGGAAAGCAGCGACACTAACAGTAGAGGTGAGTACCTTCTTGAATTTTTATTCGAAAGCAACATGGAGATCCTGAACAGGGGCAGGTAGCCTATGTTCAGGAACATAAGAAGAGAATAAGTAACTGATATAACTTTAGGCTCAGTTGTAATAGACAACTCAGTCAAATACACTCCTGGAAATGGAAAAAAGAACACATTGACACCGGTGTGTCAGACCCACCATACTTGCTCCGGACACTGCGAGAGGGCTGTACAAGCAATGATCACACGCACGGCACAGCGGACACACCAGGAACCGCGGTGTTGGCCGTCGAATGGCGCTAGCTGCGCAGCATTTGTGCACCGCCGCCGTCAGTGTCAGCCAGTTTGCCGTGGCATACGGAGCTCCATCGCAGTCTTTAACACTGGTAGCATGCCGCGACAGCGTGGACGTGAACCGTATGTGCAGTTGACGGACTTTGAGCGAGGGCGTATAGTGGGCATGCGGGAGGCTGGGTGGACGTACCGCCGAATTGCTCAACACGTGGGGCGTGAGGTCTCCACAGTACATCGATGTTGTCGCCAGTGGTCGGCGGAAGGTGCACGTGCCCGTCGACCTGGGACCGGACCGCAGCGACGCACGGAAGCACGCCAAGACCGTAGGATCCTACGCAGTGCCGTAGGGGACCGCACCGCCACTTCCCAGCAAATTAGGGACACTGTTGCTCCTGGGGTATCGGCGAGGACCATTCGCAACCGTCTCCATGAAGCTGGGCTACGGTCCCGCACACCGTTAGGCCGTCTTCCGCTCACGCCCCAACATCGTGCAGCCCGCCTCCAGTGGTGTCGCGACAGGCGTGAATGGAGGGACGAATGGAGACGTGTCGTCTTTAGCGATGAGAGTCGCTCCTGCCTTGGTGCCAATGATGGTCGTATGCGTGTTTGGCGCCGTGCAGGTGAGCGCCACAATCAGGACTGCATACGACCGAGGCACACAGGGCCAACACCCGGCATCATGGTGTGGGGAGCGATCTCCTACACTGGCCGTACACCACTGGTGATCGTCGAGGGGACACTGAATAGTGCACGGTACATCCAAACCGTCATCGAACCCATCGTTCTACCATTCGTAGACCGGCAAGGGAACTTGCTGTTCCAACAGGACAATGCACGTCCGCATGTATCCCGTGCCACCCAACGTGCTCTAGAAGGTGTAAGTCAACTACCCTGGCCAGCAAGATCTCCGGATCTGTCCCCCATTGAGCATGTTTGGGACTGGATGAAGCGTCGTCTCACGCGGTCTGCACGTCCAGCACGAACGCTGGTCCAACTGAGGCGCCAGGTGGAAATGGCATGGCAAGCCGTTCCACAGGACTACATCCAGCATCTCTACGATCGTCTCCATGGGAGAATAGCAGCCTGCATTGCTGCGAAAGGTGGATATACACTGTACTAGTGCCGACATTGTGCATGCTCTGTTGCCTGTGTCTATGTGCCAGTGGTTCTGTCAGTGTGATCATGTGATGTATCTGACCCCAGGAATGTGTCAATAAAGTTTCCCCTTCCTGGGACAATGAATTCACGGTGTTCTTATTTCAATTTCCAGGAGTGTATATGGCTCTCGGGCGAGACGTCGGATGTCATAGTGAAAATTCCACAATAATATTTCATCCGCGCAACTGGCCGACATCTTCAGGTGCGACGAACACACTGCTAAGGTAGGACCAGAGCCCCCTATTTATGCCAGTCTTAGGCAGGAAGTGCGCATGCGTGGAGGCGCCAAATGCATGCGCACTTCCTGCCTAAGACTGACATAAATAGGGGGCTCTGGTCCTGCCTTAGCAGTGTGTTCGTCGCACCTGAAGATGTCGGCCAGTTGCGCTGATGAAATATTATTGTGGAGTTTTCACTATGACATCCGACGTCTCGCCCGAGAACCATATATACGACATGTCCGTCGGGAAAGCCTCAAGCAACACAACTCAGTCAAAAATTGGATTATGGCGTTAGAGCCATCCTTATCAGACCAAATGTATATTATGTTTCAGGCTGAAAGGAAGGTAAACAGACCATGGCCTATAGAACCCTAGAAAAACAGACTGGGACTCATGGAGGAAAGACCTCGACTCACGTTGATCTGAAGTCAGAACTTCGATAAGTAATCCGGTAAATTGCGAGGAAATGTCGGACGCAGTGACCTCTACCATTATGACCCCGTATTTAGAAAACTGCCAAATCAACAAGAAGAGCACAAACAGGAATGTACTTTGATGGAACAATAGCTTGTAATAGAAAAGGACGGACATAAGAAGATTGCTCAACATTGCAAGAAGGAGAGGACAATGGGCAAAATATTGGGAGGTCATTGCCGAACACAATCTTGCGATTAAGCAAGCGAAACTGTCATCTTGGAAAGTATTAGGGGCGGAAGTAGAAGGTGCAACTACTTTCACCAGAGTTCATAAAATCCTCACCAGAATAGCAATTAATCCAGGAGGTTCTCAAAGGGAGGAGAATAATGAGTGTACAAGGACAGCGAGTGAGATGCTGGATGCGCTCCACAAGATTACTTCCCTCAGAACACTCTGGCAGACAACACAGAGCAAGATTCAGTCCATGAGAGGCAGTGGTTTACAGGCAATCAGAGGGCGAACTGTGAATCTAACAGAGAATACGTTCGTTTCAAAATTCCAGTGGGCGGTGGGGATTTTTCAGCCATTAAAGTCGTCAGACCCAAATGAACTCTTTCCAGTTCTACTGCAACAAGAAAGAGAGCATTTAATTAGACTTCTGTATTGGAGTTAGCCTAGCAGCAGGAATCATATCCAATGCTTGGAGGACAGTGGGGGTTGTTTTCATTGCGAAGCCAGGGAGAACTGATCACACCAAAGCCAAAACATGAGACTGGTCAGTCTGTTCTCTTTTTAATGACATTATAAAAACTGGTTAATGTGGACGTTAGGGAAAGAAGGCTAACTAAGCTTCGTCTAAGTTACATGTAAACCAACATACATATCAACCAGCAAATCATGTGAAACAGCACTTCACCAACTTGTCTGGAAGGTGGAAAAAGTACCACATTTTCAGGAAACTGCTCTCTGCAACTTTCTAGATATCGAGGGAGCGTTCAACAATACGACTATCGCATCCATGGCTACAGCTATAGAAGAACATGGCATTGAGACCGCCATGTATAGGTGGATTAAGACCTTGTTGAGCCACCATGATGAATAAAAAATGGTAATCAGCACCAACAGAGAGTGTCGTCAAGGGAGGGGGGAAGGGGTTTGTCCCCACTACTGTGGAACCTAGAGGTAAATGAAGTAATTGGATCGCTAAACACTAGAGGCTACTTTTGCCAAGGATACACAGATGACTTACTCATAGTAATGTTCGGTAAATTTACTATCAATGTTAGAACTGTGGCACAAAGTGCATTGAATATTGTGCAAAACTGGTGCAGGAAACAGGATCTAAGGGACAGCCCTGAGAAAAATATTTTAGTACGATTTACGAAGAAGCATAACCAGCACACGTACTGGAATCTTAAGCTTCTCAATGAAACACTACCTATAGAGGTTTTAGTGAAGGTTCTGGATGTAGCCGTGGAAGCAAAACTAGCATGAAACCCTCACATAAAGAGCATATGTTCCAAGGTGAAAGGTACTCGTATGAGCACTGGAAGAGTCTGTGGAAACAGTATGTACTGGATGTACACAACTGTAATAAGAACTCTGAATATTTATGGGGCTATAGTGTGGTAGAATAAAGTAGAACAGAAGGTGGTTGCTAAGGAACTTCGCAATGTGCTTAGCCATAACAGCCGGAGTTGGCAGCTGGTATGGAGACCATGCTGGACATGCTTCCATTACATTTGTGGTTAATATGGTGGCAGCAGTAGAGGTATACCCGCTAAAAGCTGGAAATAACTGTATACCTTTAGGATATCCTAAATCCCACAACAGTATGGGGAATGTGGTACTTGTAAGAATGGTCGGGGAAATGCCCACTGACTATCCAATAATTTCCAACTGCTTTAATAAACCTTTCAGTATAACCAATGGATGCAGGGAGTAGTGGAAGAACGAAACATGACACCCTGCAGGAGACATAATCATGTTTACTGGTCGATCGAAAACATACAAAGGTGCTGGGGTCGGAATGTACGGGATACAACTTAGACCAGAGAGTACAATTTCATTAGGTTAGCTGGCCACGGTATTCCAGGCGGAAATATCCGCTATCAGGGTGTGCGCGGAGGAGAATTGGCGTAGGTGCTACAATGATCGTAGCGTCACATTTATTCAGACAGTCAAGCACCTCTGAAATCTCGATCTGCCCCTGCAACGAGATCAAAGGCTGTTGCAGAATGCCACGAACACCTTATGAGACGAGGGGAAAAGCAATAGGTTGAACCTTCTGTGGGTCCCTGGTCACTCAGGAAGCAGTGGCAGTGAACATGCTGATAGGCTAGCCAGGACAGGTGCGACGACCGATTAATTGGACCGGAAGCTGTCCTAACTATCAGTAAAGCGATGGTTAAATCAAAACTACGAAACTGCGTCAGAAGGCAGCATGCAGTATATTCGATTATGATCCAAAAACAAAAACATGGCAAGCTAATGATGTCAAAACCATGTTTTAGGAGAAGTTCTATAATACTGGAGTTCTACAGGAGACAGACTAAACTCATGGTAGGATTATTGACAGGCCATGGGAAATTTAAGAAGCATCTACACACGTCGGGTATAGAAAAAATAGCCTCCTTGTGTAGGCTGTGTAGTTAGGATGATGAAACCACACCACACGTAGTCTTCCAATGCGAAATGTTGGAGAACAAAAGACACAGAAAATTCGGGTCATCAAGTCCTGAAGAAACTCTCTGATAAAGAACTAGTAAAGGACCTGCTACTGCTATTTCATCGTACTGGTTGGCTTTACTAGAACCACAGAGAATGAAATCGCACAACAATACCGGTTTCGGCGCGGGAAATAGTGGGATAGGACAATTGTTGTTTTTATCTCCCTGTTCAGATCAAATCAGTACCATAAACGAATTCTTGAACAGAAAATATTAGGCATTTTTATGGAAACAAAACCTTTAAATGGCAAGCAAGAAGCCATACAAATATTTTTCATCTTTTTTTGTTAGATATAGGTTGTGTCCGGCTATTATACCTACTATAAAGAAAAGGGGCGATTATAGGACAGTTAAACAAACAAATAATTCTAATAAACATAGGAGCAGAAACCAATTACGACTGATTACATGAACATCTTATAACGGAGTCCCTGAGGGTCCAAACTGCGGATATACACTTGAGGACAAACACAATACAGCAAGTGTTCCAAGTGGCCAGCGTTCATATGAAGGCACGCTTTAGCACGTCTCCTTATCGAAGCCTGTACAGGTTCAAAATCCCAAGGGTGTTGCGAATGCATTGAGAACCATCCAAAATTCGTTCCCGGAGTTCATCGACAATTATCAACTGAGCTCGAATACACCGAAGCTTTTGAATATCCTCACACAAAAAAATCCAATGAGTGCAAGTCGGGGGGACCTAGAAGGCCATGGTACTGGTGAGCCAAGACCGATATACTAGTTGTCGAAACGCTGTTTATCAGTACTTAAGTATCAGGATTGATGACAAAATGAAACGAGGGCAGTTTGTCACTTTGTAATTTACGTCTCATTTGCGGTGTTTGGAAACAAATGAAGTCTTGCACAGTAACAAATTTATAACATTGACATGACAGCATTTTTGTATATATCGTGTCAAGGAAACCATTGGTTTCTGAAACTAAGTTAATAATATCTATTTGCTTGTTTCATTGTCCACTACTCGCCCCCTTTCGTTAGTACCTATAGTAATCAAACACCATGTATGTATGCGTTGTAAGTGTGCTCTGCTGACACGTTCCACATCATTTTATCGTAAATTTGATCTGTGGAACGAGTAAGTAACTAACTAATGAAGAAAACATAGAAGAGGCAATGAGGAATGTTATGGTGGATCTGTAGGTTATTATAAAAGACGCCTCCCGGATTCTTTTCCAGTAGTGGAAGGATCGTCTGAGTGAACTTTCGAAGTTTTAAGAGGCCAGCTTTGAATCCAAACACTGTCAGGTATGAAACATAATGACCCTGCCAAGCGTTGATACTTCTGAGACAGACTTCATTTGATCGTGTAGATCAAATAGCACATTACGACCTCTGCTCTATCTAGGTAACGAGAACAATCAACTTATGTGAAGGTGTGCAGCTACAACCACTACAAATAGAGAGAAATAATTTCATTGACAGAAAATGAGGAGAACGGTGAAACTGAGGAATGAAGCTATTTTGACAAATGCATCACGGAAATGGGGAAATTGGCTAATAGTACTTATAGAAGGTAGGTTAGTGACTGACGTAGCTAATAAAAAAGGCGCACGCTTCAAATTCCTCAATCAAGACCATGACATTAGTGAGTGTATCGCACTACATAGAGCTACAGGCTACTTTTAATAACTAAGGACAGCGTTTCAGGAAACAAGCGTCTCGGAGTACATTGTTTAGTGTTCACAATTTAAAAAAAGAGCTCTACAGTCGAAAAAACTGAATATGTTCCTTTACTGAAAACTTCGTCGTTTACTGTTGCAGTGGGCATGAGAATATTGATGTCGTACCATGCTACTAGAGAAAAAGAGTTCTCTTTATGGATGATTAAAGTTCATGCTACATTTCCTCTCCACCGGATAAGGAACTTTTGACGACTAAAAATGCCCATGGCACAATACCAAAATTACTATTTAATATTTACTATAAAGACCTATAGTTGACTCTTTCTGGCAGACCATAATTGTCAGGTTCACAATGCCACCATCTATCCCCCCCCCCCACACACCTCCCCCTCCCCCCCACCCAATTTCAATTCTGTCAGTACCTCTCTCCTACTTTACAAACTCCTTCCTTTAACTAAGCCATTCCTTCAAGATATATTTTCTTCAAGGAATGGCGGGTCCACACGATTCCGGGTTCGAGTTTTGGTTCGAAACACTGTTTCAATCTGCAAGGTAGTCTGAAAACAGAGCACACTTCACTGCAGACTGACGTTCTGGAAATATGCTGTAGTTGTATGAAAAGCCTAAATTTTCTTGATGACGACCACTTCACTGAATCTCTCATGGGACTCCAGCTCAAAGGTCACTGACATGTTCTGTAATTTTTGTCTTTATTGATACCCCATCACTTAGCTAACCAAACCGGCTATTTTTTGTGTTACAGTTTGAAACAGTTTGTACAAAAAGACACTGCGTAACACAATTGAAGGATCACTTTTTTGAGACCCCATATTTGTCTCCCAGTGCGACGCACGAGTTTGAAATTTGGCCCAAAGTGGCTACTACCTTCCTTTGCAATAGTGTAAAAGCGTGGCACCCTACGACATCACACGCGGTCTCGGCAACGCTTCAAAAACAACGTGTCGACACAAGCGAAAAAATGCCAAAGTTCAGTTCATGTGAGGTATAAGGAGGGTTAATGACGTCACATTCGCACCAAATTTCACCACGGTTCTGCCCTCCGCCATAGTGGACGTGTCACACGATGTATATAGGTCGTGACACACCCTCTCGCACACATTTCACCTCATGTTTTGACGGCTTTGGAATGGAGGTCAGAACCGTGATGTGCAGCATTGAAATCACGCGGCCTTCTTATGGGTAGCCGATGGTTCAAATGGTTCAAATGGCTCTGAGCACTATGGGACACAACTGCTGTGGTCATCAGTCCCCTAGAACTTAGAACTACTTAAACCTAACTAACCTAAGGACATCACACACACCCATGTCCGAGGCAGGATTCGAACCTGCGACCGTAGCAGCAGCGCGGCTCCGGACTGGAGCGCCTAGAACCGCACGGCCACAGCGGCCGGGTAGCCGTTGAAAATATTTCAGACACACAGACTCTCAGAAGCGAGACCTTAGGAGGTCGCACAGGGACAGTTCACAGACACATGCCCCATGTGTGGACGACCATTGTCAAGTTGAAAACTTGTACCATAATACTGTCACATGAGGTTTAACACCTGAAGAACAGCCGGCCGCGGTGGTCTAGCGGTTCAGGCGCTCAGTCCGGAACCGCGCGACTACTACGGTCGCAGGTTCGAATCCTGCCTCGGGCATGGATGTGTGTGATGTCCTTAGGTTAGTTAGGTTTAAGTAGTTCTAAGTTCTAGGGGACTGATGACCACAGATGCTAAGTCCCATAGAGTTCAGAGCCATTTTTGAACCTGAAAAACAAGACTGTCATTCGCGTTCCGTTGTGCTATGAGAGTTTCCTCAGTCATTACCAGTAGCGATCTGAAGTCACACTCGATGGCTTCGTACAGCATGATGCCAACTGTAGCACTGCTACGTCTTCTAAGAATGGGACCTCTCTCCGGTCGCCATCGTACTCGACGACGATGTTCATCCGGGGTAATGTAAAAGCACCATTCATTACTGAACGTAATGTGACGCGCTTCGTCAGTTAAATACTAAGGAGAGTTCTTCCAAAAGCACCGATATGTGTTGCAGTGTTAACGGCAGCCTACATATGTGATGGTAATGCCCTAGTCTGTCCAACGAATGGTGCAGGAAGACACAGAATATTGCGGGAGTCCATTAGTTTCTTCTCGGAGGGCAGATGTCAACGTGAAGGGGTTACGTTGTGCTTCGTGCACAATACGTTGATCCTCCGTTGCGGTAGTCAGCAGTGGTCAACCGTTGTTGACTGCACACAAAGAGACGTCAGGTACCGAATTTTTCTCCACCAGCAGCTCGGAATAACATCTTGAACTTAAAGTGATCTCGCAAATAGTTCTGTGTCTCAGTGGGAGTCAAAAACGTCAAATATCGTTAGTGTTGCAAACGAATGAAAATACATTAAAAATCGAAATTATTATCCACCAGCAGATAGGTGTTCTCATGCTAGAGCTTGATAATACATAATGAAATCTTCAGTGCCGGGCCAGGATTCGAACCCATATGTGGAGATGTTGAGGAATCTGCAGTTTTCAACAAACAACGAACTGTAGCCGAGCTGTATTGTCACGAACCGATCAAATTCCGCGTTAAGGGCGGTCTGAGTTGCATTCCCAGTTCAGAACCAATTTTATCGACAAACCGAAGCTCAGACAAAAGATGGAATAAGTGTCCTGTGAGCCTACATAGCGTTTGTTTCGTCACTAGAAATAAATAACTAGTATAAGAAAGGTTACTGGTGATAGAGTTTCTACATGTCGCCACTCCAGACTTTGTTGTGGCTCAACCTAACGTCTACTTGGTAGAGAAGGAATATCATTTTTAATGTGAATTTCAGACCACAATGCCATTATATCTTCTTCAATTGGTGTAGCCAGAAGAGAATGGAATCTGTCTCTCCCTATCTAAAATCGTTGACCGAAGCTGGAATCAAACCCAGACCATAAATATATGAACCTATCATCACCCCAACAGACCACAAAATCCTCTTCTCAGTGACTCGTTTTTCTATGTAAGGCCGTTGTGCCACACTGGCTTAGACATCTGACACACAGGGTCCCTGTATCAATTTGCAGCATGTTCAGTAAATTCATTTACTTGGTTGACCGAATCACCATGAACTAGCTGCCTCGGCTACCCAGTGCATACATTCAACTTTATTTTGTAATCACCAAAATAAAATCACGTAACTGCCACCAACACATAACTGCCAACAGTTTAGGATGCAGAAATTTAAATAGAAAGTGTTCCTTCCCACTTGAGCTACTCCATTGCGCTATGTGTTTGTTGAAAACGTCGTGCAGTGCAAAAGAAAAGGTATAACTGTTTGTCTCTCATAAGTATTCACCTGGCCATATGCATTATCCCACTGCGCTGTGGAATGCAGAAGTTCTGGAGGAATTGTTGCTCACTTCTCGAGGTGTTGTAGCTACGTGTCAGCTAGTAGCATAATGGTAAGTATCGCGGGCGGCAGATAAAATGTCGCGAGTTCGAGTACATTCACTGCTATATTTTTTCAAACGCAATTCTGCTCTCTGCTAAAGTTATCACTGTAATGGAACTTGTAACATAATTCCCTTCACTTCTCAACCCAAAATAGTCGCATGTGCAGAAAAGGGCTAACTTCTGTGACATTTTATTCTTTTCAGGTTTAATAGACAACCAGGCAGCAGATGCATCTCGAAACTTTTGTATTATGTATGGGTAGAGCGCATCGTGCCAAATTACGTCGGAAAAGTATTTTCTACATTAGCTGTCGTCTGGTAGTGGCATTTTATTCTTCTTCAAACCTTGGTTGACAGCTTTAACTCAGAACAAGTTTTCTACATGCATGTAATCAATAAACCGCATGTGCATTTTCAGATAACATCAGATGGTTAAAATGGCTCTGAGCACTATGGGACTTAACATCTACGGTCATCAGTCCCCTAGAACTTAGAACTACTTAAACCTAACTAACCTAAGGACATCACACAACACCCAGCCATCACGAGGCAGAGAAAATCCCTGACCCCGCCGGGAATCGAACCCGGGCGTGGGAAACCTTACGAAAATTGTGAGCTGTATTATAACAAATGTAATAAAACTAGCCACAATAACCTTACAACGAAAGTCTGTTGTAATAAAACTGAGTATCTCTTACGAGATCAATAGTAACTAGAACTCGTAAACCGCTATTTGAAGGATGAGATTAGTTGCGATTTCCACGTGCAACGACTTTCCTGGGCTGAAAACCGTAAATTTACAATCTTTTGTTACACCTCAAGCGATAATGACTCAGATTATTCAATGGAAATGACAGGTAAAATCAAGTGAACTTTGAGGCTTAATTCCGTGCACACCAGGAAGTAACTCGTCGATCACAGAGTTGCCAAACATACATTGCCTTGTTGCCAAATCTCAGTTATAATACCAGCAGGAAGAAGACGGACCGATGTGATCCAAAGCGGGCTGGGAAATGACCATAACTGGTGTCTCCAAGTCGCGGCTGCTACGGCCTGGAATACGTAATGCGTCCGATTCGCATTTCTGTAACTAGGTTTAGGGACTGGAGCGTGCTTACTAATAATACTCAGAACTGACTGCAAACTAAGCATCATAAATCAGTAACTCTCATAGTTGTTTTTATATTTCTTTCGTAAGTGTACTCAAAACTAAGAAGCTCATTCACAGACGTTCTCGTGCCTCGCCGATAGTCGAATGTGTGTGTGTGTGTGTGTGTGTGTGTGTGTGTGTGTGCGTGCGACAGAGAGAGAGAGAGAGAGAGAGAGAGAGAAAGAGAGAGAGAGAGAGAGAGAGAGATAAAAATCAAAAAGAATGAGAGAGAGAGAGAGAGAGTAAAAAATTGTAAAGAAATTGTATCATGGTATGTAAAGAAATCTTTCATTAAAATGACACGTTCCACATTATTACGAAATATCGTATTCCTGATCTATGAAACAAGAATTAATCTAATGTAATCTAATCTTATCATATCATATTGATGACTAGCCATGAAGAGACATGAATTACCGAAATTTTTGGCAATACCAGTAACCAAATCTAAACTTGAAAATTAAAGACGACAATTTTTGTAATAAACCGGGACTTCTGTCAAGACCCTTTCCTCCCTGTTAATTAACCACGAAAGATGTCTGATATACCTCTATTCTGAAGTAACAAAGTGTGCATGCATTTAAAGATGAAATGCATGATGTGAAGTTCTGTGACGGAGATACGAACCCAACACGCAATCGGATTGTTAACTAAGTAAAATCAAATGTCACGTATCGGCTTTTCTTACCAGCTGCAATGTGTTTGAATCTACAAAAAAGGATACAATTTTTTGTGCGTAAGCGACAATAGAACTGCACACCTACCGTGCATACACGAATCTAGCTTAAGTATCAGTTGTTTACTCACCAATAGTATGATCTGTGCGTGTATGACCAGAAATAACGGCACCTATTGTGATTGTTGGCAACACATGAACAACATTAAAAATGCACGTTAATTTTCACTAACAGGCCCGTGTGCACTTGATAGGGCTTGAAATGAAATTATGAATATTTTTGTACTGTATCAGGATTCGAACCCACATACTTGCCTTTGAAGGAGACCTAGAGAAGATTGCAGTCTTGAGAAAAGGAACGAAATTATTGAACTATACTGTTCCGAAAGATTCAGATCCTCGAAAGAGGAGATACGAATTCGAATCACAGTCCAGCACCAAATTTTTCAACGTCTCTATTTCAATCAAGTACAAGTAAAGTAAGAGCCCTGTTCCTTTAAATGGCTATCGGTTCATCAAATAAAATAAAATTTTCTAATGTAAGTAAGTTTACTGGCGACTGTATTGCTGTTTACCATGACTTCCGCTATGTCATTTCCCAACGTAAACCGGCTCTGCCCAGTTGGTAATGAAGGAACGTGATGTTTAATGCGGATTCTGGATTATAACGTCCTTCTCTTGATGTTACCTGGGGTAACGTAAATCTGTTTGTGCCTCTTAAAAGTAAATGCCTGAACCCACGCATTGCACCTGTGATAGTTCGTTCCGCTAGACCATTGTGGCCACATTTCCCAGCCCCAGGAGTGTGCTGTAACAGATGATGCGCTTAGCTTACAAAATTAGTCACGGTGGAAAAAACGCGAGTCTATTAAATGGTTAAGTAGAAGCAAGCTTCTGAAGCGGAGATTATGCTATTCTCATGTCAGCAGGATGTAAAGACTCTTCTAGGCATCATAGGCTCGACGTGAAGCCATTTTGAAATTTTCACAAATTCTGCAAATTTCTTAGTTCGAGAAAATCCACTGGGAAGTGTGAAGTTACCGGATAATTCGTTTATTACCGTCATTATTACTATCATTTTCTTCATACCGCTGCTGGAACACTGTACTTGAAGATCATTTGATGCCTTCGGGTCATTATAAAAGTAGTTTCCCAAGAACATGTTCTTTCCCTGTCTACGGAATCCTTCTCGTGTTAATATCAAACATCAGCAATTACTCGTAGATAACATTAAAACTAAAGTAACTGATGAAGACGTTACTTGATAACAAAAACGCGCTGCCTTTCTTCATTTACTTGCGCCTAGAAATGGCTATCGAGTAGTGCCAAAGCAAAAGGCAAAAGATCTTACTGCCTTCCGATACACGTTGCTCTCAGTTCTTCCATATGATTTGGTCGACATGACCTCTTTCAAGTTGTATACGACAGAATGTTTCAGAAAATCAATTGTTTTCCTTTGCAATAAACAGAAAGATTTTAGTTCTAAGCTATCCAAGTAGAAAATTTTCGCAATATTAGTTCAAATTTAATATTCGCTTCTATAATGTAGGAAAGTATTTCACAGTTGCAAAACTCGCATCCGACTCATTGACGTTACACTTATTCGCTGACCATAAATTCTAGCTCAGAGTGACACCAGATGAAGTAACCTAATGTAGCGAAGACTGTTTGCCAGTGCTCTTTCTCACCGGAAAATACGCAATTCACTCATTTGGCTCCATAAGCACACTGTAACGGTAATTTCTGTGTGTATGCAACGCATACGGATTAGAATTTAGTGGTGCTCTCTTTTCCACTTCTGTATACAATATGCCTGACCTAAACGGGCCCTTTCTCATTACAGGCCCTGGGTAGTGCATCATCATACTGACAACAGTAATGTGCTTATACTGACGACCTGACTGTTCGTTTTACCTGATTTTGTAATCATTTAAATAAAACAACATGACCTTCCAGTGGGAGACGTTTAGTCCCCCTTTTCCTTCTGTGAAATTTGCCAGTAAGCTTTTTGCCTTCCAACCAGTGAAATGCGGTAGAGTACGGCCGGTAAATGATTCACAAACCACAATTTAGTACCGTTAAGACGATTTATTCAAACGTCACAAGACTGCACATAGGTGCAATCGATTTCGAGGTGCAAAGTGTTTGTTATCTTACTTTTGTGACAGGTGGGCATAAGTGACTTTTTATTGTACTGAAATAATCTTTTGTCACAAAGTAACAAGGGAAATGTTTTATTCGTATATATTTTTTAGGGAACTGTAATCGTGATGGAAGATTATACACCTGAATGTTTGACACAACTGGTAGGAGAAAACGCTGCATATTAACCAAACTCCGCGCCTCCTCTCCATATCCTCCTGTGACACGAACACGGGATTCGCCTCGCATACCGCTACAGAGCTGTTCCTAGCACAGCTGAGAATTGGCAACATCGTCACAAACATTAGGCAACACTGTGACAGTGCAATCACTTCCGCGTATGCTACTGAACTGACTCGCTAAATTCACTTGATATTCCCTTTCCATTTGATTGACTCGTGCTATATAATCCTCATGTAAACTGAGGCACTGAGACAGAAAATTCAATTTTTTGCCTAAAGAAATGCTATTTTTCACATAAGTGACAACTTTTATTATCTTTCACGATGCGTTATGAGGTTGAGCGACCAATACCATGATGAGAGTGGCGCACAGGCAGCAGTGTGTCCGTAGCCCGGTGGTACCGCCCGTGTTTCGTGTCAGACCGGCTCAATCAGTCGTCAGTTCTGTGTTAGGGGCCAGCGTGTGCGAGCTTTTTTTCTGGTATATTTTATGGAGCTGCGAATTTCCAGAAAAAACTCTATATCGAAATCGGAAGAAAACTTTTACACGTGAAATCCTCTAGGTAGCTCGACTCAGTAAGTTGTGTTAATGGTCATAGATCTTGGCTTTCTGACTGCCCAGCTGCTTCGCAATACCAACGTCTCTGAATAAATTCGAATCGACCATCAGCGATACGAATTTCAATATTGTTCTTCACTTAAGACTCACATGCCACGGTGATAAGTATGAAGGAAATGAACCTCTTGATTACTATAGGGCCTTTATGCTAAATTTCCACAGTAGCAATTAGGAACTCCCTGCATACATTTGCTAACAGCCGGCCGGAGTGGCCGTGCGGTTCTAGGCGCTACAGTCTGGAGCCGAGCGACCGCTACGCTCGCAGGTTCGAATCCTGCCTCGGGCATGGATGTGTGTGATGTCCTTAGGTTATTTAGGTTTAATTAGTTCTAAGTTCTAGGCGACTGATGACCTCAGAAGTTAAGTTGCATAGTGCTCAGAGCCATTTGAACCATTTGCTAACAGCGGCTCTAGCAACTTACTTTTTCTCTGGGTAGCTTCAAATATGGGCAATTTTGTCGCCTTAAATCCAATTGAATATTTTAAATATCACTTGTGAACAGCGTTCACTTCTCCATTAATTAAGGTATAGACCTCAAAACAAGCAATTTGCCTGAGTAGCTATAGAGCAGGTTCTGATAGGTATTGACACAGTCTTTTGCATCCATTTACCATAGAGAATCAAAGAAAGAAACCAAACACATTACTTTGCATTTACTCTCTGTACCTTGACTAACACATATGAATCCATGACAATAATAAATTATTTGAAGAACCTCCCGTGGAAGGAAAAAGAACAGAATGTGACGCTTTAATTGTAGTGCACTGGATGAGAAACAAATGAAATTAATTCTGTGGAACATCGATGTATTGCATTCTAGTGTAATAAAATAATCATAAAATGCTATCAAGAGTGAAACACAAATCGTAGACAGATTTTGTGGGTCACCACTCAACAACATTAAAGCATTTTATATGGTCGAGAGTGCGGAGTGAAGCAGACGTTGTCGTCAGAAGGCGAGACAATGCAGTGCTTCTGCACCCGCCGGTAGGCAGTAAACGGGTCCCAGAAAACTCAGACGCATGCGGTGTTCAGAGGCAGATGGTCGGCAAAGAAATCTTTCGCTAAAACATTGTTGGACCAAACTATTATTACCAGTGTGACAGAAAGCGAAATCTATTAGATTCGCTTGAATTACACTCATAGCTTCAGCACCGAGAGGAAAGGGGCGATAAAAACATTTCCGACGTGTGCTTTTAATTACTAGACGTCGTATTAGCTAGTCTCGCGTTTTACCTCAATACTACGGTCGTAGTTAAGAATAATGTACTAAGACTGAAGTCAAGACTTCCTCTGGGAAGTGCCGCAGTCTACAATCTTGCCAGATCGAGCATATTGCCGGACATTGGATTCGGAGAGGAGCACGACTGTATTGCCCACCTTACGTGATTGCTGATGTTTGATATTAACATGAAAAGGATTCCGTAGAAAGGGAAAGAACCGTGTTGAGTTCGTATCTCCATCACAGAACTTCATATCATGCACCTCATCTTTAAATGCATGCACACTTTGTTACTTCAGGATAGGGGTATATCAGACATCTTTCGTGGTTAATTAACAAAGACGAAAGGGTCTTGACAGAAGTTCCGGTTTATCACAAAAATTGTCGACTTTTATTTTCAAGTTTAGATTTGGTTACTGGTATTGCCAAAAATTTCGGTAATTCATGTCTCTTCATGGCTAGTCATCAATATGATATGAAAAGATTAGATTACATTAGATTAATTCTTGTTTCATAGATCAGGAATAGGATATATCGTAATAATGTGGAACGTGTCATTTTAATGAAAGATTTCTTTACATACCTCGACTCAATTTCTTTACAATTTTTTGCTCTCTCTCTCTCTCTCATTCTTTTTGATTTTTATCTCTCTCTCTCTCTCTCTCTGTCGCACACACACACACACACACACACACACACACACACACACACACACACACATTAGACTATCGGCGAGGCACGAGAACGTCTGTGAATGAGTTTCTTAGTTTTGAGTACACTTACGAAAGAAATATAAAAACAACTATGAGAGTTACTGATTTATGATGCTTAGTTTGCAGTCAATTCTGAGTATTATTAGTAACTACGCTCCAGTCCCTAAACCTAGTTACAAAAATGCGAATCGGACGCATTACGTATTCCAGGCCGTAGCAGCCGCGACTTGGAGACACCAGTTATGGTCACTTCCCAGCCCGCTGTAGGATCACATCGGTTCGTCTTCTTCCTGCTGGTATTATATCTGAGATTTGGCAACAAGGCAATGTATGCTTGGCAACTCTGTGATCGACTAGTTACTTCCTGGTGTGCACGGAATTAAGCCTCAAAGTTCACTTGATTTTACCTGTCATTTCCATTGAATAATCTGAGTCATTATCGCTTGAGGTGTAACAAAAGATTGTAAATTTACGGTTTTCAGCCCAGGAAAGTCGTTGCACGTGGAAATTGCAACTAATCTCGTCCTTCAAATATCGGTTTACGAGCACTAGTCACTACTGATCTCGTAAGAGGAAGCTAAGACACATACTTCTTCGCCAGCTCTGTGGCAACGTGCTGCCCTGTGAGAAAGCGTCTGTTATGGTTCGCAGTTCCAGTCTCTCTGAGTGTAGCGTTTTTATCCCTTCTGTGAAAGAGCTACAAACAGTCAGATCAAACATCGATAAGGAAATCGCAAGAAAATACTTTCGGCTCATAGTGCAATGGTGAAAAACTTACAATGCTGCACAATAAGTAACGCCTCGTTCCGCTGCTGACGACCAAATTTTGGGTTTCGAGGAATACATAACTTTATTTATGAAATGCCATATTTGCATACCTCTTGAGTATGACACAGCATACCAATTAAACACAGACCCAATCAAATGGTTCAAATGGCTCTGAGCACTATGGGACTCAACTTCTGAGGTCATTAGTCCCCTAGAACTTAGAACTAGTTAAACCTAACTAACCTAAGGACATCACAAACATCCATGCCCGAGGCAGGATTCGAACCTGCGACCGTAGCGGTCCTGCGGTTCCAGACTGCAGCGCCTTTAACCGCACGGCCACTTCGGCCGGCGAGACCCAATCAAAATCTAAGTGAGTAGTATTTTACCTATTCGTGTCGATAGAGGCACGCTTGTGTACAGATAATCAGTTTTATTACAACAGACATTCGTTGTAAGGTTATTGTGGCTAGTTTTATTACATTTCTTATAATACAGCTCACAATTTTCGTAAGATTTCCTTTAGTGTTGTTAAAACAATAGTAAACATGAGAGAGAAATTAATCATCAACGATATATGCGAATTCTCTGATGTTATCTATAACAGTCTGAAAATGCACATGCGGTTTATTGATTACATGCATGCAGAAAACTTGTTTTGAGTTAAAGCTGTCAACCAAGGTTTGAAAATGGTTCAAATGGCTCTGAGCACTATGGGACTCAACTTCTGAGGTCATTAGTCCCCTAGAACTTAGAACTAGTTAAAACTAACTAACCTAAAGACATCACAAACATCCATGCCCGAGGCAGGATTCGAACCTGCGACCGTAGCGGTCTTGCGGTTCCAGACTGCAGCGCCTTTAACCGCACGGCCACCCAAGGTTTGAAGAAGAATAAAATGCCACTACCAGACGACAGCTAATGTAGAAAATACTTTTCCGACGTAATTTGGCACGATGCGCTCTACCCATACATAATACAAAAGTTTCGAAATGCATCTGCTGCCTGGTTGTCTATTAAACCTGAAAAGAATAAAATGTCACAGAAGTTAGCCCTTTCCGCACATGCGACTATTTTGGGTTGAGAAGTGAAGGGAATTATGTTACAAGTTCCATTACATTGATAACTTTAGCAGAGAGCAGAATTGCGTTTGAAAAAATATAGCAGTGAATGTACTCGAACTCGCGACATTTTATCTGCCGCCCGCGATACTTACCATTATGCTGCTAGCTGACACGTAGCTACAACACCTCGAGAAGTGAGCAACAATTCCTCCAGAACTTCTGCATTCCACAGCGCAGTGGGATAATGCATATGGCCAGGTGAATACTTATGAGAGACAAACAGTTATACCTTTTCTTTTGCACTGCACGACGTTTTCAACAAACACATAGCGCAATGGAGTAGCTCAAGTGGGAAGGAACACTTTCTATTTAAATTTCTGCATCCTAAACTGTTGGCAGTTATGTGTTGGTGGCAGTTACGTGATTTTATTTTGGTGATTACAAAATAAAGTTGAATGTATGCACTGGGTAGCCGAGGCAGCTAGTTCATGGTGATTCGGTCAACCAAGTAAATGAATTTACTGAACATGCTGCAAATTGATACAGGGACCCTGTGTGTCAGATGTCTAAGCCAGTGTGGCACAACGGCCTTACATAGAAAAACGAGTCACTGAGAAGAGGATTTTGTGGTCTGTTGGGGTGATGATAGGTACATATATTTATGGTCTGGGTTTGATTCCAGCTTCGGTCAACGATTTTAGATAGGGAGAGACAGATTCCATTCTCTTCTGGCTACACCAAGTGTAAGTAGGCTGTTTAGGTTTTTTTATTGGTAACGCCACCTCTGTATGAAAATCACTGGCTGTGCTGTGTGCAGCCTGTGGCTGCTTTGCATTGTTGTAATACTCGCCATTGTAGTGTTAGGCAGCTGCCCGTGAACAGCGCGTAGCGTTGGCAGTTCGAGGTGAGCCGCCAGCAGTGGTGGATGTGGGGAGAGAGATGGCGGAGTTTTTAAATTTGTCATGAACTGCCCTATATATATATATGTGATGATATCAAGGTAAATACATTCTTTGTTCTCTATTAATATCTTTCATTTGCTAACTATCCCTATCAGTAGTTAGTGCCTTCAGTAGTTTGAATCTTTTATTTAGCTGGCAGTAGTGGCGCTCGCTGTATTGCAGTAGCTTGAGCAGCGAAGATTTTTGTGAGGTAAGTGATTTGTGAAAGGTATAGTTTAATGTTAGTCAGGGCCATTCTCTTGTAGAGAATTTTGAAAGTCAGATTGCGTTGCGCTAACAAAAATATTGTGTGTTGAAAGTCAGATTGCGTTGCGCTATAAATATTGTGTGTTAGGTTAAGCACAGTCTTGCAAAATGTTTGAAAGGGGACGTTTCACAAGTGAAGAAGATATAATGGCATTGTGGTCTGAAATTCACATTAAAAATGATATTCCTTCTCTACCAAGTAGACGTTAGGTTGAGCCACAATAAAGTCTGGAGTGGCGACATGTAGAAACTCTATCACCAGTAACCTTTCTTATACTAGTTATTTATTTCTAGTGACGAAACAAACGCTATGTAGGCTCACAGGACACTTATTCCATCTTTTATCTGAGCTTCGGTAAGTCGATAAAATTGGTTCTGAACTGGGAATGCAACTCAGACCGCCCTTAACGCGGAATTTGATCGGTTCGTGACAATACAGCTCGGCTACAGTTCGTTGTTTGTTGAAAACTGCAGATTCCTCAACATCTCCACATATGGGTTCGAATCCTGGCCCGGCACTGAAGATTTCATTATGTATTATCAAGCTCTAGCATGAGAACACCTATCTGCTGGTGGATAATAATTTCGATTTTTAATGTATTTTCATTCGTTTGCAACACTAACGATATTTGACGTTTTTGACTCCCACTGAGACACAGAACTATTTGCGAGATCACTGTAAGTTCAAGATGTTATTCCGAGCTGCTGGTGGAGAAAAATTCGGTACCTGACGTCTCTTTGTGTGTAGTCAACAACGATATGTGTGGAGCTCTATTCCCAGTCAGCACTGAACTCTTCGTCATATTATTTCTAGTTCAAACATGCTCACATGTCACTGCTGGTGCAACAAACCCATATTTAAAGTTTGGTTTCTCTAGAATATAACAGCGATAGGTACCGGGTTGGAGTCCTGGGAAATATCTAGCTGCTGCTCAGAAAATCCAATATGTCACAGTTGATTGTGCTCCGATATCTATCCGATTAGGTTCTGGGTTCGAATCCCTGTCCAATACGAAGCTTTACCTCACGGCGTTTCAAGTAAGTTAATTGTTAAGAAGCAATATTTAACATCTCTCTTTGTTCGTTAACAGGGACACTAGGTGCTGGGTAGGAATTCGCGTCCGTAAAAAATGTTTGCGTTATGTAATTTAAAGTTGATATTTGCTAACTGATACTGTCTAAAATCGAGGTATAACACTCTCTGTATGCCTAATCAGGAATGACTGTTAGTTTCCGTTAGTCACGAAATCTTTGCTTAGTCTGCATGACCTGGGTTTGAATCCATATGCAGAACGAGACGGTTCGTTGTGTCATTTGAAGTTCATACATATTCTCAACTAACTGCTCGTGAATAACTTAAATTTTTAATGTCATTTTGTGTTAAATAATAGGTACGGTATGTTACTTTGAAGAGGAAATTATGAATACGACGAACTTACTATGTGCATTATCTATCTGACGTAATAATGAGAGTGGTAACATTTCAGGTATGTCATTTATTGTAATAAATGTTAGCTTACAAGCGCTGAGGACAGTCTTACCTGTGATAAGGTGTTCCCTGATATTTGTAGTATCGTAGTATTACTTTACATCTTGAGTTATTGCGATACAGAGCAGTGTTTTCTAGTGGTGACTTGTTGGAAGCATTTTCAATAGTCAAACGACTGTACCAAGGAGCGATTAGAGGACCTGCTAAACAGCTGCGTTATGTGTATTACATGCGAATCGGGCGAAATGCAATTCAGGTCGTTCGGATACTTTTGAGCACTACTGTACATGGTTTGATAGCAAAATGCTATTCTGTGACATTCCGTTTTCATTAATTCAGATAAGTAGTGAAATCTACAGGATTTGTATCAAATATCCACTAAAATTGCAAGAAACTCTCATTGCTATAGACAATGATGTAGAAAGTGTGGTCGACGATGTGGAACGTGCTTTAAATCCTTATATTTCCACGGCATAAATTGTGGAAGATCCCTGTGAAAATTTTTTAGTGTTGTTTGTTTTTCCTTTTATTCCTTAGTAATGTATTAATGTAATAAGTTGATTTGATGCACTTGTTTGTGTGTTAGACAAGTAATAATTACTGGACAACACAGATGTGTACAGTAGTTTTGGTGTAACAAATACAGAGATATTTGTGTACCTAAATGATGCATAGCTTTGAACTTGGAATACTTTTTTTTTTATTTTATACAATGGGAATGGTTATGTACAGAATCATCTTTAACTTTCACAGAAATAATTTAACTTAACACTAGTTTCTTGTGATAATAAATTGTGTACAGATCTGTAATGATAAATACTTCAAAAAATGTTTTGCATCACCTCGGTTACGAGAGTTCCGGAACCTGTAAAGAAAATTGGGATAGAGATCAACACAAACATAATTTCCGTTACATTTTCACGCAATTTGGATGCACAGATCCTGAGAAATCAGGACCCAGAACAACCACTTCTGGCCGTAATAACGGCCTTGATAAGCCTGGACATTGAGTCAAACAGAGCTTGGATGGCGTGTACAGGTACAGCTGCCCATGCAGCTTCAACACGATACCACAGTTCATCACGAGTAGTGACTGGCGACGAGCCAGTTGCTCGGCCACCATTGACCAGACGTTTCCAGTTGGTGAGAGATCTGGAGAATGTGCTGGCCAGGGCAGCAGTCGAACATTTTCTGTATCCAGAAAGGCCCGTACAGGACCTGCAACATGCAGTCGTGCACTATCCTGCTGAAATGTAGGGTTTCGCAGGGATCGAATGAAGGGTAGAGCCACGTGTCGCAACACATCTGAAATGTAGCGTCTACTGTTCAAAGTGCCGTCAATGCGAACAAGAGGTGACCGAGACGTGTGACCAATGACACCCCATACCATCACGCCGGGCGACGACGAATACACGCTTCCAATGTGCGTTAACTGCGATGACGCCAAACACGGATGCTACCATCATGATGCTGTAAACAGAACCTGGATTCATCCGAAGAAATGACGCTTTGCCATTCGTGCACCCAGGTTCGTCGTTGAGTACACCATCGCAGGCGCTCCTGTCTGTGATGCAGCGTCAAGGGTAACAGCAGCCACGGTCTCCGAGCTGATAGTCCATGCTGCTGCAAACGTCGTCGAACTGTTCGTGCAGATGGTTGTTGTCATGCAAACGTCCCCATCTGTTGACTCAGGGATCAAGACGTGGCTGCACGATCCGTTACAGCCATGCAAATAAGATACCTGTCATCTCGACTGCTAGTGATATGAGGCCGTTGGGATCCAGCACGGCGTTACGTATTACCCTCCTGAACCCACAGATTCCATATTCTGCTAACAGTCATTGGGTCTCGACCAACGCGAGCAGCAATGTCGCGATACGATTAACCGCAATCGTGATCGGCTACAATCCGACCTTTATCAAAGTCGGAAACGTGATGGCACGCATTTCTCCTACTTACACGAGGAATCACAATAGCGTTTCATCAAGCAACGCCGGACAACTGCTGTTTGTGTATGAGAAATCGGTTGGAAACGTTCCTCATGTGAGCACGTTGTAGGTATCGCCACCGGCGCCAGCCTTGTGTGAATGCTCTGAAAAGCTAATCATTTGCATATCACAGCATATTCTTCCTGTGGGTTAAATTTCGCGTCAGTAGCACGTAATCTTCGTGGTGTAGCAATTTTAATGGCCAGTAGTGTACGTCCATTAATAGGCGTCCAAATACTTTTCATCAGATAGTGCATACCGTAATAACTCGCTATAGTGCTGGTACAGATCCTCGTCCTCCGTTAGTGACGTTCATGAGAAATCGTCCACTTGCCCCGTGTCTTTGGTGCCCGAAGAGCTGCTGCTGCTCCTCATGGTCGCATACTCGCTCCGACAGATACCAACGACCGTCGTGATCTTAGCTTCTGCTGTCATCCCGGCGCACAGCGGACCAACTCGCTTCAAGACCGTCACATAATAGAAAACCTGATATAAATTTCTAAAAAACGGTCTTCTTTTTAGATTTTTTGGGTAGCTCAAACTTCGATGTGTCTAATACAATATGGGCCGATCAAAAAGCATAAATTTAACGTGTTCGACTAAACCTTCGGGTATAACCTATCTTGAGAACGCTGATAATGAATTACAAGCTGCAATTGCGGCACTGAAACATTTTATTCGATATCTTTGATTTTTCAGTCCACATCGTAGCCACATTCGTCGCTTGCGCCGTTATCTTTATCACAAAAATCGCAGTTGGGTAGCCCACTGTAGATGGGTCGAAAATCAGATCTTGTACCTCATCTGGTTATCTTCATCAAGTGTCATTGTTTGGAAGCTCGAGGTTAGTGGATTCGAAGGTGTCAGAAGCCAATGGAATACGTCGATCATCGTTTTCTCACGGGAATATTTGCTCCTTTTCAGACAGCCGACGAATCGGCAATGAAGCCGCTTCGAATGGCGTACTGGTGGATCAGTACCATGCCGACCGATTTCGGCATCGTTTATCATGAGTAAATTCTATATGCCGTCTGACCACTTTTAGGCAATTCATTTTAAATTTGTAAGTATCACATAAGGTCATGCGTGTAGAATGTGACTATATTGAAAATCAGTAGGAGTACTGCACAATTGCTGTACTGGTCACTAAATAAAAAGCCACCAGCTGATACCCATTGACTTTTTCGACGCATTTCAGGTAGAAACCATCCTCACATTGCCTGAGAACCAGAAACACATAGCAAATGTAACTAAACAAAGAATATACAAGAGTATGAAGCTAAAAGTATCATCAAAACTAGGCAGCTGAAATACACGCCATAAACATCTTGGTGACCAGATATTTAAAGACAGTATGTAGCAAACAAAGCTGTCATGGCAGGCTAACTAACTACCTACAGTGCGATAACAAGGAAAACAGTTTAAGCCACAAGAGGGCAGTGATAAAAACATTTAACCTGTTTTAATTACGTAATTTTGTATGAAAGTTTGAATATATACTGTATAACTGTCATTTTACATGTTTGTCTTTTTTATCAATGTATTTTATATATAACTGAAACTTTCGCGCCGGCCGGGGTGGCCGAGCGGTTCTAGGCGCTACAGTCTGGAACCGCGCGTTCGCTATGGTCGCAGGTTCGAATCCTGCCTCGGGCATGGATGTGTGTGATGTCCTTAGGTTAGTTAGGTTTAAGTAGTTCTAAGTTCTAGGGGACTGATGACCTTAGAAGTTAAGTCCCATAGTACTCAGAGCCATTTTGAAACTTACGCTCTTCGTTCATTTAGTTATATACACCTTGTAAATTTTTCTAAAATTTTAGTTTTGTATACTACATTTTCTACGCAGAAAGATATTTTTTTTCTGTTTTCGTCGCTAAGTGGCACTGCTTTTGTATTCATATCCTCCTTCTGGTGGCTTACATTGTCTTCAAGGTTACCTCGTTGTAGCTAATCAGTTAGTCTGCCATGAAAACTTCGATTGTTACATAGTGTCTTCACGTATCTGATCACAAAAAACGAAAAAATGGTTCAAATTGCTCTGAGCACTATGGGACTTAACTTCTGAGGTCATCAGTCCCCTAGAACTTAGAACTACTTAAACCTAACTAACCTGAAAACATCACACACATCCATGCCCGAGGCAGGATTCGAACCTGCGACCGTAGCGGTCGCGCGGTTCCAGATTGCAGCGCCTAGAACCTCTCGGCCACACAAACGACTTTAATGGTGTATATTTCAGCTGTTTAATTATGATGATATCTGTAGTTTCACACTCTTGTATATACTTTGTATAGGTATATTTTCTGTTATTTTCTGTGTATTTCTGGTTTGCAGACAGACAGACGATAAGTTGTACCCGAAACGCGTCAGACAATGTCACTGGTTTATCAGCTGCTGGCCTCTTATTTCATGACCAATACAGCAATTGTGCAGTACTCCCATTCATTTTAAATTTCTTGACGTCAGTGGCATACCTGCTTGACATTGTCTGCAAGATTATTTTGCTCTTCATCTTACCATTATTAGCATAATTTGCTGTGCCTAATCCGCATTTGGAAACGTTAATCAGGGAACAGAAATTGCATTCGAAATCCCTTTGAATTTTCACTTGGCGAGCCGCGACATGTTGCTTCTGCTCTACACATCGTATCCTCAGATAACTGTGACAGCACAACCGTCAGTAGATGTTGCCCACAGATCTTGGCAAAAAGTGAAATGTTTTTGTCTGCGTGTGTAGGGTTTTGCATGGGAAGAGAATGCTGAAAAAGAAATCATTCAAGATGTTCATCTCAAAATTATCCACAATACATCGCTTATTGATTAATTTTTAATTCAGTAATTAGACGATTGTTGAATTGATTGTTAACTAATTGATTAACAGTTGTGCATTACTGCACCATAATTCCCACAATATTGTGCATTATTCCACAATAACAGTGTACCGTATGGCATTGCCACACGGTAGAAAAATCACCATCCACTAAATACGCGCAAATATGCCTACGCAAATACATTTGTACTCGCTAACTATGCTGTTAAAGTAGCAAGAGAGCCATTTACAGAGGTGGAGGAAATTTTGTAACCAACGACATCGGATAATAACTGTAGTAATTTAGTCTTAAGTCGATATACGTCACTGCACCGGTTAAAAATGTCATAAACATACATTCTAGAGTGCTACTCATCTTATTTTGTACTCACAACAATATGTGAAAAATGCGCCCGTGTCCGATTCTCGGTTTACCGCAACTGTCGTGGCACGTATCATATCGACTTGCGATTGGAATGCCACCACAATATTGGACAAGTATGCACCAATGGCATTTACAGTCCGTGACAAAATTAGCGAGACCCCTCACCTCATCGTTATGCTGAACTGCATAGCTCTACCGTTTGTTAACACAGCATTACATGCAGGGACCGATGACCGTTGCAGTCTGGTCCCTTTAATCCCACAAACCAACCAACCATTACATGCACGGAGACGAAGTGCTACAAACATCTTGTCTATAGACGTGAAATCTACAAACTATCAATACATAGTCAGACATTTTTAGATAATGTGGAAGACTATATTGCTGCCTATTTATTTACTCTTGTTATTACGTGCTGCGTTCAGTAAACTAAAGAAAAACGCTACTTATTATACACTGTACTAATGCAAATGATCATCTTGTCAATGTCGCAGTTCACTTATTTCCGTGTTTGCTAAAAAATGGAGAGGAATTTCACCTTCTGTAAGACTCGGTTTTGTAATTTTGCTCCCACCTAGAGATGTTTCAACACTTTTGCGCTATTTTCAGTGGTTTATTTTCTTTTTCACATGACGCTATTGGTTGTTCATGCTTGTAGCTTTGGTTCTACTACACAATCTACACCTTCTCATAGTTTTTTGATGTTATGGTCTATCTTCCATTGTTTGTGTCGCGGTAACACGATTATTTCTTTTATTGGTTTTGTTGTTAGACACGCTTTTTCTAATATTTGTTCGTCACGCACAAAGTTGGCGGCAGAAACTCTGTGCTTGACGAACAAATCTTAGAAGAGGTATGTGTATCAAGAGCGAAATACATAAGCATGTTACCACGACACAAACGAGAAAAGACCACGATATCAAAAAACTATGGCAGTTTGTAAACTGTGTGGTTGATCTAAAGCTACAAGCATAAACAAATAATAGCTTCGTGTGAGCAATGAAATAAACAAAGAAACCGTCTGAAGATAGCACAAAAAATGCTGAAACATGTCTGGCTGAAAACAAGACTAGAAAACGGTGTCTTACTTAACGCGAGATCCCAAACGTACAACTTACCACGGTAACGTTACGGAAAAAGTCTTTTTTAATAAAACGAAATATCCCACATTGTCATGAATTAGTAGGATAACACTCACTTTCGCTTCTAAACTGCCTGTCATTATGCTCATTCCGCATCCGTAGTGAAGTAGGGTTACAGGACTACCACGAAAATATGCAAATGCAGCATTAGGGGTAGCTACATAAAAAAATCCAATTGAAAAATCGTTCAATGTCACAATTATGTCAATAAAATTGGCAGAAAGAGAAAAAACAGGCCGTAACAAGTGCGTAAAACGGCAAAAAATATGTTCAAATGTGTGTGAAATCTTATGGGACTTAACCGCTAAGGTCCTCGGTCCCTAAGCTTACACACTACTTAACCTAAATTATCCTAAGGACAAACACACACACTCATGCCCAAGGGAGGACTCGAACCTCCGCCGGGACCAGCCGCACAGGCCATGACTGCAGCGCCTAGACCGCTTTTTTTTTTTTTAAAAAAAAAAAGAGTTTCTCAAAGCCAAAATCAAATTTCTTTTTCCTTTAAGAACAAATTATGAGGAATAAATAGGGAGAAGTTTCTTCTTTTTTTTTAAATTAAAGTTGTCGTGCGACTTGTGGTTAAAGACCAGTTCTTACAGGAGCTCCTGAAGTGTCTCCGCCTACAGCATGCCAGCTCGTCCAAACGTGTCTTCTCATGGCGTAGGCGTGGGTTCTGGGTAGCAGATCTATTCAGTTCAGTTCGGTTTATACAGTTTTCAGCTTCTCAGGGCTTGGACGTTCCAGCTACTAGGTGGGTCACCGAAAGTGCTCCGTAAGAAATTGGAAAAATGTTGCTTATAGCGTGGGTTGCGTATCAGGACGCAGTGTCGTTCGTTGAGATAAGTCCAATATCCTAGCGTAGACTTGTCGCCAGAAGTAAAAAGATAGCGGATCGTATGGCCACAGATCCAATTCACAGAGTGAGTTTTGGCGCAGGGGTAGAAAGTCTTATCGGGGTACAAAAGCATGTGGACGTCGATCTGAGCCGGTGTCTGGCGAGTAAGAAACGCCAAAATTCCAGACGTCGAACGCTGTGCCACAGTGGAACCGGTGGACATCCGTGTCATCCACACCACAGTGGGTGCAGAGGGATGAATCGGCGAGATGGATGCGGTGCAGACGATCTCGGTTAACTTGTTTGCCATTCACGGTGATGTACCACGCTGATTGAACGTCTGATTCAAGAAAACGCGCATGGATCGCCTTCCATATGTGTCGCCACACGTACTGTGGATACTTACGTTCGATGGGGTTGGACGGGCGGTACTGTTGTAACAATTCGGAGACTGTTTTCGTGAGGTACAAACGTGTAAGTGGTAAGGACCGGTAGATATAACTGAACTCCAGGAAAAGTCGTTGGAGGTAATAAAAGGGGGTTGGAATGGTCGATACCAGTACTGGGGCGGACAAGGAGGCCGGTGCAAAGTTGTGAAGCAGGAGGCTAGTAAGGCTCTGCGGGCAACGATGCCAAAGTTTTAGTTGGGAGCTGACGTATAGGGCCTTGACACGAGTCGGCACGTGGATGAGTCCCACCCCGCCACGATCTCGTGGCAGTGCAAGGGATTCATACTGCACCTTGAATAACATCCCCGAGCTGACGAAGGAGCCGAAAGCCAGGAGATTTGGGACTGGTAGTACTTGAGCCACGTGTGGTATACGGGAAGCATGATACATGTTCACGTATTGCGCGCGTTGGATAACGTCGAGAGCTCGTAGCCGGTGATCTGCGAGATTTGCTCTGATTGTCTGTAGCAAGCGTCTACCATTGATAGTCGCTGAGCGGCGCAGGTCTGCTGTGAAATCAAGTCCAAGACACAGTATGGTGGCGGCGACACTAAGGGGGGCAGCGCATCTCTCCGGCAAGCCCTCACCAACGAGCAGGACCTTGGATTTTGACACGTTGAGGCAGCTCCCCGACGCTTCGCCGTAAGTCGCCACCCATGTCAGTGCTGCTCGTACTTCATCTTCACTGCGCAGATATAGTACTATGTCGTCTGCGTAGGCTGTACAACAAAAACGGTGGCCGTGCACAGCCATACCTTCCAAACGTTGGCGCATGCCCTGGAGCAGGGGTTCCAAGGCGAAAGCATACAAAATCGTGGAAAGAGGGCAGCCTTGCCGCACAGATCGTGCGATGACCAGGGGCGGTGTTAGGCGACCATTGTACATGATTCTAGAGGTTGCACTACTCAACAGGCGCATAACCACTGTGCCAATACCGCCAGGAAAACACATATGCTGAAGAACTGTCCGTAAATATAAGTGGTCAACACGGTCGTAAGCCTGGCTAAAGTCCAGTGAAGCCAAGGCGCCAGGGAGACGCTGATAATGCGCTAATACTATCATGTCACTGTAAGGGCAAAGGCCCATACGGATGATGTTGTCGCCTCCTAGGGAAGTCTGGTCGCAGGATGTGACGTAACGTGCGACCTTCTTGAGTCGCGATGCCAGTAGCCGTGTGAATATTTTCATGTCGCTGTTGAGCAAAGTAATTGGTCGATAGTCCTGGACCCTTGATAACCCGCGCGGTTTATGTACGGGGATAACAATGCCTTCTAGAAAGGCGCTCGGGACCACTGTCATCGGTGACATCAGCTCTTGTGCGATTGCCGTCCACGTGAAAGCCAACAAATAGTGAAAACTTTTATAAAATTCGATGGGTATACCGTCAGGTCCAGGAGATCTGTTATCGGAACCCGCCTTGATAGCATCTACCACTTCATCTGTGGTTACGTCGTCTTGGAGGTCATGCACTGCATCCTCCGGAAGAGTGTTCGTAGTAAGCTGAGCGACTTCTGTGATCAGTGCTGCAGAATGCGGTACGGCTGCGTATAGCCCGGCAAAATTAGCATGGAGAGTACGACCGATGCTTTGTTGGGTGTCGTGCCGGCGCCCTTCCACATCAGTGAGGACTTGGATCAGAGCTCGTCGTCGTCGTTGTCTTTCCTGAAGGAGGTGGTACATCGGCGGACGTTCTTGAGGGATTCGATTAGAAGCTCGAGAACGGACTACAGTGCCTTCCAAGTGACGCCGCATGATCAAGGTGATCTGCGCCTTCGTGCGATGGACCATCGACTGCCGGGCTGGCGAGAAAGGCATCGTCGTACAGTCACGTAGTATGGTGTAGCAGAAGTGCAGGGTATTAGTTTGCCACGCCTTTAATTCCTTCCCATAACTCATCAGAGTCTTCCTGAGGGTCGGCTTTGCACAGGAGAGCCACCAACATAAGGTGGAGTCATAGGCTTCTCGGCGTTGGTGGCAGCGTGCCCACGCTTCTTCGACCATACGGCGACAGTCTGAGGAGGTCAGGTGAGCGACATTGAGTTTCCACAGACCACGACTATGCCACACTTGCTGTCGGGCGAGAGTTACGTCACAGAGGTACGCATCATGGTCTGAAAAGGCCAAGGACCAGACTTCCGCATGACGTGTGCCATCAGCAAGGGAGCGGGTAACGTAGATGCGATCTATGCGGCTTGACGAGTGAGAGGTGTAGAATGTATAGCCCGGTTGAATTCCGTGGAGCTTCTTCCATGTGTCAACAAGTCGTAGACGGTCGATGACCACTGAGAGAGATGCACAAGGGGAATGTCGCGGGAGTTGGTCCGCGGGCTCTTGTGTCGAGTTAAAATCCCCACCGAGTACCAAATCGTCCTGCGGACCGGTGAAGAGGGGTGTGACACTTTCGGCAAAAAAAGTTTGTCGGTCATGACGGCGGTCAGTGCCGGACGGAGCGTAGATATTAATAATACGCACGCCGAACAGTGTGAGGGCCATACCTCGCGCAGTGGGGAGGTAGATGACGTCCTCTGCAGGGAGTCCGTCGCGTAGCAGGATGGCGACGCCGCTACCGGTGTCGGATGCGGGGGAAACAAGGGCGTTGTATCCGGTGGGAACTAGGAAGTCAGCCACAAACACCTCTTGTAAGAGTGCTATATCCACATCCGCAGAGTAAATAGTGTCTCTGAACATGACCAGTTTATGGGGGGCACGAATGGTGGCAAGATTCATCGTGGCGATACGATATTGCTGTGTACGGCCATCCTCAGTATTTGCAGAACGTGCGGTAGAAGTAGCCGGCAGGTGGAGACCCGTCGGTGGTCCCGCAGTGGTGATAATTACTGGCGGGGCGCCAGCCCCAGTGTCGCCGAGGTGGACTCCTGTGCAGACACGCTGGCAGTCTGTTCCGCTTCTTCTTCAACGTCATCGGCCCAGGAAGCTGACGACGTGGACAATGTGACGGTGACGTACTTCCGGAACGGGTGTTGTGGATTCCGCAACATGAGTGGCAGGGGGACCGCCGTCATCATTCGTTGACAACGGCGAGGACACGTCCCGAACCGGGTCACAGGAGGGGCGCCTGTTGCTGCTGCATCGCGTGACTGGACGCAATGTGGGAGATCACCGTCAGACAACAGGTCGCCATCTCGCGGGGCCGTCTGAGAAAGGGCGTCATCGGAAGGCGTTCGTCGTCGTTTCCTGTGTTTGCGAGGCGACCGCTCTTTTCTGATGTGGCCTTCTGAATCAGAATGTGGTCGCCCGTCGTCTGACGCCGAACTCGTCTGGACAAAGGCAGACGTCGGCACGACACCGAGGTCGACGTCCATGGTTCCAACAGGAACATCGGTTTCGGTCTGCAACCCGGACGGTCCTGAAGCGAGCACTGTAGGCGACGCCGTGCTTGTGTCGTCGGTGCGTTGTGCTGCGGCGGGTGGCGTTGACATTGCTGCTGGCGCAATCGAGATTGGTACGACGGGGTCCTGTGCAACCTTGGCGTAGGTGATGGGTAAGGACGTGACCGTCGAAGCCTGGGTCTCTTCACGTGACGGCGTCTCTATTAAACGGCGGTGTAAGCATTCGGAACGTACATGTCCCTCCTGGCCACATCCTGCGCACGTTCGTGGCTGTCCATCGTACATGACGATGGCCCTCACACCGCCAATCAGCAGGTACGATGGGACATGTTTCGTCAGCTCAATTTTTATTTGCCGGACGCCATTTAATACGGGGTAGGTCGTAAATGTTTGCCACTTCTCCGCGACGTGACCCAAGACGGTGCCATATGGTTGGAAAGCAGCAATGACCACATCCTGAGGCACCTCGAACGGGGGCCGGCCGAAGTGGCCGTGCGGTTAAAGGCGCTGCAGTCTGGAACCGCAAGACCGCTACGGTCGCAGGTTCGAATCCTGCCTCGGGCATGGATGTTTGTGATGTCCTTAGGTTAGTTAGGTTTAACTAGTTCTAAGTTCTAGGGGACTAATGACCTCAGCAGTTGAGTCCCATAGTGCTCAGAGCCATTTGAACCAACCTCGAACGGGAGCTCAAACACCCGCAATGTCCGGAGACCGAATCCAGCATGGGCGACTGTCACAGCACCCATATGTCGTCCATCAGAGTGTTTAAATTTGAGTCCGGTGGCATGACGGTGAATTATGTCATTGCAAATTTCCTCCGTCGAATTCTTGATGTAGACAACACTTCCAGTGATGGAAAAATGTATGCCGATTACGTCCTGGGGGTTCAAACGTAGATTCTCACGTATGAACTGTTCGACTTCTAAAGCTCTGGGTCGTGGATGTTCGGCCCGAAACGTTACTTTGAACGTTGCACGGCGGTGCGAGTGCGCCATGGTGTACGTTAATACTGAACTCGATAGACACAAACACCGCGACGCGGAAGTAAACACCGCCGAGAGCGGAGCGTCGGACGGCGCGCGGAGCAGCTCCGCACGCTAGCACGGCTGCGAGCCGACTGACGATGTTACGGAAAAAGTCTTTTTTTAATAAAACGAAATATCCCACATTGTCATTAATTAGCAGGATAACACTCACTTTCGCTTCTAAACTGCCTGTCATTATGCTCATTCCGCATCCGTAGTGAAGTAGGGTTACATGACTACCACGAAAATATGCAAATGCAGCATTAGGGGTAGCTACATAAAAAAATCCAGTTGAAAAATCGTTCAATGTCACAATCATGTCAATAAAATTGGCAGAAAGAGAAAAAAAAACAGGCCGTAACAAGTGCGTAAATCGGCAAAAAATATGTTCAAATGTGTGTGAAATCTTATGGGACTTAACCGCTAAGGTCCTCGGTCCCTAAGCTTACACACTACTTAACCTAAATTATCCTAAGGACAAACACACACACTCATGCCCAAGGGACTCGAACCTCCGCCGGGACCAGCCACACAGGCCATGACTGCAGCGCCTAAACCGCTAGGCTAATCCCGCACGGCCGTAAACCGGCAAGTTTTTCACTTTTAGATCTACAGAGTACGGAATCAACATACCGTCGAAACATATGGAGGAGACGTTGTCTTAGGATTTCTTTACTGGTTGTCGATCTGCCTGCTAGTGGCTCTTTCACAGAAGAGCGAAAAATCTTGTCTCTAGCAACAGTAAAATCGAAAACTAATACGCCTTCCGCTTGAAGAGCGGACACTTTACCTCAAAACTGGCATACAGCTGTGTCGAGCACCCCTCCATTGTTGTCTTAATGATGCCTAAGACAAAGGAATCACAACGTAAGTGGAGAAGTAAGCTGCAGTTGCTGTTCGAACGAGGTCTTTGTTTCATAGCTTAAGTGAGAATAATTCAGAACATCTAATCTAAGTGACAAGAAAATATTGAGTGAATTTACCAGGATAATTCTGAATCAAGTAAGGAAGTAAATCAGCGATCACATAGTTGCAACAATGTTGCCAGTATCTCATTAGACTAGCGACGGGCAGAATACGGCTACTCAGCCGATGTCAGTCATGAGTTGGCTGGCGTCTTTCGTGGACGCGGTGTCGCCAGCTGCCACTACATGGATTGGCAGAAGAAATATCTAGCATAGGCCAATTAATTTTATCTAGCATAGGCCAATTAATTTTATTTGCGTTTCTGTAACTATGATTTGGGTCTAAAGGGTTGTTACGAATAATACCAGATGCACCGACTGCATCTCAAACATCACAAAGTCAGGTAAAATTATTTCGTCGGATCTCCTCTTTTGTAGCTGTCATCGGTGTTTTTGGTTACTGCCTTAAGCAAACACAAAACTAAAAGCGTTTTGCTTTTTTTTAGCATCACCTGACGCTATTAACTTGTGTCAATAATTTTCATTTCAATGTTATATACTTCAAAATAGTTTTCGTTATGAAGGCTTGCATTATCACCACCTCTAATACATAATAACACAAATGGAAAGACAACACACCACTGTGGATGTTCGTGTTTGGTAAGTAAATTTCATACACTGTGAATAACGAGTCGTGTCAATTCAGAAAGGCAAGCTGTTCAAGGAAATTTTACGCAATGACGGAAAAATAAAATCCAGAAACCCCAAAGATAATAAAACAAGCGAATCATTGCAGTGTATATTCGATTCCAGATTCTGATAACACGAAAGGAGAGAGAGCTGTGATGAGAATGTGAAACAAGGAACAACACGAGCCGACAATAATGTGTCAAATGTCATTTTTAAGTGAAACTGTTACTCATTCCATTGAAATACAATTGCTCGTCATGCTTTGTCAATAACAGTGGAAAAGCGCCCGATGAATGAGATTTTGAATTTTCAGACGACTTAAGTTAGAGAGGAACCAAAGTAACGAAAAAAGGTTACACTAGGTGAGCGTGGAATGGAATTTGTATTCAGTATCTGGCAGTTGGCACATTTTGCTCGTAGTTTATTTCTCGGTTGTTTCACACCAACGGCCCCTCTAGACTCTCACAACATTCCTATGTGTATTATCGAGGAGTAATTGTAACAGACTGTTATTTTAAATTGGACGATACTTGTGGCACGATCTGACTCAGTGGACAACGCTAATTGAAACAACTTCATTTCATCTTGGAGACGATTGGAAAGAGTTAACCAGCCGGAGTGGCCGAGCGGTTCTAGGCGCTTCAGTCTGGCACCGCGCGACCGCTACGGTCCCAGGTTCGAATCCTGCCTCGGGTATGGATGTGTGTGATGTCCTTAGGTTAGTTAGGTTTAAGTGGTTCTAAGTTCTAGGGGACTGATGACCTCAGATGTTAAGTCCCATAGTGCTCAGAGCCATTTGAACCATTTTTTGAAAGGGTTAATGATGCTTTCAAGATAGCCATTGTCTCCTGAGACAGCTGCTCATCAGCTTTTGCTTGGCTAAAATGGCGAGGGCCCCATAAATAGGGTAAAACCAAAAGGACAAATAGGCGTGAGGATTAGACACCTCCCACATTACATCACCGTGCAATAACTTGAAACGGTAAAGGATTGGAAAGGCAACGAATTTAAATAAAAGAGGTTGATGAAATTAACTGGATATTTCGAGATGAAACGTAAATAATTTTTCTGTAAGTATTTCCGTTTTGAAATCGCCCCTATACAGCTAACAGACGCCAAATAGGCAGACCGACGGACATGAAGTGATCCTATATGGAATACGTTTCTACCGATTGTGGTACGGAACCCCAAAAATAGAGCTGTTTTTTACTCTTTGCGGTGTGAAAAGCTAGCCCTACTTATTAGAGGGTCTGTTTGTCGATGAAACCGGGATACCTACGTCTTCATTGAAAGTGAGTCTGCCAAAGTGTATGCCGTTCTTTCGTATTGTATACTTTTACTGACAGAAGAATTACATTCACCCATTACAAAAGTGCCCCATTCTTATCACACAGCATATGGAAATCACAAGTGGAAGCGATGACATTAATAAAATATACACCTTGATCAGTAGACAGGTCCAACCTCCAGCTTTCGAGAAAGTGCTTTCATATGTTTGGTTTGCCGCGAGTTACTTAGAAAGTTAAGGAAGTTGGTTTTCCTAATGATAATCACGTTAAGGAGTGAGACTGTAGAATACGTATCTTTGCATGTTGCTGGTGGCTCTTCGATTTTTTATGCTTTGAATATTTTTTTATAGCTTTTACCCTGGGAAATGCACTGGGTCTCTTGCAGTAAAAAAGCAAAACGCAAAGAAAAAATTTATGTATTAGAATTTATGTATTTCTCATTTTTCAATTAATGTTAGCTACATAATCTTATATAAGACTTGTGATGATAAACTCTAGTTTTAATAATATCTGAAATGCTGATTTATTGTTGAAATAATTCCGTTGTATTTCTCGATGCCCGAAAAATATTAATGTCATCGATCTCACATATTTCCGCGACAACAAAAGGAAAAAAATAACATCGTAAGATTGGATTTGAACACAGAGTGCAGAAATTAGAACCTGTGCTACTAACCTACCGACTAGCTTGGTATAACACCATGTTAGCGAATTGACGCAGCGACGTCCGAACTTTGACAGTCACTTTCTCGGAAACTATTGGATGGCGCCCAAAACAAAATTAGTGTCCGTTTATTTTCGCCATTATTTCACCAAGTGAAGTTTCTTATGTGTCAGAGAGCGCCCTGCCGCGCTTCCTCCTTGTTAGATATACTTTCAGAAAATTGCTGATGTAAGTCCACATCAGCGCATGGATCATAGAGTTCTTGCAGTATTTCCGCGCCAGAAACATAGATCGGTCAATCCCTATGGACTCCAGATGTCGGTCTTGAGGAACTAGTATTATATCAAAATTAATCTCAACTCTTGTTAAAGTAAGGTTAAACTGTACTCATTTCGTGGAAGCTGACTTGTCGCATTTCCTGCAATTTGAGGAGTTTTTTATTCGCTCTCTCTGAATCTCTTCCTGAAACTATATCATTGATGAGCTTCTCGATAAAACTATTGTATGCTAGTTGCGGATAGAATCGCACCGGTAGTGGGATGACGAGAGTACTGAGGCGGACACTCACCACTGTCACTTCGAGTTACCATGAAACTACTCGGAGACATCTTCAGTTACACATGTTTGGCGTTTTTTAGCTGTGTACATACGATTTGGAAACTAAAATACTTACAGAAAAATGATTTAGGTTTCATCTCGAAATATCCAGTTGATTTCATCAACCTCTTTTATCTAAATTCGTTGCCTTGCCAATCCATTACTATTTCAGTTTATTACACGGTGATGTAATGAGGGCGGTGTCTAGTTCTCACGCCTATTTGTCCTTTTGGTTTTACCCTATTTATGTGACCCTCGACATTTTAGCCAATCAAAATCCGATGAGCAGCTGTCTCAGGAGACAGGTTGTTGTGTGCAGTAACTATCTTGAAAGATTTATTAACCCTTTCCAATCGTCTCCAAGATGAATTACACCTCGATAATTCACGTATGAATGTCGCGTTAGCCTAACGGGGTCGTTAGTGTGAAACAACCGAGAAATTAACTACGAGCAAAATTTGCCGAAGTGCGAGATGCTGCATGGAAATTCCATCCGACGCTTAACTTGGGTGAACTCTTCTTGTTACTTTGGTTCATTCACTGTCTTAAGTTGTCTGAATCTGAATCTCATTCTTCAGGTGTTTAACGCTGCTATTGACAAAGCATCGCCAGCAGTTATACTGCAATCATTTCAACTTTGTATTTATTTATTTAATGAACGACAGTTTTGCTTAACAATAACATATTAGACACACTACCGTCGGCACTTTTCGCTCCTCGTTCCATATTCTCATCACAACTCCTCCTCCTTTCGTGATATCAGAATCCAACATGCACCACAATAATTCGCTTGTTTAATTATCTTCGCGGTTTTTGCGTCGTATTCCGTTGCACGGTTTACTTTTGTGAACTGACACTATTCGTAATTCGCAGCGTATCAAATTTGATTACGAAACACAGACATTCACAAACAGCGTTATGTTTTCTTTTCATTTGTGTCATTATGTATTAGAGTGTTGCCAACGCAATCATTCATAACAAAAACTGTTTTCTGGTATATAATAGTAAAATGGATATTATTTACGTATCACGTTAATAGCATCTGGTAATGCTAATAAAGCGAATTGCTTCCAGTGAATAAGCTTTTCAGTTTTCTGCCTAACGCGTTTATACCCCCATGCTGGGGTGAAATACCTCGGACGCCAATTTTGTTTGTAGTCATTTTTATTTGACAACACATTAAACAATGAAGAGTTACTAAGGAAAAAATTCTTCTGAAGGGCTGGTGGGGGCGGGGCATGATGAGGGCACTCGGCCTACGTCCATGGTGGCTCTGCAACGTCAGGAATCTCAACCCCGTGTTTTATGTAGGTTTATAGATGGTTGTATTATATTTTATTTATTCCTTTTGTTTGAGATGAGATAGATTTTTTTCGAATTGTGTTTAGGATTACGAATAACAATATACATTTATTCAATAAGTGAGGATAAACACAAAATACACATTGGTATTTTTTTACAAAGCGAATACTAAGCTATGTCCAATATAATACCAATACTAGGCCTAAACTACTACTATGTCTAAACTAACGCTAGATTTCGTTTTATAAAATTGTTAATGAATATATTACAGTGTACATATGCATGACAGTAAGTAGGATTTTTGGACAGATGTAATAGATTTATCTTTGTAAATTTAATTACAATTAACTTATACAAATATTATGAGTCAATAATCATGAAAGGTTCGAAAGCATGGGACGACATATAGTCCGGGTTCTTTTGGACAAAGTGGGCAATAAAATAACGTGAAAACCCTAACTTACCTTTGTCACAGCAGAGCTTATTCCGCCGTCGGACAGTTCTTTATTTTGAGTATTTTGGACAGTGCCCCGGAAGGTGAACTTTGTTCAGAAGTCTTTGGGTTTTTGGGACTGGTACAAGTTTTGGGCCTCCGTCCAATCCATTGATTACAGACAGGTGAAAGTCCGACAGATTCCCTGGCTTGGCATTTACTATGTACTTATTATATAATAATTGCAAGTTGATGAGCATTACTCGAAAAATATACAACCTTAATCTCTTCCACCACATGAGTGTTTTGCGACACGCCGGATAATATGAAAGCAGTAGTCCTGCTGGTCTACCTCTGCCAGGGTGTATAATTTGAAACCATATTTACGTTTCTTTTTTTTATATCCTGCCTGATTCGCAATCTGCTCCTCCATAGGACCACAGATTCGGTTACAGAGAGGTCCTTTTCCGTGTAATGTACTTGCCCCATCCTGCCGTTATAAAATCGCCAAATTGGTCGAATTTTATCAGAACCGTCGTCACTAATATTTTCACGAACGTGAAAGCTCTGAGCAGTAACAAATACCTATCACGTGGCAATGCGTTCTGAAAAAATGTTATGTCATAGTGATAATCAGTTTTCCAATAGTTTCTAATTCTATTCAGGTGAATGATACCCATACGAAACAAGATGGCCAGAACTACTTTTAGTTCTTAAATGTCGGTGTCCTTCCGTCGCGTGATTCTGGCTTGAGGTCCCTCGCTAACAGAGAGAATCGTCACTACGTAACTATTCATCTCAACCACCAGCATTTGCAGAAATGAGTCGGTAAGAAACAGTCAAAAAAACTGACAGGGTCAACTGTCTCTGGCTCAATTTTAAGAGCTTGCGCTCCAGTGAAGGGTAGCGACACCTTCTCTGCTCGTTGGGTTGACCACTTCGGACCCTCGACTGGTTCAGGAATGGCCTCTATAATTTCCTCGCGCGGCTCAGATTGCGAAGTCTCTGTTGAGTCATGTCCCAGCATCTCTCCTGGTTCTAACATTTCTACTGCCTCTGAGGACCAGAATCAATTGAGGAGACGTGCTCCATCTCGTCATCTGAAAGAGAGAAGATAATTCTATGTACGTCATCCACTGTCTTGATAGTATCTCCTTTAACTTTTTTAACCAGCTGGTATGAAGAAATGGGAAACTATCAAACAACAAATATACTTCCCTATCAAATCAAATGGTTCAAATGCCTCTGTGCACTATGGGACTTAACATCTAAGGTCATCGGTCCCCTAGAACTTAGAACTACTTAAACCTAACTAACCTTAAGGACATCACACACATCCATGCCCGAGGCAGGATATGAATCTGCGACCGTAGTGGTAGCGCGGTTCCAGACTGTAGTGTCTAGAACCGCTCGGCCAATACTTCCGTACCAACAGAGTGTAATGTCTTATTTTCCTTCCCCCTCCCCCTGTGTAATGTCGAACGAAAAGTAGCTAAGTTTCATATTTTACCTTCATTTCCGGACGAGCCGGTAGAATAAGAAGGTCTTGTTAAAGCACAAGAATAAACTTCATCCTCGCATTCAGCTGAAAAAAAATTTTAATTGTCAAAAATGAATTGGACAACAAGGAATGCTGAGAACAGTGCATACATTCCTTCCCAGATAATCTCAGAATATATCACTGAGAAAAAAATTATTGAACATGTGGTCAAAATTCTACAATAAAATTGTTCAAATGGCTCTGAGCACTATGGGACTTAACATCTAAGGTCATCAGTCCCCTAGAACTTAGAACTACTTAAACCTAACTAACCTAAGGACATCACAAAAATCCATGCCCGAGGCAGGATTCGAACCTGCGGCCGTAGCGGTCACGCGGTTCCAGATTGTAGTGCCTAGAACCGCTCGGCCACCCCGGCCGGCTTCTACAATAAAATTATGATATCGAATATTAGGTATTTATACAGCGTATGCAGTGAACAAAGATAATAAAATAAAGAAAATAAGAAGGGTTCACATTTTAATTTATACTTATTACAAATTTTCTTTCCTCTTACGTCTACGTCAGTTTTTAGACATTTGTATAAAAATAAAATTTGTGTGTAATTACGCTGCAAATAATTATTGTAGAGATAAAGAATGGTAAATTGAAAACAAATGCATTTACTTGCATAAGTTTCACCACAGACTGGTAGAAAGATAAACCAACAGCTAAATCGCAGCCGACGTTCACCGCAGAGTGCCCGGGCACGGACTGAGGCAAATCCGATTGCACAGTAAACAAAACATAGACCAATGGGCAGAACACACTAAGCGTGGCGTTGGCCACCTGCCGTTCGTTCCTCGAACTACAAGGCCTGGCGGAGTGTGGAATAGAACGTGTTAAGGCAGTAAACAAAAATACAGAAGACATACAGAAGAGGAGGCCCGCAGGAATAATTTTCCCTGGATTTTTTTATGACGTTCGAGTTGCAGTCTGTGCATCTGGATATTATTCGTAACTACGATTTGGACCCAAATCATAATTACAGAAATGTGAATAAAACTCATTAGCGTTTACTAGGTATTTCTGCTCCCCGTCGATGCAGTGGCAGCCGATGACGCCACGTATCCGGAAGACGCACTTCTCTGGTGTCAGCCAGCTCAAGATTCTCTTCGCCTAAGCAGCCGTATTCTGCCTGTCCCTGGCCTAACGGAGAACTGGTAACAATGTAGAAAACGTTTCACAAGTATGTGACCGTCGATTTACTTCCTTGCTTGGTTCAGAACTATCCTGGTAAATTTAATCGATATTTTCTTGTCATTTAGATTAAACATTCTGAATTATTGTCACTTAAGGGATAACAGAGAGGTAACAAATTTATAGTTTTGATTTCAGGAAGCTCGTTGAAACAGAAACTGCAGTTTACTTCTCCATTTAAGTTGGGAATTCTCTGTCTTTATCATCAATGGGACTACAAGGGGAGGCACAATCTTATGCTAAGATAGCGGTAAAGTGTTATCCTTCAAGCGGAATAGTGGGTTTGTTTTCTGTTTCAGTCTCGCTGGAGATAAGATTTTTACATCACCTGTGAATGGGCCACTAGGAAGCATATCGACAATCAGTAAGGAAATCCTAAGACAGCAACCCCCACCCATACGTTTTGTCGCTACATTGGTTCTGTAGGTCTAAAGATGAAAAACTGAATTGCACACCTATTAGTACCTGCTTTTTCTGCTTCTGTCAATTTTATTGACGTAATTGTGGCACTGAAAGATTTTGAACTGGATTTTGTTTGCATACTTTCGTGGTAGTCATGTAACGCTACTTTTCTATGACTGTGGACTGACCGTAGAGACAGAGCGTTTAGAAGCAGGAAGTGAGTAATATCCAGCTAATTCGTGACAATTTGGGATATTTTGTTTTATTAAAAAAAGTTTTTTTTTCATAACGTTATCATGATAAGTTGTAATTCATTAGTATTAGTACAGTACACACTAAACCGCGTTTTCTCGTTAGTTGACTGAACGTAGAAAAGAAACACAAGAGTAAATAAGTCACCAGCACTATAGTCTCCCGCATTATCTAAAACAGTCTGATAATATTCGGATAGTTTTCTGACTTCACGCCTGCAGACAATATGTTGGTAGCACATCGTCTTCTTGCATATTTTGCTCTGTTAACGGACCTTAAAGCTGTGCAGCACAGCATAATGAAGTGGCGAATGTCTCACAAATTGTTTCACCGACTTAACACAAGATTTCGCGGGACTAAAACGGGATCGCACACCTGTTTCTTCTATTCTGTTCAGGTTTTGAAGTTAGCTGGCCCACTGTGGTGCGGCGACTCAGCCCGCGTGACGTCATGAACCCGGTGCCGCACCAGGGCGAATACTTCGTGGAATCCCACTACAGTCTTGGAAGTCGCACAGGTTAGTAATGGCCTGTCAGATCATCCCCCACAGGCAGTAATACTGAAAGGAATCAAGGCAGACTCATATCCCAAGTCAGTGACCACAAGATTTAGACGTAAGAGTCCATTTGTAATATCGGCATTTAAAGCTAATCTCGAGGGGGAAACTTGAAAAAATTGTATAATGCAGATCACTTTAACGATAAATAAAATACATTGCTTCAAATCTTTATCAATTTCTTCGAGAGTTCATTTCCATTACAGAAATTAAACACAAACGTGCAGTACTAGTAAGCAACAGATCGAGATAACTAATGGCACCGAGCGAGGTGGCGCAGTGGGTTAGCACACTGGACTCGCATTCGGGAGGACGACGGTTCAATCCCGCGTCCGGCCATCCTGATTTAGGTTTTCCGTGATTTTCCTAAATCGCTCCAGGAAAATGCCGGGATGGTTCCTTTGAACGGGCACGGCCGACTTCCTTCCCCATCCTTCCCTAATCCGATGAGACTGATGACCTCGCTGTTTGGTCTCTTCCCCCAAACAACCCAACCAACCAACTAGTGGCATCACACCGCCGGCCGCGGTGGTCTCGCGGTTCTAGGCGCGCAGTCCGGAACCGCGCGACTGCTACGGTCGCAGGTTCGAATCCTGCCTCGGGCATGGATGTGTGTGATGTCCTTAGGTTAGTTAGGTTTAACTAGTTCTAAGTTCTAGGGGACTGATGACCTAAGATGTTAAGTCCCATAGCGCTCAGAGCCATTTGAAGTGGCATCACAGTATCATGTAGGAGGAAAAGGGCGCTGTATTACAATACGGAGGACATTTAGAATCTGATAAAGAATTTGTGACAGGTAATACTACAAAGCGCCTAGGAATATCATGAAACAGGCTAAACAACGCATCACATCAAAAGAATAAATAGTTCTCGGATCAGAAATAAATCTATCTGGTTAACTGTGAAAGCAGTATCAGAGCTGAATATGGGTGCCCAACATATTGCACCTCTCTTGTGAGAGAACGAAACTATCAGTGATCCACCAGTTTTATGTCTAATATTTAATAATCCCTTCTTGTCCGTAGTCGGCAAGTGAAAATTTGATTGGTTCAGGAAATTGTGCACAACTCTTGAAAGCAAGTGTTGTGAGACAACATCACATGCAGCTATAGGCGACGAGCAGTCACGGAATTGGCTCAATTGTTACATCATTGCAATGTAATGTCTCCTATAAGCGTGATGAAATTTGAAGTAGGGTTATAAAGATCATTGCACTACACATTAGTTTCGTACTCAGCCACCTGCGCAATATTTCTGTAAGTGTGGTTAATCTCTGACATACTGAAATATTCGCTAGTGAAACCACTTTATAACAATGGTGAGAGAGAGAAATGTCAATTTCTTTGCCACCAGTGCTTCAAACCGTTATTGAGAAAGCAATGTATAGGAGAGTAGTCGCACATTTCAGTACAAATAATTCGCTGTCAGATTAGCAATTTGGTTTTAGGGTAGGTGTATCCAGAAAATCAGATTTATTCTTTCGTGTGTGACGCACTGTGCGGCATAACAATAAGCACAGGAGAGTGGGTATTTTCTTTCACTTAAGAAAAGCATTTCAGTTTGAATAACAATAAAAAACACTCAACCCTCAATAACTATTCAAATGACCATAAAAATTATAACAATAAAAAAATTCAAGAATGATGAGGTGTTTCCAAAAGGTGCTTTGTTCGCAACTACGGGTTTCACGTCAGTATAGACACATCTTCAGGTTTAAAATGCTTATATTTTCATTATGTAGATAGACAATTACGGAGTCCCAGCATTCAAGAAGTTATCGACGTTAAGAACCAAACCACATTGGTGGACTGTCGCAATTAAATTGAGTATACCTGAAAGATGTTTGTCAAAAGTGTAAAAGCATAATTGCTCAATGAACAAGGCTCTCAATCTCACAGCAGCCGTATAACAGCCTCACGGATTCCTTGTCTTTCGACTCCTTCAGATTTTTGAGCAATGTCATTTGCTTCATGAACTCTGGTGGTCAACAGCAGCTATCCCACTGCTACCAGCCACACCGCAGAAACCGATATTTTCGAATAAAACTCCTTCTTACAGCTACGCGGCTTTTGGAAACATCTCATCATTATTGACTTTTTTGATTGTTATAATTTACACACATCAAAAAAAGTTTTGCGTCACTCCGGTTCCCAGAACTCCTGAAGATAGACGTTGACTGTGGATACTGTATCACAGACACAGTCCCTTTCCCTGTTCAGAGATGTCACTAAACTCGCCCAAAGATGTAAAAAAACCATGTATGAGCAGCGCCTATTAGACGGAGGGGGACCGACAGCCGGTCAGATCCAGTCATTCCACCAGGAAGGAGATACAAGAGTCGTGTTGTCTATAGTTCAACCATACCTAGACGGTCAATACCGCGGTTCGGTTTGCGTCCGCATTGTTACTTTGTGCCAGGAAGGCCTCTCAACAAGGGAAGTGTCTAGGCGTCTCGGAGTGAACCAAAGCGATGTCGTTTGGACATGGAGGAGATACAGTGAGACAGGAACTGTCGATGACATGGCTCGCTCAGGCCGCCCAAGGGCTACTACTGCAAGGGATGACCGCTACCTACGGATTACGGCTCGGAGGAACACTAACAGCAACGCCACCATGTTGAATAATGCTTTTCGCGCAGCCACGGGACGTCGTGTTACGACTCAAACTGTACGCAGTAGGCTGCATGATGCGCAACTTCACTCCCGACGTCCATGGCGAGATCCATCTTTGCATCCACGACACCATCCAGCGCGGTACAGATGGGCCCAGTAACATGCCGAAAGGACCGCTCAGGATTGGAATCACGTTCTCTTCACCAATGAGTGTCGCATATGTCTTCAACCAGACAATCGTCGGAGACGTGGTTGGAGGCAACCCGGTAAGGCTGAACGCCTTAGACACACTGACCAGCGAATGCAGCAAAGTGGAGGTACCCTGCTGTTTTGGGGTGGCATGATTTGGGGCCGACGTACGCCGCTGTTGGTCATGCAAGGAGCCGTAACGGCTGTACGATACATGAATGCCATCCTCCGACCGATAGTGCAACCATATCGCACGCCGCGGTGGACGAGCTGTTCTGGGCGCTTCAGTCCGGAACCGCGCGACTGCTACGGTCGCAGGTTCGAATCCTGCCTCGGGCATATATGTGTGTGATGTCCTTAGGTTAGTTAGGTTTAAGTAGTTCTAAGTTCTAAGAGACTGATGACCTCAGATGTTAAGTTCCATAGTGCTCAGAGACATTTGAAACATTTTTTGCAACCATATCGGTAGCATATTGGCGAGGCATTCATCTTCATGGACGAAAATTCGCGCCCCCCTCCCCCCCCATCATGCACATCTTCTGAATGACTTCCTTCAGGATAACGATATCGCTCGACTAGAGTGGCCAGCATGTTCTCCAGACATGAACCCTATCGAACATGCATGGGATAGATTGAAAAAGGGCTATTTATGGACGACGTGACCCAGAAACCACTCTGAGGGATCTACGCCGAATCGCCGTTGAGGAGTGCGACAATCTGGACCAACAGTGCCTTGATGAACTTGTGGACAGTATGCCACGACGAATACAGGAGTGCATCAATGCAAAAGGAGGTGCTACTGCGTATTAGAGGTACCGTTGTGTGCAGCAGTCTGTACCACCACCTCTGAAGGTCTCTCTGTATGGTGGTAAAACATGCAATGTGTGGTTTTTATGAGCAATAAAAAGGGTTGAAATGATGTTTATGTTGATCTCTGTTCCAATTTTCTGCACAGGTTCCGGAACACTCAGAACCGAGGTGATGAGAAACTTTTTTTGATGTGTGTGTATGATAATTTGAGTTTTTATTGAGTGCTGAGTGTTTTTATTTTTATTCACATTGTCTTTGAGCTGTGGCTACCCTATCCGGAAAGTTGTTCGCATTTCATTTTATGAACCATGTAATACTTCTGCATAAGTTGGAACATTATGATCCAATGTAGAGAAACAGCTCAACAACGGTTGACTTCATATCTGGAAAGTAGGATGCAGAAGATTGTCCTCCAGTGTAGACAAGCACGGAAGAGCTTTGTATCTGAATGCGGTCATGTAAAGTGAACGCTGACACAGGCTTCTGCTCTCGATCCACTATTTTTCTTGATATGCATCAATGATCTGCCACCAAGCATGACACAAAAATTATTATCTTTACAGATGACACAAAAATTGTTCTCGTTGTATATGAAACAAGTTTTATTGCGTATTATAAATGATGTTGAAAGGGTACAGTACCACCCGACATTGAAAATAGGTACAACATTCTTCGTTATTCTTGTCATAACAACATATTTTTTGTAATAATAACTCAATTTCACTTAATACACCAAAGCCGGATACCAGTGTAGGAAAGAATGACAATTTATTTATTTAATTGATCTCATGTGCACTCCCACAAAATAAACCCCTACATCCAATTTGGTGAGATCTGCGAAATGAATGAATGTATGGTCGTCTGCTAACCACGGATAGTGAATGTGCAATATATGATCATCTTTGAGCGCCTGAAATGTGGCTGACCTATACGGTAACATGGTGCGCCCCCACCTCGACGGAGGTGCGAGCTGACCTGAAGAATGGCCATGTTTTTAGCACTCTTCCGCTGGACCTTGTGTTGGTAAGACCTGTCTTAGGTGTGGTCCGTAAAGACAAAAGAGTGGAGTGAATGGTATGCATGTGGAATACTTAAGAGTAGTTTAGAATAATAATTTCTCTATTTCAGGAACTTTTGTGGGGAGAATTAAATGTCAGGCAGGTAATATTAAGGGGATCGTAGTAATCTTCGGAAGTGACCAACGGTCACAATGAAACCACGTGTAGCAATAAGTTGAAATACTTCCGAGTGCTTAAGTTAAGCTGAATTACTGGCGTGTGTACTAAAAGTTGGAAATATTTAAGAAATGGCGTGTGCACGACTTGAAATTAGAGACGAGTACTTCCACGTGGTGAGTACTGTGTGAGTCTCAATCTGTGTATGAGACAAAGGATAAAGAGAAGTACTCGTCCATGGTATCAGTTGAGGATTCGCGTGTGTGACGAATATGTTCTTAATATTACTTTGCGTGTTATGTTTCCGTGTGACGCTTGACTCAAACTATAATACTCTGAGAGTGAAGCAAGGTGAGTCAGCCGTCTATCCAGCAACGCCACTCGGCTTGCATTGCACAGGAAGACGTGCATATATCATCCAGAGTTCATAGTAGGAAAGAAAAGTTACGAAGTGGGGCAGTGTCGTGTGAAACTGTGATAAATACTAATTGAAGTGGGAAAGCTGAAAGTGATGTGATTATAACGTTGTAGCTATTCCTTGTGTTGTATTCCATGTTGCCAGTGTGGTGTATTTCATGTATTTAAGTATGTGTGGTTTGCATGGGAGAGTAGCAAGATAGGTTCAGAGGCAGTGGGTTATGTATGTTCCTTCTTGTACCGCTCGGTCTGGAGGAAAGTTTCGTGATGATGGTTGTGAGAGTCGAAGTGTGAGATATAGCAAAAGATCCACCATGCTATCCAGAAAGTGAACTGTAGTGTTAGATAATTACGAGACCATAAGATAGAGAATCACCAATGTAAAGCCATGCCCACTGGGCCGAGTTTCTCATGTGCAATTGTTGTAGAAAATGTACTGGTGTGTTTAGGTTATAGAATTTATCGGAATAAAAAAGATAGTGAAAAGAAAAAGATTGGTGGCCTTTTCCTTCGAATAGTATGTTGTCATGATATCCAGGATTTATAATGTGTGCGCCATTCATATTCAGTGCGATGGCCACGTGTTGATCAAAGCCGTTGGGTAAGAAAGAAAATGTGGTATTCCCGTGCGTAGTGAACAGTCAGAGTTGTGTAAATTTCTAATAGTCAGATGTGCGTTTCCGTTTCCGTTGCGTAATATTCAAACAGGAGAATAACTTGTAACTTAATTGTGAGTACTAGAGTTCATGTTACTCGATAAATAAGAATGAGTCCACTCGCTTGGCAGACCACTCATCTTGCAGGCCTGACTGCTTGATGCCACAGTACGAGCAAGGCATGTAGGTGCCTCTCAATGTAACTAACAGGGTACTCAGTAACATCAGCACGTGTCTTTCAGAGAACAGATTGACACTTATCTGTAATGCACATACGCAGACTGAAGCGACGAATGAAAATTTGTACCAAGGCTGGGATTCGAACCTGGGTCTGCTGCTCACTAGCTAGATGCGTTCATCACTACTCCACCCTGGCACAGTGGTTCTGCACAACTGCACGGATTGCCGGCCAGTGTGGCCGAGCGGTCCTAGGCGCTTCAGTCTGGAACCGCGCGACCGCTACGGTCGCAGGTTCGAATCCTGCCGCGGGCGGCATGGATGTGTGTGATGCCCTTAGGTTACTTAGATTGAAGTAGTTCTAAGTTCTAGGGGACTGATGACCTCAGATGTTGAGTCCCTTAGTGCTCAGAGCCATTTGAACCATTTTTTGAACTGCACGGATTATCCTACCACGCTTCCCTCCTCAGTTCAGATTCCTATTCACGCCTCAGCCCACTTAGTATTCCACCTAACTCGAACAGCATTGCAGAGGCTTTCCAGATTTGAAGAGTACCTCAGAATCGAACGTAACGGGGGACCCTTCCTGAAACCCGGACGTAGGTGCTTTAATCATATTAAACTATATGGTTCCAGAGACCTTTCCAAGTCTCAAACATCTCTGGCCGTACATAACCATATATAAATTTTCATTCGTCAGTTCAGCCTGCATATGTTCGTCATAGCGACCGATGACCTCTGCAGTTTGGTGCCATAAGACCTTAGCACAAAATGTACATCATAGATGTTTGAGACTTGAAAAGGTCTTTGGAACCTTATAGTTACACTTGACTTATTTGGACGACAACGTGTCCGCTTACGCAGCGTAGTGGTCAGGTCGATTTACTACCACACCGAGGACCCGCTTTCCATTCTCGGTACTGCCACGAATTTTTCTTTAGTGCGAGGAGTGGAACGGGTTGCACTCGGCCCAGTGATGCCATTTGAGGAGCTACTCCAGCGAGTGGTAGCGGCTCCAGGCCACGAAAACTAACAACGGACGGGAGAACAGTGTGCTGACCCCAAATCCTTCCATAATACATCAAATGGCCACCACTGGAAGAGGATTACCCGGCGATCGGTGGCTACTGATGGGCCTGCCCGAGCCTGTGGACGGAGTTTACGTAATAAAACGCAATGCATACCGTTTTCAACACGGAACTCTTGCAAAGGCGGAATTTTGTTATTTGAAAGTGATCAAACAGTCAGTGAGGTCGACCATTTTAATTCTTGGGACTGAAAGTAGATGGAAGGTTTTCTTGAAAGCACCACGATCACGACCTCGCGGAGGAACTGAACACTGTTATCTCGATTATAAAAATTATATCCACTGTCTCTGACACTAGAACGAGACGGCTTTTTTACTTTCCTTGCTTTCACTCTATTGTCTCCTAAAGTTTATAAATTTTGTTATCAGCATTCCGTAAACTATGTACTGTCTCGTTCCACTACCAAGTGTCTGTGGCTTGGATGGTCACACGGAACATGATACATTAATGAGGGCTGAGACCTAATTCCACAGGCTACTGCTGTGAGCTTTGTGCTTTCAGTAAACGTTGACTTTTTATGACAGGCCTCAGACTCTGAAAATGAATCGAAAGTATTGAGTTTATTAAAAGTGAGGCTGCGTTGTTTTGGAACTGATGTATAAAAGACGTCATATTGGTTTCTGTAGAAACGCCTGATGAACAAGCATCTATTAGACGTTTAGAGAACGTTCATTAACATGAAAGTAAAACTGGAAGTTCTTATAATGATTTAAATGTACTTTTCGACGTCGGATGCTATGGTACGCGTTGTTTACTAAATATCATGAGTTCAAATGGTTCAAATGGCTCTGAGCACTATGGGACTTAACATCTTTGGTCATGAGTCCCCTAGAACTTAGAACTACTTAAACCTAACTAACCTAAGGACAGCACACAACACCCAGCCATCACGAGGCAGAGAATATCATGAGTGGATGTGATAAATGTAAAGCACTTGTTACCAGTAGTGATGAGTCCACAGCATGTGCGATGAACAGTGTCATTAACTGATAATTATCGACTTGTGCAGAGGCACCTTAAAACAACCATTCTATTTAATATTTCAGATTGTAGTTGAAGTATTCGAGTTTTTTCAAACATTTGTAACGTATTACTATCTTTACAAAGTTTCTCATCGAGCCATATATGTTATCTCGCATTTCTAGCTGCTTCTTTCACACAATTAATGATAAAATTTCAGAAATTCAGGATCGCCACCAGCCCAACCCATTCTTAACCATTTAGAAAAAACAGATCTGGAAAATTATTAGTTTAATTACTTTAATAATTTAATTACTAGTATGCAAATTTCTTTAAGTAGGCAGATAAATAGCACTCCATGTCGTGTATGAAGCAACTTGATTAATTCAGGATTGGAAATCGGAGTAAGTATGTAAGATCAACACCACAGAATTTATCTTTCACGTAGGTTATTTATTGTATCTAAGTATTTGGTTGCGCACCCTAACTGCACATAACTGGTGCCTAACTAGAAATATTTAAGTAAGAATTACGTGAGAATATAACAGATCACAATTTAACTACAGCAAGAAGAAACACAGAAAACGGGGGTGGGAGACAATGATACTATCATCTTCTTTGCATTCATACCATACAAATATCTCAGTGAGATACGCATTACGATTCTATGCACGCACTATTCTGGACAGAGGTTTAACCAATGCACGAGGTTGTGCGATAATTATTCAACATACTAACTGCGTCTACTGCTTGCAAACGGCCGAACTAGAGCACGTAGTGCAATCCGAATCCGTACTCACCAAGCTTTCACCGAAGAGTACCGCTTTCTCTTTCGAGATTACCTAGCTCCCCGAGCAGCGGAAGCTACCAGAGGGGTAGCCCTCCGTCACCAACCTCACACACTAAAACAGCCTGTTCACGTATTGGAAACCTAAGTTGGTCATCCTGTGCTCTCCTTAGAACGAGAAGCAACATCGTCTGCTCCCAGCAGACGATGACCAACTCAGCGTTTCCCACAAAACAAAACCGAAACCCCACATTAAAACACACATACAATATTCAGTAGGCCTTATTTGAGTGCTCTGTCTTTCTGGAAGAGTTCATGAATTGAGCTAAAATCAGGTAGTAAAGTGAATAAGTTGCACCGAATTCGACAAGCGTCTTATGAAACGACTTCACAGAAACGTTTCACATTCATATCTGATAACTTTAAATATCCGTTCCGGAGCGCAAATCGTAGGTAAGTTTTTAAATAACTTCTGGAAATGACTGTTGAATTGTGGTAAAGCTGTGAAAGAAATCACTCAAAAAACATGACATATTATGGATAATATGTTAACTAATAATTACTCTTAATGAGGAAAAACCACCTAGTAAACAACAGAAGACGGAAGTTGCTTACATTTTCAAAACAAGTGAAGATTAATTTGTAGCGGTGTGTCTTTATCATACTAGTTTTTTCTCCGTATGTTTATTTTTGATATATAATAGATGTATTTTTGACACTGGATCAAGCTTCAAGGTTGCGTGTACCACGAAAGCTCAAAAGTAAAGCAAATAACCGTGTCTAAGGTAATTAGTGTTTGTAGTAATATTGCGGAAGAATGTTTATATTTTTTATTCCCCCGTCTCAGTTTCTCTAGAGAGAAATGTAATGTGCTTGAAATGCACAGCACGTATATGAAGACCTCGTCTATAAACAGTGATAAGGAACACTCGATGAGAAACAGAATTAGTACATGTAAAACATGGCACGTCAAGTGCTATCTCACTTTAGTTGATGGTTCCACGACAGACGGAGATATCGCGCCTCTATACCTAATTTCATATTCTCACAAATGGCAACTTTGTCAGGAAGTGTGTATGTAAACAATGGTAAGCACCAAAAACAAGACTGCCAGTAGTAGTAGCGAGTGCAGTGTTCGTGTCAGGAAAATGCTTTTAAGGGAATATTTGTGTAAATCTCAGGATTATGTGGAAAACTATGACTCCTATAAAGACCCTGGCTATGTCCTTGAACGCAGATGCGCTTCAAAAGTTTTTGCTATTAGAGTAAATGCGAATTACTGTAAATAAATAATTCAGTCAGTGTCCCTTACCGTATTTGACGTAAATTTAAGTGACAGTGTGTTGGCAGAAATGTTAAGAACCATTCTTAAAATTGTTTACTTGCTCTAGAGCCAGCCGGAGTGGCCGAGCGGCTCTAGGAGCTACAGTCTGGAACCGCGCGACCGTTACGGTCGCAGGCTCGAATCCTGCCTCGGGCATGGATGTGTGTGATGTCCTTAGGTTAGTTAGGTTTAAGTAGTTCTAAGTTCTAGAGGGCTGATGACCACAGATTTTAGGTCCCATAGTGCTCAGGCCCATTTGAACCATTTTTGAACTTGCTCTAGTAAGGCGATAATTAAATTAATTTTATATTGTGCGGAGTCACATATTAATTTTTAAGGCTGTTGTGGTTTATTATTGCAAACATTGCTAATGCAAAATTCAGTATCGTAAACTGAAACAATTCGCACGTTATCAATTTATATATTTGGTTGGGTTTCACAGTAATATGTCATCAACTCGACGAACAAGTAAACAGCTGTAAATCAATGCTAATCCATGTTAAGTCCATTCAGTTTGCAAGTAAAGAATGGACGTAATCTTAAGAAGAAAATTCTGGATAGAACTTACGATTTTAAAAATTTGTCGTTGCTCTATAAACAGACTCTAAGACAACTATAAGGCGACGCATCACGTAGGTATTATCCGAATGGGATGGAAATCCGTAAAAGTGATTTACATGTACAGATAGCAATGTGATTACAATTTCATAAAAATTGGATGATTTATTCAAGAGAAATAAATTCTCAGATTGAACAAGTGTATAACGCATTGGTCAACCTTTGGCCTTTATGCAAGTAGTTGGCAGTGCTTGACAGAGTTGTTGGATGTGTTCCTGAGGGATATCGTGCCAAATTCTGTCCAGTTGGCGCGTTAGGGCGTCAAAATCCCGAGATAGTTGGGAGGGCCCTGCCCATAATTCTCCAAACATTCTCAATTGGAGGGAAATCCGGCGACATAGCTGACCAAAGAAGGGTTTGGCAAGCACGAGAACAAGCAGTAGAAACTCTCGTCATGTGTGGGCGGGCATTATCTTGCTGAAATGTAAGCTCGGATGGCTTGCCGTGAAGGATAACAAAACGGGGCGTAGAACATCGTCGACTTACCACTGTACTGTAAGGGTGTCGCGGATAACAATTAAAGGGGTCCTGGTGTGAAATGAAATTGCACACCTGACCACCATTCCTGGTTTTCGGGCTGTATAGCGGGTGATATGATGATATCCCACCGCTTCCGGGCCGTCTGCAGACACGTCTTCGATGGTCATCGGGGTTCGGTTCGAAGCGGGACTCATCACTTAAGACAACTCTACTCCAGTCAAAGAGATTCCTCTAGTCAATGAGATTCCAGGCCGAATGTGCCCGATACCAACGCAAACGGGCTTGTTGGTGTGCAGATATGAATGGTAGTCGGCCCAAGGGTTGCCGTCTTTCTGTGAGCCACGCCTTGTGGCCCCGAAAGAACCAATTGCACATCGAATCGATGATAATGATGAATCAGGGGCTCTGAGTGCCTCTCTGGCAATTGCTCGGTCTTTATGTTCTGTCGCCTCACTAGGTCGACTGCTTCCTTCTAGACACTGTGTTCGGCCATCATTCCATTCCTACCAACATCGTCGAATAGTAGCATCGCTCCTAATCAAATTTTGAGCGATTCGCTGATTACGCCAACCGGCTTCTTTAAGTCCAACCACCATCTGCGTATAGTGTTCACGCGCCTCTCTACGAGGCATAGTTGCTACCCGTTGACTACACGGAATGAAACTGATAAAGACTCTGTTCCCTGGTATCGACATGTCCCCTGTTTACCATCCTTGCCAGTTGAATGGCGAAATAGAGCTTTATCGTCATACAGTCATCGATCAGTTGCCAACGTTTACAATTTTGGATTTCATCTACATCTACATCTACATTTGCACTCCGCAAGCCACCCAACGGTGTGTGGCGGAGGGCACTTTACGTGCCACTGTCATTACCTCCCTTTCCTGTTCCAGTCGCGTATGGTTCGCGGGAAGAACGACTGCCGGAAAGCCTCCGTGAGCGCTCGAATCTCTCTAATTTTACATTCGTAATCTCCTCGGGAGGTATAAGTAGGGGGGAGCAATGTATTCGATACCTCATCCAGAAACGCACCCTCTCGAAACCTGGACAGCAAGCTACGCCTCGATGTAGAGCGCCTCTCTTGCAGAGTCTGCCACTTGAGTTTGCTAAACATCTCCGTAACGCTATCACGCTTACCAAATAACCCTGTGACGAAACGCGCCGCTCTTCATTGGATCTTCTCTATCTTCTCTGTCAACCTGACCTGGTGCGGATCCCACACTGATGAGCAGTACTCAAGTATAGGTCGAACGAGTGTTTTGTACGCCACCTCCTTTGTTGATGGACTACATTTTCTAAGGACTCTCCCAATGAATCTCGACCTGGCACCCGCCTTACCAACAATTAATTTTATATGATCATTCCACTTCAAATCGTTCCGTACGCATACTCCCAGATATTTTACAGAAGTAACTGCTACCAGTGTTTGTTCCGCTATCATATAATCATACAATAAAGGATCCTTCTTTCTATGTATTCGCAGTACATTACATTTGTCTATGTTAAGGGTCAGTTGCCACTCCGTCGATACCTGTACAAATATCAGTGTGTGACCAATTTTCATGATTCCTTCGTGGTACATCGCTGCCTTTGTCCCACAGTGTATTTCAAAACATGACTTAACCTAATAAAAAAAATTAAAATGGATGTACTTGAAATATCGTATTTATGAGATTTTATTGAAACTTTACTAAATAATGTCTGAAGACAACCAAATTGACACTTACCATTGTATGACAGTTGATGTGTTTGCACCAATATTTCATATATGATAGTGCAAAACCTTTTTTTTTTAATTTATTGGCTTTCGGATCATTCCCATACAGCCATCTATATAGTGGAAGACGATACGACAGCGTGCTTGAAGCGACGTTTGCGTCAGTTATATGCGTTACCAAAGTAAGAAAAACACAACACCCAGTCCCTGAGGACAAAAGATCTCCGATCTGACCAGGAGTCTAACCCGGGCCCCTTCGATTTGCAGTCTGCCGCACTGACCCCGGCAGCTACCGAGGCGGACCTGCACGTCTCACAGTGAACTACTGCCACCACCGCGCCTGTTTCTGTGCGTGTTTCTGAGGCTGCGACGTCACTAAAGCTGGGTTTACACTAGCAAGTCGCTTGCAGAAGTTATTGCTGCAAGTTATTGCGAGCAGCTTGCAGCTTTGTTTACACAGCAGCGCCAGAATCAAGCAAGATTCTTCCACAAGTTCTTTGGCAAGAAACTTGCGTCAACAACTTGCTGATACTGTTTACATATGATTTCAGTACCACTACGAGTGTCAGCCGAAATATAAAATGACAAGTGGGTGGGTGGGATATGCTGCAGCTCTTGTAATTGTAATGAAAAACGTGAAAAAGAAAAACAGAAGTATTTGGGTTAGAGAGTGCATAATGACAAGATCGTAGAATGGTGCCTATAACAACCTTTTGCAAGAACTTAGTATCGAGACCATGAATTCAAAACTTTTTCAGAATGTCCTCAAATGATCTGGAGTGTGAGTTGACGTTAATAGCGCCCGTCATATCAAAATGAGACACAAACTTCCGTACTGCTATTTCAGCAAAGGAACGTTTGCTAGTCACTCTACGATTTATCTCTACAGGTGAGATACGAATAAAATAGGCCTTTTCATTTATTTATGTGAAACATACAACCAAAAAAAGTTTGAATTTTGAAATCTTTTCTTTGTAGGAGACTCATACAAGTCCCTAATGTACTTGTTTCATATTCCCGTCAGCACGATTTCTCTGATCGTACCCGATGTATGTAGAGCCATTTTTGATGTCTTGAAAAGGGAAAATTATTTGAAGGTATGTGAAAACACAACAAAGAAATTAAATTTTTATCGAAATAAACTGCATTTTACAGAGTGATATGCTTATAAAAATGTTTTTTTTTCTAATGCCCATAAAATGGAAAGTGACAAGCTAATGAAATAGCACATGTAATAATTACACATCGTCTTTTTCTAGACTCCTAATACTACAAGCGAGTGGATGCAGGTGAAAAGGGGTTGTATCTTCAAGTTATGCTACTTTTTCTGTGAACTTCTTTCACAGATGTGTCGAATATCGGCGTGATTTCATTTAATGCGCTCATCTTCTTCACTCCACCCGTTAAGTCCCGGTTATGCACGTTCCATATTTCGGGGTAGCTGTCCACGGCTTCAATAAAATGTTCTGTATCCTGCTTCATCCATTCTCGTTTCTCCTCCATTTCTGAAATTTGTTTGCATATAATACGTAAGATGGTTGTATAAAATTAAGTCACCACATTAAGTAAAATGTTAAATATGAGTGTTATGCACACGACATACTTACTAGAACTTGCACTTCCTACTTGCAGGAAATAGAAATAAATCCTAAAAGCTGTAAGTTACTTGCAGATACTCCTTGCGTGGTGTTCACACTAGAAGCGGAAAACGTGCAGCAAGTCACTTCCGCAATAAATTGCTACCGTCGCAAGTCGACTTGGCGATATGTTAACACTCGCAAACCGCGCGGCAAGTTCCTCCGCGCAAGTGAATTGCTGCAATAACTTGCTAGTGTAAACCGAGCATAAGTGTACCATCACAAGAAATACGGACGCCGCTACGAACCAGTGACGTCACACTAGTCGCCTTGTCCGCCATAGTTCGCAAACGCTCGGCTCCATGCAGGGCTCACAGGAAATCAATATGTCAGCGAAAAGGTACCCACTATAGTTCTTAACTTTGTTGTTTGCTATAGGGTTCTTGAATGCATTTAAATTCACAGTTAAGAACTGTTAAACTCATCTGATATAGTTACTCGCTCCCTGCCAGAGACGGCTGCTGGCACTCGTAAGACCTGCAGTGTCACGTATGATATGCTTATAAAAATGTTTTTTTTTCTAATGCTCATAAAATGGAAAGTGACAAGCTAATGAAATAGAACATGTAATAATTACACATGGTCTTTTTCTAGACTCCTAATACTACAAGCGAGTGGATGCAGGTGAAAAGGGGTTGTATCTTCAAGTTATGCTACTTTTTCTGTGAACTTCTTTCACAGATGTGTCGAATATCGACGTGATTTCATTTAATGCGCTCATCTTCTTCACTCCACCCGTTAAGTCCCGGTTATGCACGTTCCATATTTCGGGGTAGCTGTCCACGGCTTCAATAAAATGTTCTGTATCCTGCTTCATCCATTCTCGTTTCTCCTCCATTTCTGAAATTTGTTTGCATATAATACGTAAGATGGTTGTATAAAATTAAGTCACCACATTAAGTAAAATGTTAAATATGAGTGTTATGCACACGACATACTTACTAGAACTTGCACTTCCTACTTGCAGGAAATAGAAATAAATCCTAAAAGCTGCAAGTTACTTGCAGATACTCCTTGCGTGGTGTTCACACTAGAAGCGGAAAACGTGCAGCAAGTCACTTCCGCAATAAATTGCTACCGTCGCAAGTCGACTTGGCGATATGTTAACACTCGCAAACCGCGCGGCAAGTTCCTCCGCGCAAGTGAATTGCTGCAATAACTTGCTAGTGTAAACCGAGCATAAGTGTACCATCACAAGAAATACGGACGCCGCTACGAACCAGTGACGTCACACTAGTCGCCTTGTCCGCCATAGTTCGCAAACGCTCGGCTCCATGCAGGGCTCACAGGAAATCAATATGTCAGCGAAAAGGTACCCACTATAGTTCTTAACTTTGTTGTTTGCTATAGGGTTCTTGCATGCATTTAAATTCACAGTTAAGAACTGTTAAACTCATCTGATATAGTTACTCGCTCCCTGCCAGAGACGGCTGCTGGCACTCGTAAGACCTGCAGTGTCACGTATGATATGCTTATAAAAATGTTTTTTTTTCTAATGCTCATAAAATGGAAAGTGACAAGCTAATGAAATAGAACATGTAATAATTACACGTGGTCTTTTTCTAGACTCCTAATACTACAAGCGAGTGGATGCAGGTGAAAAGGGGTTGTATCTTCAAGTTATGCTACTTTTTCTGTGTACTTCTTTCACAGATGTGTCGAATATCGACGTGATTTCATTTAATGCGCTCATCTTCTTCACTCCATCCTTAAAGTCCCGGTTATGCACGTCCCATATTTCGGGATAGCTCTGCACGGCTTCAATAAAATGTTGTGTATCCTGCTTCATCCATTCCCGTTTCTCCTCCATTTCTGAAATTTGTTTGCATATAATACGTATGCGACGCGGCCTGTCTTTTTAGTGGTCCTCGAGGAACTCACAAGCCTCCTTCCACGTAGCAGCCGTGACGCGATGCACTACTGACCTGTGCATAGTGACACGCAATCAGCGTTGGCAGACGTGACTGGCAGCACAACCACGCCACGAAGAATACTACATTCCAGAAACCCACCTTTCTCTTCACATAAAATCATCCAGTCGCTACGGGCAATCGTTGACACTGTCTGCTAAGTTTTTACTGTCTCGCCGACACATTAATTTGCCAGCACGCAGAGGGCAGCACACCATATGTTAGGACTCCCCTTACAGCGAACACGTAATATGTACGTTTTGCTGCTTGTCAGTTTAAAGAGTTGTGTAGATAGTTATTTTTTAAAGGTATCGTTACCATTGTCTACCGTAAATGTCACAGGTTCTCTGCACACTGTTATCACTCCCACAGCACAGCCATAGCTATTAAGTCAGTCCAGAAACTTAACACTTTTAAAGCTGCTTTTCGCACAGCTCGAACTGTCACGAAAAGCGCACCAATACAAAAAGTCAGTTACCTGAGTGTCCCGTGTCAGCACACAGCGTCATATTACCACGGTATCATTTCTCAAACTACACTCCTGGAAATGGAAAAAAGAACACATTGACACCGGTGTGTCAGACCCACCATACTTGCTCCGGACACTGCGAGAGGGCTGTACAAGCAATGATCACACGCACGGCACAGCGGACACACCAGGACCCGCGGTGTTGGCCGTCGAATGGCGCTAGCTGCGCAGCATTTGTGCACCGCCGCCGTCAGTGTCAGCCAGTTTGCCGTGGCATACGGAGCTCCATCGCAGTCTTTAACACTGGTAGCATGCCGCGACAGCGTGGACGTGAACCGTATGTGCAGTTGACGGACTTTGAGCGAGGGCGTATAGTGGGCATGCGAGAGGCCGGGTGGACGTACCGCCGAATTGCTCAACACGTGGGGCGTGAGGTCTCCACAGTACATCGATGTTGTCGCCAGTGGTCGGCGGAAGGTGCACGTGCCCGTCGACCTGGGACCGGAGCGCAGCGACGCGCGGATGCACGCAAAGACCGTAGGATCCTACGCAGTGCCGTAGGGGACCGCACCGCCACTTCCCAGCAAATTAGGGACACTGTTGCTCCTGGGGTATCGGCGAGGACCATTCGCAACCGTCTCCATGAAGCTGGGCTACGGTCCCGCACACCGTTAGGCCGTCTTCCGCTCACGCCCCAACATCGTGCAGCCCGCCTCCAGTGGTGTCGCGACAGGCGTGAATGGAGGGACGAATGGAGACGTGTCGTCTTCAGCGATGAGAGTCGCTTCTGCCTTGGTGCCAATGATGGTCGTATGCGTGTTTGGCGCCGTGCAGGTGAGCGCCACAATCAGGACTGCATACGACCGAGGCACACAGGGCCAACACCCGGCATCATGGTGTGGGGAGCGATCTCCTACACTGGCCGTACACCATTGGTGATCGTCGAGGGGACACTGAATAGTGCACGGTACATCCAAACCGTCATCGAACCCATCGTTCTACCATTCCTAGACCGGCAAGGGAACTTGCTGTTCCAACAGGACAATGCACGTCCGCATGTATCCCGTGCCACCCAACGTGCTCTAGAAGGTGTAAGTCAACTACCCTGGCCAGCAAGATCTCCGGATCTGTCCCCCATTGAGCATGTTTGGGACTGGATGAAGCGTCGTCTCACGCGGTCTGCACGTCCAGCACGAACGCTGGTCCAACTGAGGCGCCAGGTGGAAATGGCATAGCAAGCCGTTCCACAGGACTACATCCAGCATCTCTACGATCGTCTCCATGGGAGAATAGCAGCCTGCATTGCTGCGAAAGGTGGATATACACTGTACTAGTGCCGACATTGTGCATGCTCTGTTGCCTGTGTCTATGTGCCTGTGGTTCTGTCAGTGTGATCATGTGATGCATCTGACCCCATGAATGTGTCAATAAAGTTTCCCCTTCCTGGGACAATGAATTCACGGTGTTCTTATTTCAATTTCCAGGAGTGTATATTCCTGTAGCCTACAAGAACTGTATAAATATTAGATTACATTTACCTTTGAATGCCAGTTTGCTTCACGATCTAGCCAAAAGTATCCGGACACCCCTATGTAATGAGAAATTGAGCACTAGATGTTACGAGAGGCGGAACCGCCCTTATAAAAGGAGGCGGAGAGTATTGTGTTGTCACTAGAGAAGCGAGAGCAACAGAATGGGTCTGTCAGGAGACCTCAGTGACTTCGAACGTGGACTAATCAATGGATATCACCTGAGTAACAAAACCATCAGGGACGTCCCATCCCATCTAAAGCTGCCCTAGCCGACTGTTAATGATGCGACTGTCAAGTGGAAACGCGAAGGAAGAACAACAGAGAAACCTAGACCAAGCAGACAGCCTATACTGACGGACAGCGGTCATCGAGCATTGCTAACAGTGGTTGTAAAAAATCGCATGAAATCAAGGGAAGAAATCACTCATAAGTTCCGAACTGCTACCAGCACTCTAACACAATGATTTTGCTTTGGGAGTTACGAGGCATGGGATGCAACGGTCGAGCTCCTCCTCGCAAACCACGCATTTCTGTAGTCAATATTAAGCGACACTTGAGATGTTGTAAAGAGTGATGAGTGACTGGAGAGAGAGTGATTTGGAGCGATGAATCACGTTATATCTTGCGTCAACCCGATGGAAGGGTTTGGGTTTGGTAAATGCTTGGAGAACATTACCAGCCAGCATGCGTAGTGCCAACAGTGATGTATGGAGGTGGTGGTGTTATGATATTCGAGTGCCTTTCGTAGTCAGGGTGTGGTCATGTCATTGCACTTAAGAAAATTCTAAAGGTGGAAGTATATAAATGCATTTTACGTTGTGCCCTGTGTACAGTAGACAATCAGTTCAGAGATGACAATCTCTATCTGCACTACTATGCACCCTGTGTTAAAGCAGCATCTGCGAAGCAATGGGTTGTGGACAATAACATTCCTGAAATGGACTGGTCTGCCAAGAGTCCCGACCTGAATCCACTGAAGCATGTGGGATGAGTTAGAACGTCGACTTCTCCTAGACTCAAGCTACCAACATCACTAGCTTCTCTGGTTTCGGCTCTTGAAGAAGCATGGGCTGCCATTTCTCCACAGACATTAAGGTAGCAGAGTTGAAGCCGTCATAAGGGCGAATGGTGAACACATCTCACGTTAATGTCCAGTAAAAGGTGCCCGGATGTGTGTCCACATTGCTTTTCATATGCATGTGTAATACTAGACAAACTGTCCAAGACAGCGATAGGTTATTAAAATTTGTCTTAAATGTATTTTATCCGCTTGTAATATTGCTAATATGTGCTACACAGTTCGATACACATGCCTAAAAGTTATGAACTGTAGAAACTGCGATCGCAACCAATAAATATGTTGACAGACATCGGCGGTATTTGTCATGTGCAGAAGTGTTATAAAGGATCTGGGCTCTTGCTCCACCAAACTGCAAACTTAGCCGGCCGGTGTGGCCAAGCGGTTCTAGGCGCTACAGTCTGGAACCGCGCGACCGCTATGGTCGCAGGTTCGAATCCTGCCTCGGGCATGGATGTGTGTGACGTCCTTAGGTTAGTTAGCTTTAAGTAGTTCTAAGTTCTAGGGGACTGATGACCTCAGATGTTAATTCCCATACTGTTCAGAGCCATTTGAACCATTTTTTTGAAACTGCAAACTTAAAGCACTGCAAGTCGCGATTTATTTCATTTTCTAAATTGTTTCCGTTGTAGAACCAACTTCAGATTAATTTGATATCCATGTTGACTCTCCACAACAGACTGATGTTTTCTGGAAGGTATTATTTCGTCTTTAATATTGCACAGTGAATATGTACCTGGTATGAAGATGGTTGTACAACCGAAACTGAATTTAAAAAAATCGTGATCTGGTAAATTTTTAGATCAAAATACACACTATCTATATCCATAATCGATAAATTCTACATGGAACTACGAAAAATCGGCAGATATTTAAAAAGGTAAAATGAAACACAGCATGTTATTTGTACCAACACTAGCTGTAATTTAAAGTTCTTGACACTTGGAGGAAATGTCCGTTTGAAACAAAAAAAAAAAAAAGAAAATACTCGCTAAAATAGTGTAATAAGAGAATCATTGAATTGTAACAGACAGTCAAAGCTACAAAATGTGCTCTCCTTTTCTTTAGTCCATCGTTCTTGGTCATTTGAGGTCACCTAAAATTACACAATATATTCATTTTCGTTTTTATCAGTGAGACATTACGTTTTGTCATGGACCGGGACCTGAACCCTCATTTTCCACTTATCACGAGCACAGACACCTTGATCGCTACTGCTACACGTGCACATCTCCCGAGTCGACCCAAACTTCATGTAATCCATATTCCCTACGCTCGCACTTTGCGATTCCTGCACAGGAAGAGACTAATATTTATTGTCGTCATTTTAGGCAGTCTAGGCATATATACCACTGATTAACACAATGTCTGTGTTTATAGAGTGTCTGTATGTTACAATCCAATGTCCTTCAGACATGTATACAGTATAACATACAGACGCTGTATAAACACAGAAGTTGTGTAAATCACACAAATTCTTGTACTTTATACAAATTCTTGTACTTTATATCAAGTACATAAACTAGATTTTATTTTGTTTTGTTCCTTACCTGCTGTTATACCTATTTTGCCCATGTTTCTGTTAATGCCTTCTGTGCATATTTTGCCTTTTTTTTTTACCGTCGTATTGACCAACTAGGGTCACGTTAACAACTTCAGTTCCTCTTCTTCCTTTGCTGTTGTTTCCTGTTTTTCCAGTATTCCCTCATTTTCTCCCGATGAAGTCTCTTCCTTTCTTCTGTCAATATTGTTCCCGAATTTTTACTTCTTCTGCTTTGAAAGCCTTCCAAATTTAGTATTTTATTTTTAAAATGCTTTGTTTCTACTATTTCTGATTCTTTGATGTTACGTCTTTCTAGATATTTCCTTGCTTCTGTAATCCACGCTATTGTCGATTTCTTCTTCCAGAACTATAGGAGTATTTGTTTTGTTAGTCTATTTCCATCCATTCGGTAGAGGTGTCGAAAATTTTAATCTTCGTTTGGCCATTACTTCAGATATTTTCTCTATATTTTTGTAGATCTCCTCATTACTTCTTATTTTCCAACCTGCAGTTTTTATTGCACCCATTATTTTTCTAATAATCCTTCTTTCCAGTACCTCTAGTTTGTCCATATTATAGATCATTCAGAGCCACATAAACATTCTGGTCGTACCACTGTGTGTAGTGTTAGTGTTGTTTTTCTAGATATACGATTCTTGTTGTAAATATTTTTGGCCAAGCCATATGCTCTTTCCATGTTGTTAATTCTTACATCTGTTGCAGATTTTTCTAGTCCATTCTGTTGTATAGTTTCTCCAAGGTATTTAAATTTATTTAGTCGCTCTATTTTACCTATTTGTGTTTCTATGAATTTTAGCGCATTTTTTGTATTTGCCATGAATTTTATTTTTTCAGCTGAAATTTTGAAACCAGTTCAGTTTCCTATTTTTTCCAGAAGGTTTATTTCAATAACTGCTTCTTTTCTGAAAGTATTGCAAAATCATCCTCAAAAACCAAGCAGTTTACCTTAATTCCATTTGTTTTCCTTCTCAGAGTTATTGGTTAAATTTTGTGATTTTTTAGCTCTGAATTCAAGATCCTTACAATTTTTTCTAGAACACAATTAAACAGTAAAGGTGATAAACTATCACCTTGTCTAACACCAGTTTTTATTTCAAATGGCTGAGATACTTCTCCCATAAATTTGACTTTAGATATTGTACCTGTTAGTGTTTCACGAATTACATTTGCTAATTTTGATTTACCACCAAACACTCTAATGACTTTATCTATTGTTTCTCTATCTGTACAATCAAATGCTTTCTTGAAATAATAAATAACGACAATATTGGTTCACTGGTTAACATTATATGGCGAATTATTGACTTCAAGTTAAAAATTTGTTCTGTACAGGATCTTTTCTTTCGAAAACCACTCTAATATTCTCCCAGTTGTTTGTCTAAAGTACCTACCACTCTTTTCATGAGAATTTTTTATAATATTTTGTATGCCACTGGCAGGAGTGTCAGTCCTCTGTAATTATTGACATTTTGTTTTTCTCCCTTTTTATGTACCAGGAGGATTAATGCTGTTTTCCATTCAACTGGAATCTTTCCACATTACCAGATGTTTTCAAAAGGAGCTGTAGATCCGTTATGAATTTGATTGTGACCACTTCAATAATCCTGCTGTAATGGAGTCTTCACCACTTGCTTTATTGTTTTTGAGTGTTTTGATGGCTTCATGAATTTCTAACTCTGTTGGTGGGAAATCTTCCTCTAGATTTGAGGTGTCACGGGAAATTCTAATTAATGTGTTGGAACTGGACAGTTTAACAGCTTTTCAAAAAAAATTTGCTAAAATTTCACAATTTTCTTTGTTATTTAATCCCGTTTTTCCATTTTCATCTTTGAAACAAAGACTTTTTTATTATAAATATGATTAAACATTAATGTAGTGAGTTTAATAATTAGACATTTTGTGATAGCTTTGGGAATTTTTTCACTTCCTTGAAATACTTTGTTCTGTAACTTTTGTCTTACCTGACATCACTGAGAAAGAATATCCTACAACATATAAAATTGCTAGTTTCGATATTGTGCTTACAAGTCTAATTTTTGATAGGTTGAGATATTATCTTTGTTGTTTGTAAGGCCGGTTACACATTTAGTATGTCTCTTAGTGCAACTTCACTCTCGCTTTGTTTTTTATCTGATTCACTGATCCGATTCGTGCTATTTCACTGTAGTATTTAAACTTATCATCTTCCATTATTAACACGTTATGTGACTTTTCCAACATTAAGCATGAATTTAGTTACAAAGGATATTTGAAATCCAGCATCCTCTGTGACTTTTTCCTAGGTGTTGTTCAAGCTCTGATATTAAATTCTCAGAAAGCCTCAACTCATGGAATTGTTCCTTGCTCGATGTTTCTCTTCCCTGACAACTACTTCCTCCAGACGACACTTAAACAGAATCTGTTACGGACCATATGACTGGTTAACATCCATTCTCATAGTGAGTGCCTCAAACAAATCTCTTAATGTACACTGAAGCACCAAAGAAACTGGTATAGGTATCCGCATTCAAATACAGAGATATGTAAACAGGCAAAATACGGCGCTGCGGTTGACAACGCCTATATAAAACAACAAGTGTCTGGCGCAGTTGTTAGATCGGTTACTGCTGCTACAATGCAGGTTATGAAGATTTAAGTGAGTTTGAACGTGGTATTACTGTCGGCGCGTGAGCAATGGGACACTCAATCTCCGAGGTAGCGATGAAGTGAGGATTTTCCAGTACGATAGTTTCACGACTGTACCGTGAATATCAGGAATCAGGTAAAACTTCAGCTCTCCGACATCGCTGCGGCCGGAAAAAGATCCTAATAGAATGGGACCAACGACGACTGAACAGGATCGTTCAACGTGACAAAAGTACAACCCTTCTGCAGATTGCTGCAGATTTCAATGCTGGGCTATCAACAAGTGCCAGCAGGCGAACCACTCAACGAAACATCATCGATATGGGTTTTCGGAGCCGAAGGCCCACTCGTGTACCCTTGATGACTGCACGACACAGAGCTTTACCCCTCACCTGAGCCCGTCAACGCCGACATTGGACTGTTGATAACTGGAAACATGTTGCCTGGTCGGACGAGTCTCGTTGCAAATTGTATCGAGTGGGTGGACGTGTACGGGTATGGAGACAACCTCATGAATCCGTGGACCCTGCATGTCAGCAGGGGACTGTTCAAGTTGGTCGAGGCTCTGTAATGATGTGGGGTGTGTGGAGTGATAGGGCACCCCAAATACGTCTAGATATGACAGGTGACACGTACGTTAGCACCCTATCTGATCACCAGCATCCATTCATGTCCATTGTGCATTGCGACGGACTTGGGAAATTCCAGCATCACAATGCGACACCCCACATGTCCAGAATTGCTACAGAGTGGCTCCAGGGACATTCTTCTGAGTTTAAACACCTCCGCTGGCCACCAATCTCCCGAGACGTGAACATTATTGATCATATCTGGGATGCCTTCCAACGTGCTGTTCAGAAGAGATCTCCAGCCCCTCGTACTCTTTACGGATATATGGACAGCCATGCACGATTCGTGGTGTCAATTCCCTCCAACACTACTTCAGACATTAGTCGAGTCCAAGCCACGTCATGTTGCGGCTCTTCTGCGTGTTCGCGAGGGCCCTGCACCGTATTAGATGGGTGGACGTGTTTCTGTGGCTCTTCAGTGTAGTATTTCTGGAGGGGAGGTAAATATTTAGAGAAAGGACAGAAGTGGTAATGTGAAGAAAGAAATGCCAGACGATCATACGCTCTATTCCGAATGGTATTCTAGATAAACGATTATAAATGTTTATAGTCATTATGAAGTAGTTTTATTTTGTTACTTGTTTCTTGTGTGTCACTGTTTCTCATGTATTTGTCAGGTTGAAAGTCTCCAACAGTTCATTATTCGTTTCAGTAAGTCAAAATAAATCTACGACAGTTAAATCGCTTTAACAGTTTGCAATCGATTTTAATTTGTTATTAACCAGTTTTATCAGAGTTAGCTTTTCTAGTCTTAGACCACCTACGTCTGACAACATAGGCGTAGTAAGCCAAGACTTGCTATGGAATTCCAGTAGTATTGTTGAATGCTTATTCCAACTGAATTATAAAGTTATAACGACAAAAATTTAACACTGTCATCCAGTCGTACCTACGAGTATATGATCTTGTGTCTTATACACAGGTTGTGAAAAAACCTCTTCCGAGTTCTGAAAGCATATAGTGAGTTTTTCAAATTTTAATGACTATGAATCGGGTAGAGACACATTTATTACTGTCCATGAAACTTTAACTAGCATTTCTCTCTAAAACTAAATTTCATTTGCTATATATCTGAAATGTTTGTATCATCTCGAAAAAATAAACTTTGTATGCGGTAACGTTACTGTCTGAAGATCATTAATACAGTACACAGAAGAAAAATTAAAGAGCCCAAGATGAACTCTTGGAGAAAACCACATGTAATTAGTTCCTATTACGATGAAGACTGATAGCTTAATGCAGGACTCTCTCCCTTCATCACCCTTTGCCTCTTGTTAGATAGATATGACCTAACTCATTTCACAGGTTTTTCAATGAAACCGTAACATTCTTATTTACTTAAAAGGGTGTTCATAGTTTACGCAGTCAAATGCCTATGAGAGATCAATCAGATGTCTTGTTACGTCTCTACCTCAGATGATGGATAAAACTTTGTTCATGATGTAACATAGCAGTGCATCTTGCATATCCATCTCTCTTATACACACTTCTGTCTCCATGAAACTTCTCCACACACAAAAACCAGAAAGTCTTTGGTACGAACATCTTAATGACCAGGTAATGGTACTATCAGAACCAGTGCGACGATTAGAAGACGTACAGTTGAGATGTTATCTCGAACATTTGTTAGAATTTGTAACGACTCTACACTTAAGATAGAACATTACATTTACTGTCGGTAAATGGATGTACTCGAGTTGTTCAAGTAAAGTATTTGCAAAAACAAATAAACAGTGTTAGATCATTCTTTTTTTGTCAAACTAACAGTGTCGATGAACCTATTACTGATCAAGCTGCACTTCAAACGGACATGAAAACTACTTATTTCTAACATACATTGTGATCTTGTCCTACAACTACCGATTGTTGTGACGTGTTTCATGACTACTGGAGGTCTAAACATTATTAACGGAAGCACAACACGACCGGTATGTAATCTTTTTATATCCCAGAAGTAATTCAGAACAGAACATATATATCTGTAAAAACGTTTTTTGTAATAAAAATGGCCAAAATAATATCTTCACCTTGAAAAATACTGATTATTCCTCATGAGACCACAGTATAAGAAATTTACAGTCTATTTTTATGAAAAGTATCATAAAAGTTATTTCTTTTGTCTAACTAAACATTTGCCCATCAGACCGTGTGATAGTATTTCATTTCAAACAACAGAGGTTTTGAATCATGTGAGAAATTAATTCTCCACGACGTAATTCATTCTTGCCTTAATGTCGGAGTGATGTACGATCTGCATTTGGTTTTCATGTACATTTTCCTATAACCGAGGCAAAATTTTCTCGCGGAAGCATACGAATCGTTATTAATTTTTATTCATAATTTACATGTTACGATATGTTTCTAATATACTTGAAAGTTTGTCGTGTAGCCAGAGATGGATATCGAAAACGCAAATCATGTGAAATCCAACTCGCACTTTTCTCACTTCATCTCCTCAAAGCCACAGATCAAGGCACTCTGATAGATGCAGTATTGGAATATTTCTTGGTAGGGACGACGCATGTTACCTTGGATATAGTCATCGATAGATGGAGAAGGAACTTCAGGTGTACCCCAGTGAGACGTGCTGGGACAATATTAGTAGTAACTTCAGAGTTTTCGCAAATGATGCAGATATCTTCAGTAAAGTACAGATTTTCACTCAGATTTTGATAAGATTTCAAAGTGGTTAAAAGATAGGCAACTTGCTTTAAATTTTCGGAAATTGTAAAATTGTTCACTTCAAAAAATTAAAAAATATACTATCCTACGAATATAATATCAGAGAGGCACAACTTGAATCGGTAAACTCTTACAAATACCTGGGTGTAACACTGAATAGGGACCTGAAATGGAGTGATCACATAAGCTCAGCGGGTAGCAGACTTCGGTTTATTAGTGGAATAGTCGCGAAATGCAAAGACTGCATATCACTCGTTAGAACCATCCTAGAATATTGTTCAAGTGTGTGAAACCGGACCAAGTAGGACCAATAACTGATATTGAAAGTATATAGATAATAGCAACACGGACGATCGCCGTTTCGTTTGATCCACCGGAGAGTGCCACAGGATGTTGAAAGAACTGAACTGGCAGACTTTTGAAGACAGACGGAAATTATCCCGAACAATCTATTAACAAAGTTTCAAGGACCGGCTTTCAATCATAACTGTAGGAATATACTACAACACCCTAAATATCACTCCCATAGCCATAGGCATCGTGAGGACCAGATTAGATAAATTACATCTCGCTCAGAGGCATTTAAATAATGATTCTTCACGTACTACAGACGTGAATAGGATGGGAAAAAGCCCCAGTAACTGCTACAATGGGACGTACTACTTGCCATGCACTGCACAGTGGTTTTCAGAGTACAGATGTAGTTGTACATGTAGACGTAGATGGTTGACACGTGTTTCATGACTATTACAGGTCTAAATATTATTAACGGACGCATAACACGACCGGTATGTAATCATATTATATCTCAGAAGCTATTCAGAACACAGCATACATCTGTACGAACGTTTCCGTATTAAAAATGGTCAAGGTAATTTCTTCAGCTCAAGAAATATTGACCATTCCTCATCAGACTTCAGTAAAAGGAACTTATAAACGCTTTTTATAAAAGGTGACATGAAAGATACACTCCTGGAAATGGAAAAAAGAACACATTGACACCGGTGTGTCAGACCCACCATACTTGCTCCGGACACTGCGAGAGGGCTGTACAAGCAATGATCACACGCACGGCACAGCGGACACACCAGGAACCGCGGTGTTGGCCGTCGAATGGCGCTAGCTGCGCAGCATTTGTGCACCGCCGCCGTCAGTGTCAGCCAGTTTGCCGTGGCATACGGAGCTCCATCGCAGTCTTTAACACTGGTAGCATGCCGCGACAGCGTGGACGTGAACCGTATGTGCAGTTGACGGACTTTGAGCGAGGGCGTATAGTGGGCATGCGGGAGGCCGGGTGGACGTACCGCCGAATTGCTCAACACGTGGGGCGTGAGGTCTCCACAGTACATCGATGTTGTCGCCAGTGGTCGGCGGAAGGTGCACGTGCCCGTCGACCTGGGACCGGACCGCAGCGACGCACGGATGCACGCCAAGACCGTAGGATCCTACGCAGTGCCGTAGGGGACCGCACCGCCACTTCCCAGCAAATTAGGGACACTGTTGCTCCTGGGGTATCGGCGAGGACCATTCGCAACCGTCTCCATGAAGCTGGGCTACGGTCCCGCACACCGTTAGGCCGTCTTCCGCTCACGCCCCAACATCGTGCAGCCCGCCTCCAGTGGTGTCGCGACAGGCGTGAATGGAGGGACGAATGGAGACGTGTCGTCTTCAGCGATGAGAGTCGCTTCTGCCTTGGTGCCAATGATGGTCGTATGCGTGTTTGGCGCCGTGCAGGTGAGCGCCACAATCAGGACTGCATACGACCGAGGCACACAGGGCCAACACCCGGCATCATGGTGTGGGGAGCGATCTCCTACACTGGCCGTACACCACTGGTGATCGTCGAGGGGACACTGAATAGTGCACGGTACATCCAAACCGTCATCGAACCCATCGTTCTACCATTCCTAGACCGGCAAGGGAACTTGCTGTTCCAACAGGACAATGCACGTCCGCATGTATCCCGTGCCACCCAACGTGCTCTAGAAGGTGTAAGTCAACTACCCTGGCCAGCAAGATCTCCGGATCTGTCCCCCATTGAGCATGTTTGGGACTGGATGAAGCGTCGTCTCACGCGGTCTGCACGTCCAGCACGAACGCTGGTCCAACTGAGGCGCCAGGTGGAAATGGCATGGCAAGCCGTTCCACAGGACTACACCCAGCATCTCTACGATCGTCTCCATGGGAGAATAGCAGCCTGCATTGCTGCGAAAGGTGGATATACACTGTACTAGTGCTGACATTGTGCATGCTCTGTTGCCTGTGTCTATGTGCCTGTGGTTCTGTCAGTGTGATCATGTGATGTATCTGACCCCAGGAATGTGTCAATAAAGTTTCCCCTTCCTGGGACAATGAATTGACGGTGTTCTTATTTCAATTTCCAGGAGTGTATTTCTTTTGTCTAACAAAACATTCGTCCATCTGACCATGTAAAACTATTTCATTTAAAACAACAGAGATTTGGATTCATGTGAGAAATTAATTCTGTAGGACGTACTTAATTTTGATCTTAGTGGCGCAGTAACGCGCGCACTGCATTTGGTCCGTCTGTACATTTTTACCGCCGAAACATGTTAAAAATTTTATAGCTCAAGCATACGAATCCATATTAATTTTTATTCATCGTTTACATACAACTACCACTAAAAACCGCGAGAGATAAGTTAGGTATGGGCAAATCAACTGCTTCTTATCTACAACTGAGGTGTTTGTTTTTTAACTGAATGAAGCATTTCCGAACTATAGTAAAGATATTGGAGGAGAGCAAAGACAAACTTTAGCGACCCATCGATATTGGGGCGATTGAGCTCGTACAGCTAGCTCCAAAGAGGCGAAAAGGAGAAAGAATTATCCGTGCCTCTTGTTTTGCCCTCTGAAAAATACTGAACGAGAATGATCCGTTTCCTCACAGCGAGTGACGTGGTGCAGCAGAATGACATTGGGCCCGTGTCAGGAGGACGACAGTTCCAATCCCCGTCCTGCCATCCAGATTTAAGTTTACGTGATCGCCTTACCCATTAAGAGCTTGTGCCGCCCCCCCTCTAATGACCTCGGCGTCGACGGCTTGTTAAACCCCACCTTCCTACCTTTTCTTCCCCTCACTCACCGCAGAAAACACAAGGCACAATATTTCCGGCAGATGCAATCGACTTCACCTTGATTGGCGAGGGTTAAGCGAGCTCAACCATTGTTTTAATTGCTGTATAAGTTGTAACGACATGTAGTGGAGTAATCTCGCATCCACGTCAATACACTGATGATCAAAAGTAGCTGAGTTCTTCGCTGCAAATCATCTACGGACGTAGACATAAAAATCCTCCTCATAAAAAAACCGAGAATATGATGAATTAGTTAGATTGTTTAGAAAACAAAATAAATACTGCTGATAACATTATTTTCATATTTGATTATCTTTAGAATACTACAAATAGGACACTCATCTCACACGAAACTTTGTCGCAGATAATTCTTCGTGTAAAACTGAGTGGGATGCCCATCAAATGGATCGTCTTCAAGAGAAGTCCGACTGCTTATAGTTCTGCCACCCATTTCTTAACTACTGAAGGTGCAGGGCCAGACCCCATAAAAAGTTCACATACGCGATATTCCGTTTGCGATAAACCGCCCTCAGTGAAGGATTTTATGCTGACACCGTTACCTAAATACATTAACTTCAATGAAACACATGAGACAACTACTCTGAAAATCGATATAAACGAAACTATCCAAACATTACGTTGACACTTAACTTCCGTTATCAAGTATCACGTACCAACATAATGAAAATAAAAACAAATTGATATCAAAGGCCTCTCCTTGCCATGCCGAAAACGTTTCACCTCACCCTCGCAGTCGTGACGCAAAATATTACATTTTTAGCGTTGACTTTTATCAATCTGTGTGTTAACTGTGTCGCATATTCGAAGTTATACGTCCCTCTCACTGCTTGATTACGAAGTGTTTGTTTCGTAATGAGATTTCCATCAAACCAAATCGCATAATCCAGAAATCAATTTCACTTCGCCCCCTAACAATAAGGGTCGTCAAACGCCGCCGCGATACGCCCCATACGCTCCCTGGATTAATGCGATTGTTAATGACGAATAATTATTACTGAAACAAAATTTTTCGTGTCCATTTAGACAAGTATTTGCCTTTTACAGACAGCCTGCGTCACTCAAATTGCATAATATACAACATATTACAATCATTCTTTCGTAACCAGTTTATCTCTGGACTTGTTACCATGAGTTGTCGGACGCAAAATATCCATTATAAAACTGATATGTCTTATGTGATCTTTTACGTTCTTAATGAACATGCTTTCTTTACAATATCGTTTTTATGCCCGAGAAACTTACTTTTCCTGCAGCTATTGCAGCGATGTTGCTCCGTTTTCAAACTTCTCATATCTTCTCTTGTGCCTTTCGCAAAGGTAACACTTAACACTTTTTACTGAATTATTATTAAAAAATTTTCTTGTAGCAAAAAATGTAAGTTTGTCTTTATGTCACCACGTCCTCCAAAACATAACAGTGGAGACGTTTCTACATATAAAAAAAATTAACTCACATTAGTGCGAACAGCTTTTCAGGCATAAGGAGACTGACGGTACGCTTGCGTACTTATAAGTTTTTATTAGCAAGGAAGTATTAGGACACCGACTGAAAATGCGCATGATTCCAGATTGGCAAGTATTTGCCACGAACATCAACTCGCTTTTGGTACGATGTTCTTGTGATCTTTCATGCAGCTCTTCACGTTACTGTATCCTGTGCCAGTCTCTCCATCTCAGAACAACTACTGAAACCTACATCCATGTCAACATGATTATTGCCCACTATTTTTTCTTCTCTTCCTTTTCATACTATCGAATCGTAGTCCCACATCACAATTCAGTTTCCCTCTCCCTTAACTAAAGGAATTATTTCTTTTATCTCATCTTACATTTCTTCATTCTCTTCAACATCTCCACGCCTAGATGGTATATAAACTTGACTGCTGTGGTCGTGTTGGCTTCGTGTCTATCTTTGCTACGATATTCCGTTCACCATGTTGTTCATAGTAGTATACTCACATTCCTACTTTCTTATTCATTATTAGCCTTACTCCAGCATTTTTCTATTTGATTTGGTATTTATAACCCTGTACTCACCCGACCTAAAGTCTTGTCCATCCTGCCATCTAACTTCACTAATTCCCTCTATATCTACGAGGGTGCACTGAAGAGCAATGCCTCTGAATTTTAATGAGAAATATCTTAAAGCTTTTCAAATAAAACAAACGTTTTGAAAAGTCTACATCTTTGTTCCTCATTTCTACGTATTTACAGCCCCCTACAGTTAGAGGGCTCCGAATTGTAGTGTTTAACATGATGGTATGTAACGTAACTATGTCGGTGCTGTAATCGAGTTTCGAATTCTAAGAGTTCGTCCACATATGGACCACTCTCTCCTTCAGTACGTTCATGCCAGACCAGACACGAGCGCTGCGAAATCAGCAACAATCTGAAATCGTAGGATCGGTGTCATCGAGCATCCTCCATACAGTCCCGACTTGGTCCACCTGATTTTCATCTGTTTCCAGAACTTAAAGAACACTCCCGAGTACCTCACTTTGAAAGTGATGAAGCGGTACAAGTTGAGGCGAGATTGTGGCTCTGTCAACAACGTCAAACGTTCTTCCATCAAACTTATGTCTCGCTGAAGAATATATTCCGAAATAAATTTGGAGACATGAAGAATAAAGACGTAGAATGATAATAACGTATGTCTTATTTAAAATGCTTTAAGAATTTCCACATAAAAAATTCGATTGCATTACTTTTTAGCACGTCCTCTTAGGTTCAACAGATCCATTTCCTTTCTTTAATTTTCTGACCTACATACCCGAATAAAGAATTTGAGATTCAACGTTGCGACCAGTAGAACGTCTTCTTTGTTCCTCCTGATGGCGGTATCTTCCTGAGTAGTCTCCGCCCGGAGATCCGAATGGGGGTCCATTTTATCTCCGGAATATTTTACCCAAGAGGATGCCCTCATCATTTAACCTTACCGTAGAGCTGCATGCCCTCGGGAAAAGTAACGGCTGTAGTGTCCACTTGCTTTCAGCCGTTAGCAGTGCCAGCACAGCAAGATAATGTTGGATGATGTTACAAGACCAGGTCACTCATTCATCCAGACTCTTGCCCCTGCAACTACTGAATAGGCTGCTGCGCTAATTCAGGACCACACGTTTGTATGGCCTCTCAATGAATACCACTGTGCATATGAATTAGAAACCGGAAAACCGTTTCGAATTATTCTAAATGGGTCCGTAAATCCCGCTAAAGGTAGTCTGTATGCCAGAAAAACTTTATTTAACTCAGGACATGGTATCACTCGGAGTCTGGAACGCTTTTTATTTCGGGGACCACCACCATACGAACTGAACAATCCAAGTAAGCCTTGCGAAATGACAGACTAAGACGCGAAAAATCGAACCTTAATGGTACGTAGCTGCGTTTCGCAAAGGTTTAAAGCTTAATTACAAAACTAATAGAATTTTTATGCATTTACTTTGCACCTACCTCGACAAGACATAAACCTGGCAGTTTACATACCAACCATTGCACATACCATATTAGCATGCTGACTTTGAATTGTCTGTGATAAGTTTCATCATAATCAATCAACTTAGTGACAGTTGAGGAGCATATTACGTCAAATGTATTCTTGTGCTCCACTGGAACGCCAGAACACAGTTCCTGTGAAACGTCACAGAAAACTACAGGGAGAAATATTTTGAGGAATTGAAGGAACGAATGTTGACGTGTGTGAGCTTACATGAATCATGCTTTGAAGGCTAAGTACACAAATTTTCAGCATCAGTCTCGTGTCTTTTGTGTCTTTCCTCGTGTACAATGATTCTGTTGGAACTAGTCACAGCGTAAGTACGCAGCTCAAGCCGCGAGAAAGTTTCGTCCGTTAATACGCAGCAAATTATAGATCCTTTTTGTCAGCTATCATACTTTATTATTATGCAATAAACAGATACTGCCCAGCAACATTTACCAATTCCTGATATGCGCGTAATTCAATCCACAGGATATCTGATTCACATCAGACCTGTACTCGACATAATGGGATGCAAACACATTGTCCTAAAGCGAAGACCACATGAATAAAATAAAGTTCTGCTCCACATATCGCCCTGCAATGATTGAACGTGGAGCCCTATACAGTATTTCGGAAATAACTCAAATAAGTAAGCCAACAGTGCGCTTATCTCGGCCATGTTCAAAGCCTCAGACGCTCACATCTCTCTCTGTCTCTTAAGATCCGTTGCTCGAAAACGCGACCATCAAAATTTTCTAAATCTCAGGGACGTGACGTACTAGTCGAAAAGCTGTTATAGAAACTATGCAAATGTGATATTATTAACAGTATTATACCATGAATGAGTTAATAAATTTTCTTTTTTAAAAATAAAAATCAGTTGACAGCTCGTAACTAGAATATTTTATTGCACTTAACTGGTTTGGACAGATTAACGTCTTATCGTCGGAAGTCTACGAAATTTAGGAGCATATAAAGCATTAGAACATGGCGCTGCATGTATGTGAAATACAAGAAGCATATTACAAAGGAGATGGGACCTGGATAAACTGACTAAACCAGAGGTTGTACAGAGTTTCAGGGAGAGCATAAGGGAACAATTGACAGGAATGGGGGAAAGAAATACAGTAGAAGAAGAATGGGTAGCTTTGAGGGATGAAGTAGTGAAGGCAGCAGAGGATCAAGTAGATAAAAAGACGAGGGCTAATAGAAATCCTTGAGTAACAGAAGAGATATTGAATTTAATTGATGAAAGGAGAAAATATAAATATGCCGTAAATGAAGCAGGCAAAAAGGAATACAGACGTCTCAAAAATGAGATCGACAGGAAGTGCAAAATGGATAAGCAGGGATGGCTAGAGGACCAATGTAAGGATGTAGAGGCTTATCTCACTAGGGGTAAGATATATACTGCCTACAGGAAAATTAAAGAGACCTTTGGAGATAAGAGAACCACTTGCATGAACATCAAGAGCTCAGATCGAAACCCAGTTCTAAGCAAAGAAGGGAAAGCAGAAAGGTGGAAGGAGTATTTAGAGGGTCTATACAAGGGCGATATACTTGAGGACAATATTATGGAAATGGAAGAGGATGTAGATGAAGATGAAATGGGAGATACGATACTGCGTGAAGAATTTGACAGAGCACTGAAAGACCTGAGTCGAAACAAGGCCACCGGAGTAGACAATATTCCATTAGAACTACTGATGGCCTTGGGAGAGCCAGTCCTGACAAAACTCTACCATCTGGTGAGCAAGATGTATGAAACAGGCGAAATACCCTCAGACTTCAAAAATAATATAATAATTCCAATCCCAAAGAAAGCAGGTGTTGACAGATGTGAAAATTACCGAACTATCAGTTTAATAAGACACAGCTGCAAAATACTAACGCGAATTCTTTACAGACGAATGGAAAAACTAGTAGAAGCCGACCTCGGGGAAGATCAGTTTGGATTCCGTAGAAATGTTGGAACACGTGAGGCAATACTGACCATGCGACTTATCTTAGAAGCTAGATTAAGGAAGGGCAAACCTACGTTTCTAGCATTTGTAGACTTACAGAAAGCTTTTGAAAATGTTGACTGGAATACTCTCTTTCAAATCCTGAAGGTGTCAGGGGTAAAATACAGGGAGCGAAAGGCTATTTACAATTTGTACAGAAACCAGATGGCAGTTATAAGAATCAAGGGACATGAAAGGGAAGCAGTGGTTGGGAATGGAGTCAGACAGGGTTGTAGTCTCTCCCCGATGCTATTCAATCTGTATATTGAGCAAGCAGTGAAGGATACAAAAGAAAAATTCGGAGTAGGTATTAAAATCCATGGAGAAGAAATAAAAACTTTGAGGTTCGCCGATGACATTGTAATTCTGTCAGAGACAGCAAAGGACTTGGAAGAGCAGTTGAACGGAATGGACAGTGTCTTGAAAGGAGGATATAAGATGAACATCAACAAAAGCAAAACGAGGATAATGGAATGTAGTCGAATTAAGTCGGATAATGCTGAGGGAATTAAATTAGGAAATGAGACACTTAAAGTAGTAAAGGAGTTTTGCTATTTGGGGAGCAAAATAACTGATGATGGTCGAAGTAGAGAGGATATAAAATGTAGACTGGCAATGGCAAGGAAAGCGTTTCTGAAGAAGAGAAATTTGTTAACATCGAGTATAGATTTAAGTGTCAGGAAGTCATTTCTGAAAGTATTTGTATGGAGTGTAGCCATGTATGGAAGTGAAACATGGACGATAAATAATTTGGACAAGACGAGAATAGAAGCCTTTGAAATGTGGTGGTACAGAAGAATGCTGAAGATTAGATGGGTAGATCACATAACTAATGAGGAAGTATTGAATAGGATTGGGGAGAAGAGAAGTTTGTGGCACAACTTGATTAGAAGAAGGGATAGGTTGGTAGGACATGTTCTGAGGCATCAAGGAATCACAAATTTAGCATTGGATGGCAGCGTGGAGGGTAAAAATCGTAGAGGGAGACCAAGAGATGAATACACTAAGCAGATTCAGAAGGATGTAGGTTGCAGTAAGTACTGGGAGATGAAGAAGCTTGCACAGGATAGAGTAGCATGGAGAGCTGCATCAAACCAGGTTCAGGACTGAAGACCACAACAACATTACAAAAAACTTGCTAAATATTGTCTCATCGCACGGAGAAACAGGCCTTCGTCAGTGAAGCATAATGCCATGCGACATCGCAAAATTTACATTTTGTATGCAATAATTATAAGCACAGATTCACTTACAGTGAATTAATCACACTTATTCCAGAGTCAAGCTTTTTATGTACTATATTTCGGAACGTGCTCATACGGCCGTTTCAATGTGAAATGTGAAATGAAGTCCCATGCTTCTTTACAGAGCGTAGGGGAACGATGCGGGAGACCCGCACCGCCTTACTAGGCAAGGTCCTATTGGAGGTGGTTTGCCGTTGCCTTCCTCCGACCGTAATGGAGATGAATGGTGATGATGAAGACGACACAACAACACCCAGTCATCTCGAGGCAGGAAAAATTCCTGACCCCGCCGGGAATCGAACCCGGGACCCCGTGCTCGGGAAGCGAGAACGCTACCGCGAGACCACGAGGGATGGGCCGTTTCAATAGTGGAATGTAAATTTTGACGATACGAACGTGAGGACAACACAACACTCATTCCCCGGGTACCTTCGGTTAGCAATTACTCGCTACAGAGGCTACACTACAGAGTCAAGTTGGTGTGCTAAGTGCATACCACAGTTGCTGAAAAAATAACAGCTATGAATAAAATAATAATTCATTGCTGTTTTCAGTACCTCAGTATGTCCCACGTTTAGATATGCAAACAAGATTTTTGTAGGAAAGATCATTTATGTGTAGAAAAACTGCAAAAAAACTTTTTTTATAGTAGTATTGAAGTTACTCGAAGCAGGTGTCAACGACGGTTCGTTATATCTGTGATTAAAGTTTATTTCAAAATGTGGTTGTTGAATGGAATTTCATGGAAGCAGTGGCGTGAAATATCGTTTGTTGATTATATTAAAGGAAATCCCCTATATTTCTGCAACTATTCCGATGGAAAATACGTAAACTATTCAGAAGAGAAGACATCTGTTGCGTCATGAAATTCGAGAACAGGTGGAACAATTACTGTAGGATTCATTGTGATTGACTTGAATCCGGGTTCTTGGTGAAACACTGTAGACAATTAGTTGAAAAAACATGTTTACTGTTACCAGTCACTGTTACGACACTGAAAGGAACCAGTGATCACTGGAGATACTCTATTTTACTTATCTTCTATTTAGCCTTAGATATACGCTTAGTTTCTGGCAAAAGAAACCGAAAACCATTTTCTGTAATGGTGTTTTGTTTCTCCACTAGACAGTGCTACAAGTTCCTCCAAAAATTCTTCACACAACACACAACACACACACACACACACACACACACACACACACACACACACGTCATACTAACAATAGTAAATGGACCTGATGATGGAGGTTTAAACCTTTGAAACGCATCGTGGAGATAAATAATCAGTGACTGGCAACAGTAAATTTGTTGTTTCATTTAATGTCAATAACAGTCACGGTAAAGCCTAACCTAAAATGTTTGCATTTACAATAGACAATTAGGCTTTGTCAAGATAACACTTTTTTCCTAGGTCGCACAGAATTCTAAATTAACTTAAATGACTTAATTTTCAAAATACAAGCCGATTCTCTACTGCTGTTGTAGCTGTGTTACTCACATCTTCCCGTGTACTGAGTAACAAAGACTCCAGAACCATCAAAGAAATTAAGTGATAGGGAGACATTTTACCAACAATCTCGAAAAGTTATTGACCGACGTACTTCCAGTTTTTACATGAAACTCTAATGAACACTCAGAGGCAGACTGACTATATTTTAGTACATATCATATGTAAATACACGTGTTATATATAAAGAAGATACAATGTTACCAAAAACTTCAAAATTTCTTGACCAATTTACTTCAACTTTTAAACGATACGCTAATGCATACTATATATAGAAGTTTTGCATCACCCAGTTCCCAGAACTCCTGAAAATAGACGTTGATTGTGGATATTGTATCACAGACACAGTCCCTTTCCCTATTCAGAGATGTCACTAAACCCTCTCAAAGATGCATGAGCAGCGCCTGTTAGATGGAGGGGGTCCGACAGCCGATCAGTTCCAGTCATTCCACCACGAAGGAGGTACACGGCTCCAATCGTCGGAGGCTTGTTTGGAGGCAAACCGGTCAGGCTGAACGCCTTAGACACACTGTACAGCGACTGCAGCAAGGTGGAGGTTTCCTGCTGTTTTGGGGTGGCATTATGTGGGGCCGACGTACGCCGCTGGTGGTCAAGTGAGGCGACAAAACGGCTGTACGATACGTGAATGCCATCCTCCAACCGATAGTGCAACCATATCATTCGTCTTCACGGACGACAATTCACACCCCAATCGTGCACATCTTGTGAATGACTTCCTTCAGAATAACGACATCGCTCGACTAGAATGGCGAGCATGTTCTCCGGGCATGAACCCTATCGAACATGCCAGGGATAGATTGAAAAGCATTGTTTATGGACGACATGACCCACTCTGAGGGATCTACACCGAATCGCCGTTGAGGAGTGGGATAATCTGGACCAACAGTGAGTTGAACTTGTGGATAGTATGCCACTCCGAATGCAGGAGTGCATGAATGCAAGAGGACGTTCTACTGGGTATTAGAGGTACTGGTGTGTACAGCAATGTGGACCACCACCTCTGAAGGTCTCGCTGTATGGTGGTACAACATGCAATGTGTGGTTTTCATGAGCAATAGAAAGGGACGTAAATGATGTTTATGTTGCTCTCTATTCCATTTTTCTGTACAGATTCCGGAACTCTTGGAACCGAGGTGATAGAAAACTTTTTTTTTATGTGTTTATATATATAAAGAGGAAACACTGATACAAAAATTTCGAATAACTCTTCAGTGATTTATTTCAAATTTTCACATGATAGATAGTGCAGTAAAGTCGTTGCTAGGTGTATAACAAGTATGTCAAAGGAGGACCAGATACTTTTCAAAGGTATGTATAATTGTAAACGACATATTGAGATGAGGTACTTCACATGTTGGAAAACATGAAGACAACGTATTATGAAGTCTTGTATTGGAGAGAGAATTTCTGCGATTTTATGGTCATGTGTTTACGAGAAAAATGTTAGATAAATTTGGAAGTTTGTCTGAGTAAACTGCCAGTCATTGTATACATATTGCCGCCACGTTTATATGTAGATAGGATTTACACATGGCAGTTACTTCTGGATGGGTCAGTTTCCTATACAGTGTCATTGTAACGTAATTAATTATAACCGGTTCGACAATATGAATCAGTGCAACAGAAAACGTAAAAAATTGTTGCTCTCACTTATTTTATTACTTATTTTTTTGTGTAGTCTATGGTTTTACTTTTCTGATGAGATGGCAAAAAAATGTTATATATATTCAGTATATATAGTATACAGGCAAACGGTTGCATAAGTTTAATGTAAAAACTGGTTGGCTGTATACTTTATGTTTTGGTTGGCAGGAGAGCCAACACCGTGTTGCTAGAGGAGGCTGAAAGGCACGCGTTTTACCTCACGCAGGCTGGCGTGAGGTCTGGAACAGGACAAGGAAATTAGAATTTAGAAAAACGGACGTAGCTAGTGGAATACTTAACTTTAATCCGTTAATGGTGAACGTCGGTCTTGACGGTACGTGATTCAATATCAATAGTAACTGATAATGGCGCCTTGCTAGGTCGTAGCAAATGACGTAGCTCAAGGCTATGCTAAACTATCGTCTCGACAAATGAGAGCGTATTTTGTCAGTGAACCATCGCAAGCAAAGCCGGTTGTACAACTGGGGCGAGTGCTAGGAAGTCTCTCTAGACCTGCCGTGTGGCGGTGCTCGGTCTGCAATCACTGATAGTGGCGACACGCGGGTCCGACGTATACTAACGGACCGCGGCCGATTTAAAGGCTACCACCTAGCAAGTGTGGTGTCTGGCGGTGACACCACACTTTACATATTGAATTTATTTACGGTTGCTGCTGTCAGTCATGTTTAAAATTGTGTTATAGGTATTTTACTTCTATATAAAAAACAGAATGTAAATAAAGAGAAATGGAAAGAAATAATGGACTAGCAGGTGGCACAAATTGAGTACGGTATTTACTGTAACAATTTCGTAATTCCAAATGCGTTGTTCCTTCGAGACACTTCGGTGCCGTCTACAGTATCATTGCCACGTAATTAATTAGAAGATCCAGTAAAACGCGTATACAAATTTTCACGGCACTTCTGAAGTTGATATGTCTGTAGCAGCGAAGTAATAGCACTCAAAAATACGCTAAGCGCTATACGGGCTAAAATGTGTCGTCCCAAAATCACGTGACTTGAACTGCAGAAGATATGGTGGACAGAATTCTCGTTCCGCACATCCGAATGCTTACTCCACGGATGTTTATGCTCCGTGGCACACACACGTGAAGAGGATACTCGGAGCGTATACGAAGAAGCCGTGGCAATTAGTGGCGGCGCAGTGTTTCAGTGATTGGCCACCGGCGGCGCCAGGTGCGCGGAGCAGTGGTGTGCGCGGCGCGCGTCCCGTCATTAGGCCGCGCGACTGCAATGGAGGCGGACCACAGCTCCCAGCTGCGGCAGCTCTTCCGCTCCTGCGACCGCAAAGGCCGCGGCTACATCGGCCAGCAGGAGTTGCGCGACCTGTGCGCTGGCTTCGACATCACCGCGGAAGATGCCGACGCCATCTTCAGCGACCTAGACCACGACGGCGACGGACGCGTTACGGAGGAGGATTTCGAGTGGGGTTTCCGCCACTTCCTCCAGTCGGACGAGGAGGGTTCTGCAGAGGACTCGCCGGTAGGCAGGCGGTCGGCCGGCGCGGCTGCCGAGCGTCGACATTCGCACGCCTGGCCGCACCTCGTGGCCGGCGTCGGCCACAGTGCCATCAAGGAGCTCCTACAGACCAGGTATGTCGCCAACACGACGCGCATTTTGCACGTTTTCCCATAGTAGCAATAAATCATCTTTGTTCTCTCAAATTTCAAATCCAGAACGATTCGCTAAATTCATAACGCGTGACGTTTCGGGAAGATTCATCCGATTTCACATTACTACATCTTCTACATGAATCAAGACTGAAACATGTGATGAAATTTTAACTCAAGCATCGAAGCGTCTCAGACCGCACGGCAACCCCGCGCTGTTTGGGTGTGGAAATTTTATATGAAGGCAATTATGAATTGTAGTCAGAATAACCTAACATATACAGGAAATAGATCACAACTACGACCTAGTATTTAGACGAACCTCCATTTCTCTTAATAACTGTGAAAATCCTCTTCGCCATTGATTGTATATGGGCAGTGGTCTCTTCTACATCTACGTCCATACTCCGCAAGCCACCTGACGGTGTGTGGCGGAGGGTACCTTGAGTACCTCTATCGGTTCTCCCTTCTATTCCAGTCTTGTATTGTTCGTGGAAAGAAGGATTGTCGGTATGCTTCTGTGTGGGCTCTAATCTCTCTGATTTTATACTCATGGTCTCTTCGCGAGATATACGTAGGAGGGAGCAATATACTGCTTGACTCCTCGGTGAAGGTATGTTCTCGAAACTTCAACAAAAGCCCGTACCGAGCTACTGAGCGTCTCTCCTGCAGAGTCTTCCACTGGAGTTTTTCTATCATCTCCGTAACGCTTTCGCGATTACTAAATGATCCTGTAACGAAGCGCGCTGCTCTCCGTTGGATCTTCTCTATCTCTTCTATCAACCCTATCTGGAACGGATCCCACACTGCTGAGCAGGTGGGCGAACAAGCGTACTGTAACCTACTTCCTTTGTTTTCGGATTGTATTTCCTTAGGGTTCTTCCAATGAATCTCAGTCTGGCATCTGCTTTACCGACGATCAACTTTATATGATCATTCCATTTTAAATCACCCCTAATGCGTACTCCCAGATAATTTAAGGAATTAACTGCTTCCAGTTGCTGCCCCGCTATTTTGTAGCTAAATGATAAAGGATCTATCTTTCTATGTATTCGCAGCACATTACACTTGTCTACATTGAGATTCAATTGCCATTCCGTGCACCATGCGTCAATTCGCTGCAGATCCTCCTGCATTTCAGTACAATTTTCCATTGTTACCACCTCTCGATATTCCACAGCATCATCCGCAAAAAGCCTCTGTAAACTTCCGATGTCACCCACAAGGTAATTTATGTATATTGTGAATAGCGAGATCGAGGTCCTCTCCATTCGAATTGCGGTTTTCAGCTCTGCCGCAGTCTCAGAATGTCGTCTATTGCGATAAACACGTCGTGCTAGGATCCCTCATAGATTCTCCATTCGATTTAAATCCGGACGTCTCGATGGGCAACTCATAAGTGCAATTGCTTTGCATTGAAACCCCGACTTTGTCTTTACACACCTGTGAATCCCAGCGTTATCGTGTTGGAATAGTAAATTATCATAGACAAATTCCTTATACATACGAACCAGTTCAATTTCCAGCATTACTTTATAATCATCAGACTTCATTTTGCGATGCAAACATGGTATGTTGGACGTGCCTACAGCACAAAATGGCCGGCCGCTGTGGCCGAGCGGTTCTAGGCGCTTCAGTCCGGAACCGCGTTGCTGCTACGGTCGCAGGTTCGAATCCTGCCTCGGGCATGGATGTGTGTGATGTCCTTAGGATAGTTAGGTTTAAGTAGTTTCTAAGTCTAGGGGACTGATGACCTCAGATGTTAAGTCCCATAGTGCTTAGAGCCATTTGAGCCAAGCACAAAATGCTTCCCAGGACATAACTCTCCCGCCGTCAAGTTCCTACTCATCAGAACTTGTTCTTCTGTACGGATATCATACCAGTAATACTGAATGAGCGCTCTAAGACGCTGCAGTCATGGACTGTGCGGCTGATCCCGGCGGAAGTTCGAGTCCTCCCTCGGGCATGGGTGTGCGTGTTTGTCCTTACGATAATTTAGGTTAAGTAGTGTGTAAGCTTAGGGACTGATGACCTTAGCAGTTAAGTCCCGTAAGATTTCACACACATTTTTGAGTAATACTGAAAACCATGTGGTCTCACCAAATTAAACTTCTTCTCATCACTGAAAAAATGTTTAAATGGGTGTGAATTCCTAAGGGACCAAGCTGCTAAGATCATCGGTCCATAGATTTACACACTACTTAAACTAACTTATGCTAAGAACAACACACACATCCATGCCCGAGGGAGTGCTCGAACCTCCGGAGGGAAGGGCCGCGCAGTCCGTCACAGGACGCCCTAAACCGCGCGGCCACTCCGCGCGGCTTTCTCATCACTGAAAATTACTTTGTTCCATTCTACGGTCCACGACATATGTTCTTCCGTAAGCTTCAGACGAACCTCCTTGTGCACACATCTGGAACACCCTAATTTCGTAGCACTCTGATGATTAGACAGGCCCATTTCTTTGTATACCTTAATATTTGTTTGCTCGTCACCCTATAGAGGCTTTATAAGAGGCATTATCACAGTAACTACCGTACGACGTTAGCAGACACACCTCCATTCATCACTATGTGCGCCATCTAGTGGACCTGCCTTTACTCTAAATTCTGCCCCTTCCTACCCTAAAGACCGACTTTTTTACAGTTTTTAAGTTCTCAGTCAAATTATAATGGTGAAATGAAAATGTATTTTTTTTTCTTGCTTTGTTGTAAACAGTGCGGCGGAAAAAGTGTGCGAGACCAAATATGTAAATAAACTTGTTTTTTTTTCACAAATAACCACTTGCCTTTATATTAATTTCTACCACTGGAAGTTACAGGAATCATTTCTCAAAAATGGTCAATCTGTCGCATGGGGCATACATATAGATGGCAATTATTGAACTGTATGATAATAAACGTAAATTAGTTACAAACTACGGCATGCACACACTTTATTCAACATGTAAACGTCACTACAGATATTTGGATTTAGCTTGACATTTTCCATATGCCTGTCATTATCGTCGATGATTTGGAGCAGACGCATGACGAAATTCTGCATGACCCGCTGAAATGTCGGAACATCGATGCTGTCGATGACCTCTTGAATGGCTGGTTTTCAGCTCAGTAGTGGTTTTCGGGTTATTTCTGTACACCTTGTCTTTGACATCGCCCTCCATAAAGGAATCACATGTGTTCAGATCCGGAGAATATCTTCCAAAACCTTCACGTACCGTTCAGTACTCACCATGCCTTCAAGAAATAGAGCACCAATTATTCCGTGACCCGACGTTCCACACCACACAGACACCCGCTGTAGGTGAAGAGACTTCTAGATCGCGAAAAGCGGATTCTCAGTCTCCCAATTGCGTCAATTTTGCTTTTTGACGAACCCATCCAAATGAAATTGGGTTTCGTCGTTAAACCAAACCATATCCATATCAAAGTCCTGTTCATCAGTTCTGTGAACAATAGTGTTGGCGAAACACAACCGCTGTTCCATGGCCCTGGGATTTAATGGCTGATGGGTTTGAATTTTGCATGAGAAGAGATGCAGGTCTTCAACAACAGTTTGTCGCAGTGTCTCGCAGTTAATTCCCACCTGTCGTGCAGCTCGTCTGATCGATTTCCTGGGGCTGATTTGAAATACAGTGCATGTCTTCTCGTTGTTTTGAGGCGTTTTCACCGTTTTTGGGCGACCGACATTGCCAACACTGTCATCACCAACACTACCCGTTCTCTCAAACTTGCGAACCAAATTCTTGATTGCCGGCCGGAGCGACCGAGCGGTTCTAGGCGCTACAGTCTGGAACCGCACGACCGCTACGGTCGCAGGTTCGAATCCTGCCTCGGGCATGGATGTGTGTGATGTCCTTAGACTTCTAGATCGCGAAAAGCGGATTCTCAGTCTCCCAATTGCGTCAATTTTGCTTTTTGACGAACCCATCCAAATGAAATTGGGTTTCGTCGTTAAACCAAACCATATCCATATCAAAGTCCTGTTCATCAGTTCTGTGAACAATAATGTTGGCGAAACACAACCGCTGTTCCATGGCCCTGGGATTTAATGGCTGATGGGTTTGAATTTTGCATGAGAAGAGATGCAGGTCTTCAACAACAGTTTGTCGCAGTGTCTCGCAGTTAATTCCCACCTGTCGTGCAGCTCGTCTGATCGATTTCCTGGGGCTGATTTGAAATACAGTGCATGTCTTCTCGTTGTTTTGAGGCGTTTTCACCGTTTTTGGGCGACCGACATTGCCAACACTGTCATCACCAACACTACCCGTTCTCTCAAACTTGCGAACCAAATTCTTGATTGCCGGCCGGAGTGACCGAGCGGTTCTAGGCGCTACAGTCTGGAACCGCACGACCGCTACGGTCGCAGGTTCGAATCCTGCCTCGGGCATGGATGTGTGTGATGTCCTTAGACTTCTAGATCGCGAAAAGCGGATTCTCAGTCTCCCAATTGCGTCAATTTTGCTTTTTGACGAACCCATCCAAATGAAATTGGGTTTCGTCGTTAAACCAAACCATATCCATATCAAAGTCCTGTTCATCAGTTCTGTGAACAATAGTGTTGGCGAAACACAACCGCTGTTCCATGGCCCTGGGATTTAATGGCTGATGGGTTTGAATTTTGCATGAGAAGAGATGCAGGTCTTCAACAACAGTTTGTCGCAGTGTCTCGCAGTTAATTCCCACCTGTCGTGCAGCTCGTCTGATCGATTTCCTGGGGCTGATTTGAAATACAGTGCATGTCTTCTCGTTGTTTTGAGGCGTTTTCACCGTTTTTGGGCGACCGACATTGCCAACACTGTCATCACCAACACTACCCGTTCTCTCAAACTTGCGAACCAAATTCTTGATTGCCGGCCGGAGTGACCGAGCGGTTCTAGGCGCTACAGTCTGGAACCGCACGACCGCTACGGTCGCAGGTTCGAATCCTGCCTCGGGCATGGATGTGTGTGATGTCCTTAGACTTCTAGATCGCGAAAAGCGGATTCTCAGTCTCCCAATTGCGTCAATTTTGCTTTTTGACGAACCCATCCAAATGAAATTGGGTTTCGTCGTTAAACCAAACCATATCCATATCAAAGTCCTGTTCATCAGTTCTGTGAACAATAATGTTGGCGAAACACAACCGCTGTTCCATGGCCCTGGGATTTAATGGCTGATGGGTTTGAATTTTGCATGAGAAGAGATGCAGGTCTTCAACAACAGTTTGTCGCAGTGTCTCGCAGTTAATTCCCACCTGTCGTGCAGCTCGTCTGATCGATTTCCTGGGGCTGATTTGAAATACAGTGCATGTCTTCTCGTTGTTTTGAGGCGTTTTCACCGTTTTTGGGCGACCGACATTGCCAACACTGTCATCACCAACACTACCCGTTCTCTCAAACTTGCGAACCAAATTCTTGATTGCCGGCCGGAGTGACCGAGCGGTTCTAGGCGCTACAGTCTGGAACCGCACGACCGCTACGGTCGCAGGTTCGAATCCTGCCTCGGGCATGGATGTGTGTGATGTCCTTAGACTTCTAGATCGCGAAAAGCGGATTCTCAGTCTCCCAATTGCGTCAATTTTGCTTTTTGACGAACCCATCCAAATGAAATTGGGTTTCGTCGTTAAACCAAACCATATCCATATCAAAGTCCTGTTCATCAGTTCTGTGAACAATAATGTTGGCGAAACACAACCGCTGTTCCATGGCCCTGGGATTTAATGGCTGATGGGTTTGAATTTTGCATGAGAAGAGATGCAGGTCTTCAACAACAGTTTGTCGCAGTGTCTCGCAGTTAATTCCCACCTGTCGTGCAGCTCGTCTGATCGATTTCCTGGGGCTGATTTGAAATACAGTGCATGTCTTCTCGTTGTTTTGAGGCGTTTTCACCGTTTTTGGGCGACCGACATTGCCAACACTGTCATCACCAACACTACCCGTTCTCTCAAACTTGCGAACCAAATTCTTGATTGCCGGCCGGAGTGACCGAGCGGTTCTAGGCGCTACAGTCTGGAACCGCACGACCGCTACGGTCGCAGGTTCGAATCCTGCCTCGGGCATGGATGTGTGTGATGTCCTTAGATTAGTTAGGTTTAAGTAGTTCTAAGTTCTAGGGGACTGACGACCTCAGAAGTTAAGTCCCATAGAGCTCAGAGCCAAATTCTTGATTGTTAGCACACTTGGACCGGTTGTCTTCAGCTTGATCTCGGTCGCAAACTTCCTCTGAGTCACAGCTGGGCTGTTATTGTTCCCATAGTAGGCTTTCACAAGTGCAGTGTGCTCAGGCATGCTGTACCGTGACTTTTTCACAGGCAAATGGTCGATAACAAGGTGCGTGCGCATGCGCGTACTAGTTCCCATCATGCCCCGCGACCAGCCGTATAGTTTCAATATCCTAACGCAAAGCGTTCAGAAATTATGACGCTTTTATTTGATATAGTTCAAGAACTGTCACCCTGTATCTCTCATTGCACCGTTGGAATCCACTGTTTTCTGATCTCTCGGAACATGATCTTTTTTGGAAAGTGGTGCCGGCCGCTGTGGCCGAGCGGTTTTATGCGCTTCAGTCCAGAACCGCGCTGCTGCTACGGTCGCAGGTTCGAATCCTGCCTCGGGCATGGATGTGTGTGATGTCCTCAGGTTAGTTAGGTTTAAGCAGTTCTAAGTTCTAGGGGCCTGATGACCACAGATGTTAAGTCCTATAGTGCTTAGAGCCATTTGAACCATTTTGGAAAGTGATGAAGTGGAGGTTTTGAGAGACTCCAACCGGTCTAGGGCACATTGGACATTTCTAAAAAGCTAACTGCCAAGTTTGACCCCTAATCGTAATTTTAAAAAGTATTGTACGGTTGCGCGTGTATCAAGTAAACGATATATTCTTATAAAATTGGATAGTTGCTATGAAAATAAAATCTTCATAGTCATTTGTGTAACTTAAATTTCACCCGGAAATCGCATCTTCATTGCCGTAGAAGATATGTAATTAAACATCTGCATTTTAAGTTTTCTTCTCTTCGAATATTTCTTCATTCTAATTTAAGTTACCGAACTGAATGAGCCCCCCCCCCCCCATGCCATCAAACATCACGAATTCCGGAAACATCATTCATGCGAAACTCTACTCGCGCTTTTCCCATATGACAGCCTTAGAGTCATGGGTCAAGACAGTCGGGTTAGTGCAATATTTGTTGACTTTCGAAAAGTATTTGAATCAGCATCACATCAACGCCTATTAATTAAAGCACATTACTTGGCGTATCAAAACAAATTTGTCGTTACAGGATTAAGCATTTGTTGGTAGGGAGGACGCAGCATGTTATCTTGGATGGAGAGTCATGGGCACATTAAGAAGAAACGTCAAACGTACCACAGAGAATTGTGCGAGGGCTGTTATTGTTCAGGTTGTATGTTAATGACTTGACAACTAATATTAATAGAAAGCTCAGAATTTTGCAAGTTATCTATAACAAAGTACTGTCTAGAAAAAGCTGCGCAAATGTTCACTGAGATATCGATATTGTTTCAGAGTGGTACAAAGATAATATATATGCTTTAAATGTTCAGAAATGTAAATAGTGCACTTCACAACGCGCAGAAACGTCATATCGTATGTCTACAATATTAATGGGTCACATTTGGAATGAGTCAATTCATAAAAATACTTGGATGTAACAATTTATTAGGGACATGAAATGGAATGATCCCATGCTACTGGGAAAATGCAATGCATCAACAAATGAGAATAATACAAAACACCCGTGCGATCGATCCTAGAATACTGTAATGTGTGTGGGACCCATACCAAATAGGACTAGCAGGGGATACTGAACGTTTACAAAGAAGATCAGCACGAAGGGCCACAGATTTTTTGAGCTATGCGATGGAGTCACTGAAAAATCTGAACTGGCAGACGCAAATTATCCCTTGGAAGCCTACTTACACAGTTTTAGGAAACAGTATTGACTGAGTAATGTACAACAACTCCTATCTATTTCCACTATAGTAATCGCTAAAACAAACCTTAATTACCTGCTGTGTGGAGAGTCATTAAAGCAATCATTCTTCCAGCACTCCATACACTAGTGGAAGGAGAATAAACTTTAATACATGCTGCAATTTGAAGCAATCAAAGCCATTAACTTTACAGTGGTTTGCAAAATATACAGTGTTTCCCAGGAGGAATGGTCAGTACTCAGGTATACGTCAGGAACGACCATTCGAAGCAAAGAGTTTAGTGAACGTGGGCTCTAAAATGCATACCTTAAGACCTATGAGCACTTCATCATCTTCGACCTTGGAAACGAATCTCTTCTACTGCAAGCTCTTTGCTTTCCATATTTTGCGAGAAGTTAGTATGGAGCGAAACAAGAAAAACTGTCTAATAAACATGGACTCTGAAAGCGCTATGAGCACTTGTTCAGTAGAAAAAGTGTGTTTCCCAGTAGCAAAGATGAATTGCTCTTAGCTCTTAAGGTATTAGAGTCCATGTTTAATGGACATTTTTTCTTGTTTTGGTTCACACCTCCATCTTTCAGAATATGGAAAGCAAAGAGCTTGTAGTAGAAGAGATTTATTTCGCAGTATGGAAGATGAAGAAGTGCTCAAACATCTTAAGGTTGGTTCAAATGGCTCTGAGCACTATGGGACTCAACTGCTGTGGTCATAAGTCCCCTAGAACTTAGAACTACTTAAACCTAACTAACCTAAGGACAGCACACAACACCCAGCCATCACGAGGCAGAGAAAATCCCTGACCCCGCCGGGAATCGAACCCGGGAACCCGGGCGTGGGAAGCGAGAACGCTACCGCACGACCACGAGATGCGGGCCATCTTAAGGTATACGCATTTTGCAGCCCATGTTTACTAGACTTTTTTTCTTCGAATGATATTTCCTGTCATACCCCTGGATATTGACCATTTTGCCTGGGATACGTTGGAGATGTAGATCAGCAGTGGTGTGCAGCACTTACGGCCGAAAGTAACTTTTGCGTGCTCTGTCGCTGCCAAGTATGATACCTCGATGAATTTTGGATCACACATAGAAGGAACTGCTACAGTGCAGTACAGATGGTAACTGAGAGCAAGACGCAATGTTGTTGATGTGGTCTTCAGTCCTGAGACTGGTTTGATGCAGCTCTCCATGCTACTCTATCCTGTGCAAGCTTCTTCATCTCCCAGTACCTACTGCAACCTACATCATTCTGAATCTGCTTAGTGTATTCATCTCCTGGTCTCCCTCTACGATTTTTACCCTCCACGCTGCCCTCAAATACTAAATTGGTGATCCCTTGATGCCTCAGAACATGTCCTACCAACCGATCCCTTCTTCTGGTCAAGTTGTGCCACAAACTTCTCTTCTCCCCAATCCTTTTCAATACTTCCTCATTAGTTATGTCTTCTACCCATCTAATCTTCAGCATTCTTCTGTAGCACCACATTTCGAAAGCTTCTATTCTCTTCTTGTCCATACTATTTATCGTCCATGTTTCACTTCCATACATGGCTACACTCCATACAAATACTTTCAGAAACAACTTCCTGACACTTAAATCTATACTCAATGTTAGCAAATTTCTCTTCTTCAGAAACGCTTTCCTTCCCATTGACAGTCTACATTTTATATCCTCTCTACTTCGACCATCATCAGTTATTTTGCTCCCGAAGTAGCAAAACTCATTTACTTCTTTAAGCGTCTCATTTCCTAATCTAATTCCCGCAACATCCCCCGATTTAATTCGACTACATTCCATTATTCTCGTTTCACTTTTGTTGATGTTCATCTTATATCCTCCTTTCAAGACACTGTCCATTCCGTTCAGCTGCTCTTCCAGGTCCTGTGCTGTCTCTGCCAAAATTACAATGCCATCGGCAAAGTTTTTATTTCTTCTCCATGGATTTTAATTCCAACTCCGAATTTTTCTTTTGTTTCCCTTACTGCTTGCTCATTATACAGACTGAATAACATCGGGGATAGGCTACAACCCTGTCTCACTCCCTTCCCAACCACTGATTCCCTTTCGTGCCCCTCGACTCTTATAACTGCCATCTGGTTTCTGTACAAATGTACGCAATGTAACGAACAGGAATGACTCTTTTAGTCAAAGACAGTAATTACACTGAAGTCACCGTGATCTATGATGATCTCCTGGACATTAAAAAAGGTGGAAAATTGTTATTAATAGTGTGTGTGATCACCAAGGATGGCGATGCATGTTCTGCAACGTGCCCCTATGCTGACTACAAGCTTGCTAAGGAGTTCTTGTGGTAGGGCGTTACGGTCTTCCACTAACGCGGTTATAGTCTTCCACTGGCGCGGTTATGAACTGCTGTATGGTCATTAGTGCATGCAGACGTGCTACATGACGTCTCCCCAATGCATCCATGGGACGAAAATCGGAGGAACGGACAGACCAGTTCATTTGCAGAATATCTTCTCATTCCAAGAGCTTCTCCAAGTGCGCTGATCGATGCCCTCGCACAATGTCACACATAAAAATGAAGACACGGCCGAATTCCCCCATGAAAAGACGGATATTTAGAAGGGGTACAGTGTCACAATAACGTTGATCGGTCAATGTACCGTATTCAAAAATTTATAAGTCAGTACGTCCATGCAGCATTATGGCTCCCCACAACATAACCTGGACCACCAAAACGATCATGTTCGGCATTGTTCCTGGGTGCATTACGTACCATCATATGACGAGAGGTGGGAGCACGTAACACACCCAGAAACAAAGTCGAATTTGATAGTTTTTATGGTCCAGGTATTGTGGTGTGTGAAGGCATAATGTTACTTGCGCGTACTGACCTCCAGATCTTTGAACACGGTAGATTCACCGTTCAATGTTACTATGGCAGTGTACTCCTTTCCTATGTGCTTCTTTTCAGGGGTGAATTCGGGCCTGACTATAATGCACGATCGCATAAAAGAGCGCAGATGGAGGAGCTGTTGGAACGAGAAAATATTCAGCCAATGGATAAGCTTCCTCATCCTCCCGACTTAAATTTCATCGAGCACGTATGGGATGCGTTGGGGAGACGTACCGCAGGACGTATACGCGCACCACGCGTGGTAGCGGAATGGAACGCCCCACTAGAAGAAATCCTTACCAGTCTTGCAGCCAGCATGGGAGCATGTTACAGAGCATGCACTGCGATCCATGGTGATCACACGTCCTGTTAACAACCACCTCTCGCCTCTTGTAATGTCCAGAGGACAATCATGAATCGTGGTGTCTTCTGTGTAGTTATTTCCTTCGAACAAAAGTGTCATTTGTGTCGTCTCATTGTGTATTTCTTTCGGCTACTTTCTGTACCACACTGCAGTAGTTCTTTCTATGTCTGGTCCAAGTTTCATCGAGCTACGTTATTTGGCAGTGACACATCAAGCGGAAATTACTTTCGCCCTTAAGTTTTGCACATTGGTGCACCCCGGGCTGCTTTCTGCAAACAGATCTGGCCAATTCTTCCGTAAATCATTTTTCAGGTGAACTAGTGGCCCATTTCTAAACTGTTAGCAGCGAAATGTCTACCTTATTGCAGTATCACATAAACAGAGAATTAAAATGTGAGATATCGAGCTATTAAGCTTCAACGCTTGTGCACGACAGACAATTCTGTTTCAGACTATTAGCTTACACATTTTATATTTTGCGAATACCCTTCATGTTCCTCGCCAGTTGAAGTGGACAAATTGTCTGATCGTTGATACCAGATTTTGAATTATTTTCAAATCTCTGCTTGGCGAAACATTGGCACATGACTTCAGGTTTGACTGGGGAGTTACTTGCTATTCCAGGTAACAGCTCCAGGCTGGTAACAGAGTTTAAGCTCGATCAAAAGTATTTGTAACCAAAAAGCGTGCAGAGCATCCCCAACAGCGTACCGGTGGAGAGATGAAACGATCTTCATAATCCACGCGTCTGCACTACGAGACCACTTTGAAGCTTTTAAGAATTAAAAGAAAATGGAGTCATCGTTTGCCTAAGCTGTCTTGACTTTTTTTGTTATGGTTTTAGGGCGCAAAACTGCTACGGTCATTAGCGCCCGCTCTGTGGCTTAGGGAAAGGTAAAAAAATTGGAAATCAGCAGCAGTGGGAGCGAAACTGGAAGACAATGGGCCACAGTAATGCAAGACATATTAGCATTTAGCCTGCCATAAACGACAAGATCGTCAGAGACAGGGCATGCAATATTGGAACAACATAACTCTCTAGATCGATTATGTCGGTTTTCAAAATTAAAACCATAAGTTCATCTTCATGGTTCGACAATTTCACTGAGAAGGCCGGCCGGTGTGGCCGAGTGGTTCTAGGCGCTTCAGTCTACGCTACGGTCGTAGGTTCGAATCCTGCCTCGGGCATGGATGTGTGTGATGTCTTTAGGTTAGTTAGGTTTAAGTAGTTCTAAGTTCTAGGGGACTGACGTCCTCAGATGTTAAGTCCCATAGTGCTCAGAGCCATTTTCACTCAGAAGCCTAACTAAACCCACTTTCATTCCACCTATAAAAATAAAAACATCTGACAAAGGAAGAACTTTGATTGTAAGTGGGTTATGAGTCGCCGAAGCAAAGCGCTGTCGGGCTGGGATGGGTGACCATCCGGTCTGCCGAGCGCTGTTGCAAGCGGAGTGCACTCACCCCTTGTGAGACAAACTGAGGATCTACGTGGTCGAGAAGTAGCGGCACCGATCTGACATACGGCCGGGAGAGCGGAGTGCTGACCACATGCCCATCGTTATCCACATCCAGTGACGCCTGTGGGCTGAAGATGACACGGCGGCCGGTCGGTGCCGTTGGGTCTTCATGGCCTGTTCGGGCGGAGTTTAGTTTTGCTTTTTATGAAGTGTGCTGGCTAATCATCCGCATAAGCGAGCAGTTAAAAACATCGTAACTGCAATAACAAGATAAAAACAACGAGGGCATTTTTTATTTTAGTAGGTAAAGCTAATCAATAGAAACGCACTAATATAATGCTAGTCATGTGATTTGATAAATACCGTGACATTTGTGAGTCGTGGACATCGAGGCACGATCAGCTTTTTTTTTTTTTTTTTTTTTTTCCATTTTAGAGTTCAATCTCCGACATAAACAAACATTATTTGTTTTGTATGTTTGAGCGCAACAGTAGGGTGTATAGCCGAATCTATAAAAAAACACTCTGTCTACAGGCCACAAGTGGCCCATCGGGACCATCCGACCGCCGTGTCATCCTCAGTGGAGGATGCGGATAGGAGGGGCGCGTGGTCAGCACACCGCTCTCCCGATCGTTATGATGGTATTCTTGACCGAAGCCGCTACTATTCGGTCGAGGAGCTCCTCAATTGGCATCATGAGGCTGAGTGCACCCCGAAAAATGGCAACAGCGCATGGCGGCCTGGATGGTCACCCATCCAAGTGCCGACCACGCGCGGTAGCGCTTAACTTCGGTGATGTCACGGGAACCGGTGTAGCCACTGCGGCAAGGCCGCAGCCGCCGCCGAAACTATACACACATTTATAAATTGTCTGTTTCAGTATTGCACTTCGGTCTGGGACCCTTATCAGATTGAATTCACAGAAGAGATAAAGATTCCACGACAAGCGATGCTTTTCGTTACGTATTCGTTTAGCGAGTGTGAGAGAGTTACGGAGATCCAACAAACTCCCCTGGTAGACGCTGTGGAAGAGGCGTTGTGCGTTACGGAGAGGCTTAGTGTAGAAATTTAGAGAGCATATGTTCGAAGCAGTGTCAGGCAACATACTTCCTCCCACATCCGTCTCGCGAAATGATCCCAGGAAGAAAATCAGAGAACTGTGGGCTCGTACCGAGGCTTACCGGCAGTAGTTCTTCCCACGCAATATTCGCGAATGGAACACGTAGGGGGGGGGGGGAATTGTAGTCGTATTAAAAGTACCCAGTACCACACATTCGTAACGTGGCTCGCGGAGTATAGATCTAAATGTCATCTTTATAGTCTGCTGAGAATACCCAGCTTGGTTGGAACAGATTGGCTTTCCACACCTAGATAAAGTCAGTTCCAAGAGTCATACACAAGTAATTGCGCATCAAAGGAAACGCATTTCGCGAGAAACAAGACTCCCTAGAAATTACACAGTGGATTTTGTCCGAATTCTCATCACCAAACGAAGAGTGGGTAAGGTATAAACAGGGTATCAAACTTACCAGCGCGACGTCTAATTTTGCAAAAAAAGATTTACTTGCTTCAAAGTAATCAGGCTAATTAAGATAAACTAAGTGATTTGACGGAACATTGAAATATTCCCCGAATTGCTGCTGCAGTCTATGCAAACGAGGTGTCAGAAAATTCAATTGAAGCAGTACAAAAAATTTCATTAGTGTGATGTTAAAATATATATTTCACGCTTTCTGAAAAAAAACTTGAAAATAAAAATATTGAAAAGACAATCAATTGTTTTGTAAAATGATTTGTCTAAAAGTAAGAAATAAAATAGATTAGAGAAACATTTGACGCGTCTTTGAATGTTGCAATAGATATGAAAGAAAACCTGGTCTCTTCACGTCACTAACTAATGAGCACCTCAGCTACTATGATTAATGATGTGCACAGCAATAGTAACTCTGTCGGTAAAATATTTAACTACTTGGCTTTCGATAGCAGTAATGTCTCAAGTGGTAAAATATTTTACCGCTTGAGTTCACCTAGCAGTAGTATCTCAACGCCACACAGCAGCTGGCTGCACTGTCTGCATAATCCACCAGACAAATGTCATGTAGTACTCTTTAAAATTCTAAGTTAGACACCGAACTTTAAATTTTTAATCGACACATAATTTGCTGTAAATGATTTCGAGCGTCATTCAAAGGCGCATCAAATATTTCTCTGGTCTATTTTATTTCTTACTTTTAGACAAATCATTTCACAATATACTTGACCTTTTTTAAAGTGTTAGCCTTGCGTGATTCTTCGAAATGTTCGATGTAAGCCCCTGCACAGGGGCACGTGGGATGTGGAGACGCAGTATCGACCAGCCCACATGCACCTGATGGCTTCTGATCCCGCACGCGGCGCCTCACGAAGGCCAGTTGCACCGACAAGCAACAATATGCGCTGATAAGTCTTACTATCTGATGCCAAACAGGAACAGAAACTAACGTGGCGGTAGGGGGGAATGGGAAAGCAACAAATACCCCACTAGCACGACGTCTGGGATAGCACTTAAGATTAAATCAAGTTTTGGACCAAGATGGCAGGTGACAACCCGTTTGGGCTATAGGTTTCATTGCAACTGACACTCAACTTTGTTTTACGCGTTCTAAGTTTGGCTGTATGAATTTTCATTATCGTCGACTGGCAATGTACGAATAACGGTTATTATTCTTTTGTTAGTCTGAACTTCATTACCGAGCAGTTAATGTGAATAGGAGAACCTTCATAATAAAGTAGATACGTTAAGAAAAGAAGACGGCGTAATTCGCAAAAAATTAAACACGTAATTTTTAAGAGAATCAGCGAATAGCATATTGGTGGCATGAAAATTAATAATAGCGAAAAAACGCGTGGCACAAATTAGAGCTAACTGTAAATTTTGCTCTTACGTAATACACCTTTTTTAAATACATATACACTGAAACGCCAAAGAAACTGGTATAGGCATGAGTATTCAAATACAGAGATGTGTAAACAGGTAGAATACGGCACTACGGTCGGCTATATAAAAAATGGTTCAAATGACTCTGTGCACTATGGGACTCAACTGCTGAGGTCATAAGTCCCCTAGAACTTAGATCTACTTAAACCTAACGAACCTAAGGACAACACACACATCCATGCCCGGGGCAGGATTCGAACCTGCGACCGTAGCGGTCGCGCGGTTCCAGACTGTAGCGCCAGAACCGCTCGGCCACCAACGGCCGGCTCGGCTATATAAGACAACATGTGTCTGGTGCAGTTGTTAGATCGGTTACTGCTGCTACAATGGCTGGTTATCAAGATGTAAGTGAGTTTCAACGTGGTGTTATAGTCGGCGCAGGACCAATGGGAGACAGCATCTCCGAGGTAGCGATGAAGTTGGAATTTTCTCGTACGACCATTTCACGAGTGTACCGTGAATATCAGGAATCCGGTAAAACATCAAATCTCCGACATCGCTGCGGCCGGAAAAAAGATCCTGCAAGAACGGCACCAACGACGACTGAAGAAAGTCGTTCAACGTGACAGAAGTGCAACCCTTCCGAAAATTGCTGCAGATTTCAATGTTGGGCCATCAACAAGTCTCAGCGCCCGAACCAATCAGCGAAACATCATCGATATGGGCTTTCGGAGCCGAAGGCCTCCTCCTCGCGTACACTTGATGACTGCACGGCACCAAGCTTTACGCCTCGCTTGGGCCTGTCAATACCGCCATTGGACTGTTGATGACTGGAAACATGTTGCCTGATCGGCCGAGTCTCGTTGCAAATTGTATCGAGTTGGTGGACGTGTACGGGTATGGAGACAACCTTATGAATCCTTGACCCTGCATGTCAGCAGGAAACTGTTGAAGCTAGTGGAGGCTCTGTAATGGTGTGGGCCGTATGCAGTTGGAATGATATGGGACCCCTGCTACGTCCAGATACGACTCTGACAAGTGACACGTACGTAAGCACGTGTCTGATTGCCTGCATCCATTGAAGTCCATAGAGCATTCTGACAGACTTGGGCAATTCCAGCAGGACAGTGCGACACCCCAAACTTCCAGAATTGCTACAGTGTGGCTCCAGGAACACTCTCCTGAGTTTAAACACTTCCGCTGGCCACCAGACTCCCCAGACATGAACGTCATTCAGCATATCTGGGATGCCTTGCAACATGCTGTTCAGAAGAGATCTCCAGCTCCTCGTACTCTTACGGATATATGGGTGGTCCTGCAGGATTCATGGTCTCAGTTCCCTCCAGCACTACTTCAGACATTAGTCGAGCACTTCTGCGTGCTCGCGAGGGCCCTACACGATATTAGGGAAGTGGACAAGTTTCTTTGGCTCTTCAGTGTAGTATTTCTGGAGGGGAGGTAAATATGCAGAGAAAGGACAGAAGTGGTAATGTGAAGAAAGAAATGTGAGACGGTCATATACTCTATTCCGAATGGTATTCTAGATAAACGATTGCCGGCCGGTGTGGCCGTGCGGTTCTAGGAGCTTCAGTCTGGAACCGCGTGACCGCTACGGTCGTAGGTTCGAATCCTGCCTCGGGCATGGATGTGTGTGATGTCCTTAGGTTAGTAGGGTTTAAGTAGTTCTAAGTTCTAGGGGACTGATGACCACAGATGTTAATTCCCATAGTGCTCAGAGCCATTTGAACAATTTGATAAACGAATATAACTGTTTATAGTCATTATGAACTAGTTTTATTTTGTTACTTGTTTTTTGTGTCACTGTTTCTCATTTATTTGTCAGGGTGAAAGTCCCCAACAGTCACTACTTCAGACTTTCGTCGAGTCCATGTCACGCCGTGTTGCGTCACTTCTGCGTGCTCGCGGGGGCCATACACGATATGAAGCAGGTGTACCAGTTTCTTAGTTTCTTCTATGTATAGAGTGTTGCGGTTACTGCATTGACGTCTACACTCCGCAAGCCCCATTATGGTGTATGACCAAGAGTACTTTGTATTCCACTGTCACTTAATTCCAAATGATTCCACTCGCGAATTGCACACGTTAAGAACCACAGCTAGTAAGATTCCAGATGAGATCAATATATCTAATTTTACCTTCATCACATTTTCGCGAGCTATTCGTAAGAGGTAGCAATATATTGGATGACTCTTCTAGGAATGTAGACTCCAGGAATTTTAGCAGCAAACTGAATCGTAACGCATAACGCCCCCCTTGTAGCGTCTGCCACTGGTTTTGGATAAGCGTCTTGAAAACTCTTTCTCACTTGCTAAACCAACCGGCGACGAAACTCGCCACTATTCTTTGTATCTTCTCTCTTTCCTTTATCAATCCCATTTGGTAAGGACCCAAAACTATGTTTTGTTTTAATTTTCGGTTTCTGACAAACCTCATTTACCAGTTACAATTATATGGCGTAATGATATAAACAGAACATATCTCAGTCTTCCCAGTAAAATATAAAACATAATTAATTACATAAATCTTATTTTCACGAAGATGAGTGAAATTGCAACTCTTTCTAATCAGAAAAATCCGGACTCCCAAATGTAATGGGAATTAACCACTAGATGTCTCTCTAGGCTGACTCACCAATACAAGATTGCATATCACCTGAATGACAAATCCATAGATACACTTCTAACCTTCTAAAGCTGTCCACATCGGCTGTCGGCGTTGTGGATGTAAAGTGTAAACGTGAAGCAACAACCACAGCTAAACAGAGATCAGGCAGACCTCATGTACTGACGGACAGTGACCGCTAAGCATTGTGGAGGGTACACTACTGGCCATTAAAATTGCTACACAACGAAGATGACGTGCTACAGACGCGAAATTTAACCGACAGCAAGAAGATGCTGTGATATGCAAATGGTTAGCTTTTCAGAGCAATCACACAAGGTTGACGCCGGTGGCGACACCTACAACGTGCTGACATGAGGAACGTTTCCAACCGATTTCTCATACACAAACAGCAGTTGACCGGCGTTGCCTGGTGAAACGTTGTTGTGATGCCTCGTGTAAGGAGGAGAAATGTGTACCATCACGTTTCCAACTTTGATAAAGGTCGGATTGTAGCCTATCGCGATTGCGGTTTATCGTATCACGACATTGCTGCTCGCGTTGGTCGAGATCCAATGACTGTTAGCGGAATATGGAATCGGTGGGTTCAGGAGGGTAATACGGAACGCCGTGCTGGATCCCAACGGCCTCGTATCACTAGCAGTCGAGATGACATGCGTCTTATCCGCATGGCTGTAACGGATCGTGCAGCCACGTCTCGATCCCTGAGTCAACAGATGGGGACGTTTGCAAGACAACAACCATCTGCACGAACAGTTGGACGACGTTTGCAGCAGCATGGACTATCAGCTCGGAGACCATGGCTGCGGTTACCATTGACGCTGTATCGCAGACAGGAGCGCCTGCGATGGTGTACTCAACGACGTACCTGGGTGCTCTAATGGCAAAACGTCCTTTTTTTCGGATGAATCCAAGTTCTGTTTACAGCATCATAATGGTCGCATCCGTGTTTGGCGACATCGCGGTGAACGTACACTGGAAGCGTGTATTCGTCATCGCCATACTGGCGTATCACCCGGTGTGATGGTCTGGGGTGCCATTGGTTACACGTCTCGGTCATTGACGGCACTTTGAACAGTGGACGTTACATTTCAGATGTGTTACGACCCGTGGCTCTACCCTTCATTCGATCCCTGCGAATCCCTACATTTCAGCAGGATAATGCACGACCGCATATTGCAGGTCCTGTACTGGCCTTTCTGTATACAGAAAATGTTCAACTGCTGCCCTGGCCAGCACATTCTCCTTATCTCTCACCAATTGAAAACGTCTGGTCAATGGTGGCCGAGCGACTGGGTCGTCACAATACGCCAGTCACTACTCTTGATGAACTGTGGTATCGTGTTGAAACTGCATGGGCAGCTGTACCTGTACACGCCATCCAAGCTCTGTTTGACTCAATGCCCAGGCATATCAATCCCCAAGAGTAGCAAGGCCGTTATTACGGCCAGAGGTGGTTGTTCTGGGTACTGATTTCTCAGGATCTATGCACCAAAATTGCGTGAAATTGTAATCACATGTCAGTTCTAGTATAATATATTTGTCCAATGAATACCAGTGTATCATCTGCATTTTTTCTTGGTGTAGCAGTTTTAATGGCCAGTGGTGTGTGTAACAGAACCATCCGCGGAAAGTCTCATCGATCTACCATCATTAACTACTAGGGTCGTTTGTATGTAATGTGAACATCAGTGTTTAATAACACTCTAAAAGGATGCACCTGAAGCTACTTTTACGACTGAAGACTTCGCTCTGTTACGAATGAGATGCAATATTTTATTTGCGAGGTACTTTTCAGTCCAATCACAAGCTGATCTGACGTTCCGTATGCTCGCATTTGGTTCATTTTGTTAAAGTACTGATCTGTATTGAAACATTGCAGAGCTGGCCGCGGTGGCCGAGCGGTTCTAGGCGCTTCAGTCCGGAACCGCGCCATTGCTACCGCCGCAGGTTCGAATCCTGCCTCGGGCATGGATGTGTGTGATGTTCTTAGGTTAGTTAGGTTTAAGTAGTTCTAAGTTGTTGGGGACTGATGACCTCAGATGTTAAGTCCCATAATGCTCAGAGCCATTTGAACCATATGAAACACTGCAGAAGTCAAGGACCATGGTAACAACACGGTCGTCGGTATTTATTGCCTTCTGGGTATACTATGTGAGAGTAGACTATGTACCACCCACAGATTATAGCTTCTCCCTTACGTCTGTCATCTACATCACAAACACCATACTACGTGCGATACATGTCGATAGTTGTAATCTTCGATGGCTTACTGAAAAGCAATGCCTTCGACTTTTTTATGTGAAAACTCCCGAAACCGTTTAAATAAAACCATCTTTATTAACATTCTGCATCTTTGCTCTTCGTGTCTACATATTTACAGTCCTCTGCCGCTAAAGGGCTTCAATTTGTAGCGTGTAACATGTCGGTGTGTAGCGTAACTACGTCGGTGTGTGAGGAACAGCTTGCTGTAATCGCTCAGATCGCTCAGAAAACGAAAGCTCGAATTCGAAGAGTTGGTCCACACATGGAGCATGACAATGCCAGACCACATACGAGCGCTGCGATATCAGGAAAATCCGACGCCTGGTGTTCAGTCATCGATCACTACACACAGTCCCGACTTGCCCCCATCCGATATCACCTTTTTCAAAACTTCAGCAACACTTTCAAGAACTTCAGCGTGATAGTGATGAAGCGATGCAAGCAGATGTGAGGTTGCGAGCCCGTCCAGAAAGTCAAATATCCTATAGACGTGTCGGTAGCAACTAACTGGTCTCTCTATGGGAGAAATGTGTTCGTCGCCAGGGTGACTATGTTGACATGTAAATATGTAGATATAAAGAATAAATATTTAGAATGTTAATAAAGTTTGTTTTATTTAAAAAATTTTAAGAGTGTTCACGTAAAAAATTCGGAGGCACTACTTTTCAGTGCTCCCTCGCACATTAAGCAATTACCCTTAGAACATAACGCCCGGGGTTCACAAATGAAAGATGCTCTTTGAGGTGCGAGTAAGGAAGGAAACGTTTCCCATTTACGCAGCAGAGCCGTCGGGAACCACAGCTTCTGCAGCTAGGTGAATTTTTATGTCATTACAATATCTGCTGCCCGTCATCACCACCCTCGGTAACAGCTTTACTGTTTCAGGTCAAGGCTAGTTTTTGCAAAGTAGATAAAACCATTCCTGTCTACAAAGCACGGAAATCCTGAGTATTACGTGACTCACTTTTCTCTCTTTTCAATTGTCGCATGAAATATTTCTCGTTCTCATTACCATCAGCATACTTGCCTATCACAGTACTGCTGTACCGTCCCATTATTCCTCATCGATGGATTGTCATAAATGCAATTTCCTAAGAGGGTACATGTATCTGTACGGCTGATTCTGGCGGAGGTTCGAGTCCTCCCTCGGGCATGGGTGTGTGTGTTTGTCCTTAGGATAATTTTGGTTAAGTAGTATGTAAGCTTAGGGACTAATGACCTTAGCAGTTAAGTCCCTCAAGATTTCACACAGATTTGATTTTTTTGGTACACGTATACACTAGAGCCTACTGCATTTCGGTTATGCTCCCTTATTTTTGACATAATGTTTCCACTGCAGGAAGAACCTCGCATTCCTCTTACGCACACAAAATTCATTTTCTGCTCATACGAGTTTCACAATGAGACCATAATTCGGCGATACTAGTGAGTGTTACACATTGTATAGATTACTCCTCTCACTTGCTGTCCTCGCAATTGGAAAACCGTTTAATACTTCAACTTAGTGTGATGAATGTTAAATGTATCCTCTCTGTTAGGGTGTGGGCAGAGCTTGTTAGCTTGACATTTGCACATCTATTACATTACTTTTTTTTTACAGGTATTTTCCTTCCCCAACAGAAGATATTAGGCTTTCCCGAACTACGTAAGTAGGGAGACAACGGGGGTGTCACCCCAAAGTACCGTTATCCAAGATTGTGGCGATGACGTCATTCAAGATGGCGGCCATGATGTCATCTGACGAAGTCATCTAAAATGGGGGCTTTTGGTGGGAGGTTTGAATTTTGGCTGGAAGATAGGTCAAATGGGCTACCTCCACTAAACTAAGCCCCCTCCCCTCCCCTACCCCATTCTCAAATTCCATTAGGACAATGTAATACACCACAGCTACCTCTACTAACCTAAGAAAATGGCGGGAAAATAGGTCAATTGGACTAGCTTCACTAACCTAACTCATCCAACCGCCACCTCTTCCTTGGGATTGGAGGGGAATTTTAATTTTGGCGGTAAAAAAAGACCACTTGGACTATCTCTGCTAACCTAAGAAAATGGCGGGAAGGAAAGGGCATTTGGGCTACCTCCTCTACCCTATGTCATCCGACCGCCATCTCTTCCTAGGAAATGGTGGGAAGAGGACTCGACCTGAGCTGGACATAAGTCTTTATTTTGCATGCACTATTTATTTAAGCAATTAGAGGCAGTACCACCAACAATTGTAGTCGATATGGGGTCCGGAGTCCAACTGACCTAGTACACAATTCCGCCACCAGAGGGTGCTGGCATCTGTTCCATGACGTAATCTAAGATGGGGGAAAATGGCGGGAAAAAGTGTAGTTACCATGAGATCTGGAGTCCAACTGACCTAGTACACAGTACTGCCACCAGAGAGTGTTGTCATCCCTTCCATGACATAATCCAAGATGGGGGGGGGGGCAAAATGGCGACCTTTCTTGCTTGGGGTCACAATACACAGTCTGCAGACCTGCAAACTACTTGTAAATAATTCACTACACTGATGTACAGACATTCAAACAACCCGTAAATTGCCCAAATACCGCATGTAAAACGCTCAGCAGACACACTCACTACTCATAAACTGTCCAAATAATGGATAGGACAGCCTACAGACCTGCTTGCAAAATAATGCAACAGACACGAAAACAATGCGTTCAGGCACCGCCTGCCACTCCCTGTACACTGGATCGCACAGCCCGCTACCGCACATGCTCCCAGAAGTCGGGATGCACCGGAAGCCATCGCAAAGTGACGCACAGGTGCCTGTTCAGGTCCTGCAAGCATGAGGCGGTGACATCCCTTTCATACGTGCTACCTGAAAAATTCCTCTTGAAATACGTGTTCACCTAGGCACCGTTGCTGACGTGACAGGACGGAATGCGAAGGCCTATTCACACAGCATGTCACGGCCACCACGAGCCACCACCAGATGCAAGCCAGGGCAAGCCTTCACTCTCAATCTGCTGCTGACAGCATGTGAAAGTTCTTCAAGTGTTATACTGACATATTTCGAGAGGAATTTCTCAGGTACCAAGTATGAAAGGGATGTCGCTGCCTCTTGCTTGCAGGACCTGAATGGGCACCTGTGCGTCACTTCGCAGTGGCTGCTGGTGCATCCTGACTTCTGGGAGCGTGTGTGGTAGCATCCTGTGTGGTCCAGAGGACAGGGGCGGCAGGCAGTGCCTGCGTGCGTTGTTTGCATGACTGTTGCATTATTTTGTGAGCAGGTCTGTAGGCTGTGCTATGCGTTATTTGGACAGTTTACGAGTAGTGAGTTTGTCTGCTGAGCATTTTACATGCGTTATTTGGGTAATTTATGAGTGAATTGCATCTCTGTACATCAGTGTAGTGAATTATTTATGAGTATTATTGTAGGTTTGCAGACTGTGTATTGTGCCCCCAAGCACAAAAGTACGAGTGTTTTGCATCAGTGTAATAAATATAGGCTGGAAATTATTTCTCTACAAGCCCTCGTGCAGACCACCATCTTGGATTACATCACAGATCGGACAACAGCAGCTTCTGGTGTCAGTACTGTGTACTAGGTCAGTTGGACTCCAGACACCATGGCAACCACACTGTTTCCCGCCATTTTCCTCCACCCCAGGCCGCCATCTTGGATTACATAATGGAACAGATAACAGCGCCCTCTGGTGGTGGTACTGTGTACTAGGTCAATCGGACTCTGGACCCCATGGCGACTACACTTGATGGTGGTACTGCCTCTAATTGATAAATAAATAGTGCATGCAAGATAAAGACTTATGTCAGGCTCATATCGGGTTGGGGGTTGGGTTGTTTGGAGAAGACCAGTCAGTGAGGTCATCAGTCTCATAGGATAAGGGAAGGACTGGGAAGGAAGTCGGCCATGCCCTTTCATAGGAGCCATCCCGACATTTGGCTGCAGCGATTTAGGGAAATCACAGAAGACATAAATCAGGATGGCTGGATGCGGGATTCAACCGTCATCCTCCCGAATGCACGTCCACTGTGCTAGCCACTGCGCCACCTCGCTCGGTTCAGGTCAAGTCCTCTTCACACCATTTCCTAGGAAGAGGTTGCAGTCGGATGACTTAGGTTATTGGAGGTAGCCCGAGTGGCCTTTCTTTCCCGCCATTTTCTTAGGTTAGTAGAGATAGCCCAAATGGTATTTCTTTACTGTCAAAATTCAAATTTCCCTCCAATTCCTAGGAAGAGGTGGCGGTCGGATGACTTAGGTTAGTGGAGGTAGTCCAGTTGACCTATTTTCCCGCCATTTTCTTGGGTTAGTAGAGGTAGCCACGGTGTGTTGCATTGTCCTGATGGAATTTGAACTTTCCGCCATTTTCTGGGAAAGGGTACGGTAGGGAGTGTTAGGTTAGTGGAGGAATCCCAATTGACTTATCTTCGCGCCAAAATTCAAACTTCTCGCCAAAAGCCATCATCTTGGTTAACGTCTTCAGATGACGTCACGGCCGCCATCTTGGATGATGTCATCGCCGTCATCTTGGATGACGGTACTTTGGGGTGCCGCGCCCTTGTCCTCCTACGAACGTAGTACTTTTGGTATATGCGTCAAACGTGATGTCAAAAGAGCGTTCGGATGAATTGTTGATATTATAAATAATAAAAATTTCAAAATGACCGAATGATGGTAAAAAGGGTAAACCAATTCATGTACAACAGACATTTTGCGGCTTAGATTTTTTAGGAATCCAAATGGGGCACCAATCAATTAGCAGCTAGCAGTTCGGAAAATTCTGAAATTGTGAGGCTTTGCCACAGCACAGATTCCATTTTTATTGGCGGGTTCTCCAAAATTACACAACAAAACGTTCCCAATTCCGAAAGAAATTTTGAAATTAGTGTGCTATATCCGGCCATCATGTAATTTTGTTAATTCGTATAATTTCTACTTCATTCTCACTGTTAGTAATTTGGCATTCCGTGAAGTTATATTACGGATATTTGTCCACACATACATGGTACGTCACTCAGTAGCCACCATTTTCAAACAAAAGATGCCAGCATCAGTATTATTTGTTTTCTTTTGTTCTTGCCTTTTCTACAGTGCTAGAATCCTTTTTTATTTTCTCGTTACCTATTTCATAACCATGACTAACACTCTGACGCCAGTGGTGGCTGCGCAATCGAATGCTCTGTACGTGCTGATTGATAATCCTGCACCACAACAGATATCGTCACACATTGTCGTCCCGCAGTTTCTTGGCAATTAAGTTTGGTTGTATTTACTCCTTTTCGAGCACCGAGTGAAAGCGATTCTTCTACGTCTATATCCGTACACTGCAAAACTCTATTAAGTAAATGGCAGAGAGCATCCCTACTCAAGCGATAAGTAGGAAGCACTCTCTGCGCCGGCTAACGCTGTTATTCTGGACGGATATTCGAGTTCCTGACTGAATTATGATCTGCATTTCAAATATATGCCACGTCTTGTGTTTTAGATTTGTCTCACAGCATGTATTTTTGTGGCCTGATTTCTTTATTTTCGTAGTGTGTCGCGTATTTGTAACTCAGTGTGTGCCGTTGTCTGCGTTCCACTTTTGCAACGCTTTGAGAATCGTAATTTTTCTGGACTTTTTCAGCCGCGTTAAGATATTTTGTAACTTTGGGTACAGACTGTCATAGTTGTAGATTATTTTGAAAGAATTCTATAGAATTTGAAATACACGACTGAAAAATGAAGGGAAAGTGTCATACAATAGGGCTAATCATTCTAGTCTCGATATTTAGACTGAGGTACGAAATTGCCTTTCACTTGTCTCATTGTTTTACGTATCTTAAAAATACCGAGTTGCGCAGTATTTCTGACTCCACGTACCACATTCTTTACTTGTTAGTCCACGAATGGTATTTATGCAGTTCGGCAGATCAAGGATAAACAATCGAGGAAAAGAAGCCTGTAAATTTAGGTTTTCGGGACATGGAAAAAACCTCTCATCAAATGCCACATCAGCTGATACGACCTTCAGTGAGGGGAAATTTTCAAAAGGGAATCTGATTGTTTGAAGGTGTTCTACAGTAGTACCAGTACCCGATTACACTGCCAAGCGCGACTTTGATATTACTTTGTTGATATGCTTTTGTTGTTGTTATAGACACCATTACCCACAACAGCACTCTATGATGATGATGGTAATACTTGTTAACAACCACAGAGATTATATACATTTTACAAGAAAAAGCTGAAAATGTTTTGTATTCAAGGTGTCTTGCAGCCTTCAGATAGTTCATAAGCGACATATTTATTTGTATACAAAGACAAGGCAACTCACTTTTTATATTTCGTAATTTACCAGAGTGGTATGCAGCACATGTTCATCATCAGTGGTCTTGTATTTTACTTTTAAGCCCTCATAGAAGCTTTTGCAGGTTTACTATTATTTTTATATGGTTGCTAGCAGATCCTAAAATTAGTATATTATCCTCATTTATAGTTATATCACAAGGGTGTTTCTAGCACATTCTCATATTCGTATTTTAGCCTCATTTGTACTAATGTTGGTTGGGTTCAGCAACAGTGATCCAGAGTGATGTTCGTCAACAAATCCCGCTTCACTGTGGCAAGTTATTCTTGCCAACAGTTAATGTGGAGAGTGAGGAGGTCACGTTGCACATCACAGAATTCATGAACGTCATCGATATAGCCTAAGCGTTATGGTGTGGGAAGGCATTATGCACATTGACCGAACACCGCTGCGTGTCTCTGCGCGAGGTACGGTTATAGCACGGTGGTAATGCAAGGTGATTATTCTGGTTTATTTCCGTCTGTTTAGGGGTGGGGTAGGTCCCGACTTGGGGCTTGTGAACGACAATTCCCGCCCATATAAGACCGCAGAGTTGTCGGATATACTGGAAAGTGAAGATATTGAACGTAAGGAATGGCCTGCGTAGTCCCAGGAGCTAACCCTATAGTGCTTGCCTGGGATGCTCTTGGCAGACGTCGATCTCAACGAATACCCTCTCACCGAACCGTGCAAGAACTGAAAACCGCCTTGAGGGAAGAGTGGGGCAATACCCCTCAACGACTCCTCAACGGTTTGGTAGCGAGCAGGAATTGCAGTTGCAAAATGTGCATTAGTGACTGAGGAGTGCATCTTCCTTCCTGAATAACATATAGATTTGTGTTGGGAGTCTGACCTGTGTCAAAAATGAATGTTATTTACGTCTGTTATCCTGCTTTAGCATTGGTGAAATCTGTACGATTTTTCGTTGTAAATATACCACTCCGCCTCTATTACGTATGTACTGTGTTTCATGACGTCCACCATTGCCTGTGATTATTCCTGCCGAAAAATGTCTCCGTTCCTTAGCAGTTTTCGAGTAGTGCAATAAATCTTCCCTCAGTTAAACACGTAATTGTCTGACAGTACCTCTATCAGTTCTCCCTTCTATTCCAGTCTCGTATTATTTGTGGAAAGAAAGATTGTCGATATGCTTCTGTGTGGGCTCTAATCTCTCTGATTTTATCCTCATGTTCTCTTCGCGAGATGTACGTAGGAGGGAGCAATATACTGCTTGACTCCTCGGTGAAGGTATGTTCTCGAACCTTCAACAAAAGCCCGTACCGAGCTACTGAGCGCCTCTCTTGCAGAGTCTTCTACTGAAGTTTATCTGTCATCTCCGTAACGCTTTCGCGATTACTAAATGATCATGTAACGAAGCGCGCTGCTCTCCGTTGGATCTTCTCTATCTCTTCTATCAACCCTGTCTGGTACGAATCCCACACCGGTGAGCAGTATTCAAGCAGTGGGCGAACAAGTGTACTGTAACCTACTTCCTTTGTTTTCGGATTGCATTTCCTTAGGATCCTTCCAATGAATCTCAGTCTAGCATCTGCTTTACCGACGATTAATTTCATATGACCATTCCATTTTAAATCGCTCCTAATGCCTACTCCCAGATAATTTGTGGAATTAACTGCTTCCAGTTTCTGACATGCTATATTGTAGCTAAATGATAAAGGATCTTTCTTCCTATGTATTCGCAGCATATTACATTTGTCCACTTTGAGATTCAATTGCCATTCCCTGCACCATGCGTCAATTCGTTGCAGATCCTCCTGCATTTCAGTACAATTTTCCATTGTTACAATTTTCCATCATCTGCAAAAAGCCTCAGTGAACTTCCGATGTTACCCACAAGGTCATTTATATACATTGTGAATAGCAACAGTCCTACGACACTCCCCTGCGGCACACCTGAAATCACTCTTACTTCGGAAGACTTCTCTCCATTGAGAATGACTGCTGCGTTCTGTTATCCAGGAACTCTTCAATCCAATCACGCAATTAGTCTGATACTCCATATGCTCTTAATTTGTTCATTACACGACTGTGGGGGACTGTATTAAACGCCTTGCGGCCGTCCGGCGTGGCCGAGCGGTTCTAGGCGCTTCAGTCTGGAACCGTGCGACCGCTACGGTCGCAGGTTCGAATCCTGCCTCGGGCATGGATGTGTGTCATGTCCTTAGGTTAGTTAGGTTTAAGTAGTTCTAAGTTCTAGGGGACTTATGACCACAGCAGTTGAGTCCCATAGTGCTCAGAGCCATTTAAACGCCTTGCGGAAGTCAAGAAACACGGCATCTACCTGGGAACCCGTGTCTATGGCCCTCTGAATCTCGTGGACGAATAGCGCGAGCTGGGTTTCACACGATCGTCTTTTTCGAAACCCATGCTGATTGCTACAGAGTAGATTTCTAGTCTCCAGAAAAGTCATTATACTCGAACATAATACGTGTTCCAAAATTAAATAGTATGCTGGCTACTCCGTATATTTGTCGCAATGTCGTTATATCAGTCTGAAGCAACCGTAGAGTTTTACACGGTCCTCCCACATTAATGTGACCACCGCCTATTTTCGACATGAACGGACAACAACCACTCACAGGTTGCGGGGGAAGGAGGAGGGGGGAGAGGAAAACAGTCCAGTCGTTTTCGTAATGCGAAAACGGAGCGATTTATGTCACGTCCAAAATGCATGATTATTGGCTTTCGAGGACAGGGTGGGAGCATTTCCGAAACGGCTAAGTTTTTTAATTGTTCGCGTACCTCCGTGGTTAAAGTATACTATGCGCTACCCACCAACGGCGCCAGGCAACTGTTGTGCGCAGCAGGCCATATACAGCAAGGTGAAAGACGGCTGTGGAGATGTGTAAGGGTGAATATACGTGCAACATTTGAGCAACTGACCGCCCAAATGAACCAAGAGGTTACCATCAGTGTCGTCTATACGACCATTCAGCGAACGTTGTTGCATATGGACCTCAGAAGTACGCGTCTGGTTCATGCACTCACGCTGGCCTGCTGATCATCGGCGACGAAGATTGGAATTTGCATGCCAGTACCATAACTGTATGTCCACTGACTGTCGACAGGTGGCCTTGTCAGATGCATCACGTTTTATTCTCCATCGGACATATGGCCGTTGTCGTGTACAGCGTGAAACATCTGAAAGCAAACGCGCTGCAACAATCATCGGAAGAGTCCAGGCAGGAGGAGAAAGCGTTAAGATCCAGGAAATGATTTTGCGGCATTCCCTGGTTGATCTCCTCATTCTCAATATCAGCACAAGTATGAAGTTCGATTTTCCTCGTCACGATGACATCTACCAGCAGGACAATGCATCGTGTCATACAGCTCACAGTGTACTTGCGTAGTGCGAAGAGCACCAGGACAAACTCCCCGGATTTGAAACCAGTCGAGAATACGTGGGACCACCTCTACCGGGCTGTTTTCGCCATGAATCCTGAACCTAGAAACCTAGCGCAGCTGGCCACGGTTCTGGAGTCGGTACCTTTCAGAACCTCATTCTCTTCCTGCAGGTCTCGCAGAGGTCCACGCTGCAAAATATGGTTATTCAGCCTTTTGACAGGTGGTCACATTAATATGACTGGACAGTGTATTAGCTGCTCCACAGAATATCAGTGCCGTCACGCTGCTTGCATCTACGGTCGGCCGCATTGCTGCTGCGTCACGTGTCGGACGTTCACATCGGCTCCAAGTGTTTTCGCGGTGGAAACACTACTGCCTGGCATCGTCTTTGGCGCAGGGTAGTGCGGTCATTAACAGAATTTGACGTGGACATCTGAATGAAAGGAATCTAAGAACGTTGTTGATACTGGCTGAATACACCGCCTGAAAAAAAAAAAAGTAATGCACCTAGAGAGAAATAACGAAATGAGACTTCAAAGGCAGAGAGCGTATGTGGTTTTATTTCAGTGATTACAAAATAGAGTCAAATTTACAAAGAACTTGGCAACATGAGCCGACTTATCAGTATGTCGTTGAACCTCCTCTGGTGAGGATGCATGCACTGATTCGGTTGGGAAGCCGTTGCATCCTCTCCTGAGGCAAGCTTGCCCCAACTGTGATAACTGTTACCCTATATCGTGGATAATAGCACTGGGATGGAGTTTATGTCCGGGCTGGTCCCACAAACAGTCTGTCGGGGACATATCTAAGGAACCTGTTAGCCACAGGACACAGTTAATGGAAGCTCGTGCCATGTGTGGACGAGCATTTTCATGTTGAAAATTACATCGCTATATTGTCGTATGTGAGATAACACGTGAGGAAGCAAGATGTCCCTGATGTACTGATGGACAGTCAGAGCTCCCTCAGGCACTACAGGCCATGACCTGAAGTCATATTCGAGGGCTCTACACACCATGACTTCAGGAGTAACATCACTGTGCTTGTCGATAACGTTGGAAAATAGGATCTATCCACCGGTCACCATCATACTCGTCGTCCAGGGTAGTTCCTAACCGCGATTCACCGCTAAACACAATGCAACGTCATTTATCAGCATTGCATACTTTCCGGTCAAGGCACCACTCCAAATGCAGCCGTGTGTGTTAAGGTGGTAACTGCAAACTACGCGTGGGATGGTAATTCCGTAGTAAGACTGCTACTAGACTCTGACCAATGGTGAGGGATGATACAGAATCTTTCAGGGAGTGCATTACTTGTTTTCGTATGGCAAGCGCGGATATGAAGGGGTTACAATGTGCTTCGTGCACATTACGACGATCTCCCCTTGTGATGTTCAGACATGGCCGACCAGAGCATTGGTGACGCGTTTGGCTTCCCACACGTTACCATGGCATCGTCACATTCGACTGCCCCACAAATCTGGATACTGCACAGCTCAACCAGACGCAGTCCACAGAAAGTACCCTTTCAAACGATGAGGCTGTCTCACACAAGCTCGTGGCATCTCCGTGTCCTTCACGCTCAACATGCAACGTTGTTCAAGACCCTTACATATCTTACCAACTCTGGTAACAGCACTAAATATAGACAACAATAATGCACTATGGTGGCTGTTCTACCGTCCCAGAGAATTACATATCCGCCGATGGTGTGTACGTGAACGAAGTTACACAGACATGTGACCTTGTCTTCTGGCTGCGTTACTTTTTGTGTCAGGCAGTGCATCAGTGTACATAACCTAAGCTTGTAAGTCACTAACGTTAACATATTACTTGGCGACAATCATTCTAACTGAACAATACATAAAGCCTTAGATTTTGCTGTAAATATTTGTGCCGGCCGGAGTGGCCATGCGGTTCTAGGCGCTGCAGTCTGGAACCGCGCGACCGCAACGGTCGCAGGCTCGAATCCTGCCTCGGGCATGGATGTGTGTGATGTCCTTAGGTTAGTTAGGTTTAAGTAGTTCTAAGTTCTAGGGGACTGATGACCTCAGAAGTTAAGTCCCATAGTGCTCAGAGCCATTTGAACCATAAATATTTGTTTTGTTGTAAACAGCAGTTCTGCTATGCCAAATCTACTCATGCAATGCATACATAATATGCCTGCCACTTTTGATATGTGAGTGTCCCCTTCGCAGTTGGTACAGTTTCCGTTCCACCACGCCTACTGGTTATCAGTCGATAGACCAGTTTCGCCAGTTACCTCAAGGTGCATTCATTGGCTTCTTCGGTTATGGTTTCCGATATCATCCTGGAGTCGGTTTGATATCCCGTCGACGCCTAGGTAATTACAGACCGTCCTCGATACTGGGCCGTCAAGTTTCTTCATTCTCCGTTATGGCTCAAATGGCTCTGAGAACTACGGGACTTAACATCTTAGGTCATCAGTCCCCTAGAACTTAGAACTACTTAAACCTAACTAACCTAAGGACATCACACACATCCATGCCCGAGGCAGGATTCGAACCTGCGACCGTAGCAGTCCCGCGGATCCGGACAGCAGTGCCTAGAACCGCACGGCCACCGCGGCCGGCATTCTCCGTTATGGGCGACACGTGTAGTTTACCTGTGGTTAGTAACGACTGCATTTTGAAAATTGCTGGTCATGTCGACAGGAAATCTGAATATCTTAGTTGTGATTACGTGGTTTACTGTCAGTTTAGTGGCCGAAATTTGTTTCGCACGAAGTTGGCGAAAGCAGTACATTCACCACCGGATAACAACGGACACCTTCGGGCTCACCCATAACAGGTAACAGCCAAGGTAATTAAGCAGAATGCCGATCGTTTCCTGTTACGCTTGGAACCACAACGGTACTCTTAGTACCGACCTGTATTAGATGTGGGAATGACGAAGAAGGGGTAGAAAAAGTGCATTTCTCGTACGCAGATCACACAGAATTCTGGAGCTTCTCTCAGGTGCTCTCGCAGTTTACGGGAACTGGTGTAAAAATTTGCTGACTACTGGTGCCAACCGGCCGCGGTGGTCTAGCGGTTCTAGGCGCTCAGTCAGGAACCGCGCGACTGCTACGGTCGCAGGTTCGAATCCTGCCTCGGGCATGGATGTGTGTGATGTCCTTAGGTTAGTTAGGTTTAAGTAGTTCTAAGTTCTAGGGGACTTATGACCACAGATGTTGAGTCCCATAGTGCTCAGAGCCATTCTACTGGTGCCAAAAGTCAGTTACTTTAGGACTGACGTATGCGGTGGATTGAGAATCACTATTGGCTGGAAAAGAGAGGTGAGGGGCGACGGAAAAAAGATCATGTTACAAGTTGGTAGTATCTGATTTCGTATAAAATTTTACGAATGTAACAATCATTGCAGCTTCAGTGTCGACTTACGGTGGAAGAGATTAGACTGCGTTCCAGAGAGTCTGAAGCGTGTCTCTGGAACTGCAGATACGCGCTGCCGGTCTTCTCAGTATCCTTGCTATTGAAATAGTAACAACAAAGGGCTGAAATGATTTTAGGTAGACCAGTAGATCCCAAATCAACATTAAGTCTTTCATTGGCTCAAAACACTCCAGACTTTCCTCACAGAACAGACACGCTCGTCATAATTTCTTTTACTCCGCAACTACCATCACAAGATACGCAGGGTAAGACTTACCCCCATCAGATAACATCCTTTGAGATTGACATGTATACGAGGTAGTAAATTGTATTACACACTACTGTAGAATGAACCGACAGCTAACATTTTTGAGACTCTATGAGATACGATTACGAACATGGAACCATTATTATATCATACAGGGCGAATCACCTAAAAATTGCACCGCAAATATTGCGGAAATGGAAAGTGCTATTGATGTGCGGTTTTCACAGAATGGGTTGGTAGTCACGGGGTCGTTTGTTAGTCAATAAACAGATTTTAATAATACTTAGAAAATGTATTTTTTGTGCAAACAAGCACTTTTTAAATAGAAAAGTGCCTATTGACATTAATTAACTAAAAATAGGGTAAATTAGAATGACAGTGGTGTTTGTTGTACGAATCTAGTACGAGTTGTTTACTAGACATCGTATTTGGAAAACGTCGCACACTGACACTTGTAGAATATACCTGTGGTAACGCACACTAAAGAACAACACAAATGCATACACTAGTTATGTGGCTTCTGACCATTAACGAGACATTTTACCGTCACAGTTTGCGTTCAGAATGACCACCGGCAACGACTTTCGCACTTCCAGTCTGGTATGGAGCGACTGCTGCACACGTGCTAGCATTTCAGCGGAGATGTACGAGCAGGCTGCAGTAATACGTCGTTGCATATCACCGAGTGTGGCTGGTATGTCTTTGTAGACAGCGTATTACAGCTTCCCTCACAGAAAAAGGTCTACAAGGGTCAAATACGACGAATGGGCTGGCCAAGACACAGGTCCTCTGCGTCCAGTCCAACGACTGTTTCGTGAAGACATACAGTAGTACTTCGTGTACTGTTGGCTGGACAGTCATCGTGTTGGCATTACAGTTTCCTCCTACTCTGCAGAGGAACGTCTCCTACACCCATGGAAGATGGTCTGCTAGGAGGCTGCGATACTTGTGAGAGTTCAGTGTTTCGTCTGTTTGTTGGTTGGTTGGTTGGTTGGTTGGTTTTGGGGAAGGAGACCAGACAGCGTGGTCATCGGTCTCATCGGATTAGGGAAGGATGGGGAAGGAAGTCGGCCGTGCCCTTTCAGAGGAACCATCCCGGCATTTGCCTGGAGTGATTTAGGGAAATCACGGAAAACCTAAATCAGGATGGCCGGACGCGGGATTGAACCGTCGTCCTCCCGAATGCGAGTCCAGTGTCTTACCACTGCGCCACCTCGTTCGGTCGTTTCGTCTGTGAAAAATGGTCTGTGAGTTGATAGTTCACTAACCCACATCACACATGTACACTCCATGGACGCTGACGTTCCATCTGACGAAGCCAACGGGGACTGTCAACAGACCAATAGTTTATGTTTCGACGGTCTGACCATAATTGGTAAATGTAACTTCATCGCCGGCCGAAGTGGCCGTGCGGTTAAAGGCGCTGCAGTCTGGAACCGTAAGACCGCTACGGTCGCAGGTTCGAATCCTGCCTCGGGCATGGATGTTTGTGATGTCCTTAGGTTAGTTAGGTTTAACTAGTTCTAAGTTCTAGGGGACTAATGACCTCAGCAGTTGAGTCCCATAGCGCTCAGAGCCATTTTTTTGTAACTTCATCACAAAACAATATACATGATTCATCTGTAGTATCCTGTCTTAATGCCCTTGTACAGAAGTTAACACGATTCTCATAATCGTTTTCACGAAGCTCTTGACGGAGAGGGATGTGATAGGGATGGAATCTATGTCGATGGAGAATGCGTAGGAGGCTTGCTTGATTCATGCCACATTCCTCGTCCGATTACGCGGAAGCTAACGTGTGGATCAACTGCAACAGCAACATGAACATTAATTCCCCAAATGGTCCAAATGGCCCTGAGCACTACGGGACTTAACATCTGTGGTCATCAGTCCCCTAGAACTTAGAACTACTTAAACCTAACTAAGTTACGGACATCACACGCATCCATGCCCGAGGCAGGATTCGAACCTGCGACCGTAGCGGTCACACGGTTCTAGACTGAAGCGCCTAGAACCGCACGGCCACACAGGCCGGCATTGATTCCCCCCACCCCCCACCCTTCTTTCGTCACTTATTTCCTTCTGTTACGATATGTACACTACTGGCAATTAAAATTGCTACACCAAGAAGAAATGCAGATGATAAACGGGTATTCATTGGACAAATATATTATACTAGAACTGACATGTGATTACAATTTCACGCAGTTTGGGTGCATAGATCCTGAGAAATCAGTACCCAGAACAACCACCTCTGGCCGTAATAACGGCCTTGCTACTCTTGGGGATTGAGTCAAACAGAGCTTGGATGGCGTGTACAGCTACAGCTGCCCATGCAGCTTCAACACGATACCACAGTTCATCAAGAGTAGTGACTGGCGTATTGTGACGAGCCAGTTGCTCGGCCACCATTGACCGGACGTTTTTAATTGGTGAGAGATCTGGAGGATGTGCTGGCCAGGGCAGCAGTCGAACATTTTCTGTATCCAAAAGGCCCGTACAGGACCTGCAACATGCAGTCGTGCATTATCCTGCTGAAATGTAGGGTTTCGCAGGGATCGAATGAAGGGTACAACCACGGGTCGTAACACATCTGAAATGTAACGTCCACTGTTCAAAGTGCCGTCAATGCAAACAAGAGGTGACCGAGACGTGTAACCAATGGCACCCCATACCATCACGCCGGGTGATACGCCAGTATGGCGATGACGAATACACGCTTCCAATGTGCGTTCACCGCGATGTCGCCAAACACGGATGCGACCATCATGATGCTGTACACAGGACCTTGATTCATCCGAAAAAATGACATTTTGCCATTCATGCACCAAGGTTTGCCGTTGAGTACACTATCGCAGGCGCTCCTGTGTGTGATGCAGCGTCAAGGGTAACCGCAGCCATGGTCGCCGAGCTGATAGTCCATGCTGCTGCAAACGTCGTTGAACTGTTGGTGCAGATGGTTGTTGTCTTGGAAACGTCCCCATCTGTTGACTCAGGGATCGAGACGTGGCTGCACGATCCGTTACAGCCACGCGGATAAGATGCCTGTCACTCGACTGCTAGTGATACGAGGCCTTTGGGATCCAGCACGGCGTTCCATATTACCCTCCTGAACCCACCCATTCCATATTGTGCTTGTGAATGCTCTGAAAAGCTAATCATTTGCATATCACAGCATCTTCTTCCTATCGGTTAAATTTCGCGTCTGTAGCACGTCATCTTCGTGGTGCAGCAATTTTAATGGTCAGTAGTGTATATTTCACGTGTATTTAAAATACTCACTCTTATTTGTAAAGCCTGCATCTCGTGGTCGTGCGGTAGCGTTCTCGCTTCCCACGCCCGGGTTCCCGGGTTCGATTCCCGGCGGGGTCAGGGATTTTCTCTGCCTCGTGATGGTTGGGTGTTGTGTGCTGTCATTAGGTTAGTTAGGTTTAAGTAGTTCTAAGTTCTAGGGCACTGATGACCTCAGAAGTTAAGTCCCATAGTGCTCAGAGCCATTGGAACCATTTTTTCATGCATTATGCGACAATATTTGACTTCATATCTCCCCTGAACTATGTATCCTACAATGATATATTTTGTAGATACTTTCAGCGGCATACGTGTATACTGTCTGTGGAATGTGTTGCGCATAGAGGTAGTATCAAATAAGGAAAATATTTAAACTCCATACATGATGTGACAGTTTTTCTCTAATCCTTGTGTTTATGGCATCGTATCTCCGGAACAATGACGTAATTTTGCTGTTATATTCAGTGGTCTGAATGAACATTGCCCACAAAATGTGTCTCGAATACAGTTTGTAGTAAAGAAGAAATAAATTAAAATTTCAATGGAATTTTACTGTATGAAGAGCAAAAATGTAGGAAGCGATAAACTTTTTTCCTTTCATCATTTCGTGCAGGATTTCAGCGAGAAAAGTCACGTAAAGGTTTGACATTATCTGTAAAGTTTGCTGCAAGTCATTAAGGGGCCTCATTCGCAAATGATGGATGAACGAAGGACGGATATTCGCGCGTCGTGGGCTAATATAAGGGAGCCTATGTGTTAATTATGGTATAAGCTATCCCCATTCCAAATTTCATCCTAATCTCTCTAGCCGCTTCAGCGTGAAGGAGTAACAAACGTATTAACACACACACGCGCACCCAAATTTTCCCCTTTTGTACAAGTGAAGCTTCTTTATAACCGTGAAGCAGACTACCGGACACGACTCACAAGGGGAGGCTGCCAATTGTGAAATTCAGATTCGATTCATACTGCGCATAATAAAAGCTCATGGCCAGAGGTGTAATGTGGCAAAGCACCAAGATGCACTTCTCAGCCGTTGTCGAGAAAATCGTCAGTTAAAAGAAACCGTTGCGGTGAAATACTCTCTACGATTAAAACTTTTCTACAGCGTCGTGGCGCAGCGGTAAGCGCTCGGCTTCGTAATCCGAAGGTCGCCGGATACAATCTCGCGCCATGCAACTTTTTTTTATTATTGAATTGCTTATGCATGTTGGTGAAGACGGATCACTCTCCAATTGTACCGCCTCCATTTTTCCGTTTGTTTAACAGGGTGTACCAAAGCTCTCACGTCCGCACTGATTTTCGACGATGTTATAAGTTGCGCTAGGGACCGCATCTACCTTCTTTCGAAGTTAGCAGGCAAATACGCTGTTATGCGGCGGCTTGTTTCGGCCCATTCAACATCTGTCCTTCAAGTGTAACGAGCGAGTAACGGAGTTTATATTTCATACCTGCCACAGCAAATTTGTGTTCGTGGGGTCTCTATTCTAATTCGAACGTTTGACTTACGCTATACGTATTCGTTTCGGAATATCGTTTCTACGTCTTCCGTTAACTATACGTGGTAAACATTACGAAGACAGAATTCTGGAAACATCCCCCAGGCTGTGGCTAAGCCATGTCTCCGCAATATCCTTTCTTTCAGGAGTGCTAGTTCTGCATGGTTCGCAGGAGGGCTTCTGTAAAGTTTGGAAGGTAGGAGACGAGGTACTGGCAGAAGTAAAGCTGTGAGTACCGGGCGTTGAGTCGTGCTTCGGTAGCTCAGTTGGTAGAGCACTTGCCCGCGAAAGGCAAAGGTCCCGAGTTCGAGTCTCGGTCGGGCACACAGTTTTAATCTGCCAGGAAGTTTCATTACGAAGACAATTAATAACATTTTTGAAATACAACTTTGTTTGCGGAAAACATAATGATGTTCGAAGTCGCCAGTTTTTCCACGACAAACGACTTTCAACAGCTTATTATATGCATAATTGTTGCAACTGATTGCCGGTCGCAGGATCGAATCTCGCCCCCATGCAACCTTTTTTTTTTTATAGTATTTCAAATGTGTACACACACACACACACACACACACACATATATATATATATATATATATGTGTGTGTGTGTGTGTGTGTGTGTGTGTACACATTTGAAATACTATAAAAAAAAAAGGTTGCATGGGGGCGAGATTCGATCCTGCGACCTTCAGATTACGAACCCGAGCGCTTACCGCTGCGCCACGACGCTGTAGAAAATTATTAATCATAGAGAGTATTTCACCGCAACGGTTTCTTTTAACTGTCGATTTTCTCGACAACGGCTGAGAAGTGCAACTTGATGCTTTGCCACGTTACACCTCTGGCCATGAGCTTTTATTATGCGCAGCATGAATCGAATCTGAATTTCACAATTGGCGGCCTCCCCTCGTCAGTGTCAGTGTTATGCTACGGGCGTTGATTACCATCCACACAAATACATTGTTCTATATTGACGTTTGTGCGTGTTACATAGGTGCAAATTGTTTTTAAAGTACCGTATCATCTGCCTATACACGGACAGCCATGCAATCGACCGTGTTTTGTGTTTGTAATGTAATTACCGCTGTCCGACCCCGAATATTCGCTTTCGTGACGATTGGCAGCATGAATGAAGTTAACAGTGTGGTTTTGCTTACGATTACATTGCTTGTCATCCAGATCACGCTCTGATTGCTGCTTTGTGTCGTGAAACACCCCGCACGTGCTACAACGGCCAGAGTCTGAAACGTAACATTAGTTGTTTCTCTTCAAAAGGATAAGAAGATGAATAGCGTCATCATGATACTGCACATTATTTTTATGATGGTAGCATTTATGAAGACGTGAAATGCTATAAGTGCCACAGAATCGTCCATATACGACATCGTGTAGTGTAAAGTTTGTGCCGTAACCTAGAATAGAAATGGAATATGTCAGTTACTGGTTCAGACGCAGTTCACTGAACAAATTGTTCATATTGTTTTCAACATTTTTCGAATTCTCAGTTATTTACACCGGCTATTTCTTTCTGAAGATCAATCTGTGGCGAGGATATAGACAAAGCTGCTTGTGTACACCACGTCGTTGATCGCTGAATTCTGATCTACGATGAGGTTTTGGTACTTAGTATCTTATTTTCAGGAAAGGTTCTTTAGTAAAAATCATGAGCAAATGTAATCTGCACGTGCAGTTTCTCATGGATACGTAATCATGTGCTCCTTGAGCCGAGAGGTTTGCTATCATCAAGTTCAACTGACGACATGCGCGGAAAAACGGTCAACCCTCAAATGTAAAAGCTTAGAGATAAGTGTTGCCATCTGTTGTTGGTTAAGGGAACTATCAAAATCGACATTGGTCTCACTCCTAAGTGATATTTACAAATGTCAATTTTGATAGTTCCCGTACCCAGCTATATATGGCAACACTCATCTCTAAGCTTTTCATTTGATGAATAGCCCCTTTTTCCGGGCATGTCTTCAATTAATGGGGGTAGGACGTCAAATGGGCCGACTTGGAGCAGGAGAGGCACCACAGGACATTTTAATTTCTACTGTCTATACTTTTACAAATAAATTCATAAAACTTTGTCAGCATGACCAGGAAGCATTGAGGACTCACATTCATAGCAGTGGAAGTTCAAAAACGTAGCATACCTTTTTTTTACGTCAAATTTCATCATTTTTTCACTTACTACTGGCTGCATTTGTTTCTATAGGTACACTTTTCTTCCCAAGTAAGAGAGATTCTTCGATGAATTTGGCACAGCATACAAGCAATACTTACAGGTGTATTAAACTCTAGAATTTTCCAAATCTATTAAAAACTGTGGTAAAAATTGAGATAATTAACTATAAAATTTGAGTTTTTTCTAAACATGAAGTTTAAAATATAACAGTTCATTCATTTTTTCATAAATTAAATAAACTCTAGAGTTTCATACACATGTAACTATAGTTTGTATGCTGTGCAAAATTCATCTAAGAATCTCTCTTACTTAGGAAGAAAAGTGTGCCTATAGCAACAAATGCAGCCAGTAGTAATTGAAAAAATGATGAAATTTCACATGTAAAAAAATGTAGTTTGTTACGGTTTTGAGCTTCCACTGCTATGAGTATGAATCCTGAATCCTTCTTGATCAAGCTTTCAAAGTTTTATGAATTTATTTGTAAAAGTGTAGACAGTTGAAATTAAAATGTCCTGTGGTGCCTCTCCTGCTCCAAGTCGGCCCGTTTGACGCCCTACCCCCCTTAAACGGCAACGTAACATCAAGGAATGATTTTCCCATCTTAAAACTTTTTCCAGTTCATAACGAGGCTGGTACAGCTATCACTTTGTATTATACGAAGAAACAAGCAGTCTTGGCTGCAGTGTTAAAATTTTTATTATTTCCCAATGACGCGTTTCACCTTTATTTAGGCATCTTCGGACTGGCTGATATTTGGTAACGATGTGCACATGGGATAAGGCGCAAAAAATATCGCACCAGGTAAATATCCCTTGTCAAAGATGTACGGTGTCCTTATCACGGCATGTGGCGCAATCCACTGCAAACTAAACGTGATCAAGTCTACAGTAATGCTTTACATCATAAACATGCTGAAGGTGTTGTGCCTATCCTGGTTGCACGCATGAGAGTCTGTGGGACTATCTCGATCGGGCTGTTCACGCAATGTATCCTCAACCGAGAAACCTTGCGCGGCTGACCACGGCACTGGAGTCGGGACGGATTCACATACCTGTCAGTACCTGCCAGGGCGTCACTGCAAGCCTCAGAACGGTGCTCGTTGAAAAAGGTAGTTATTTAGGTTTTTGACAGGTGGTCGCATTAACGTGACTAGACAGTGTATAATATGTACGGGCTATAGCGGAATAGAAATAGAGAAAACTAAATAGAATAGACACAAGAATGTGACACATCTGTTTAGTTTCGTGATGGGACACAATACGGTACCCTCCTTCCTGATGCTGAGTTCCAATCATCACAGGACCGAGCAATACACCCGAAGTTGGCCCGCATCTCGTGGTCGTGCGGTAGCGTTCTCGCTTCCCACGCCCGGGTTCCCGGGTTCGATTCCCGGCGGGGTCAGGGATTTTCTCTGCCTCGTGATGGCTGGGTGTTGTGTGCTGTACTTAGGTTAGTTAGGTTTAAGTAGTTCTAAGTTCTAGGGGACTGATGACCATAGATGTTAAGTCCCATAGTGCTCAGAGCCATTTGAACCATTTTTGTACACCCGAAGTTGCAATGAGGGACGATAGCTACCATAATGATGGAATCTGAAGCAATAGCCGAAACGTCGGTTTTCATGTACCACATGATTACACAGTTAGTGGAATTTAACTGAATATGGATTAGGTCATCCAAGCATACGATCATTTGCGCTGCCAAGGAAGCGGATGAAGACGCTTAAATTCTCATGAAAATCTATTTAGTAACGTTTATAGACAAGTATTTAGTGTGTAATCTAGAAATTTTTACAGGCCTCTGCATTGCCGCCCCGGTATGGGCTTTGAGGTAGAATTTAGGCTGATAAGAGCATGTATGGCGTAGTCAAAACAGTTATTTTACCCACCCACAAACTATCCGCAAATGGAGCAGGAAGACATCTTAATGATTGCGGAATCTGAACGAAACCTTACGATCACTTGCAGACTTTTGGCTTAGAGGCAGTCGTTACACTGATGAGCACGGAAACAGCGGTATATAAAGCGTTTAGTGCAAGAAAAGAAAATATTATAGTTCATAACAAAATGAACTAAAAGATTATTTCACTTAACAAGGGGATAATGAAAAAATTAAAAGCGAGACTACGCTAGATTATCATAAATGCTTGAAAGACGTCAGCAATTGACTTTTTAGTGATAAGAATGGGTTAGCAAGACTGCCAGTTACTTTCCTTACAATAAAATACCAAGGTGTAAAACCATGATAATACTGCTAACTCCATCAGACGTGTAGACGTCGTTTAAGATTCTCTATAAGAATACTTTAAGTGTGCGGATCAGTTCGTGCAGCAGATGATCCAATCCTCCGGCTACAACTAAAAATGATATTCTATACGCTACTTTATTCCAACACCAGATATAAAATTTAGTCTGCTCTAGAATGTACTGTTATATGGATTTAAAACGCAGCACAGATTTTTCACTCAACCATAACACTTTAAATGAATATAAGTATAAATACATCTGCTCTGATGGGCTACATCCAAACGTAGAAGCTTATTTTGGTAACACAAGAATCTGACTAATACCAGACAAATAATATAGCAATGGGAAAAGGTCTACGATTAGACTTAGCAAAATTTATATCTAATTGTGTAAAAGCATTATTATTTTTGCAAATCCTGCGTGTATGGCCCGTCGACGAGGAGATTAACAATCCAACCCTCCGCATAAGCGAGCGAAGTTGAAATCCAGCTACTCGCGTTAGCCCTAATGGGGCAAGTTACCGGGAAACGTTATCTCGTGTGATATTTTTATTCAAGAAGAATCACTTGAAATTTGCACCACAAATATTGCGGAAATGGAAAGTACTATTGGTGTGCGGCTTTCACAGAATGCGTTAGCAGTCAGCCAACAAACAGATTGTAACAATACCAGAAAGTGTATTTGTTGTGCAAACATACACTTTTTTAAATGGAACAATGCCTATTGACATTAACAAATAAGAAGCAGGCTAAATTAGGATGTCTGTTGCAGGAGTCTAGTGCGAGTCGTTTTAGAGAGCACATTTCGAATTGCTTGTCAGTGTGTGACAGTCCAAGCAGTAGGTGGTGAGTGGGCGATGGAATTAACCAACGCAAAAAATGGTTCAAATGGCTCTTATCTTTCATTTTGTTCGGTATTGTTCGTTGCGTTTGGTCTAGGCGGACATCACAAGACACCTGTTCAAGTTGATCGTTGATTCATTTCGTCAGTTTTTTTTATTACAGAGGGCGAGCAGCCCTCTGACCGAACACGCTGAGCTAGCGTGCCGGTTACTGAGCCCTATGGGACTCAACATCTGAGGTCATCAGTCCCCTAGAACTTAGAACTACTTAAACCTAACTAACCTAAGGACATGACACACATTCATGCACAAGGCAGGATTCGAACCTGCGACTGTCGCAGTCGCGCGGTTCCGGACTATAGCGCCTAGAACCGCTCGGCCACCGCGGCCGGCTTTACCAACGCAGAAAAAGCCGATGTTCTTCTGGTGCATGGAGAGTCTAGGAAGAGTGCAGTTCGTTCTTGTACGGTTTACGTGGCAAGATATTCCAATAGATGTCAATCGTATCGGCAGTTATTTATCAACCTCCTCAACCATTTACCTGAAAATGGTAGTGTGACATCTACACTACTGGCCATTAAAATTGCTACACCACGAAGATGACGTGCTACAGAGGCGAAATTTAACCGACAGGAAGAAGATAGAAGATGCGGTGATATACAAACGATTAGCTTTTCAGAGCGTTTACACAAGGTTGGCGCCGGTGGCGACACCTACAACGTGCCGACATGAGGAAAGTTTCCAACCGATTTCTCATACACAAACAGCAGTTGACCGGTGTTGCCTGGTGAAACGTTGTTGTGATGCCTCGTGTAAGGGGGAGAAATGCGTACCATCACGTTTCCGACTTTGATAAAGGTCGGATTGTAGCCTATCGCGATTGCGGTTTATCGTATCACGACATTGCTGTTCTCGTTGGTCGAGATCCAATGACTGTTAGCAGAATATGGAATCGGTGGGTTCAGGAGGGTAATACGTAACGCCGTGCTGGATCCCAATGGCCTCGTATCACTAGCAATCGAGATGACAGGCATCTTATCTGCATCGCTGTAACGGATCGTGCAGCCACGTCTCGATCCCTGAGTCAACAGATGGGGACGTTTGCAAGACAACAACCATCTGCACGAACAGTTCGACGACGTTTGTAGCAGCATGGACTATCAACTCGGAGACCGTGGCTGCGGTTACCCTTGATGCTGCATCACAGACAGGAGCGCTTGCGATGGGGTACTCAACGACGAACCTGGGTGCACGAATGGCAAAACGTCATTTTTTCGGGTGAATCCAGGTTCTGTGTACAGCATCCTGATGGTCGCATCCGTGTTTGGCGACATCGCGGTGAACGCACATTGGAAGCATGTATTCGTCATCGCCATACTGGCGTATCACCCGGAGTGATGTTATGGGGTGCCATTGGTTACACGTCTCGGTCACCTCTTGTTCGCATTGACTGCACTTTGAACAATGGACGTTACATTTCAAATGTGTTACGACCCGTGGTTGTACCCTTCATTCGATCCCTGCGAAACCCTACATTTCAGCAGGATAATGCACGACCGCATGTTGCAGGTCCTGTACGTGCCTTTCTGGATACAGAAAATGTTCGACTGCTGCCCTGGCCAGCACATTCTCCAGATCTCTAACCAATTGAAAACGCCTGGTCAATGGTGGCCGAGCAACTGGGTTGTCACAATACGCCAGTCACTACTCTTGATGAACTGTGGTATCGTGTTGAAGCTGCATGGGCAGCTGTACCTGTGCACGCCATCCAAACTCTGTTTGACTCAATGCCCAGGCGTATCTTGGTGTAGGAATTTTAATGGCCAGTAGTGTATTTTACATGTGCGTACGTGGGCAAATATATGATTATAAGGCTCATCCTACATCCCTCTAACGACTTCAAGCAAATTTGGTACAAATGTTAGCGACGATCTGGAAAGAAATAATGTGGGGAAGAACCACCGGCCTCCTATAGGGGTAGGGGTGATAACATGGAGAGAGGAAGAGTAAAAGAGGATGGATAGCCAGAGTAGGAGAAGAAGGAGATGGACACAGATACAGGGAGAGAGGCCGCGCGAGGTGGCACAGCGGTTAGCACACTGAACTCGCATTCGGGAGGACGACGTTTCAAACCCGCGTCCAGCCTTCTGGATTAAGACTTCCGTGATTTCCCGAAGTCGCTCCAGGGAAATGACGGGGTGGTTCCTTTGCAAGGGCACGGCCAATTTCCTTCACCGTCCTTGACACAGCCAGAGCTTGTGATCCGTCTCTAATGACCTCGATGCCGACGGGACGTTAAACCCAATCTTCTTCTTTTCTTCTTTTATGGGGGAGGAAGAGATGGACAGGGAGGGGGAAGGCGGAGCAATGAGAGGGGAGAGGAAGAGATCAGCAGAAAGTGGAGGTGGAGGAGATGGACGGAGAGGGGGAAAGAGGAATGGACGAATTTAAGACTGGAACAAATACAAACCTGAGCATTTTTTTTTATATATATAAACGACCGTTTAATCGCGGGTAACGCCGCGGGGCGCAGCTAGTTCTTCTAAGAGCAGATTGCTTCACTCTACGAACATTCTGTTCATCTCCGTTTCTTGCATTCGTTATTAACTACCGACTGATGTCACGAAGTGGGTAAGTCACTGAACACGTGTCTGGAAGAGTAGCAATCAAATCTGCGTCCTCTATCTGGATTTAGATCTTACGCGCTTTCCCTAAATCTCTTAAGGCGGTACTGGGATGTTTCCTTCTCAACAGGTCACTGCCACTGCCCCATCCTTGCTCACTTCAAGCTTGTGTTGCATCTGCTATGACTATTCTGTCAATGGTCAACGGGAACATTAAATCGTAATCTTCTTTCATTTTTTATTCAAGTTTCAGATAATACAGAAAATTTTCAGTAATTAAAGTACTATTTAAATTTTATGTAGTTTATCCTGATTCAAGCTGATACAGCAATCTGAAGAATACGACTATTACGAAACAACCTTTCGATAAAATTCCAACCAATTTAATGCATTCAACTGATAGCCATTTAGTCAGAGGAATACAACCATTCTCTAAGATATTGATTTTTTTGTCGTATCTTTAAGCACCGTATCTGTAACATGCGTAGATATTCAAAGAGACCTGGCAGAAATCAAAGCAAGCCATGCTGAAAGCGATGATGTAACTGTTTCTGTCGTCTACGACAGTAGAAAGTTTCCGTTTTCACATATTCCATATAGGCGTTCAGAACACTCATAACGTATGTAGAAAGTACGATGAATCGTTCATATCAAGTTTCGGCCTCTTCGCAAGTGTCTGAATGTTTTAAAGTTAAGGCTAAGGTTGAAGTGGAACACAAATCAAAGTATGAGACCTTTCTGACGCCTCTTCAGTGCGTTAACTATGTCATTAACTCTTAGCAACCAGTATTTCACTGCGGACTTGTACGATTAAAGTCATAAATTAGAATGACACTCACATTGTCTTAAGTCGGAATTTACCTGTTCTGTGATATTAATGCCATAAAATTACAAATCTAAAACTTTTTTCCCAGCAAACGCTACTTGTGTGTCGGTAGACTACACTAATGTCTTGTCACTCAATTAAGCGTTAACAACTTCGCTCAGCTGAATGGTGAGAGCTTTGCTCAGAATCTCTTTGCTGAGTTATCTGTGCCACATCTCCACACTGAAAGAACTTGCCAGTCAACTCTTAGTGACATCCTTCAAAAGTTCTGGTAGTACTGTTGACCTCCTTCGCTAGTATAGAACAGAAGTGAAACCGCATCGGTCAGCAGTACAACAACAGTTTATACAAGTGTATAAAAATTACTGAAAATAAAAGAAAGCAAAGTTCTTATCAGTCGCTACAAATCCCTTTCAGACAGTTTGTTCAGTCATTGGCTTGGAATGTCTGCGTACTACATCAGTTGAGACTTCTATGCATTCTGTGAGACAAAAACTTTACTTGAATTTTGAATCGTGCCGCGTTCCTACGAAATAAACTTCATATGAAGAAAGTAGCTGCTGTTACACGAAAGGGTTCTGTTTCCTGCTATTAAAAAAGAAAAGAGATCCCCGTAACATGGTGTTCGCAATCATTTACACCGCTATAACCATTCCTTTAACTTCGGTCACACAAAAACATCCAAATGACAGTCTATACAGATAGTACAGCGACTGATTGAAAAGACAAGAGAATCTATAACAAAATAAGCAAATTTACGGGAGAATAACGTATTTGGTGATAAGATGCTTATGTATTCGAAAATAAAAGCGGTTAAAATTCTGTTACTTGCAGAACAGATTCTTCAGAACTTATGCAATCGGACACCCAATCAGGTAGGGAATGATACCTCCACAGGGCGATTAGAAACAGTCTGAGAAGTTTGTCAGGATGTTTCAGGGTAAGTTATGCTGAGAAATAACTGTTAAGAAAAAATTGGATACGTTGGGCCATTTCAGAATTAATTATCACAGAACTTAGCCATTGGGGCTGTTGCTCAGGCAAATTCTAGCGACCCACCAAATGCAGTGTTTAACACAGCAGAGATGATAACGTACGAGACTGCTCAGCTTAGTCTCGGGATTGATCCTTACTACTGTCCCACGTCCAGTTTTTGTATCGCTCTCTCGTTCGGCTTTAGGAATCCAAACGTTTGGCGACACCGTCTCTGGCGGGCCACTTGGATTTGCACGCGCAACGGCCTGGTTGACTAACTTCAATGCTAATTAACTCGGAAACGACGCAACGTATTGGATTTTTTTCTGAACAATTATTTCTCAGCACAACGTATCCTACAACAACCTTACAACCTTTTCAGACTGTTTCTGACTACCCTGTTTTGTTTTTATCGAATTTTTGGGGAAGGGGGGGGGGGGATGGGGGAAAGGGTGCCTTAAGGAATCTGATTGTACAACGAAATCATGGGTGTAAGAGATTAGGATGCTAATCTCTTCAAGGCATTCCGACCTGAAGACCCACCTCAAAACGTTCGTGAAATTATGGAGACAGCACAAGAAGCAAAAGGATACTGAAGACTAACAATTTTGAATCAGCTGTACCGTAAAAATGTAGATGAACAAGGAAAAACTACCAATTAGTGTTTTTCTATTCATCTAAGACATGGCTCCAAGTTGAATTATAAAAGAGTATCGGCAACCGAACGCTGATATTATTTTTTCGCAGTTATGATGAAACTATTTTCACTCAAACAGCGTAGGCCAAACTTACCCCTTCAGTTTGGACTTTTTTCCCGTTTCACGCTTTTCAAACAGTCGTTTTAAATTACGCCGATGGAAATTTTCACCTCTATTAATTTCGCTTCTTCTACTGATGAGTGCACAAACCCAGAGAGATCTATGTGATCCCCAAATAATAGGCAACGAACGATGTGGTGCAGTGGTTACAACGCAGCACTCGTGTTTAGCACGTACAAGTTTATGCGGCCCTCCTAATTTAGTTTTCGCTTAGTTTCCCTAAATCACTGCCGGTGAATGTTGGGAAGACCCATTCAGCAAGGCTTCGACCGATTCTTGTTCAATACGATCTTGATGTCATCGGAATCAAATAATTCAACTCCGAAGACAAGCAGCAAAAGTAGCTTTACAGATTGAGAAGATTTAATGTTGGCATACATCAAGACAGCCCCTAAATGGATGACGTTAGAACAGGAGAAAATTCAAAGGTAGAGAGATTTAAATACCTCCGAGAATGGAAGGAAATTGGCCTCACGGAAAAAAGATAACAAATAAACAAGATTAATTTAGCCTACAAAAGCTGACTACGAAGATTTAAAGTAAGAAGAATCTTTCGAACAATGCAGAATTAAGACAGTATCAGACAGCGATTTGCCAGCCGTTGTGGCCGAGGGGTTCTAGGCGCTTCAGTCTGGAACCGCGCGACCGCTACGGTCGCAGGTTCGAATCCTGCCTCGGCCATGGGTGTGTGTGTGATGTCCTTAGGTTAGTTAGGTTTAAGTAGCTCTAAGTCTAGGGGACTGATGACCTCAGGTGTTAAGTCCCATAGTGCTCAGAGCCAGACAGCGATTTGTTCTAAATTATTATATGCAGCAGAGAGTCTGGATCTTTTAAGAACGTGATTACCAAGCTAGAAATTTTGGAACGAATAATTCTCGAGATATTGAGACCTTGAAGAACAAGAGACGGTTAATATAGAATTCAAGTTGCGAGCTAACATCCCAAAGATGTTCGGGCTCACATGCGGTTCCCCTTCATCCAAATGTCTTGGCTCAAACTCGTCTAGCGGTTGAAGCGCACGTGTCCCATTACACGCTCCAAATTAGACACTTGTGACTCTTCAGTTAAATTGTCTGGCTGATGACAAGTTTACGAAATACAAAGTTAATATAAAATAGAATGACAGTAATAATAATATTGGGAACTAAATTAACGACCCATAAATGATGTAGGCCACACAGTTGCGATTTGGTCAGAATTATGTTTATTCAGAAAGCAAACTAATAGCGAAAGTGGTCGTACTTAGAATCACTATTACACTCGAGCGCATATCCATTTGACAAGTCCCGTGATACTACACAAAGCTAAATTTTCTAAGTCATTTACTTCCTAGCTACCTAAAGAACGACCGTAGCTTTCGCGTCTGCATCCGAATTGTACCCTTTGGTGTCTCCATCCGAACTGTCCGCTTTCGCGTCTGCACAGGCACTATCTCTGCCCGTCCCTGGCCGCGTTTCCCGCGTGCCGAATATCCTCGCTCAACTAACTGACTAGGGCAGTTCCCATTCCTGAAGCCGTCCATTGATTGGCTACAGCTTATTCTGCATGACTTTACATTTTAACATACGTAAATAATCAAAGCTTGACCACTTTCACATTCTAAATAAAGTAACATTAATATCCATTACATAACAAACGTTAAATTGTTTTACATAAAACCTGTACAATTTCCTTCTTAACTTTGAATGTCGCGGCCAGTAGCCTATCACCAATGTGCTTTCTGATATATAAATAAAGAATAAAAGTAACTATTATGCACTAAACTTTACAACAAATATTCTATTACTTAATGACTCAGTAAGGTGTCATGCCGTCATCGTTCAATGTGTTTTGTGTGGAGGAAATGATGATCTGATGCTTAACTGAAAATACTAATAATTAAAAGTTTACTAATCTTTTAACCAAGTGAAGTTAAAGAGTTGATATTCACATCATTTGTCATTTTAATGATGCGCTTCTATATGAAATATCGATCGTTAAGATCGGCTAAAGCGTTCAGATTGTAGTATTAAGGTCTTCGTTACAAAACTTGTTAATTTCACTTTAACAGTAAATCCTGAACTATTATAGATGAGATCAATATTCGAGTTTTATTCGGATCACCATGAAAATTTTTGGAGGATGTCCGATTAAAGTTACTGTGGCTTGATTCCCTGCATTACTACAGAATTAAATAGTTTTCTTAAATGTTTCCCTTTATGGCCGATCTTAGGTCCGCCATATTTAACACTGCTACGTCTCCTTAGCCACAAAAGCCTTCCACTGGGTTTCTCTATGACGTAGGTTCTCGTCTGATCACTCGCACACTGCATAGCTTAGGCCTCAATAGACAATAGACGCCTGTGAATTTCCCCATCTCGTGGGGAATCTGTGCCCTTTGTGGCACACGGTCCTCGACGACAGGGTTCATTTCACAATTCCTGTAGGCTGACTCTTTCGGCCATATATTTAAATGAGAGCGCAATGCTTGTTAACTCACAAAGTGAACCAAGAGCTGTAGACCCAGGTAGATACGATCTCGTACACAGTCAGGAAGAGGACTATGTTCTTCGAACATATTCTTAGAATGGACCAGGGGACGCTGACGCATCATATAATGTAGTTTCTTGCGGACAAGAAATACAAAGTACGCTGCGTCCAGATGGTACAAAGGATCTGGAACATATGGGACTACAGAAACAGACATTTACAGCAGGATGAGTTTCAGACCCAAAATTAAGACTGTCACTGGATACCAGGGTAGAATAAGACCCGTGATAATAATATAATGTAATATATCAATTAAGGTTCCTGTCAGAGTTGCAAATAATATGTTTATTGGTGACTAGCTTCGAACATTTTCGTTCATTCTCAAACCATTACTTACATTGGAGGATGTAATGTTATCAATGAAACACAAAATACAGCAATTTCAAACACTTTGCGTATACATATTACAGCAGTTCAATAAATATTTTATGACATACCCGCATTTTTAATGTGTCACTGTACACAATACATTTATTTTTACATCAGGTAAAAATAACAAGTGTGACTGTGTTACGATTGTCTTGATAATAATTTTTGGAGAATCTGTTCTACTAGTAACACAGAGAATTTTAACTGTTTATCGTTTCGAATACATAAATGCTGTAATCTGTTCACACAAAACGCTTGAAAATGTATTTCATATTTTTTTAATAGCATTGTACCTCCTTTTGTGGACAATGGTTTGAGAATGAACGAAAATGTTCGAAGCTAATCACTAATAAAAATATTATTTACAATTTTGACGTAAATCTTAAATGATATATTACAAATATAATGAGTTGCTGATCTTGATACCACACAATGTTGGAATTCCGTAAATAATATAGTGGATAGAAGGACAAAAAAGGTTGCAGAGCATGAGAATGAAATATCATTGGACAAGGATAAAGACCAGAAGAAACTAAGATGAACAGAATCAATGTTTTCAGATGGCCAAAACAAAAAGAAGTACGATCTAGAGTTTCGTGTCTAACGACATCGATACCGATTTCATGTTGTACTTTAACCCTTGTACCTCATTGCAAAACTTCCAGTTTCCATTACCTCTCCAGTGGCACGGAGGTGGTTTGGCGCACACTAGTGACGGCTGCTGACAGCGGATGCAGCTGTGTAAACGCTCGCTCAGGGCTGCCTGCTTCTGTCAACGTCAGCAGTGCGTGTCGCGTGGCACTCGCCTTGGCGAGCAGCAACGCTCGTGCTGTCAGGGAAGGTAGCCCAGATATCGCGGAGAGCCTTTATTTCACCGTATTTACCGCTCCGCTGGCCTTCGCACGGAACTTGCTTCCATCATTCTCTTTTCGCGGCAGTGTACACTCATACCCGATCTCGTACCTCTATCTGCAAGACGAACTCGTTCAGATTTCCTGTTGAGGTGTAGATAATTTGTGCATGCGGCTGTATTCTGTGCATATTAGATTGTGTGGTGTGGCGTTTCCAGACCACGGATTGTTGTTGTTGTGGTGTTCCATTCGAAGAATGGGTCGATTCAGCACTCCGCGCTACTCTGTCTTGTGCAAGCCTCTTCATCTCTGCCGCAAAGTACATCCTATTGAATCCGTGTGCTGTATTCAAGCCTTGGTCTTCCCCTAGAATATTTATACCCCACAAAAATGGTTCAAGTGGCTCTAAGCACTATGGGGCTTAACATCTGATGTCATCAGTCCCCTAGACTTAGAACTACTTAAACCTAACTAACCTAAGGACATCACACAGCCGGCCGGCGTGGCCGAGCGGTTCTAGGCGCTACAGTCTGGAACCGCGAGACCTCTGCGGTCGCAGTTTCGAATCCTGCCTCGGGAATGGATGTGTGTGATGTCCCTAGGTTAATTAGGTTTAAGTAGTTCTAAGTTCTAGGGGACTGATGTCCTCAGAAGTTGAGTCCCATAGTGCTCAGAGCCATTTGAACCATTTTTTTGACATCACACACATCCATGCCAGAGGCAGGATTCGAACCTGTGACCGTAGCAACCGCGTGGTTCCGGACTGAAGCTCCTAGGACCGCTCGGTCACAGCGGCCGGCATTTATACCTCACACTTCCTGCCATTACCAAACTGAAAGTTCCACGACGCCTCAGGTTGCGGCCTTATCAACCATCATTTCTTTTGGTTAAATTGTGCGATAAGTCTCTTTTCTCCCCAATTAGATTCAGTATCTCCTCATTTGTTATTCGATGTACCCTTCCAATTTTCAAAATTCTTCTATAACACCATATCTGAAAAGCTTCTATCTTCTCTTCTGAATTGGATATCGTCCATGTTTCACTTCAATACAGACTTACACTCCTGATATATACCTACAGAAAAGACTTCCTAGCACTTAAATTTATACAGGGTGTCGATAAATTCTTCTTTTTAAAAAATTTATTTCTTGCTATTTCCAGTATGCATTTTGCGAAGGTGTGCTTGAGTACAATGCCTCAGAGTTTTTCATTCTATTCTCAATATCATTTGAGGTACTACGTGTCATTCATATTACTCAAACGAATTTCCCGTTTCGCTGACACAAGTTGCAATCCTCTGCTGCTAGAGTGCACCGAATTGTAACGTGTAACATGGCGGTGTGTAACGTAACTATATTAGTGCGCGAGAAACAGCGTGCTGCGATCGAGTTTGTAATCGCAGAAAATGTGCCTCTAATTGACATCCATAGAAGAGTGAAAGCTGTGTATGGTGGTGATTGTATCAACATCAGTAATGGGGTCCGTACCAGATAGGGTGCATAGAAGAGATGGAGAAGATCAAACGGAGAGCAGCACGCTTCGTTACAGGATCATTTAGTAATCGCGAAAGCGTTACGGAGATGACAGATGAACTCCAGTGGAAGACTCTGCAAGAGAGACACTCAGTAGCTCGGTACGGGCTTTTGTTGAAGTTTCGAGAACATATCTTCACCGAGGAATCAAGCAGTATATTGCTCCCTCCTACGTATATCTCGCGAAGAGACCATGAGGATAAAATCAGAGATATTAGAGCCCACACAGAGGCATACCGACAATCTTTCTTTCCAGGAACAATACGGGACGAATACGAGACTGGAATAGAAGGGAGAACTGATAGAGGTACTCAAGGTACCCTCCGCCACACACCGTCAGTATGGATGTAGATGCAGCTATAGAACGTGTGACGTTGGGTAGTTCAAATGGTTCAAATGGCTCTGAGCACTATGCGACTTAACTTCTGAGGTCATCAGTCGCCTAGAACTTAGAACGAATTAAACCTAACTAACCTAGGGACATCACACACATCCATGCCCGAGGCAGGATTCGAACCTGCGACCGGAGCGGTCGCTCGATTCCAGACTGTAGCACCTAGAACAGCACGGCCACTCCGGCCGGCTTGGGTAGTTCGTGCTAGTAATGAAGGAAACGGTGGTTAACTCAACGATTCAAATGGCTACAAGCACAATGGGACTTAACATCTGAGGTCATCAGTCCCCTAGACTTAGAACTACTTAAACCTAACTAACCTAAGGACATCAAACGCATCCATGCCCGAGGCAGGATTCGAACCTGCGACCGTAGCAGCCGCGTGCTTCCAGACTGAAGCGCCTAGAACCGCTCGACCACAGCAGCCGGCATTAACTCAACGTGTGTGATAGACCTCGGAGTGGACTACCGCATACGGCATGCGACGAGACTCATCGGAATCAGGTTGACGAACTCATCAGAGAAAATCGTCAGATAACACAGACACATCTGTCAGATAAGAGTGGCATGCCACGAGAGCATGCACATGCCACCATTGCAGAACTGCGGTAGGGAGGACTGTGTACACGCTGGGTGCCTAGAATGTCCACTCCTGACATGAAACGCAATAGACTGGACATCGGTAAACAATTTCTTTTGCGTTTAGAGCGTGAGGTTGACAGGTTTCTTAACAACATTGTGAGATGTAATTAAATTGGGTTCACCATTTTGACACCGAAAACAAGAGAGCATCATTGGAGTTCCGCCACAAAGGATCGCCGAAATCAAAAAAGCTCATGACCACGCCATCAGCAGGCAAAGTCATGCTCACAGTGTTCGGGACTGTTCAAGGTGTATTGCACTTGGAATTCATGCCTAAAGCCACCACCATAAACTCTCCAAGGTACTGCGAGACCCTCAGAAGACTGAAAGGACGAATTCGAAGAGTTCTTTCACATGTGGAGCACCCTCGTCTTCAGCATGACAATGTCAGACCACACACGAGCGCTGCGACATCTTCAACAACCGTATTAGGAATGGTATGGATGTTCTAAGAACTTTTACTTTAAGTTAATTAATTTTTTCATTGCCAACGGCTTCTACCACTGCTTCTATTATTGTTTGTTTTCTGGTGTGCTTCGTGGACACACGGCATAACCACTGTAACGTATGCCGGCCGGGGTGGCCGAGAGGTTGTAGGCGCTACAGTCTGGCACCGCGCGACCGCTACGGTCGCAGGTTCGAATCCTGCCTCGGGCATGGATGTGTGTGATGTCCTTAGGTTAGTTAGGTTTAAGTAGTTCTAAGTTCTAGGAGACTGATGACCTCAGAAGTTAAGTCCCATAGTGCTCAGAACCATTTGAACCATTCTTGAACTGCAACGTGTCTGCTCGCAGAATTTTTTGGTTTCTTTCTAAAACGTTCCAAATACTGCTGAGAGATTCGTTGTCCATTTGATTTCGCTGGCATTGAAATAATCCGACAAAGATCGTGGATAAGCTTGGGGTAGTCAGTTCTTCCTGTAAAATGTTCCATAATATTTCTTATGATATTGCTATTGTGTCAGCTATTTCATTCAATTTAACTCACAGGTCATCCAACACCACATTGTGCACTTTATCGATGATTCCATCTGTAGATTGAGTACTGGGATGTCCTTCAGATCTTCCAGTGAATAACAGTCACATTTTGGATTCAGTCTCCAATTTTAGAGCTATTGAAAATGAAGCAGCAGACTATATACAGACTGTCAATAACCGTGCAAACAAGGAATTTTGTGACGATAAAGTATTTTCATTTATAGACTTGAACGAGACATACACGACACGACTACTTTAAGAGTTTGTGGAAGCAAAACTCTTCTATTGAAATCTGCCATTCGATGTACCATATTACGCATCAAGTACCAACATTATAAAGACAAAGTTTATATCTTTGCCAGGAAGATAAATTTTCCCCTTGTTTTATGTTTTTGAACCATGAAAATCGTAGGAGTGTGTAAGACCAAAATCGAATGTAGTTATATGATGGAGAAGAAACAGCAGAAATGAAGGTCAGCAAAAGTATAACATTAGGAACAAAGATGATGGCCTGACTATTTTGATGTATAACTTTTTTATTTGAATGAGTTGCAATGCTAGTAAAGAAGTTAAGTTATTCTGGAGAGGCACGAAAAAATACTAAGTCTGGGAATATTTCGAATTACACTCGGTGCCGGATCGTCAGTTAGGTCCACAATATGAAGCAGAAAATGGATAATTGGGGTGAAAGGGATGGAAAGGAAATGGGGTGGGAAAGAGATAGGAAGGAAATAACTTCCAGCCGCCCAGGGCATTGCAGCAATGCATCGGCGACAGTCGAAAATTTGTGGCAGGCCGGGACTCGAACCAGGATGCTCCGCTTCTCTAGAACGGTTGCCTTAACAGCCTCGCGGAGACGCTTTCCATCTGACCCAAATCCACAAATTCCCGCTCGCTGCACCGCAACTACCCCGCCCATTAACGTCCTGCTAGCAGATTTCTGATTCCCAAAGGAGATCGGATGTTGGTTGTGCATCCGCGCTGAAGCCTTTTCATCAAGCAGCCCGTCGCATGTCCGATAGAACAGACACTGTAATAAAGGAGAAGATGCTGATGGTAGTTTGATGTACTACGCCAGACCTGTACACTACGGCCCACTAACATTCTGTAACCTCCACATCACACCTGTACCGAACCCGCACTCATGTTCTCTGGCGATTTGCGGCATACGATTAAATCTAAGTGACGTATTTCAGAGCTGATCAGTTAAGGAAACGCTTATTGTTGAATCTAGATCAGTTCTTGACATTGTTACACTTGCACAACAGTCCCTATAATGGTCAACAGCCTTGCTTTGACTTGCGAGACTATGTTACAATGATCACAACTTCTAAGCCAAATTTATATGCTCTGTGGTAATCTGACTGCAGTCAGAAGGATTTGAGGATTAGACCACACGACTTGGAAACGTACACCGATAACACTGCAGCAGGTTCCTCGCAACTTTCACTGAAACCTCCACAAATACGAACAGCTTTAGGTCAGGAAATTTTGCAGCTTGTTGCACAGCTCAGCAGTTGGGGCTTCAAACTTCGTGTACGGTTTGAAGCATTACAGTACTGACTTCAAAAACAAATGGTTCAAATGGCTCTGAGCACTATGGGACTTAACAGCTATGGTCATCAGTCCCCTAGAACTTAGAACTACTTAAATCTAACTAACCTAAGAACATCAAACAACACCCAGTCATCACGAGGCAGAGAAAATCCCTGACCCCACCGGGAATCGAACTCGGGAACCCGGGTGCGGGAAGTGAGAACGCTACCGAACGACCACGAGCTGCGTACTGACTTCAATCCGCATTATCACCATGGGAGCAACCGATCTTGTAATAACGTGACGAACTGCTACAGTTTTATACTAGTGCTCGACATGTAGGTCTGTTTCTTGGAGCTGTGGTAATGTGTGTCACTGGATGGACCCTGTCATGTGATCCCATTACGTTGAATATAAGCTGTTACATTGCTGGGGTGCTCAATGTGTGTTACCTTTATCTGCAAAGAATACTGTGTGTCATGTGCAAATAGGATAATGCATAACATTACTTGGTATGCAACTATTGACAGTTTCAGAACAACGTGCGTATCCCAAGTCTTTGCCAGGTTTGTTTTAGGACCTTTTGCACGCTCTTTGTCTACAGTCATACTTCAGTTGATTTCGTCACAGCACACTATCGACGATTTCAGATGGGTTCAGAAATAGCCACGAAGTACTAAATTCGGCTAAACAGTAAATGTAAGTATTTCACATTTCTAAATCGAATGCACTGTGTGACTAACATGAAGTCAAAGATTTTTATCTTTTACTATACAGTTTTAAAGACCAACTGTGTGTATTTCGTAGAAATTACATTGCATAGTTATTGGAAATTAGAATTTTGGCCGAAGGTCTCTGATACACGAAAACCAAATAAACAGGACTTCTCTTGACAACCACTAAATGTTTAGCAATGAATGAGCACATATAACTCTAACGAAACCAGCATTTGAATTTCAGAGAGTGTACTTACTATCCAACCGGTTATTCTGGAAGTCAATGACTGTTTACGTTCAACTATTCGCAGATACGTGTAAAATGGTTTCTATGTTGACTGTTCTTATTCGTACAATTAAATAGTACTCCATTTATCACATACGTCTTAGCTTTCAAAAAATGGTTCAAATGGCTCTGAGCACTATGGGACTTAACATCTATGGTCATCAGTCCCCTAGAACTTAAAACTACTTAAATCTAACTAACCTAATGACATCACACAACATCCAGTCATCATGAGGCAGAGAAAATCCCTGACCCCACCGGGAATCGAACCCAGGCGCGGGAAGCGAGAACGCTACCGTACGACCACGAGCTGCGGACTACGTCTTAGCTACAGCAGATAAAATCCTCTATGGCCATGTGGCATTATAATCCAGAAAACCTTCACACAAGTAGAACTTAGAGGAAAATTATTAGAACACTTTACTATTTTTGCCGTTGAGTTTATTCATATTGGTTTAAGGATGACTCTTGATGAAAAAACTAATGATTGTTCTTGCTCAGACCCTTCAACTGAAACGGAAGTAACACATGGTAATGCGATAGCATCACTACAGATCTGAGCGAGGTGCAAAAAGACACTCTTGCAGAGTTGTGAACGACTGCTTAGGGCGCAGCTGAATTGTATATCTGGCATGTAAACTGGCTAAAAGAGAGTCTGTCCCTTCTGACACCCTACGTACCTACTGGATAATTATAATACACAGCTCTACTGTAGGTGACCATTCAATCGTTCGTCGTGTAACGCTGGCATTAAAAGATCAGGCGTAGTGACAGGGCTGGCATGCTGGGAGTGAACAGAGGATTGGAAGCAACTGATCATAAGACGAAGACGACCAAAAACTACGGAAACTGAGAAAGAATTACATTTTACCTCTTTATCAAAATTATTGTAGCTTAGTGAAAATACTCTCTCTTCATTCGTTTTATTATATGAAACTCAAATAGCATAGGAAGCAGTCATAAATTGTATTTTCAACCATTGTTGGTGTAATTCGATAGTCAGCGACAATTACGGACTACTTTCTAGCGAAAACGTGTGGTCCATCTAAATTTATTTATTACTGGCAGATTTAAAGACTACTCAATAAATAGCACATCCATTCGTTTCTCACAATTGGTGGAGGTTGCGTTGAAGATTGCACCTCGCACAGAAACACGTACACAGAAGCAGAAATACACGTTCCCTTCCCACACATATATTTACGTTAGTTTTCGCAACCAAAGACAGTTTCTATAAAATTGTTTTCGGTTGCAGAAATGCCATAATGTAAAATGAACCAACATTTCAGCCACTTTCAAAAATACGTTAAGTGAATTCGCATTTGCGAATAAGGACAACCATCTGTTGTAAAATGGAATATCGACAATGAAAATTTGTGCCGGACTGGGACTCGAACCCGGATTTCTCGTTTATCGCGAGCGGTCGCCTTACCATTTTTTTTGCGCATTTTGTACGTTGTTGATCGTTGTGTTTGGTCGTTGCGGACGTCACATGACATCCGGTCAAGTTCGTTTGTCAATCCTTCTACTCAGTTTTTTTTACTACAGAGGCCAACCAGCTCTCTGACCGAACACGCTGAGCTAGGCTATCCGTGCACGACTCACGGACAGATCCAAACCTCCAAATGCCGTCAATCATGCGTGCATGTTCTGACAATACCACCACTTGCAAAGTAGGTTAGAAATCAGATTAATAATGTTGCTGACGCAGCATATGTTCGCTTTATTGGGCAACAATAAAGTTATTGACTGTGGATGGTATCGTCAGAATGGAAATAATGAGGTCACTGTAAAAAAGCCATTAATTTGGCATTTATCTTGAATGGATTCCCACGTAGATTTCGTCGAAGTCATTATGGATCATCTTGTTGATTATAGGGTGATTCCGCTTAGACTGCTAGAAGGTCCAGATCTGTAGTTTAGCAATATTTGAAGACCTAGCAAATGCGTTTTTCAGGAAATTTTTAATGATCAAACAACCCCAGATCAGAACAATGGTATGGTGGAAATAATTTTTGACTTGGTGTTCACGATCCACATTTTTGATAAACTTCTTGTAAATTCACATATACTTCTTCTTAATTGTCACATCATCAAGAAAACAGTTTTGTATCAGTCTTCATATATTTAATTTCCACTTTAACCAAACACAAGACTTGACTGTTCTTTTACAAAGCGAAATAACAACATCTGCCAAAGTGAAACAAAGACTGCTCTGTGCGCATTCGCGCCAAAACGGTTACAAGAGAGTCAACGATTATGACAGTCTCACAGAAATGAATACACACAAGAACCATATCACTGTAATATATCGATACATCGGAGTACCTATACATTAATAAAACCAAATTTGAATATTTCACAAAAATATGTCTGTTACTTCGCAGAAAAGTAGTACGATATTACTGGTATCGAGAACTGGGATTGGAGTGCCGTAATGGTCACGTAAATAGAGAACCATTACAATGTCCAAAGGAACTTTGCATCTTAATCAGAATAACACAACCACTGCAATAACATAAACATAAATATACGTCCAAAAATGGTGGAAGCATCATTCCGTTTAACAATATGATGCGCTCTGCAGCAGTGAAGAATTTTATGGCACCTTATTCATTCATCTCAAGCTAGTTTTCGGACATTGTAATGATGTGTTATTGTTGATCATTTTAATGGCATGTTTTTCATGTTGCTCATACAGAGCTGGTGAGTGATACATTTTTCCACAAAAATTTATAACAGAATTGTACTGACGTATACATGGTAATGTTCCTTGAACTACATCTTCAGTATGCGTAGGAATACATGCTCTCACGGTCAGGATGAACTTTTCTTAAGAAAAGGAGGTGTTCTGAAATATTCTTGTGACGAAATCTTTCTAGGTCATGAGGGAAAGTTAGGCCGGAGCTTATTTGTGTCGCGAAGATAAAGCAGGCGATTGTCTCAAGGTAGAATACTAGGCTTCCATGCTTTCGTTTGACACCGATATACGAGCTCTAGAATCCGGGTCAGTATTGTCTGATATTCTCATGTTTACTTTCAAAGTGTCTCTAGTGTTTATTTATAGACCGACGTGTCCTGCTACGTATATTGCCGCTAATATACCACGGTAAATTAAACTGTACTGTTATGGACGTTTTTGTAAGCGGTCCCACCTAAGTCTTACGAACTCTAAATAATTGTAAAGCTGCAGTGGAAATTAGTACTTTACTTTTGGCCTTTGCGTACTTGATTTCCAGTGTTGCCTGCAGGGGACAGTAGGTCTGATGATGATGAGATAACCACGAAATATCGACACTGTATCAGAGTTTACTGCGATCTAAAGTATAATGAAATACCTCGCTTGAAACTATAAAATGCTACGGAAAATTGACAAAATTATTAAAGTCTTAAATTCATTAAAATGTTTCATTCATATACGCGTGATATGAATAAAGATCGAACATCAATCATTTTTCATAGATTTCATCTTTTGTGGTCGTGAAGGAGAACCAAGTGTGAACCGAAAAGGCGACAGTTCTACGAGTTTTCTAGTTTTTTACCATTAGCTTATCCTTTCGCTATATACTTAAATTTATCCCCAATATCTCACTGCAGTCACTTTCTGGTTTTAACTAGATTTCTGTACCGAGTGCAACGTGAGCTCAACAGTCATTAGCGAGCGCTTCAAACACTGGTACTTTGTTGCGAATGCAGAGGCTGTTAATCACTGGGACTTTAATACACTACTGGCCATTAAAATTGCTACACCAAGAAGAAATGCAGATGATAGATTGGACAAATATATTATACTAGAACCGACATGTGATTACATTTTCACGCAATTTGGGTGCATAGATCCTGAGAAATCAGTAACTAGAACAACCACCTCTGCCCGTAATAACGGCCTTGATACGCCTGGGCAGCCGGCCGGTGTGGCCGAGCGGTTCTAGGCGCTTCATTGTGGAACCGCGCGACCGCTACGGTCGCAGGTTCGAATCCTGCCTCGGTTCAAATAGCTCTGAGCACTATGCGACTTAACTTCTGAGGTCATCAGTCGCCTAGAACTTAGAACTAATTAAACCTAACTAACTTAAGGATATCACACACATCCATGCCCGAGGCAGGATTCGAACCTGCGACCTGGCGGTCGCTCGGCTCCAGACTGTAGCGCCCAGAACCGCACGGTCACTCCGGCCGGCAATCCTGCCTCGGGCATGGATGTCTGTGATGTCCTTAGGTTAGTTAGGTTTAAGTAGTTCTAAGTTCTACGGGACTGATGACCTCAGATGTTAAGTCCCATAGTGCTCAGAGCCATTTGAATCACGCCTGGGCATTGAGTCAAACAGAGCTTGGATGGCGTGTACAGGTGCAGCTCCCCATGCAGCTTCAACATGATACCACAGTTCACCAAGAGTAGTGACTGGCGTGTTGGGACGAGAAACTTGCTCGGCCACCATTGACCAGACGTTTTCAATTGGTGAGAGATCTGGAGAATGTGCTGGCCAGGGCTGTAGTCAAACATTTTCTGTATCCAGAAAGGCCCGTACAGGACCTGCAACATGCGATCGTGCATTATCCTGTTGAAATGTAGGGTTTCGCAGGGATCGAATGAAGGGTAGAGCCACGGGTCGTAACACATCTGAAATGTAACGTCCACTGTTCAAAGTGCCGTCAATGCGAACAAGAGGAGACCGAGACGTGTAACCAATGGCACCCCATACCATCACGACGGTGATACGCCAGTATGGCGATGACGAATACACGCTTCCAATGTGCGTTCACCGCGATGTCGCCAAACACGGATGCGACCATCATGATGCTGTACACAGGACCTTGATTCATCCGAAAAAATGACGTTTTGCCATTCGTGCACCCAGGTTTGCCGTTGAGTACACTATCGCAGGCGCTCCTGCCTGTGATGCAGCGTCAAGGGTAACCGCAGCCATGGTCTCCGAGCTGATAGTCCATGCTGCTACAAACGTCGTTGAACTGTTGGTGCAGATGGTTGTTGTCTTGGAAACGTCCCCATCTGTTGACTCCAGGATCGGGACGTGGTCGCACGATCCGTTACAGCCATGCGGATAAGATGCCTGTCATCTCGATTGCTAGTGATACGAGGCCATTGGGATCCAGCACGGCGTTACGTATTACCCTCCTGAACCCACCGTCTCCATATTCTGCTAACAGTCATCGGATCTCGACCAACGCGACCAGCCATGTCCCGATACGGTAAACCGCAATCGCATAGGCTACAATCCGACCTTTATCAAAGTCGGAAACGTGATGGTACGCATTTCTCCTCCTTACACGAGGCATCACAACAACGTTTCACCCGGCAACGCCGGTCAACTGCGTATGAGAGATCGATTGGAAACTTTCATTGTGTCAGCACGTTGTAGGTGTCGCCACCGGCGCCAGCCTTGTGTGAATGCTCTGAAAAGCTAATCATTTGCATATCACAGCATCTTCTTCCTGTTGGTTAAATTTCACGTCTGTAGCACGACATCTTCGTGGTGTAGCAATTCTAATGGCTAGTAGTGTACTTCCACCTGCAGGGAGCATTTCTTTCGATCTCATAATGATATTTCTGGATCCCCTAGATCTATCGTAATCTGGACTGGACGTAAAGTCGTCTGAATAACCTTGAAGATTGCTCGTCAGTCTTGGATATGTACTAGAAAGGACTGATACAGGATACAGAGAAGATCCAAAGAAGAGCAGCGCGTTTCGTTGCAGATTTATTTAGAACTCCCGAAAGCGTCACGGGTATGTTCAGTCAACTCCAGTGGCAGACGCAATAACTGAAGCGTTCTGCATCACGGTTTTGTATATTATTACGATTCTGAGGATGTGCTTTCATAGAGGAGTCAACCTGTATATTGCTTCCCCCTATGCATATCTCGCAAAAAGACCATGAAGGTAAAATTAGAGATCTGAGCTCACTTTGTCCTTACCAACAATCGTCCATCACGCGGATCGTTCGCGAGTGGAACAAGAAAGGGCGGAAGAGGCAGTGGTATACAAAGTACCCTCGGCCACACACCATCAGGTAGCTTCCGCAGTATAGATGTAGATAAAGTCTGTGCTCAAGTAGTTGTTCTAGTCTTATGAAGATGGATAAGGGCAGAACCTTCTACCTCACCTCTGTAGTGTTTCGTTTTTTATGCAGAGGATAAATCAGGGGTATTTTTCGATCATGTTGTGGTTTTTCTCTTACAAGGTTATTATGGTGTCACGTGATACATCCACTGCTTTTTCAGGCACAAACTTCTTTAATTCTGTTGTTATAGAGTCTTCTGCAGCAGCCTTGTAGCTTTTAGTGTACATCTTGTGTTTGATCTCACCGCGACCCATGTTGTAGATTTCTGAAAGAACTTTCTCGCCTCTTGTGGGCCACCACATGACTCAGTTGGTTCAGGCAAAAATGATATCTTAGTAGGTTATTTTCACTGCTTTTGTATCGAGATGATAGAAGTAAAAGTAATGCCTCCGAATTTTTTATGTGGAAACCGTTACAGCTTTTAAAATTAAACAAATGTTATTAAAATTCTACATCTTTATTACTCTTCATGTTTACATTTTGCAGCCCTCTGCCGGCTTCAAATTGTAGCATGAAACATGGTGGTAATCGTATTTCGAAGTAGAAGAGTTCGTCCACACATGTAGCAGTCTCTCCTTCAGCATGACAATGCCAGAGAACACATGTGCACTGCGTCAGCTGTAACTGCCCCACACCTTGGATTTACGGTCATTGATCATCCTTCATACAGTCCCGACTTCGTCCCATCCGATTTTCATCTGTTCCAAAAAGTTAAAGGACACGCACATTGGAAGCGTGTATTCGACATCGCCATACTGGCGTATCACCGTCGTGACGGTATGGGGTGCCATTGGTTACACGTCTCGGTCTCCTCTTGCTCGCATTGACGGCACTTTGAACAGTGGACGTTACATTTCAGATGTGTTACGACCCGTGGCTCTACCCTTCATTCGATCCCTGCGAAACCCTACATTTCAGCAGGATAATGCACGACCGCATGTTGCAGGTCCTGTACGGGCCTTTCTGGATACAGAAAATGTTCGACTGCCGCCCTGGCTAGCACATTCTCCAGATCTCTCACCAATTGAAAACGTCAGGTCAATGGTGGCCGAGCAACTTTCTCGTCCCAGTACGCCAGTCACTACTTTTGGTGAACTGTGGTATCATGTTGAAGGTGCATGGGGAGCTGCACCTGTACACGCCATCCAAGCTCTGTTTGACTCAATGCCGAGGCGTATCAAGGCCGTTGTTACGGCCAGAGGTGGTTGTTCTGGGTACTGATTTTTCAGGAGCTATGCGCCCAAATTGCGTGAAAATGTAATCACATGTCAGTTCTAATATAATATATTTGTCCAATGAATACCCGTTAATCATCTGCATTTCTTCTTGGTGTAGTCATTTTAATGACCAGTAGTGTACCTCGCTATTCTTAATTATATTCTCTGTATCTCCATTATGACTTCCTGTCTTATGGGTTTATTTCTTTCTAGTTTTGTATTTGTTTTTACTCTGCATCTTACGATATTCTACGACAGAAACACTAAAGTGGGTGAGGACTGTGAAAAACTGTGCAGGTTCTTAATTGCTGGATAAAATATACTCAGTTTTATCTTGATGTCCATTTGGTCTCTGGAAGGTCAGTTTTTCTCTGTTTTGTTCCTGAAGAATGTGTTAAGGACAAACACGTTCTTCACAGAGAATACTAGTGACGTATGACCTCATTCATTTCTGGAATTATATCCGAAATTTCTCACCGAAGATTCGTTCCCTAATGTTTACTCTACTTGCCCATTAAAATTTCTAATTATTATTTTGTTTCGGGATTTGCTTTCATTTATTAGTTTCTATAACCCTTCATAGACGCCTTCTACGTCGTCGTCAGAATGTGGTCATACTGAGTGTACATCTGTACACAAAAAGTTCGTGAAAATCTTATACTGAAGACTGAAGAGGATACATGAGATTGAAATGATTGCTGCTTCATCACAGATTACGTACATGACAATACATTGATGATTTGGATTATAGAAATGTACCTAATCTCTGACTCTGAGGATTCATCATTACGTTATGTTACCAAAAGGATCCGGACACCCCCAAAAACATACGTTTTTCATATTAGGTGCATTGTGCTGACACCTACTGCCAGATACTCCATATCAGCGACATCAGTAGTTATTAGACATCGTGAGAGAGCAGAATGGGGCGCTTCGCGGAACCCACGGACTTCGAACGTGGTCAGGTGATTGGGTGTTACTTGTGTCATACGTCATCTAAACATCTCTAGGTCCACTGTTTGCGATGTGAAGTGGAAACGTGAAGGGACACGTACAGCAAAAAAGCGTACAGGCCGACCTCGTCTGTTGACTGACAGAGACCGCCGACAGTTGAAGAGGGTCGTAATGTGTAATAGGCAGACATCTATCCAGATCATCACACAGGAACTCCAAACTGCATCAGGATCCACTGCAAGTGTTGTGGATTGGCAGGAGAGCCAACCCACGAATTTTAGAGGAAGCCGAAAGGCACGCTTTTATGCTCACGCAGGCTGGCGTGAGGTCTGGAACAGGACAAGGAATTTAGACTACAGAAAAAAAGGAGGTAACTGGTGGAATACTTAACTTTAATCCATTACTGTTGAACGTAGCTCTTATCTGTACATTATTTACAATATCAATAGTAACTGAACATGGCGCCTTGCTAGGTCGTAGCAAATGACGTAGCTGAAGGCTATGCTAACTATCGTCTCGGCAAATGAGAGCGTATTTTGTCAGTGAACCATCGCTAGCAAAGTCGGCTGTACAACTGGGGCGAGTGCTAGGAAGTCTCTCTAGACCTGCCGTGTGGCGGCGCTCGGTCTGCAATCTCTGATAGTGGCGACAAACGGGTCCGACTGATACTAACGGACCGCGGCCGATTTAAAGGCTACCACCTAGCAAGTGTGGTGCCTGGCGGTGACACCACAGCAAGTGCTATGACAGGTTGGCGGGGAGTGAGAAAACTTGTATTTCATGGTCGAGCGGGGGCCCATAAGCAACACATCACGCCGGTAAAAGCCAAACGACGCCTCGCTTTGTGTAAGTTGCGTAAACATTGGACAATTAACAGTGAAAAAATGTTGTGTGGAGTGATGAATCACGGTATGGCGATCCTATGGCAGGGTGTGGGTATGGCGAATGCCGGTGAACGTCATCTGCCAGCGTCTGTAGTGCTAACAGTAAAATTCGGAGGCGGTAGTGTTATGGTGTGGGCGTGATTTTCATGGAGGGGGGTGGCACTCCCTGTTGTTATACGTGGCACTATCACACCACAGGCCTACATTGATGTTTTAAGCACCTTTTTTGCTTCCCGCCGTTGAAGGGCAATTCGTGGATGGCGATTGCAGCTTTCAACACGATAGAGCACTTCTTCATAATGCACGGTCTGTGGCGGATTGGTTACACGACAATAACACCCCTGTAATAGACTGGCCTGCACAGAGTCCTGACCTGAATCCTATAGAACACCTCTGAGATGTTTTGGAACGTCAGCTTCGTGCCAAGCCTCACCGACCGACATCGATACCTCTCCTCAGTGCAACACTCCGTGAAGAATGGGCTGCCATTCCCCAAGGAACCCTTGAGCACCTGATTGAACGTACGCCTGCGAGAGTGGAAGCTGTCATCAAGGCTAAGAGTGGGCCAACACCATATTGAATTCCAGCATTACCGATGGAGGGCGCCACGAACTTCAAGTCATTTTCAGCCAGGTGTCCGGGTACTTTTGATCACATAGTGTATGTGAAGACCCAAATGCTACAGTTAAAATCTCGGAAGCACTATAACATGGAAACCAAGAATGCCTGAATATTACATTTTGGAATCGTCCAGGACACTATTTGTATGGGAGTCTATAAACCATTAATACTGTGTACTGAAGGAACGAGGGGAGCAAGTTGTCGATAAAACACATAACATGTTAGACGAACGTCCTGACAAGAGAAACAGTACAACCCGTCACGTCGATGAAAGTTTGCACATTCCACGTAACATTTGACGCAGTAGTATACTGCTGAAATGTGGCACGAAGAATTGCCTGAAAATGAGGCTGTACTTCAGGCCCTTCTATTTCCCCGATGTTCAGACCAAGATCGTCCTCAGTATAGAAGTCCAGATTGCATGTTATATCCAACGTTGCGCCAGTCCGTCATATGTGGCGACTGCTTGCTATGCCGCTCAATAATAGAGACTGCCAAAGTACAATCACACACGTATTGGGCCACGACTAGACATGTCAAAGCGGGGTTCATCAAGAAACACATTCTGTCACTCAACACTTCAGCAGCAGCTTTCACGTGTCCATAATAGTCTGAGATTTTTGTGTTTGTCTGGACCGTGGGAGCCGACGTAATGGAATGTATACGACCAAACGGAGTCGAACCATCGATGCAGATAGCTCCACGGCCAGAGCAATACCTCATCGTCGGAACAGTATTGTGGACGATCGGTTACGGCCATGCGGACAAACAGCTGTCTTTCAGTGCCCTAGTCACATTGCGTGGTCGTGTACACGATCGTCACTTGTGCGCGAGTCTCTCATATACACTTTATACACGTGTTGCATTCACGCATCACTATCATGTTTTAGCAGTCTGACCTGAACGAGCAAAAATGTGCCGGTATGAAAAACCTGTTTCGCAGATACCGAGCAGTCTGACACATACGAAGTCACTGTCCTGTTGGAACTGCACTCTTTGGCATCCACAAGACAGACTGATACTTACCTCTTACGTTTTCACCTCGTCTGACGGCTCCCCATTCTGCGAGTTTAGAGTAACACTAACATTTTTTGATATATGTCTGCAATCTTAATTGTATTGTATGTACTGTATGTTAACCGGGGGCCTACAGACGACGGAGAGGCTCCGTCCCCGCCGCAGCCGCAATGGTCCACAACCCCAAGACGACTACCGCTGTTCACTTCACCCCTCCGCCGCCCCACACCGAACCCAGGGTTACTGTGCGGTTCGGCCCCCGGTGGACCCCCCCCCCCTCACCCCACCCCACAGGGGGATGTACGAGGACGTGGAGAACTTGTTTGCGCAGCAATCGCCGACATAGTGTAGCTGAGGCGGAATATGGGGAACCAGCCCGCATTCGCCGTGGCAGATGGAAAACCGCCTAAAAACCATCCACAGACTGGCCGGCTCACCGGACCTCGATACAAGTCCGCCGGGCGGATTCGTGTCGGGGACCAGGCGCTCCTTCCCGCCCGGAAAGCCGTGCGTTAGACCGCACGGCCAACCGGGCGGGCTCAATCTTAATTACTTGCAGATGGCACACCACTCTTCATCTACACGATGCTCTAAACTTCCCCTTACAAACTTCTAGAAGTTGCAGGGGGGACTGAGCAGACAAATTTTGAATTGGAACCCATGTCCGGAAACGTACCGTTTCCGTGCTACAGCCGTCTGAAAACTTGTTGCTAGTAGGTAAGTATGCTACAGGTTAGTCATCGGGGGCGGTGGAGGGGGGGTGCTTAGGTCGGGTCGGCTGATGTCATTTGACGTCTGCCTTACCTCTTTGGTCTGGTTCGAGCCTCATTCACGTGTCTGTGAGCGTTAGAGCAACATCTTTGAATACACATTTACAGAAGAAAACGATATGATCCTTCTGTATAGCGAAGCTCGCGGTTACGGAAGAACTGCTCGTCACCTTTATCAAGATCGTACTAGGTTATCGTACTAGCGTTGCTGCGTAAACCAGTGCTGCTTTATGGGCAGGATGTTTTGTCTCTTAAGGAAACATTTTATTTGAGCTTAAGATATACTCAGGGTTCCTGCAGATGCCTTATTCTTCGTTATACACACACCAGAATTAATTGCTCAAGGGTTGAGACATTGGACTCGTTGTAAAGAGTTGTGGGGTTCAGATCTACGTCTGGCTATACTAATTCAGGTTTTCCGTAATGTCCGTAAAATCACTTCGGTGAACGCTGGAATGGTTTTTTGTGAAAGAACGCGGACGGTTTTCTGTCCAAGCTTTGTCCAATATGAAGTTGTATTCCTTTTAGTATAATCTCGACGTCCAACCATGGAAACTTCCTTCACGTCATACAAAACAACTATTGTAGCACTCCAGGAGGTTATCAGATTTTCGTTTATTTTGTAGACACAGTTATTGAAATACACTTTTAACATTACATTAACAGAAAATAATTAATGTTCAGGCTTTAAACTACTGAGGAAATCTTGTACTCTGCATTTCTGAGGACAGGCTGGCAATAATATCGGAAGTTTGTTGTTTGTAAATACAAGTGCGCAACGTGTTCCGAAAGTTAACGTGTTATTCCGGAGAGCCTTAGTGTCGTGCGACTTGCAGTTTGCAAGCTGCCGTCTGCGGAACAGATTCGCACTTGTCGTTATCACTTCTCACGAACAGTCCAGCGCAAACCTATACCCTGCGTCGGCAATCGATACGGTCTCTATCCAGATACTGAATCCAATTAGCTATCGCGCTCGGCAATAATATAACGCTGCCGTTTTATCCTTATCACTAGCGGTATTCTTGACGCAAGCGGTAGTAAGCATAAATGCACTCTACTGTGCTTAAATCCAGAAAATTATTTGGTTCTCAGCGATGTCATATTGTTTTAGGTGACTGCGATTTGCCATACGTATGCTCTAATACTGCCATGTCACCATCGTTTGAGAGAAAGAAAACTGTGCCACTCACTGTGCGACTGTGCTAGTGGAGGAATGGGAAATGAAGTTCATAGACTCGGAAAACTCAAAATAAAGAACCATTTATCGACTGTGTGAGCCAGTGGTGAAAACTGAAGTGCCGGCCGCTGGTGGCCGAGCGGTTCTGGCGCTACAGTCTGGAACCGCGCGACCGCTACGGTCGCAGGTTCGAATCCTACCTCGGGCATGGATGTGTGTGTTGTCCTTAGGTTAGTTAGGTTTAAGTAGTTCTAAGTTCTAGGGGACGTATGACCTCAGCAGTTGAGTCCCATAGTGCTCAGAGCCATTTAAACCATTTTTGAAAACTGAAGTAGAATGTGCATTGTGTGATTCATAGAATTTTCCAACCAGTCTTTAGATTCTACAAAGTTTTCGCTGTGGTGTAGCTATAAATAACATAACTCCCATCTGCTTCCCCATTGGGCTAGCCGTATTAATTTTCTTCATTATTCCAATAGAATTTATGACAGAATCATTATTTACAACGAAGATGCCATGCCTTATTTTCAAAATAAGCATTTAGTATTAATATGGTCCTGATGTATTTGTTCTTGAAGGAAAAACAAGACACAAGGAGAAGCAAGACAGTCAAATAAAGCGGTATAGACGTAAGGCAACCGCAGTTTTATGTTTTCAGGAAAATTTCTGCTGAAATGAGAAACTGTCATTGATTTCAGAAGCTACAACACTTTGTATAAGTATATAGAGTTTGAAATTTTTAAGGTTATTACAAGTAAAGCACTCCGTCTTCAGGCCACGAGTGGCCTACCGGGACCATCCGACCGCCGTGTCATCCTCAGTGGAGGATGAGGATAGGAGGGACCACTCTCCCGGTCGTTATGATGGTAGTCTTGACCGAAGCCGCTACTATTCGATCGAGTAGCTCCTCAATTGGTATCACGAGGCTGAGTACACCCCGAAAAATGGCAACAGCGCATGGCGGCCTGGATGGTCACCCATCCAAGTGCCGACGACGCCCGACAGCGCTTAACTTCGATGATCTCACGGGAACCGGTGTACCCACTGCGCCAAGGCCGTTGCCTTATTACAAGTAAGGGGCACCGCTAATTATTGATGAAATTAGAATTATATTAATACGTTCAAGCTGCTGACAGGCGCTGATATATATCAACGGGGACAGGTGAAAATGTGTGCCCCGATCGGGACCTCCAGCTTACATGGCAGACACTCTATCCATCTGAGCCACTGAGGGCACAGACGATAGCGCGACTGCGGGGACTATGGCGCGCACGCCTCCCCCGAGACCCACATTCTCACCTTGTATGTCCACACGCAGCATTCGGAGTGTCCTACCCCAACACATTCATTACACGTGGAAGACATTCTTACCAAGTCCCGTAAGAGTTCGGGGAATATGTGTGCATCTACACAAAAGAAGGTCATGGTCGTTGTTGCCAGAACTATATATTTATATGGAGGACATGTCCGAAAGAACAGACACCATATCCATATAAATATATAATTATTAACGATGTTGAATCCTGTCTAATCGCCAAATGTGGGGCGTCTGGGAAACCTGCTTCCTCGGATCGCTAGACAACATACAAACAAATCGTATTAATGGGTTTTATCACAAAAGGAAAAAATACAATACTTAACTTTGTGTTAAGCAGATGTGCCGCAAGGAAAAGGCGACAGACAAAATAAGAAATATCTTCAGTACAACAATTTCATTTGATCCATTATAAATGGTTTCTGAAAGACTGCGACTGTAGATACAATAGGTTTGTTTATAAATAAATAAATCTTCTGTTACCAGTCACGATTTTTCTTTATTTTACTATTCGCACCACGCGTTTCGAGAAATAATTCTCATTTTCAAGTGCGTTTTTTGATGTGTGTTAAGCCATTTCTTTTGATGTCAGTGTGTGTGAGTCTGCTTCATTACAGTAAAAGTCAACAAAATGAAGCAGACTCACACACACTGACAACATCAAAAGAAATGACTTAACACACATCAAAAAACGCACTTGAAAATGAGAATTATTTCTTGAAACGCGTCGTGCGAATAGTAAAATCAAGAAAAATCGTGACTGGTAGCAGAAGATTTATTTATTTATAAACAAACAACAATTTCAAGTTTGAGCTACATAGAATGTACAAGTAAAGTAATGGGCTTTGACACTTCTGTTCAGGTCGCTGCTCTTGAAGCTTCTGTAGAACTGAGCGCAGCCAGTTGGGCGCGGCGCTATGTTCTCTTCGCACAGAGACCGCTGCCATCGCGTTGTCGTCCTGGAGAGGGTTCGGTCAGCGTACAATTTGCTGACGTCTTCTTCACAGCCCTCTTTGCTCCCTTGTTCCCGATTGGCGTGCCGGTGCTTGACTTCAAGCTGTAACAGATGACTATATGTTCACCATGATTGGTCACCTAAATCCACAGCATCAGCTTGTAATGTGTCCGATCCTAGAAAACCGGGGACCACGACAAAGATAATTTACACCAGTAAGCAAGAAATACGAAGAACACAGAGAGAGAAATAAATCAGAAAAACACGTAGAAAGAGCAGTAGTATTGACGTGAAGTGTACACGCAGATTTGTGGTTTCCAGTACTTATCACGATAATTAACACTGTTATAATGACACTTTTCGAACTATGAGATTTTTTTTTGTTTCCCTCGTTATACAAACTTCTATTTGTGGGGCCGGCCGCGGTGGCCGTGCGGTTCTAGGCGCTGCAGTCCGGAACCGTGGGACTGCCTCGGTCGCAGGTTCGAATCCTGCCTCGGGCATGGATGTGTGTGATGTCCTTAGGTTAGTTAGGTTTAAGTAGTTCTAAGTTCTAGTGGACTGATGACCTAAGATGTTAAGTCCCATAGTGCTCAGAGCCATTTGAACCATTCTATTTGTGGTGGTAAATATTTGGTGACACTTCCTTTCACTTCGTTATCCTCATGAGGGCGCTGGCTAGCAGGGAATAATCTGTGATCCTCAGAGAATCTTCTTTCACCTTTGACGGTCACCCACTAGCATTCTCACGTCCTGTATTCACTATTCGCACCCACTCATTTTTCTCTCTTTGAAAACTTTATACCAGAGATGGCTAAGAATTCGGCTCACGAGCCGTGGCTTAGCACACGTGCTGCAGCATCCAGCCTCGCTTGCACACTTCCCCCACCGCCACACTACGCTGTCTGAACGCAAGGGGGGGAAAGTGGGAGAAACTGCGAATATGCACATTTCAAAGGCAGTGATGTCACACTGCATACGACTTGGTTTTATATTTCACGTTTCTCAATAACATAGAATACAAAATAGTAAATTTTCAGTATTATTTAATTATTTTCAGTGTGCTGAAGACATAACTTTTATCTGGTACAAACTGTTGGCATATCGACAGAGACAGACAATTTCACAGGTTTTCGCACCCAAGTTGCCACGTAATCGTGATTTATTTAGTTTCGTAATCGAAAAAACGTCTTTCACACGAATATGTCGATCGAAATATTGTAGAACTTCTGCAACCGCATTATAGAGAAGTGGAAACTCTAGCTGAGGAAATTAATGTAGAGATCCTGGCCAGTTTTAGCGTAAAAAGATTTATCGTTAAAGCAGGAATTACCTTGTACGTCAGTCATTTGCATCTGCACAGGCTCAGGGGCGCTTTCAACTGGAACAGCAAACGGTCTCGAAAACAGATGTAAGGTTGGCAGTATCCTCAAAACGTTTAGGGAATTGTCCTTGTAATTCTAAGTAAATACATGAAAATGTAACCAGCCACTTTGTTGAAATATTTATCTATTCCGTGAACCAGTTTTCGAACCTTCTCAGGTTCAACTTCAGATGGCGTACGGGAGGGTTACATAGCTATACACCATCTGAATATGAACCTGAAAACGTTCGAGAACTGGTTCATGGAATAAATAATTATGTCAAAAAAGTGACTGTTCGCAGTTTTATATATTTACATTGAGTAAACAGTCACGGGTTCTTTAACATCCCTGCCGCGCGGAGTGGCCGTACGGTTTGAGGCGCCATTTCACGGATTGCGCGACCCTCCGATCGGAGTTTCGAGTCCTCCCTCGGGCATGGGTGTGTGTGTTGTTCTTAGCATAAGTTGTTCTAAGTAGTGTGTAAGTCTAGAGACCGATGATCTCCGCAGTTTGGTTCCTTAGGAATTCACACACATTTGAACATTTTGACATCCCTAAATGATAAGCTTAACCTTGTAATTCTTTCAAGGTCGTAATGAATCCTTCAAACCTCACGTTTTCTTTCAAAGCAAAGAACATAGGGAACTGGTCTGTGTTTGTCAGAATGTGTCCCTTCTGTAACGCGACTATCTTTTTAAAAGTATCCCCATGATATCAGAAAGAAGTCGTTTCTCACCTTGCATTGTCTTACGGTGGGCAGTGTGCAGTCAAGTGCACCTAATATGCGAGGTCTGCAATCCACTTCGAATGTTCTAATTTTCGATCCTGCACTCCTTTTCCCTTCATAAATTCAACAACAGCTAGTTTTAAATGATAAAATCGTCCCTTTGAATTAACCAACGTACTATGCTGTGATACATAAAGTCTCCACATTCTTTTCAATTCCATCGACAACTGTAGCAACTTACAGTGGAATAATGCGTACGACTTGAGAAATTTTACTATTCGTGCCACCAATTTCTTCACGTGCTGTACGCCTGCAAATTTAGCACAAAGTGCTCCATGTACATAACAATAAAGCTCGTTTGTCGATCGTTGTAATTTTTTGCTCTTTCATCGTCAACTAAATCTTTAAATTCTCTCTGCATGATATTGCAATTTCGCTTCATAGCAAATCTGCAGTACCTGTCTCTTATGCGACTACACAGTCTATACTGAAAATTCTCATCCCTCTCTTCTGTCATTCCCAATCATTTTTAAAGGCTTGTGACCATAGATCTCTAGACTGCCTCTTTATATGCGAACAGCATCTGGACCTGTGAACGTCCTTTATACCGTGAACAAAAAGCGAAGGGCAAACAGCGCTGAAACCACGATTCCACCGAAGTGAAGAGAGTTGTACCGATCGAAAAATTCCACACCGCAATACTAAATGAAATTTCGGCCGTACCGAGCACTTCCGGGAAGAAAAGCCGTGACAGGTCGAGCGTTGTCCCGCACACCCAGCCCCTGTGCGAAGTTTAGCGCGTCGTGGCCGTCCTTGCTTTATAGATATGTCTTCTACTGGGAATTTTCATACGTTCCCAACAACTAGTTGTTTTTTTTATACGTTAAACCTACAATGTTTCCGCTAACATTTGAGCAATACAGCTGTCGACATAATGAACTTTTATGCTACCTAGCAAATCTATCTGAGATATCTGTGGCCGCGTGCGACGAGGTATGGCTCATAGATTTTAATAGTCTGACACTAGGACAGTAACTTCGGATACTCGAAATGTTTTAGCATACTTTTGCAAAGCATACTTGGGAAAGCCGTTTAAATGATTGATGGTTTTTGTTATAGTCTCCAGCTTAGGGAGCTAACTTACATTAATTAGCTTTGTTGATTACAATCCAGTCACGTGCGGCAAAGCCGGCCGAAGTGGCCGTGCGGTTAAAGGCGCTGCAGTCTGGAACCGCAAGACCGCTACGGTCGCAGGTTCGAATCCTGCCTCGGGCATGGATGTTTGTGATGTCCTTAGGTTAGTTAGGTTTAACTAGTTCTAAGTTCTAGGGGACTAATGACCTCAGCAGTTGAGTCCCATAGTGCTCAGAGCCATTTGAACAATTTTTGTGCGGCAAATATCAGTCAGATAGACGAAGCAACCCACCAGAGTGCGTGCTGCATTTGCCATTAGTAACACAGGATTAGGTACCCAAATAGAGGAATGTGATTAACGTACTTGCGCTTACAGAGATGACATTATGACCACTTGAATGCCTCCTGGTGGTGTTTTGGCCACGTGATGTGTTAAGGAATGTATATAACCGAAGCAGATACGAATGAGAAATCATTTCAGCAAACGAGCAAAGCCAGTGACGTAAGCGACTTTGACAGAGCGTAGATCGTTACGTCCCGAAGCCTGAGAACAAGTATCTCGGAAACAGCGTCGCTTATCAGCTGTTCGCGAGCCACTGTCGTGAGCATCCATGGAAAGTGTCTGAAGGACAGTAAAACGACAGCAGGCGACAAGGAGTTGGACGTCCACGCCTCGTCACACGCTCTGTGAAAACGGACAGGCTGCGATTTGTGGCAGAGATGACGGCAGAGCACATTGTTGGTGCAAGAACAAGTTGTTTCGAAAGGAAGATCGATGGTCGTGTCCGCATATGCCTTCACTTAGATAAACGGGTGTTCGGAATAAGCACCACGCCACGGACACTAGTCGGTGATGTCAGTGTAGGGTGTATCAAAAAGGGCTTTACAACTGAAAATTCGTACAAATGTATTCATACGACTTACAGAGTTAGTCTTGGTGTCATCCTGAAGGAAAACAGATCAAATTTTAACGACGAAATTGCAATGCCTGTGTTGCTCAGTATTTTTTAACAACACAGGCATTGCAATTTCGTATTTATTCGCGGACACCCGGCAAGTTACTTTCAATTTAAATGTCTCCCCTGTACAGCAATATACATAATGGATGTACGATTGCAGGTTGTAGACTCATGGTTGACGATATATGGAAGTTTGGTCTGACCGTGGAGCGTGCTTGCATAGCCTAATAGTAAGGTGATCGCTCGCAATAAGCGGGAAATCCGGGTTTGAGTTCCAGCGCGACACAAATTTTAACTGTTGTCATTTCATTATACACTACTGGCTATTAAAATTGCTACACCAAGAAGAAATGCAGATGATAAGCGGGTATTCATTGGACAAATATATTATACCAGAACTGACATGTGATTACATTTTCACGCAATTTGGGTGTATAGATCCTGAGAAATCAGTACCCAGAACAACCACCTCTGGCAGTAATAACGGAATTGATACGCCTGGGTATTGAGACAAACAGAGCTTGGATGGCGAGTACAGCTACAGTTGCCCATGCAGCTTCAACACGATACCACAGTTCGTCACGAGTAGTGACTGGCGTATTGAGAGATTCAGTTGGTGAGAGATCTGGAGAATGTGCTGGCCAGGGCAGCAGTCGAACATTTTCTGTATCCAGAAAGGCCCGTACAGGACCTGCAACATGCGGTAGTGCATTATCCTGCTGAAATGTAGGGTATCGCAGAGATCGAATGAAGGGTAGAGCCACGGGTCGTAACACATCTGAAATGTAACGTCCACTGTTCAAAGTGCCGTCAATGCGAACAAGAGGTGACCGAGACGTGTAACCAATGGCACCCCATACCATCACGCCAGATGATACGCCAGTATGGCGATGACGAAGACACGCTTCCAATGTGCGTTCACCGTGATGTCGCCAAACACGGATGCGACCATCATGATGCTGTAAACAGAACCTGGATTCATCTGAAAAAATTCGTGCACCCAGGTTCGTCATTGAGTACACCATCGCTGGCGCTCCTGTCTGTGATGCATCATCAAGGGTAACCGCAGCCATGGTCTCCGAGCTGATAGTCCATGCTGCTACAAACGACGTCGAACTGTTCGTGCAGATGGTTGTGGTCTTGCAAACGTCCCCATCTGTTAACTCAGGGATCGAGACGTGGCTGCACTATCCGTTATAGCTATACGGATAAGATGCCTGTCATCTCGACTGCTAATGATTCGAGGCCGTTGGGATCCAGCACGGCGTTCTGTATTACCCTCCTGAACCCACCGATTCCATATTCTGCTAACAGTCAGTGGATCTCGACCAACGCCAGCAGCAATGTCGCAATACGATAAACCGCAATCGCGATAGGCTACAAACCGACCTTTATCAAAGTCGGAAACGTGATGGTACGCATTTCTCCTCCTTAGACGAGGCATCACAACAACGTTTCACCAGGTAACGGCGGTCAACTGCTGTTTGTGTATGAGAAATCGGTTGGAAACTTTCCTTATGTCAGCACGTTGTAGTTGTCGCCACCGGCGCCAGCCTTGTGTGTATGCTCTGAAAAGCTAATCATTTGCATATCACAGCATCTTCTTCCCGTCGGTTAAATTTCGCGTCTCTAGCACGTCATCTTCGTGGTGTAGCAATTTTTATGTCCTGTGGTGTACACCTGGTCTTTTCATATTCTCAACTGCCAATACATTTAAAGTTTCAACTGTTTGTTAATACGTCTGGAATTTCGTATGTCTGCTTTCTACGTAAGTGAAAAGACCGTGGTGTGCTAATTGCGTGACCCCCACGTTCACTGGGCCTGACGCCTGCTGACTTTTTCCTTTTGGGAATCATCAAGGGTACCTTAATCGTTCCACCCTTACCAGGTTATCTATCACAGCTCAGAGCTAGAACCTGTCTCACAGTTGAACAGGTCACAACTGACATGCTACAGCGAGTTTGGCAAGAAATCGTCTTCAGATGGGATGTGTGCCACATAACTAATGGAAGTCACTTTTGACGTGTTTAGGTGTATGTTAAAATACTTGATATCTTTTGCTACAAAATGACATCAAAACCATGTACGTAGGTTAAATGAATAGATCAATACGAGATTTAAAAGTTGTATAGCTCTTTCTGATTCGCCCTGTATTATGTTATTGGAGACATTCACCTGGGCTTCCATAGGACCTTTGGTAGTGATCGAAGGCACCAAGACACGTGTGGATTAAGTGAACATTATTGCAGACTACGCGGATCCCTTCATGCTTAGATGACTTCCCCCGGCGGCGATGGCATCTTCCAGCAGGATAATTGTCTGTGCCACAAGGCCAGAAACATTCTACAGTGGTTTGAGGAGCATGATGGTGAATCCATATTGATATCTTGGCCAGCATGTCGTCGTAATTTTTTGGTTCATCAGTGTATTTCTACAAAAATTGTCTGCTTGGACGACGGCGAATTTGATGCCACTTACCCTTAACAAAAAATAATTATTACCTTAATCTGATCTGTTAAAACCACAAAAACTAACATCTTCCTATCATCAAACATGTCCTTAACAATAATACCCCCTTTATGTTAATTATAATATCAGTGTCACTTTCATGTGTGTTAGTTATTGATGACTTTGAGACAAAAGGAACATTTTCGAACGAATTTGTTCAAATATGTAAGTGGGCTTCATTTCCAGATGAATGATTTGTTGGCCGTGTTGGATGATACGAGAATTTAACGCTGTGTGTAGCAGACAGAGTTGGGTATAGGCTGCGTGTGTTTCTTACGGGTAACGTTCGATCTGGACCGTATGTTTAACAACAATGAATAACTGGTGATTGCCGGCCGGAGTGGCCGAGCGGCTCTAGGCGCTACAATCTGGAACCGCGAGACCGCTATGGTCGCAGGTTTGAATCCTGCCTCGGGCATGGGTGTGTGTGATGTCCTTAGGTTAGTTAGGTTTAAGTAGTTCTAAGTTCTAGGGAACTGATGACCTCAGAAGTTAAGTCCCATAGTGCTCAGAGCCAATAACAGGTGATTATCATGTATGCTCATGACTGAATTGGCCTGCCTCCGCAGCTGCGTGGTCAGTGTAGATAGCTGTCATGCAGAGGACCCGGCTTCGACTCCCGATAACATCAAGTATTTTTCATGTGAGGGAGGCCTGGTGCTGTGTGCACTTAGCCTCGTGACGTTAATTGAGCAGTTATTTGAATGGGAAGTAGTGGCTCCAAGATCTGGAAAGTCGGCAAAACGGACAGGAGAGAGGTGTGCTGACCATATGCCAATTTCTAGCGAATCCACATGACCTCGAATGGCAGAGGATAACACGGCGGCGATTTGACGTCCCTTGGACCTCCAGGGCCTGGGCGCAAACTCTATCATCACGTACGTCTTAAGCTACCTTCTAACAGAATTCTAAATGTCTCACATCAGACGCAGAAGCTATTTTTTTCTCAGATACAGTATTCCAAAGGCTCCTTTCTACTCTTGCGTCCCGTTAAAAATCGCTATGATCGTGTCACTACTTTCGACTGGCCAGATTAGATTTACCGTCCAACAGATAAAGTTATTTGTTAAAAACTTTCGTTACTCTCGTTTTAATGGCCCTTTTTTGCCCCACTAAAAACATGCACTGGCCAAAAATATTCTCTCTAGAAGTACAGGGTGATTCAAAAAGAATACCACAACTTTAAATATGTGTATTTAATGAAAGAAACATAATATAACCTTCTGTTATACATCATTACAAAGAGTATTTAAAAAGGTTTTTTTTTTTCACTCAAAAACAAGTTCAGAGATGTTCAATATGGCCCCCTCCAGACACTCGAGCAATATCAACCCGATACTCCAACTCATTCCACACTCTCTGTACCATATCAGGCGTAACAGTTTGAATAGCCGCTGTTATTTCTCGTTTCAAATCATCAATGGTGGCTGGGAGAGGTGGCCGAAACACCATATCCTTAACATACCCCCATAAGAAAAATTCGCAGGGGTAATATCAGGGCTTCTTGGAGGCCAGTGATGAAGTGCTCTGTCACGGGCTGCCTGGCGGCCGATCCATCGCCTCGGGTAGTTGACGTTCATGTTTCATAACTAACCTTTTTCGTAGGACTCTCCATACAGTTGATTGTGGAATTTGCAGCTCTCTGCTAGCTCTGCGAGTCGATTTTCCTGGGCTGCGAACAAATGCTTGCTGAATGCGTGCTACATTTTCATCACTCGTTCTCGGCCGTCCAGAACTTTTCCCTTTGCACAAACACCCATTCTCTGTAAACTGTTTATACCAACGTTTAATACACCGCCTATCAGGAGGTTTAACACCATACTTCGTTCGAAATGCACGCTGAACAACTGTCGTCGATTCACTTCTGCCGTACTCAATAACACAAAAAGCTTTCTGTTGAGCGGTCGCCATCTTAGCATCAACTGACGCTGACGCCTAGTCAACAGCGCCTCAAGCAAACAAATGTACAACTAAATGAAAATTTATAGCTCCCTTAATTCGCCGACAGATAGTGCTTAGCTCTGCCTTTTGTCGTTGCAGAGTTTTAAATTCCTAAAGTTGTGGTATTCTTTTTGAATCACCCTGTATTTCAAAGTAGCCCTATATTTTACTGGAATCCTTCTCAGCATCTCACATAACTTCGTAGCCGGCCGCTGGTGGCCAAGCGGTTCTAGGCGCTTCAGTCTGGAACCGCGCGACCGCTACGGTCGCAGGTTCGAATCCTGCTTCGGGCATGGATGTGTGTGATGTCCTTAGGTTAGTTAGGTTTAAGTAGTTCTAAGTTCTAGGTGACTGACGACCTCAGATGTTGAGTCACATAGCGCCCAGAGCCATTTGAACATAACTTCGTGTGCCATAGGTAAACAAAGTTTTATGGCTACTCGACAGAGCTTCAATACTGTACACTACTGATCAAGATCCCTCTCAAAGCTATAATAGCGCTGTTCGTTTGGAGTGCAATTGTAGGTTTCATTGAGTTTTTCTTTCATGTCTTCAGGCCTCATCTTGTAGAGACATATTACAACGTATACTTCAGACATCTTATTGAAGGGATCAGAGTTGTTATAGCTACATGGGAGAAACCTAACGTATTTGTCGGCTACAGTCAATCACAAACTAAATCACTCCCAAACCTTACTTGCAGCGTCTGCGTTTATTATGCATTTTTTTTATAAACACCGGTCAGCAATTGTATATAGCTCATATCCAAACAAAAACGGCATATATTCGTCTGCAAAGCCACACCACTGGCGTGGTATATACGGAAGCTGAAAGATAAATCGGCTTGTCACCTTCATTTGTCAATGTAAACTGCTTTTCTGATGAACTTTTCTAAACATGTATCCGGTATGGAGTCTATAAACAATGCAATGAACTCCTCGACTACAGAAGCGCCTGTACAATCGCTCCTAGCCATATTGTAGGTAAATATTGCATTATAGCCAGCTGACGGACTTTGGGAGAAATACTCTTTGTGGAATGCTACCAGCTGCTTGGGTTAAATTACCACCATGTCATGCGCCATTTCAATCATGCGGACATCAAATCAGTATTCAATTGATCGTCCAAGTGATTAAAATTAATTTTAACAATTATTTCTAATTTATATCGATTTGGGTTTCTAGTGATCATTTAGATAACCAAAGCTTATTTATTGTAGTACGCGATTCTGTGTTCACTTTTGGGAAATTATATTAATTAGATGTATTAATTATAAAAAATGGCACTTGAATGTTGCATTTACAATCAACAAATAAAATGATTGTATATTCCAGATTTTGTAGTGCTATTAGAGTACATTTCATTCATCACTCTTTTAACAAAGTTTCTCACTCACTTTGAGACAAACGGAACACTGATAAGTGGACTTGAACCGGAGCGCTTCAGTTCAAAAATGGTTCAAATGGCTCTGAGGACTATGGGACTTAACATCTGAGGTCATCAGTCCCCTAGAACTTAGAACTACTTAAACCCAACTAACCTAAGGCCAACACATACATCCATGCCCGAGGCAGGATTCGAACCTGCGACCGTAGCGGTCGCACGGTTCCAGACTGAAGCGCCTAGAACCGCTCGGCCACTCCGGCCGGCGGAGCGCTTCAGTGTATGTAGTTATCAGAAGATGTGTGGTGGTGAGTAGATGCTGTGAGACTCGTGGCATAGTATTGAGTTGGCAGCATTTCCACACAATAAGCGTGTAGGCAGTGAACCGGGAGCGTGCTTCCGTCACGAAATGTAGCGTTAATGGTACTCATTCCTACTGGTTGTGGGTTGTCCCCACAAGAGGATCTCTCACCTAGAGTTCTATAAAATTTGTTTTGCATATTCTCACATTATTTTTGTCAGTTCGGATTCTTGTTCTCACTAATCATATTATTTATTAGCGACTTTCGTTGCTGTTCTGTAATGCTTTCTTATCGCACTCTAAAAGAAACACACTATCGCCAATAATTCCCATTTCTAAAAGCATTTCTGCGTTGTCTTAGTAATGTTTGTTTTGTTGATGTCTGCAAAATTCATTGACCTGGTGACTCATAAATATTGTCAGGTTCATTTTTACATCTTCTCCATGTACTTTTATCTTCTTGACCTACAGACGAATGGGAATCTGTCCAGTCTATTATCTTCTGAAATAGCTGAGGATTATGTCTGCCTGGGTGGCATTGTTCAGTGAGTCAAAAAAAAGAGCACTTTTCTTCTCTGATGTCTCCGAGACATTACACATTATTCTTTAACAAGGACTTCAAAAGCCGCTTTTTCCAGACATTTCGTTCATCGCAACGTCATTTGATTTATTAAGCCTACAGAGAAATCGTTGTATCCATTCATTAGTGGAATTCTGTGACCGCTGATGGAACTGGTATTGAAGAGAAATCTACAGCCAACGCCTTTTTCTTTTCGATCTAATGACGACGCATGTTCACAGGACACGCCTGTTTTCTAAAACACTGTAAACAAAAGATGATTTTACTCATTACCAATAACAGGCAAGTATACCGCTCCGCATCTCTGCTACATGCTTCGTGCAGCTGTTCATATCAGTAAATTAGAACTCTGAGAGACTGACATACGAGTCTAATTCGGCTAAGAGAAGAAAACACACCGACTCCCAATTGTTAAATACTTAACTGTTCTGTAAGTGCTATAACCTCGAAACATATGAATGTTTTTGTGTAGTTAACTAAGAAATTTGCTTAAAAATACAATATGAGGAATGCTGAATTTAGCTATTCTCTTTGTCATTGTGCTCATTAATATAGCTATTCATGTATTAATACATGAAAATAGGATGAAACAGCAATCAGGAGGTAATTAACTGGAAATATCTTCGCTAGCCAGTTACGACATAGTTCAAGCTTTCTGCGAAAACACTTGCATTAACGCTTGTATTAGTGATACAGTCCAAACACTGACACCCATTTGCCGTTAGTGATATACGTTTCATAATTAAATTTCGTTTTGTGTTATGCCATTTACAGTAGTTAAATCACTAATATTGTTCTGATAATTATTTTACGACGAAAGAAAATTAGCTGATTAAAATTATTTTCAAGAGTAAAAAATTTTGCATTATAGTCCAGTCTTACAGTGACCAGAACAGGATCTCGATGAAAAGTTTTGGAGAAGTTCTGAAAATTAACTCTTTTATTCTTTTGAGGTGGTGATTATGGATTTCAACTTTTCTACATCGAATATTTCCGATAATTACAAAAATACTTAAAAAAATCATTGTTCTTCAGGGTTGTTGCTCATAACTTGGAAACGATGCATTTTTAGACTAACAACATTCAGGGTTCATATGAGTAGGAATAAATTCCATACAATTTTTATATTAATTATTTGAATTGTCTGGCCAATTATTTGGGAGCAAGCGCGCGTGGAAAGAATGAGCTGGAAAGCCATATTTGCCAACCGCCCTCTGTGCTTTTCTTTTTTGAATTCTCACTCACTCTTTTTAGTTTCATTCATTTCCCATCTATGTCTCCGTTTCGGCCTATGTGTTGCAAGCCCTTCACTAGACCTGGCGGGGGCTATTTTGTTTGCGCCGTCTCACCCTTCCCCCTACTGTTATCCACTACGAGCCCTAACTCGTTTTCACGACTCCTCGTTAGTTATCCTTGTACTAGCTGGTGGGGATTGGGGGAGGGGTGTGGGGCGGATTATAGTAAGTTGGAGAGTGTAAGTTCGGTGGCAGAAGTTAAATAAAAGGATTTAGAAACCTTCTGTAAAATAAGTTTGATAATGAAGGATGGGAAGGGTTGTCATCTCAAGAAGTAAACCTCAATAACACTTCATAAATAAATGCCGGAAACAGTGTACCAACGAAAAGTTGATTCTTAGCCATATAAAGACGGTTCAAAACGCCCATCTATACCTGCCTTCGCATTCACAAATAGTTGCTTTTTGTGTGGATCAGCGATAACACGGCAGTTGCTGAACGATCACTCACGTTTGCTGCCGAAGGCATTAGGCCCTATTACATGGATGTTCTATAGCGTCGCTGGATAATGTTGTGGACTTCCGTTTCTTTCTCCAAATTTAGTGTTTCCTTGGTTTCCCCAATTCTCTTAAGATAAATGTCGGGATGGGTACTTGTAAAGGACATTGCCAATTGCCTTGCGTATCTTTCTATGAATCCGTGCATCTTCTCAGTCTTTAATGACCCGAATCTAACTTCCTTTTTTGTATATGAATGAATTCTGGAAAGACAGACTTCATCGTACTTACACAGTTAATTAGTGTCTGTCACGCACATTAACTGAGACGCAGTCTTTAAACACGTGACTACCACATCACTACTGCCACAACATTCTCTGAACTTCTGCGTCAGTTTATGTTATCTATAACTATTTTAAGTGCCGCTAAGCAGCATGGAAGACAATAAATAAAACACTGGGACGTACATATTCATTTGCAAGTGGGCGTAGTATAATTCTTGAGAACGTACGCTTGTTGATTTGTACGTAAATAATGTTGACTCATTCATGCTGCAACCTGGTGAGATACTACCTGGTCTTTGAAATTTACTGGCAGATTAAAATTGTGTGCCGTACCGAAACGCGAATTCGGAAAGTTTCCCTTTCGCGGACTCGAGCTCTACCAACTGAGCTACCCAAGCACGACCCACGCCCCATCCTCACAGATTTACTTCCCCAATACCTCCTCTCCTGTCCGCAGCTCGTGGTCTTGCGATAACGTTCTCGCTTCCTGCGCACGGGGTCCCGGGTGCGACTCCCGCCGGGGTCAAGGATTTTCCCTGCCTCGAGATGACTGGGTGTTGTTGTGTCGTCTTCATCATCATCTTTCATCCCCATTACGGTCAGAGGAAGACAATGGGAAACCACATGCGCTAGGACCTTGCCTAGTCGGCGGTGCGGGTCCCGCATCGCCCCCTACGCTCCTCGGAGTATGGGATCTCTTCATCGTCACCTCGTCTCCTATCTTTCGAACTTTACAGAAGTACTGGTGGAAGTACAGCTATGAACAGGTGTCGTGAGTCGTACTTGAGTGGCTCAGCTGGTAGAGCCCTTGAGGGCGAAAGGCAGAGGTCACGACCTCGAATCTCGGTCCGGTACACAGTTTCAATCAGCCAGGAAGTTTCATATCAGCACACACTTCGCTGCAGAATGAAAATCTCAGTCTGGTATCTGGTCTGTAGTATTTCCCGCTTTTTATCCGAGTTCTGGAATATTCTATTCAATTCTGATCCGATATCATGGGCTTGAATGAATTTTGGTGCCCTTCCTCTGTACAGATTGCTAATTTTTATTCTTATCAAGAAACAGAACGTAAATTTTTAATAAATGATTGCAGGCTTTCTCGGCTTATGCCAATGATAAAATCTTCTCGGGTGATCAGCTGAGTGGTGACGTCGTATTGTCGCAATGTTTCAATGAGTTTCATACCCAGATCTTCTGGCAAAGATCACCCGAGAAATCTTATCATCAATTTTTTATGATTCAACAACTATAATTATTTTACTGTGAAAGAAAACGACCGCCTGTTTTTAAAGCAAAGTAATTCCAAGCCATAGGCACATCCAGTGATTAAATGACAAGAGACTTAGTGCAGACGCCTACGAATATCAAATGGAGCCAGTGTCACTAAGCAGAAAATAATTCGAACAGTGTGGCATGCAAAAAGCGGGATAGTGGATAAACAGGAACTTTAAGTCGAATAGAATGGGAGAGGGAGAAAACTTGTGACGCCATGTTACCAACATAGCGGCCTTTTCGGAAGCCAATCCTCTTGGATGCAACTCTTAATTTTCAAATTGAAAAGGGATAACTTATCGAACAGACAGAGAATTACACAAAGAAAACCATGATGTCTTTCATTTGAGCGTACCTTTATTCATAAAGTGTTACGTCGCACTTTGTAGAGAACAAGGCAATTGTCGGTGAGAAAAGATGAAGGTTATGGGATGGGCTCGACGTGCTCTCCACATGTTTTAAGGTTGTTAACTCATTCCTCACGGAGTATAACTAACTCATACGCCGGAATCAAACTACAAACATCAACAATACGCTCCCTGAAATGTGCAAAGTTTCTGATCTTCACCGCATATACATGGTCTGAAATTGGGGAAACTCTACCGCATCTTAACGACCTATACTGGTGTGAACTGGATAATCCGGTATGCTCAGATAGCTAGCCCATAACGATGTGGGGCACCATCGTGCTGATAAAAAGTTGGGATGTGCTATCTCCAGACATCAACGACTGTAACACATCTTTGTATTACCACTACGGATCACTCTCTGCTGTTGGTCAACCCAGAATGAAGAGGGGCCCAAAAACATGATAACTCAATATTCCACAACAAAAACCATCTCTTTCCATGGGCCAAATATCTTCGGTGGATCCATGTAGTGAGGACTAACATACGGCTTATAAGTATCTATGATTTTGTTTATTTACCTCTCCAGCTCCATATGTAAACAGTACGTCATAGGGGAAATGACGGTTTCATCTAATTTGCGTGTCATCCATTCTACAAATTGAACCCGGCGATCTACACCGTCCTCGGTGACATGCTGTAGCATTTACATTTTTTAAAGGTGTCATTTATTTATGGTCCAAATTCTTATTACTATGCGGCTGACCTCAGTTGCCTGCGAGATGCGGCGTGTATTACGCTATCGAAACTGATTGAAAGGTGACAGAAGAGCGGTTGACGTAGCTTCATCCGCAGCCGTTATCAATCGTAGAATTTTCGGTTTGCCTGTGACAGAGCCCGTTTCACGGAATTTCGCGAGATATTTCAGCACCGCACGATCGCGCTCGCGGTTTTATTGGCCCCTTTCGGTGTGAAAAATGCATGACCTAATTTGTTGGTTTGACTCGCTATGGTATCATAACCAGCGCCCTAAAGCCCATACATGTATTACAAAATTCATCCTTAAGCCTTTAAGTAAGTAGGCAAGTTAGTGAATAGTATATAAATAAATGAAACGACTGGATAAATCTCATAGGATTAATAATGTTCATAAAACCAGAGGATTTTAGTTTAACCAAATAAACATTTGTTCAATAATATTTACCCACGTGTGAATACCGACGTCACATAAATTGTGGATTCAAATGAAAAACGATGGAATAATACTTCAGTTGAAACATCCTTGAGAGGTCATGGTCAACAGATAAAACTATTTCCTCACGTTTTGTCTCCGACTGAGGAAGGCATGTTCAGAGATAAAATGGCAATTCTGAAGATGCCTCCCACAGTTGGAAACGAAACATCCGGGAATAAATAGTTTTACCTATTGACTACGGGCCTTCAGCCCGGAACTTTTAAGTAAAGTAAACACCGACCTTGACTCGTACAGTGTATGATTAATTAAACAATAATTAATTTATTTAGTGCGAGCAGAGCATCGAGAAAAGACACATTTGCGAACAAAGATCATTTAGCTGCAAATTAATTCACCAAAATCGACAGCAAACAAAGTTAAGTTCAAAAAATCGTGCAAAATCACCGAAAACAAACTCAAATAATCCAATTCCAATGACAAGTTAAAATACGTAATACGCGCAGCTGCTTGGCCGCACAACACTCTCAACAGAATCACCAGGACTGATCGCCCAAAGCACAATGACAGCCGACAAGCAAAAGACCAGCAAAATACCACGCCCTTAAATACTTTCTGTGTCAATACACGTTACTCAGTCCATGCTACATACGTAAATAAGGATCACTATTTACACGAGTGTGTACTGAAAAGTACTACCTCCGAAAAAAATTTATGTGAAAACTCTTAAAGCCTTTTAAATACAACAAACGTTTTTAATATTCTTTATTTTTATTCTACATGTCTGCATACTTATTTCTCAACGTAGTCGCCTTGGTGATGAACACATGTCCCCTAACGAGAGACCAATTTGTTTATACCGTCACTGTAGTGTGTGTGACTTCGTTAACGGAGCCACAACCTCACCTCTGCCTGCACCGCTGTAAGTAGAGGTGACAAAAGTCACAGATTAGTGACACGTACATATGCAGATGGCGGTAGTGTCACGTACATAAGACTTAAAAAGGGCATCGCATTGGCGGAACTGTCATTTGTACTTACAAGGGAACCTCCCCATCGCACCCCCCTCAAATTTAGTTATAAGTTGGCACAGTGGATAGGCCTTGATAAACTGAAAACAGATCAATCGAGAAAACAGGAAGACGTTGTGTGGAACTGTGAAAAAATAAGCAAAATATACGAACTCAGTAGTCGATGGGCCGCATAAGCAACATCATGGACAATGTGAGCTCAAGAGCGCCGTGGTCTCGTGGTAGCGTGAGCAGCTATAGAACGAGAGGTCCTTGGTTCAAGTCTTCCCTCTAGTGAGAATTTTACTTTCTTTATTTTTGCCTAGTTATCTGTCGGTTCGTTCATTGACGTCTCTGTTCACTGTAATAAGTTTAGTGTCTGTGTTTTGCGACCGCATCGCAAAACTGTGCGATTAGTAGACGAAAGGACGTGCCTCTCCAATGGGAATCGAAAACATTTGATCGCAAGGTCATAGGTCAACCGATTCCTCCACAGGAAAACACATCTGATATATTCTATACGACATGTGCGTCACATGACAGGAATATGTTGTCGATCCACCTAACTTGTACACTTGGCGAATGGGTAAAAAGATTCTTCTACCTTGCCCGATTTAGGTTTTCTTTGGATGTGATAATCACTCCCAAAAAAGTGATGAAAACACAAGAGTTTGTCACATAAACTGAAAATAAAAAAATTAAAATTATCACTCGAGGGAAGATTTGAACTAAGAACCTTTCGTTCCGCAGCTGCTCACGTTACCACGAGACCACGGCGCTCCTGAGCCCTTAGTGTCCTTGATATTGCCTATCTTCCCATGAACTACTCAGTTTGTATATTTTGCTTATTTTTTCACAGTTCCACACAACTTCTTCCTGTTTTCTCAATTGATCTGTGTTCAGTTTTTCAAGGCCTATCCACTGTGCCAACTTATAACTAAATCTGAGGAGGGTGCGATGGGGAGGTTCCCTTGTTAGGTGATTCATATGAAAAGGTTTCCGACGTGATTGTGGCTGCACGACGGGAATTAAGACTTCCAACGCAGCATGGTAGTTAGAGCTAGACGCATGGGACATTCCATTTCGGAATTCGTTAGGCTATTCAGTATTCCGAGATCCACAGTGTCAAGAGTGTGCCGAGAACACCGAATTTCACCACGGACACTGGCCGACGGCATTCACTTATCGACCGAGGACAGCGGCGTTTGCGTAGAGTTGTCAGTGCTAACAGCCAAGCAACTCTGCCTGAAATAACCACAGAAATCAGTGTAGGACATACAACACACGTATCCGTTAGGACAGTGCGGCGAAATTTGACTATGGCAGCAGTGCTTTTGCTAACAACACGACATCGTCTGCAGTGCCTCTCCTGGGCTCGGGGCTATACGAGGTGTGGCTAGAAAAAAACCGGACTAGTACTGGTGAAACAATAAAACGAATGCAATAAGGCTGAAAGTCGCGTGGCCTGTCACGTGACTCTCGCTCCGCCTACTGCTCGAGTTTCATCTGCCTCCAGCACTCAGTCTGCCCCTGGTGTCTGTTTTCAGTAGTTGACGTTTTGTCTGTGCGTCGGAAAATGTTGAGTGTACAGAAAGAACAGCGTGTTAACATCAAATTTTGTTTCAAACTAGGAAAATCTGCAAGTGAAACGTTTGTAATGTTACAACAAGTGTACGGCGATGATTGTTTATCGCGAACACAAGTGTTTGAGTGGTTTAAACGATTTAAAGATGGCCGCGAAGACACCAGTGATGACACTCGCACTGGCAGACCATTGTCAGCAAAAACTGATGCAAACATTGAAAAAATCGGTAAACTTGTTCGACAAGATCGCCGTTTAACAATCAGAGCAGTGTCTGAGTTAACAGGAGTTGACAAGGAAAGTGTTAGGCAGATTCTTCATGAAAGTTTCAACATGAACAAAGTGTGTTCAAAAATGGTTCCAAAGTGTCTCACAATTGAACAGAAGGAACGCCGAAGAATGATTTGTTCTGACATCCTGGAAAACATTGAAAGTGATCCCACCTTCTTACAAAATGTTATTACTTGCGATGAATCGTGGTTTTTTACTTACGATCCCGAAACTAAACGCCAATCGATGCATTGGAAAACTCCTGGTTCTCCACGACAAAAAAAAGCACGAATGTCAAAATCGAAATTCAAGGCAATGATGATTGTTTTTTTTTTTTTTGACATCAAAGGTATTGTGCACATTGATTGGGTACCAGAGAGACACACAGTGAATCAGCATTACTACATTAGCGTCCTGGCTGCCCTACGTGAGCGAGTACGGAGAAAACGGAACGATTTGTGGAGAAAAAAGTCATGGATCCTTCACCAAGACGATGCCCCAGCTCACAGTGCGTTGTCAGTGAAGACGTTTTTGGCAAAACACAACATTCCCATCTTAGATCATCCACCCTACTCACCTGATTTGGCCCCCTGTGACTTTTTTCTTTTCCCTGAAGTCAAGTCAGCTTTGAAAGGAACTAGATTTGAGACTGTTGAAGCAGTAAAAGAAAAAGCGACGGAAGTAATGTATGGACTTACCGAAAATGATCTGCAGCATTGCTATGAACAGTGGAAAATTCGTATGGAGCGGTGTAGAGACCGAGGAGGAGAGTACATTGAAGGAGATAACATGAAATTGTAAATAATTGTAAATAAATGTTTTTTCCAGCATCAGTCCGGTTTTTTTCTAGCCGCACCTCGTATCTGTTGAACCCTAGACGACTCGAAAACCGTGTCCTGGTCAGATGAGACCAGATGGTAGGGTTCGAGTGTGGCGTAGGTCCCACGAAACCATGGACCCACCTTCTCAACAAGGCGCTATAGAAGCTGGTAGTGTCTTCATAATGGAGTGGTCTGTGTTTACACAGAATGGACTGGGTCCTCTGGTCAAACCGAAACAATTATTGACTTGAAATTGTTATTTTCGGCTACTTGTTCCCAAACAACTGTGGAGTTTTTACAGAGGACAGTGTGCCGAGTTACTGGGCCACAATTCTTTGCGATTGGTTTGAAGAACACTCTGGACGATTCGTGCTAATGATTTGGCCGCCCAGATCGCCCTACATGAATCCCATCGAAAATTTACGGGACATAATAGACAGGTCAGTTCGTACAGAAAACCTAGCACCGGCAATACTTTTGAAATTATGAATGCCTATAAGGCAGCAAGGCTTAATATTTCTGCAGGGGACGTCAAACGACTTGTTGAGTCCATGTCACGTCGAGATGCTGCACTACGACCAACGGGAGGAGTTCCGATACGAAGTTAGGAGGTATCCCATGACTTTTGTCACCCCAGAGTATAAGCAGCCCAATATCTGCCTCCAGGATTCATTCACTCACTGGTTGTTGTCAACAGTGTGTGTCACCAACTGTGAACATGGCAGTGCCGCACTTCGCGATAGATTCTGTTGGTCGGTCGCTGTGGCCGAGCGGTTCTAGGCGCTTCAGTCCGAAACCGCGCTGCTGCTACGGTCGCAGGTTCGAATCCTGCCTCGGGCATGGATGTGTGTGACGTCCTTAGGTTAGTTAGATTTAAGTAGTTCTAAGTCTACGGGACTGATGACCTCAGATGTTAAGTCCCATAGTGCTTAGAGCCATTTGAAGATTTCGTTGTCCTTTAAGCAGCAGTTGTGTACGTGAGCTCCAGATGGTTGTGTAAGGACACCCTTTGAGGGACTGCAACAAACTTCAAGATCGCACTTCACTAGATGTGTTACAAAGTGAATTTTCGTGTGAACTGCAAGTAATTGAATGCCGCATCCGTTTGGGCCTGTAGCTGAATGCCTCATCCGTTTCGTTCTAGCAAGTCTCGTGTTTCGCTCATATTCTAAATTCGTGTGATAACTGGAATACTAAAGCCTCCCATTTTTTGGCGAACTAAATTGTCTTTTGAAGTATTCAAACAATATGTCGAAGAAAAGGAATTTATAGATAGTGGAGCTTTGAACAGCTTTAGATTCTGAACTGTGCCGATTGCTGAGGAGATTACTAACGTTTATGTGATCTATCTGCAAGTTGTGCGTGTGAAATAATAAGATTTTTGAATATATACATAATTATTGTAAACCGTAAACATTTAATTACTTTTGAATACATTGTGGGAGTGAACAGTGATCAAAGTGTTACAAATATTTACTATCAAAAACAGTCTTGATCACAATTTATTTATTACGGTGACCGGTTTCGACCACTACTGTGGTCATCTTCAGACCAATTAGTAAGGACCTCCTTGTGCTGGAGAATTGAGTAGTGATTCTCCAGCAGAAGGAGGTCCTTACTCATTGGTCTGAGGATGACCACAGTAGTGGTCGAAACCGGTCACCGAAATAAATAAATTGTGATCAAGAATGTTTTTATAGTAAATATTCGTAAACATTTAATTTTTCGTCCTTACTTCCTCACTTCCTCAAAGTAGTTATTAGGAATTTATTTTGTGGCCACGGTGAGCTGAAATATGTACAAGCAAACTGAAAATTACGAGTAACACGCGTAAGACTATTTGCTGGTGGCACATTTAAGTAATTTACAGGTCCTTATGGCGTGGATAACACCACTGTAGGAAAATGATTTGCAAAACCCAGTTCTCCACAGTTGGCACATTTTCGTATCAACTTTCAATAAATTCGTATGTAATTTCTTCCATATTTTTTCACGTCATAACCACAATCATGTGCATATTTTTGGATCAGGGTCGCCAATGAAACACAGTACTAACCACTTAAAACACGATTGTTATGGACACCAATGGGCTAACAGAACGGAAGGAACTGCCTCTCTGATGGAGAGTGCTGCTATTTACACACACATCGCCTATCCAGAATATTACACTGTCCAGTCACATTATTGTGAAAAAATGTCAAAAGCCTGAATAACTGCCTTTTGCAGCATAAACCACTGCGATGTTTGCAGGAAAAGAATCGATGAAGTTTTGGAAGGTACAGACAAGGATGTGGAGTCATGCAGACTCCAGTGCCGTGGTCAGCTGCGTTAGGTTTCTCGGTTGATGATCCATGGCACGAACAGCCAGATCCAGGTGCTCCCACAGGTTCTCGATTGGTTTAAATTCGGGGAGTTTTATGGCCACTGGAGAACGGGAAACTCATCCTGATGCTCTTCGAACCACGCACATACACTACGGGCTGTGTGACACGTTGCATTGTCCTGCTGGTAGATGTCATCGTGCTGAGGCGAAAAAGAACTACATATAGGAGCAGACGTCGTCCCCAAGGATAGATGCGTACTTGTGTTCATCCAGTGTGCCTTCCAGAATAATAAGATCACACAGGAAATGCTACGAAAGCATTCCCCAGACGATATGACGTCTATTTGCGGCACTGGCGTACTAATTCCGGTCGTCGTCACCGATGAACAGCAGTCAAATGTTCAAATGTGTGTGAAATCTTATGGGACTTAACTGCTAAGGTCATCAGTCCCTACGATTACACACTACTTAACCTAAATTATCCTAAGGACAAACACACACACCCATACCCGAACCTCCGCCGGTACCAGCCGCACAGTCCATGACTGCAGCGCCTTGGACTGCTCGGCTAGCCCCGCGCGGCGAACAGCAGTCAGAATGGATATATGAACATGGTGCCTGCTGCAGAGGCCCATACGCAGCAACGACAGCTGAACGGTCGTTGAGGAGACACTGTTGGTAGCCAGTTGGTTCGTCTGCGCGGTCAGTTACACAACAGTTGCACGTCTGTTCAACCGTACACATCTCAGTAATAGTCGTTCACCCTGCCACCTATGGCTTGTGGTGCACCACATTTGCCTCGGCACCGGTTTTGGATAGCACCATTTTGCACAGTATACTTTAACCACTGTGGCACGCGAACATTTTACAAACTTTTTCGTTTAGGAAATGCTTCCACCCTTGGCCGGAAAAGTCAATGATCCTGCCTTTTCGACGTCAGCTAAGTCGCTCTTTTTCCACGTTACAACTGTCCCTCAGACACTTTTAATATACCCTCCACTGCTAGTGCTGCCACCTGCCGTTTGTGAGTAGTCATTCAAAGTTGACTTCAAACATTGGTGGCCTTCATATTAATGTGACTGGACCGTGTATAACAGTGCCAAGGGTGGTTGACTCCTGTGTCATTGTTTACATTGCCATTTACAATGGTTATTTGTGGGTTGTGATTCACTGCTGAAGATGGATGAGGTGTGCAGCCCAATAAGGTCCGATCAGAGTTACAATAACTTCTTTAATGCCGCTTATTCACATTGGGTTGGAGCTGCAAGTAACGATGGTTGGCGAGGAGAATATCAGGGCGTTTTCCAGTGCGTCGGTGGCTGACCGCGCTCCCTGCTGCTGCTGTATCAGTGGATTCTTAGATTCCCCAGCCGTGGCCGTTTGCCACACTCCGGTGCCCAGAGTGCAGAAGTCTTCTGTTGGAACGCCGAAGAGGGCAGGGACGGCAGGACACTCAAGTCGTACTCCCTGGACAGGGCAAAGTGCGGAGCAGCCTTGGCTTCCAGACCCTAAGGCAACAAATAGTGACACGTGTCCCGACGGTGGTAGATGCGTCCTCGTCCTCGTCATAGCACTGAGCCACGAAGGCTTCATGTCACATAACTACCTGGTTGTTCAAATGCCGACTGACTGGTTCACGTGGGCTTAAACGCTGCTGCTTCCCGCTGAGTATGCAATAGTCGAGGCATTTGTGTGTCGCTCCAAATTATCGGAAGTAGAGGCAATGACCGGCTGTCATAGCCGGCTGTGGCTCGGGCTATAGTACTTCCTGGTGGCTGGCCTGCTTTCGGCACACAGTTGGCTGTGATGAGGAGGAAGTGTTGGTCCACTCAGCATGCGGATCGCTGACCGACGCTTGGCTGCTTCCATTACCTCCTTTCCATATCTGGCTCCAAGTCCCATTATAACTATTCGCTTTATAATCTACCCCTCTACGGAAAAATATTTGCCCTCGGATTATGCTGCAACATACACACTGGTTTATTTAGGTGTCTCACACATCACATTTACACCTTCACTTCATGCACCATTTTGTCTTTCATTATTTACACTTTCTGTCCAACTTCCCTATCACTTGGACCTCACACAGGTCTTTGTTCACGGTTCACTTTGACCTTCTTCAAACTGCTTCATGTTGGTGTCGTATATGGCTGGTTTAAATCCATAGATTAAAGGTTGGCAGGGATGGGTTTCGGGCTATTTTTCACTTGAATTGGTAGTATACGTTTCTTATTACTGCTAAAATCATACTGGCAGCTGGGATTGAGGCTCCTATCGTTACTAGATGTTAATGACGTACAGTACAGTACTTTTGTGTATGGTCTAAACGGTGACCCACTGATATGCGACCACTTTTCAGAGCTAACATTTGATCTACAGAGACAGAGTTATGTCTAAAGTCTGTATTCTGCGGCTAGAATTTCGACGCAGAGTGATATTTCCTTTTATGGTGTAAGGTCATCGGAAGGTCGGTCCCGGTGTATCACAGCTCCTGACCTTGTAGTTCTATTCACAGTGCGCCACTTTGACAACCTTGTTTGTAAGAAGAACATATAATGACTGTTTTGTTTGCTACGGAGTTTAACCAGTGTAGACCTACTCTCCTGAAAAATTCTCCTTTGTATGTAATTATTTCTTTCCGGCATTCTGTCTCCGATTTCTGGGGGTAAAACAAGATAAACTCACTTGACCTGGGACCGATGTATACCTGTTTTCAAGATCCGACAGTCTGTGTCGGGATATCCTCTTCTTCATCGCAAGAGTTGACTGCAGCAGTTGATAATGTCGCTGAGTATCACTGAACATTCTGGTTATTTATCATGCGTTGTAATTTGTCAGATGTGTCTTTTAAAGGCCGAATTTCGTTCTGCAGTGCCCAAATATTTCAGTCTAACCTTAGGGTCCACTGATAATCTGACATTATCACATCCGGTTGTCATGCATACAAGACACCACGTGTTAGAGAAAGTAACTTGAGAGCTCCTGCCATCCTGCAACAGCATAGTAGAGTTATTATGATGAAGCTTCCCATGTTACTTTTCCTTTCCGTCCAGAGATCAATGCCTGGCTTTGGTACTGCTTCTTCTCGTTGTGGGGTAGAACCATGTTCCATAAAGGCAGAGGAAATCCTGTTGTTAGTCTGTTATTCTTCCTTGTGGCTTAAGTGCGTAGCGTTGTGTCGGCATAGTTACAGACCTGTGCTGCTTTTCTTGTTTAACTTTTCCTTCTTACACTTTTTCCCAGATATCCCCCCCCCCCCCCCAGTATTCTGAAGACGCTGCCAACAGTGGAGGTATCACCTCTATGGTTTCCTTAAAAGGACAAATGTGACTGACGAGACTTATCGACGAAGTTGGAAGTTGCAGTTTGACAGTAACAGGTAACATCATTTGTATCACCTGAAAGTGTCCCTGATAACGTGTCACAAACCTTTTTGTATTTCCTTTTGTTACATACAGGCAGGACATCATAACCAACTGATCTATGTGATGCTTAGGTAACATTGCTTTCTTATTGTGTATTTTGTCCAGTCATTCCAAAGCTTTGGTGTTCACCTCTTCCACCTGTTGCCAAATCTTTTTTAAACTTTTAGAGAAATTTTTCACTGACGAAATATCACTTCTTTGCGGAGGCTTACAAAGGTCGATGGGCGAAGCCATCTTCTGGCCAAAAAAAACCTCATAAGGGCATAGCCCTATGCTTTTGTGGTCTTTCGAATTATATACTCCCGTAACGTACAGAAATAGAGAGTCAGCCATTCTGATATGAGTTACTGTAGTAACTTAGAATTTTTGCAATCATATGATGGACTCTCCAGTCCACCCTTTGCCTGTGGGTCTAAAGCACTGGTCTGAAGCTTTTTAATTTCCAAAAAATAAACTCCAAACCTTGGTCAGTTATTATTGTTTCAGGCATTCTGAATTTTAATACGTACTGGTCAGCCACCGCGTATGCTACTGTTTCTGTCTGCTGATTTAGTATGGCTATCATAGAACCGGAACATAAGAAACGATTAATTATTGTTTCCTACTGGTGTTTACGCGACTGGCCAGTGGATATCCATTCCAGTCATTTGAAATGGCTTATCTACCTAGGGTAACCTTTTTAGCATAATACTTTAGCAACTGAATATAGCCCTTTGTGCACAAAGAATACAATTATTGATGTACGATCAACATCCTGTCTGTGTTAACCACCAGTAATGTTGCGCTTCTCTGCATTCCATTGGCCTTCGACTAGTATGTCTGGCTAAAATCAAGTGATTCGCTTGCCTCAGTACCTCATTTCGTAACTTTGATAATACTAATATTCGTAATACAGATCTCGTCTTTCTCCACAGCACTACATTTTCTGTGCAGAATAATGGCTGTCTGGAGAACTGCTGATAATCTGGGTCAGTGTTCTGTGCTTCGCTTCATTAATCCTCAGGTATGCAAGGGCATTCCACGGCACGTATTTTGTGGCTGAGATAGTCTGTCCTAATAACCAGTTGCGTATTGTATAATCAGTAATTACTTTAAAAAGTTATCAGTATAAATAACGTGGGAAATGAGTTGTTCCATATATTAAGGCAAGTACTTCTCATTCAGTTGCTGAGTAATCCTTTTCTGCTCTGTTAAGTTGTCTGGATGCATACGCTATGAGGTGGTCTTGTCCAACTATCTCCTGACTTCAAATGTACCAGGACAAAACTGCAAGAGTCACACAACACTATAAACTGTTTCAGGTAATCAGAAACGGCAAGAACAGGACTATACGTTCGTAAATCTTTTATTTCTAGATATTCTGCTGTACAGTTCGATGACCAATGAAATTTTATTCCTTTCTTCAATAATTAGTTGAGGTGTCTGGTAATTTCAGCAAATTCTGGAACGAATTTGCGATAAAAATTTGCGAGACTGAAAATGATTTTAATTCCTGTATTGTGGGTGTCAGAAAATTTTTTGTTGGATAACCAAGGTGTTGATTGGTAAATACACCATGTTAGCCGATTATATGGCCTAAGTAATAGACTACCTACAGAACGGAATGGCATTTTTCCAGACTAAGTGTTAACCATACTGCACATAAACGATCAAAAACTTCGCACAAACACGCTACATGCTGCTGGATATCTTTTGTGAACGCAGTTATATCATCAAAACAGACCACACTTTGCTTCCATATTATTCCTTGCAATACACCATTTACTAGTTGCCAAAAAGTAGCTTGGGCGCTTTTCATCCAAAAAGTCGTGCGGCAATATTGATAATGACCAAAGGGGATTGAAAATGTTGTTTTCAGACGTTCTTCCTGCACTACCTCTAATCGATTGTACTCACTTCCTAGGTGCACAGCTGTAAAATAATGACACTGGCCCAGGTTACCTAGTGTTTTTGTTATATTTGGCACAAGGTAGGCATCTGATATAGCTTTCTGGTTCAAACAACAACAGCCACATCATGCTTTTCTACCATCTGGTGATTTTTTGTGGGGGTGATGATAATGGCGCTTTTACTTGTTTCTATGAGCTCTTCTTAAAGTTGTTAACTTATAAACTCTACCATGTCAGGTTGTAGTTGCTGTGGGCCTCTGTATGGTTCTTATAGCCAGGCACTCCCCTTCTAGTGGTGATATAATGTTGAGTTAGTGGCACGACAGGCAAGGATCCAGGAGGATCAAAGGATTCTGTTAATTCTTCTAACAGTTTCTCTATGTCCTCCTTGTATAGTCCCTCTAGATTTGCTATTTTTCCCATTAATGCAGTCAGACTGACAGACTGTTCTAGTGTGATGTGAAATCCATGTCCAATTCGTCTTCATCTAACACATATAAATTAGCTGCAAGCAAATCACGTTAAAATTATCAGTACTACTTTGCCTCCTTTGATTTATTGCGCATGGGATAAACTACGCCATGCAAAACATTTCACTCTATCCAGTTCTTCATTTTCAGGCAAAAGTTCAACAATGCACAAAGAATTCACCAGCAGCTCAGCCCCTACATCAGCTCAGATTAAATAGGGACATGGTACGCAGTCTAGGTGGCCCACCCATTATCTTGGGTTTTCCTTATGGTATTAATGGTTTTCTGGCCATAGGGACAAGATGAAATGGCGCTCCATCTGGTTGCACTACGCGTCATTCCAAGTCAACTTTGGCGTGGTGTGCTACTGGGAAATTTAACCCAAGAGCCCCTACCGTTGAAGCTTCGTAATCATCAAGAAGTAATTCAGTTTCCTTGAACATAAAGCCCGATCGTCGATCTGCACCTCTGGACAGTAGTATTATTTCATATGGAGGACATGAAATACGTCTCTGCGCTATTGTCTTCTTGATGAAGGGTCATAGTCCTCGACTTCATATGTGACGTCTGACATGTGACGAAGTACACGATATGGCCGAAAGAAGAATTTTAGTTACTTTTCCGATAGTCCCACAGTCCCTATGTATCTCATTGTCCGGCCGGTATAGCGCTCTCAGTTGTTTTCGTGTGCGTCCAGGTACGTATGCAGCCCATCTGTCCTGCTTCTTCGGCCCTGGTGATGAAGTGTATCACGTGGTCATCCTGGGTAATGACTAGTTAAAGTCGCGTGTGTATACATTGTCATTTCAGCCTCGTGACTGGGAAGCGGAAGGAACAGTGTAAGCCTGTAGTGCCTTCCTTCACTGTGTTGTATACGAATGTCATAATGGGCAGCATTGTACCACACTTATATTGTTGGACATCAGCGTACATCGAGAGCACGTCGGCCAACATAATATTAAGGCATCTTTTAAGGCCATTTGTCTGTTGATGGTAGGCAGCTGTCAGCCTGAGAGTAATGTCACAACCTAAAATTATCTCTGATACTACTCCCGGACTGCCTCCATAGCGTTGCTACCTTCAGTGCGGAAAGAGCTAGGTTCGATTTCCAGTACCTCCCCAGATTTTTTCTGAGATACGGAGGTCTTGTACACGATCCACTCAGCCTTTTTGGGGCCAAATAAGGAGCTGCTTGAACAAAGAAGCAATAGAATCATCATGATTCATCTAATGGTAATAAAATCTGGACGGACTGGCGACATGCTGATCACATGTCTCACGATCATAGATCGATCTTCGTACTGTCTTGTAGTTAGCAGTTGGCTAGTCAGAACAGGCCTAAGGCCTAATCCCTGAGTGGTTTTTACGTTTATGTTCTACTAGTGTCCGCTGGAAAACTTTTTCACGATAAGAGATCATCATACATGGTGCTCTGTGGTTCAAAATGATGTCTTCCACAAGGAACCTAGCAAATTTGAGGAGTTTCAGCCATCAGCACAGCTTCGGTGCCAGCATAGCGATTTAGGTAGTCAGTGCAGACTATTATCCACTGATTCCCACTTGTCGACTTCGAGAACCTCCACAAGAGGTCGATTTCAGTCCGGTTGAATGGCAGTATTGGTATCAGATGCCACAGAGGCCATCGTGAAATGTGCTTTGGTCGCAGGCATTCCAAACAGTAGTCCACAGCGTCTATTGGATCGACAGAGGCCTGGCCAATGATACCTCTGTCTCATTCTCTCTGTGATGTTGAATAGTTCCAGGTGACCAGATGTTGGAGCATCGTCGAAATACTTCAGGACAGTTTTCCGTAGATGAGCTGGAATTGTGAGAATCCATTTCCACCTCATTGGATCATAGTTCCTCTTATACAATGTTCCTTTTAGTAATTGGAATTCTTCTTTGGTCGGTCCCTCCTCCTTTAAGGCTTGTATGGTTTTCAGCAGTGCTGGATCCTCCCTCTGTTGAGCAGCAATGTCATTTAGCACAGCGATAACTGAGATTTCACATACGCTATTGTGTTCCACCAAAGGATTCCTTGAAAGTCAATCAGTTTTCACGTGTTTACGTCCGTTTTTGTATACCACTGTGACGTCGTAATCCTGAAGCCTCAGTGCCCATCTCGTCAGCCAACCTGATGGGTCCTTCAGGCTAGTGAGTCAGCATCGAGAATGGTGGTCCATCTCATTAGTGAATGGTTTGCCAAATAAATACAGCCAAAAAGTTGTGACTGTCCAAACAATTGCAAGACGCTCTTTCTCGGTTGTGGCTTATACATCTCGGACTTTGAGAGTACTCTGTAAGCATAAGCAATCACCTTTACAGCACCTTCCTGAATTTGCACTAGAACTTCACGTACCCTATAACCGTTATGTTCGATGTGAATATCTGTCTCTGCATTCTCATAATACGGTGCTAAGACTGGAGAAGATGTTAGCACCAGATAAATGACACCGAAATATTTTTCTTGCACCTCGATCCACGAAAATTTGTCGTTTCTCTGCAGTAGTTCTTGTAAGGGACGTGCCTTGGTACAGAATTTCTTTAAGAATCACCAGTAGTACGAGCCCATTCCCAGAAAACTTCTCACATCACGTATGTGCCGAGGAGTCAGCAAATCTGACACTGCTCTCGTTTTCTCAGGATCGGAATGGAATCCAATTAGGTGCCCCTAGATTTTATATTTCTTGGGCGATGAAGAGGCAATTTTTAGGAATCAGGTGGAGACCTGCAGTCTGAGCACACTTCAAAAAGATTAGATGTTCTTCAAATGTCATCGAAAAAATTACAATGTCATCCAGATAGTGAAGATACATCATCCATTTAAGGTGTCGGAGTAGGCTGTTCATCACACGTTCGCAGGTTGTTATAGTGTTACGCAATCCAAACGGCATAACTTTAAACTCACAGACGCAAACAGATGGTGTGAAGGCAGCCTGGTCAACATCGTCAGCCGCCATTTGCCAGTAACCTGTCTGCATGCCCGTAATTGAAAAATACATTGCTACTTTCAGGCAGTCTATGATGCTCTTAATCCACGGCATTGGGTAGTATTTTCTTCGTGATTTTCTTCAGTTGTCAGTAGCAGACGCAGAAACGTCATGTGCAGTTCCTCCACAGGAGAGCACCAAGGACTCTCTGAAGGATCAGTGATGTCATCTTGATCTTCTCCACTTCAACCCAAATTGTGCACCGTTCAGCCGGCAACATGCTATACTAGTGCAACTTAATTGGTGGATGATACCCAGGGTTCATAATGTGTTTTACTATGGGATGATAAGTCTCTCTTTCCTCCAATACGCATTTGAAAGCGTCTGAAAATTGTGTAGAATGGCTAACACTCGCCAGCGTTGTTTCTTGGTCAGATCAGATCCTATCATTTCAAGAATAGCTTCCTCCGCTGCATTATCTGCAGTGACAGCGAAGCATGATTCTTCGTCGGTGACATAAAGCTGTCCATCCTTGGTTTGTTTTGCTTTTCCTGTGCATTCGCCTATAGGGATGAATTGTGGCTACTCTTGACAATTAGTGATCCAAAATCCTGCTTAATCAACTCCAATTCTTTTGCTCATGGTTGGTATATTGATTTCTTTTGTGAGCCTGAGTATTTTTTTGCAATCGACAAAAGTTTCACAGTTTAACTGGGTGTCTAGATTGATGATTGGAACTCGTCTCGTAGATGACAGTTGCATAACAACGTTCTAAGTGGTAAGCAGTTACCCAGAGCAGTCATTTTATGCGAGCTTGTTGTAATAGTTTTGTCAATCTGAAGCTCTGCTCTTCCACTGTCTGTGGCTTCTTGAGCTGCCTACAAGAAGTCCCAGCCGAGAATAAAGATATGACTAAATTCTGTTAAAACAACAAATTCGAAGGGCTGTGTTCTGCCATTGACAGTTATTCTTGCAACATGTTTTACTGTTGGCTGGATGTATTACACAGTTGTGACCTTAAACTTCACAATACCAAGGAGGGGAGGGTGGCTTCATGCCCACCTTCTGAAACTATTGTAATATAGTCAAGTATTTTATACTTTAAAATACCAGATAAATCTGTTGCTTTTAATTATTACCAGGTTCCGTAATTGTCCTAAATTCTGCAGTAGAACTTCACAGAAAAGTTTAAATTTTAGTATTGAATGTGACTTTTTACAGCAAATGTCATATTCATATTTTTTATTTATTTATTTATTGTTCCGTGGGACCAAATTAAGGAGAAGTCTCCATGGTCATGGAACGAGTCAATACATGAAATTATAACACGATATGAGAAACAAGATAAAATGAAATATAAAAAAAACATATTCAGGTGACAAGTCGTAAGTTTAAATAAAGAAAATCAACAATTAACACTGGAATTTGCTTAATTTTTTAGCTCTTCCAGGAGCTCCTCGACAGAATAGGAGGAGTGAGCCATGAGGAAACTCTTCAGTTTAGACTTAAAAGAGTTTGGGCTACTGCTAAGATTTTTGAGTTCTTGTGGTAGCTTATTGAAAATGGATGCAGCAGAATACAGCACTCCTTTCTGCACAAGAGTCAAGGAAGTGCATTCCACATGCAGATTGGATTTCTGCCTATTATTAACTGAGTGAAAGCTGCTAACTCTTGGGAATAGGCTAATATTGCTAACAACAAACGACATTAAAGAAAATATATACTGTGAGGGCAATGTCAGAATTCCCAGACTATTGAATAGGGGTCAACAAGAGGCTCTCGAACTTACAGCACATATAGCTGGAACAGCCCGTTTTTGAGCCAAAAGTACCCTTTTTGAATCAGAAGAATTACCCCAAAAAATAATACCATATGACATAAGCGTATGAAAATTTGCGAAGTAGACTACTCTTCGTGTTGAAGTGTCACTTATTTCAGATACTGTTCTAATGGTAAATAAAGCAGCATTTAGTTACTGAACAAGATCTTGGACATGGGCTTTCCACAACAGCTTACTATCTATCCGAACGCCTAGGGACTTGAACTGTTCCGTCTCGCTTATAATATGCCCATTCTGTCTGATCAGAATATCGGTTCTTGTTGAATTGTGAGATCAGGACCCTTTTTACACATCTTACATATCTTCAAAAAGTATGTCGTTAATGAAAATCAATGACAATTAACGGAAATTGAATTTTTTTAAACTTTTTCTGGTGGTCGTATCATTCCCTTTGGTGTGCACATTACGAAACATGTGCTGATATTGCTAAGATTGTGTTAAAATAAATTTTCATGTTGTGGACCCTACTTACACAGTAATACCTATTAAAAAGATTGTTGTTAATAAAAGTTAACAACAATTAACGATTTTTTTAATTTTTTGTGGTAGGAATAAGTACCCCACCCAACGGCTTGGTATTACCCGCAGTGGAAAATGCATTTGTATTGCTAGGGTTAAACACAATCGCTTTCGTATCACGGAACATAATCATCTTTATCTTGCGACGATAAGCATTTGACATTACAGAAAAAGAAGCCGATGAGTTGACTATGCCGGGACAGCTTCGGCTACGATGATGATGTGTATGTGATTGTAACTTGGTAACTCCAAGGAGAATTTTCATCTGTGGCGGCCCCACCTCCATAGATGGTCGCTTCACTTAGTTTTCCTGATTTCGGTGGCTAAGAGAGCGATTGGAATCTCTGTCCAGTGACGGGAGCAGTTATGGCCCGTTGGGGAGTGACTTCGTCCAGGGGACGGCGTTGGGCTTTGTTCCAAGGACGAGTATAACCGTCTGTAGATGACCAGCGCCAACAGGACTGTCGTGAAAGTTGACGTCTTGAGGCGTAATAATCGTCGAACACTCGTCTTCTTTCTCTGCAGTAGCACCTAACGTGTCCACGATTTCCACAGTGGAAACATACTGGCGTGTTGTTCTCTAACCTCCAAACGCCTATTCTTTTACGGGACCTTATATTTGGCGGAGGCTTTAGTTGTACCTTCGTTGCTCGGATGCTGCGTCGTCATTTGACGGCTGCAGCATAAGTCCGTGTTGGCCGTATCCATTCTTCATGGCGCAGTCGACTGATGACGGAGACTGGTGGCACAGATCGATAGCCTGCACTTCTTTTCCATTACCGCCTGACGTATGAGGTCGACATCCATAGCTGCTCTCTCTTGCTTACTCGGCGCGACAGCTCTGGCTGCCATGAACTGCTGTATCTCTTCTCTAGTACCTGGCATATAAAAAGAACGAGGTCATGGTGGTCCATAGAGATCACATGCTGGAGTCGGTCATATTTCTTCTGTCCGATTCGTTTCTGTAGCATTTCCTCTATACGCTGGCACCACTTGATGAATTCCTCTCTCGTTGAGACTTCCTTTACCAGAAGAGCTGTGTACATGTCCTCTGCGACTCTTTTCATCAATTTTGAGATTTTATGGGTTTCTGTCATATTCTGATTCACAATGTGGCATAGGGCCAAAAAATTTTTCATGTAAGACCGTATCGTTTCCCCAAGACGCTTGCCCTGTTCTTTAATCGTTCTTCAGTTAACTGGACTGTCACCAAATATTTTCTTCACTTAGCCCTGGAACTATCCCAGTTGTTGAGCTTCTCTTCGCTGTTCTCGAACCACTTCATGGCTGTACCGTCTAAGTAAAAGCACACATTGTCCATACACATCTCACATCGGTCGAATCCTTTCAGACAACTCGGTGGGTTCTCACCAACGTTTCTGGAAAACGCTGATGGATGTGTATCTGACTTACTGCTGTTTTGAAATTCACTGATCTCCTGAATATACGGTCACTGGGAGTGATCTACAGCTTATATTCAGATTCCTGTCCACGTAGGGCATGGCTGTGCGTTATCTAAATGGTTCAAATGGCTCTGAGCACTATGGGACTTAACTTCTGAGGTCATCAGTCCCCTAGACGTAGAACTACTTAAACCTAACTAACCTAAGGACACACATCCATACCCGAGGCAGGATTCGAACCTGCGACCGTAGCGGTCACGCGGTTCCAGACTGTAGCGCCTAGAACCGCTCGGCCACTCCGGCCGGCTGCGTTATCTAATTGGACCTAAGGTGATGTAAAGGTTTTGAATACCTGACACCTCCATCTTATCTACAATCAGTTCCAAAACCGGATCCATTGTCATCACTGACGTTCAACACTTAGCGCTGAAAACAGGTTTATTATGAACATCAATGTATAGACAAAAAATGGTTCAAATGGCTCTGAGCACTATGGGACTTAACATCTATGGTCATCAGTCCCCTAGAACTTAGAACTACTTAAACCTAACTAACCTAAGGACATCACACAGCACCCAGCCATCACGAGGCAGAGAAAATCCCTGACCCCGCCGGGAATCGAACCCGGGAACCCGGGCGTGGGAAGCGAGAACGCTACCGCACGACCACGAGATGCGGGCATGTATAGACAAAACAACCTCCTGGGCGAAGAGTGCTGCTGTCTATACAAACATAGAATAATCTAGAATACACAAACATTAGAAATTACATGAACGTCTCAGGAATGGAAAGTACTAAACAACAAACATTTATGGGAGACTGGACTTGAACTATCGACCCGCAGGAGACCAGTCAGTGACGTTAATGGCAATTCCGTACTACATACAACACAGCTTGCCTCAGTGTATGAATGATGTGAAAAATAGATTCTGGTGGCGTTTGCTTTCATTTGACACTTCATATGATCAGATCGCTGTAGTGGTTGTTATTAATTTTATTATCTATTTTAATCAAAACCAATTGTAACTTTCTTAATATTTACCTTAGAATCCTGCTTGAAACAGAAATCATCTCTCGCCCCTGGTTTTCGGGTGTATTTGGTTTTAATGTATCAGATTCGTGGGGTTTGTAACGTTGTTTCGTTGAAATTATATTCATATTTCATTTCGTCGCCATCTTAGCTGCCACTGAGTCGTCTCCAGCCTTCAGCAGAGCACGCACGCTCAGCTCTCGGGACAATCTTTTCATCAGGTGTCAAGCCACGACCCCACGAGCCTTCCTGCATTCCTCATGCAGTCGTACGATTCCCGTGAGCAGCTAAAGCACGCTTCAATGTCTCTCGCTCCGCGAGCCGACTTTTCGGAACGTCACAACCACATTGTGGGTAATAGGTAGTCTATCTGTGCAACGTGGGTTGAAATGCTCTGTGATAATATTGGTGTGTCTGTCCCCTGACATCATGACGATCTGAATGCGTTCCGCTTGTATTAACTCCATCAGCTTTTACGTAATGAATAAATATGCCGACATGGAAAGCACCATTTTTTTTATAGTGTAATTTTCTGTCTATCCGAAATGACACATGACCCCATTTCCGTGTCAAAATTAAGAGTTGCGTCCTGGACGGTGGCTTCCCAAATGACCGCCATGTTGGTAACATAGCCTTACAGATTCACTTTAAATTTCTGTTTTTCCACCTGTTTTTGGTTTTAGAAGGGTGGTTCCACACCTATGGAACACCCTGAACTATCATTTGAGCATGAAAACTGTTTATTATAATATCCAAAGCATGGGCACAGTTTGCAGGTGTTATAATAGCGTAGTCATGGTGTATGTTTCAATTTTTCTGCAGTAGATAGGGAGAAAAATTAGGGTTTAACACGCCGTCGATGACGAGGTCATTCGAGGCGGAACACGAAGTCGGATTGGGGAAGGCACAGTAAGAAAGTCGATCGTTTCATGTCCAAATGAATCATCTCAGCATTTACCCTAAGCGGTTTTATTGGACGGTCGGAGAGAGATTTGAACCGCTATTCTCCCGAATGAGAGTCCATTATCTTTGCCAGTGCGCTTCAGCAGCAGTTATCATGGGATATACCATATAAATCGGTGGAAACTACTATCGAACATTAAGGCAAAGCCGGACTGAAGGGGTTTGGTATGATTGCTTACAAGCATTGTAGACTAACTGAGTACCTTGAGTTACCCAGGTATGTATTCATTCCAGGTTTATTAGCCAATCTCCGCCTTTCCTCTCTTGCTGTTCATCCCTTCTGCCCTCGTCTCTGTCCCTCTCCTTCTCCCCTCTCTCTATACACCTCCTCCCTCCCCACCCCCCACCCCCACTCTCTGTCCATCTCCTTCTCCTCTCTCTGTCAATCTCCTCTTCATTCTTTTATCTGTCCATTTCCTCTCTTCCCCCCTCCCCCTCCGGTTTTGTCTATCTCCCTCCCTCATATGTGTCCACGTCCTCTTTCCTCTTCTGTCTCTTCATCTCTTTCACCTGTTTCTCTCTCCAGATTATCACCCCCACCCCAGTAGTAGGTTGCTGATTCTTACTCCCACAGTATTTCATTCCAGATAGTAAGTTATATGTATATGGTTTTAGGAGGAGCTTTCTAACCGAAGCTTTGCCTGCATACACATATGTTATATATATATTTCACACATATTTGTACATATATTTCACCTGTATTCTAACAAATTTCACCCTGCAGTTTCGTTTTCACGTCGCTCAATGCGTCGTATAATGATATAATTTTGTAGGTACATTCAGCGGCATATCTGGATACTGAATGCGATATGAGACGCGAATAAAGTTAGTAGGGAAGAAGTAATACATTAAAACTTCATTCCTAATGCTACAGTTTTACCACAAATACAGCGAAAATGTAGTAAACGATAAACTTTTACCCCTTTCACCATTTTGTAAGAGTTATCAGCGTGTAAAGATTTTGTTAAGGCTTGAAATTATATATATTTGTTGCAAGTCACTAAGTTCTCTCATTCTCAAATAGTGGATGAATAAAGTCTGAGTGTTTGTGCATAGCCGGCTACACTTTTTTTTCAGCCCCCAGTCCCACCCCTTTGATCGGTAGGTGATTCTTAGCCCCAGAGAGATTCTTTCTAGACAGTAAGTGACATGTGTACTAAGTTTGGTTGAAATGATTCCAGTGGCTTAGGAGGAGATATGGAACATACATACATACACATATTTTTATAATAAGGGGCACCAAGAGTATAAGTGCAGATACTGTGATTCTTCGTACCTTAACATATAATCACTTCAGTGTGTTAGTTGTTTTTCGTCTGCGTCTAAGAGTCTCACTGCAAACACGGCACATGATTTACTACCTGATGTTTTTTACACAGTTGTAACTGCACCACTATGCAGACTACACCTGTCAGTATAGACTGTTTTGTGTCCATGTATCCATACTTCAGTACCAGACCGGCTGCCCAGGGGTAAATAAACAGTAATGGCTTGCTCTTACTCTTGTCACATGTACTTCCAGAAACTAACAAATCTGTCCTCAGTTTCCAATAAAAATATCGGAATATATACCCAGAACACCCCATGTATATGGATTAGTCTAATACAGCTTTTTAGTAAGGACTGTCAATGTGTCAAATGTTTTTTTTAGAAACTGCTTATACAATGTGATCCCCAACAGTAATGTTCTTTGGTGTGTTCTCCCACGCTTCGTATGAAATTTGACAGAAACCTCTCTAAGATAGTGACAGGGCAGTAACAGTAGACTATGATGCTGGGTTATGTCTCCCTAAATTTTTGCGAGAATTAAAGAAAACAGACAGTGTAGATTGGCATAGTAGCTTTTTAACATAACAGTACACCTGCACACATACTAGCAGAAACCCAAGTAATCTTGAAGTGCACCAAATTAAGGCACTTTAACATCCTCATTGCTTAAGTTCAGTACACTATCCCCTCATCAGTAAAATCATCAGCACATATACTCCTGACAACCAGCATCTATGATTAGTTGGTTCTTGTCAGTGGTGTCAAATTGTCAAACGTCGGCGATTTCAAGCCACAATGACACAAGTGGAATTTTACGTGGGTATCGCCTCATGACGACACATTTAGTTTTCGTTGTACAATAATATCAAATTATATCAAACGAAGAAAAAAATACAGATTCGCAGTTTCTTTCGCTGAATCTCGAACGTCTTTAGCAGATGAGCAGCACAGTAGCGAGCCATGGGTGTGTACCAAGTTCACATTTCGACATTTCATTTTCTGCAGTATCTAATTTAGGTATTTAAGTAATTGTCCGTGAAACTCTTGTGAATCCCAACAGTCATGCTTGAAAGGAGATGAGCTGAAGTGTACTGCAGCGACAAAATTGGGCAGGTTACGAAGTCGCGGTGCTGCTTATACATCCCTAATGAGGATACATTGAGCTGATACATGAGAACACTGCTGCGCTGAACAGCTGTTTTTATGCTTAGTGAACTATTCTACAAGACAGATCTGGAAGTACAGTTCCAGCTCAGTCAGATGTCTCTCAGAAATTCTGCCAACGTAGAATTTTCATCAGTTTTAATACATCTAGTAGATCCAAAGAAAACATTTGTGTAAATCGTAAGTTGTTCTGAGTTACGTCTTTATTTTTCAACTTACCTGGCACTTATATTTTTTATAATGTTATAATTATTGTAAAAATGAAACTATCTGAAGACTCAAACGTACTAGAGGTCCGCGTTCATCCAATCCTTGGCTGTGGAGTTGGTTGTGCAACTCTTACTCTTGCATTTCTTGTACACTGCGTGTAACTATAGCGTTGAGGGATGTTTTGAAATTGTGCGCAGACTGCTGGACCCCCAGGGGGTCCACAACTCTTTTGTGGATATGTGCATGGCGAGCACGAGATCCCGAGCTTCTTTCCTTTCCCTATCACCGATCTTCCCCCCCCCCCCCTTCCATTCCCCTTCAACCTCTTTGGGAGTATGTTTTGCTCCTACATCCGGGAACAGAAGCTTCTGAATGTATGACATCGTATCTCTTCTTTTATCTCTATCATGGAAAGTCTCTGTCCTTACTTTTTCCTCTTTTCCTTGATTCTACTTTTTACCTTCTTCTCCACTGTGGCGTTTGAGAATTCTTTTCTTCTTTCCCTTTCTTTGTTCCTCCCTTTCTCTTTCTTTCCTCCCTGCGCGTGTCTGAAGGCCATCCAACGCGTTCCCACACGTAGCCGGTTACGGGGAAACGCATAATTCCCCGCCCTGGGTAGACAAGTAGGTCATGTACGTACCCCCTGGTAAAGGCCAGGCCCAGGATGGGTGATTACCCGAGCTGGTACCTTCCAAATGTGCCGATTGGCCCTCTGTCCGTTTCTCGGGAGGTGTGACCTGAGGTGTAGACAAAGACCTAAGGCGGGAGTGTCCTCAGAGAGAGCCCCCACTAGGAAGAAGCGCACCATCGGAGACGCCGGCAATAAGGGGAATACTTTCGCAATGGTTTCTTCTACTTCTACAGCTTCTGCCCACAAAAGAAAGCTAATGACTCTCAGCCACAGAAAATTCTTCACTCAGTGCCAAAGTTCCTAGTTGTTTCTCGGTCTGACGAAGGTCAAGACTTCTCAATAGTACATCATTTCATTATTCAGAAAGGTGTCGACGCAAATGCAGGTCCTGTAAACTCTTGTTCTCGGTTACAAAATGGCACCTTGTTGTTAGAAACAGACAGTGCCCTCCAGGCATAAAAATTGCTTCGAATTACACTGCTACACACTTTCTCTGTCCGAGTGGAAGCGCACCGCACGTTAAACTCATCGCGTGGGGTGGTTTATACCCGATCACTCGACGGATTATCAAATGAAGACATTCGAAATTACCTGTCTGATCAGAGAGTAACGGCTGTACATCGAGTAATGAAAAGGGTTGAAAAGTAATTGGTACAGACCCGCACTCTCTTCTTGACGTTTGACAGAGCTCAACTTCTATCGAACATTAAATCAGAATATGAGATAATTTCAGTTCGCCCTTACATCCCCAACCCTACGCATTGCTATCGGTGTAAGAGGTTTAATCATACCAGCCAGTCGTGTTCCAATATGGCCAAATCCGTTACCTGTGGCAGGGATGCCCATGAGGGTGATTGTCCACCCCCATCCACTCGCTGAATCAACTGTATGGGTGACCATGCTGCTACCTCTACAGATTGCCCTATTTTAAAGGAAGAACGAATTATTCAGGAAATCAGAGTGAAGGAGAAGGTGTCTACCTTTGTTGCTCGTAAGTTATTCGCCAGTAGAAAGCCCACTGCGCTCTCAGTGGGTAAATATAGTCACTGTCCTCGCCCCTCCTCGACCTATTAAGGTGGTAGCCTTTAGCGCCACGGTCGTCAGATCAGCCAGCCCCCAGATCGCCCGTTCCGCCTCCCAACTATCATCTGCTCACTCTAAGGCTCAACCTTCATTGGCTCCTGCTAAATCATGGACCCCAAAATCGAATGCCTGGACTTCCAAAAAAGAGCCTACGCATGAAGATGTTTTACGTACCCAGACCTCACAACCTTCCACTCCGCTTCCATCTCAACGTCCTGCTTCCAAGAAGGCTCATAAGAAACACAGTTCCTCTCCTTCTCCGCCTCGACGTGTCTCTTCTACAGCGCCACCCAGCGGTAGCTACCCTCGGCCGTCTTCCATGTCGCCGAGACGCACCGCTGGCGGCCGATCAACCAGCCGACGACTGGCGGCAGGAGCTGCTCCCGAACCCGAACAACCTATGGATCAGGATTTTCTGCCTTTGGCTGAATGCCGTTCCACGCCGTCAGCCACCTGCTCTCAGCAGTCGCTGAGTTGACGGCAACTGTGGTGAAATTTTTTCCTTTTTTCGTCCACCCAATGTCAGTTATCCATTGGAATATCCGCGGAATTCGCTCCAATCGGGATGAACTCTCGATCCTCTTACGATCCTACTCCCCTGTCATCTTCTGTCTACAGGAAACAAAGCTACATCCCCATGATCTTTGTCTTCCCTAGTTTCCAATCAGTCTGGTTTGATCTCCCCTCTCTTGCTGGCGTTCCAGCACATGGGGGACTTATGATTCTTCTCCATGATACTATCCATTATCACCCAATCCACTTACACAGTTCCTTCCAAGCTGTCGCTGTACATCTTTTCCTTTCTGGATTAACCTTCCATCTTTATACCATACACACTCCATCGTCCACACCAATGACAAGAGCCGATCTCCTTCATCTCCTTGGTCATCTCCCACCCCCCTATTTGGTGGTTGGGGACTTCAACGCCCCACACCCGCTTTGGGGATCTCCACGTCTTTATCAGAGAGGCTCCCTATTGATTGACCTCTTCCACCAAACGGATCTTGTTTGCCACAACGCTGGGCAACCTGCATTTTTTGTCTGCCTCCATGTCAACCTACTCTCATTTGGACCTTTCGGTCGGTACTGTTTGGCTAGCTCGGCGCTTTGAATGGTTCGCTCTTGCTGATACGCACTCGAGCGACCATCTTCCATGTGTGCTTCGATTACAGCCACTGCCATCTATGCGCCCAAGACGCTGGAAGTTCTCCCAAGCGAATTGGACACTTCTCTCCTCTCTAACAACATTTGATGACCGTCAGTTTCCTAGCATCGACGATCAGGTCACTCATGTTACGAAAGTTATTCTTACAGCCATGGAACGTTCAATATCCCGTACCTCCCCTCTGCCCCGGCGCCCCAAGTTCCTTGGTGGAACGAGGCATGCCGTGACGCAACACATGAGTGGAGACGTGCCCTTCGCGTTTTCCGCCATCCTCCTACGTTGGCCAACTGTATCCGATTTAAGCAGTTACGTGCGTGATGCCGTTGCATCACATACGATAGCAAGAAGGTAGGCTGGGACTTCTTTACCAGCTCCTTTAATACCTTCACTCCCTCATCAGTTGTTTGGAATCGAATCCGACAGCTATCTGGCATGTCCGGTTATTCCCCGATCTCTGGGTTAACTGTCGCGCAGGATACCTTAGTGGACCCAATCACAATATCTAGCTCATTGCGATTGGGTCGACACGTTGCTGAGATTTCGAGATCTTCTAATTACCCATCAGCCTTTCTCCCAAAGAAACGGGTAGCGGAAGAGAGACATCTTGCTTTTTCCTCTCAAAATCGCGAAAGCTATAATTCCGTTTTTTCTACGCGGGAACTCAGACATGCACTCTCCTCCTCTTGCTCTTCTGCTCCAGAACCGGATGGCGTCTGCGTCCAAATGTTGCTGCATCTATCATGCCCTAGTCTGTGCTACCTTCTTCGCCTTTATAACCGCCTTTGGGTCGACAGTACCTTTCTCAGAAGATGGCAGGAAGCTACCGTCATTCCTGATCCGAAACCTGGAAAGGACAAACATCACCCCTCCAACTAACGCCCAATCTCTCTCACGAGTATTGTTTGTGAGGTTTTGGAGCGTATGGTAAATTGCCATTGAGGTTGGTGGCTGGAGTCCTGAAACGTTTTAACCACTGTCCAAAGCGGTTTCTGAAAGCATCGTTCCACAGTTGACCATCTTGTTGCTCTCTCCATTTATATGGTTCAAATGGCTCCGAGCACTATGGGACTCAACTGCTGTGGTCATAAGTCCCCTAGAACTTAGAACTACTTAAACCTAACTAACCTAAGGACATCACACACATCCATGCCCGAGGCAGGATTCGAACCTGCGACCGTAGCGATCGTGCGGTTCCAGACTGTAGCGCCTTTAACCGCTCGGCCACTCCGGCCGGCTCTCCATTTATATCACGAACAACTTTCTCTGGAAACGCCAAATGGTAGCAATATTTTTTTTGATCTGGAGAGGGCATACGGTACCTGTTGGAAGACAGGCATACTCCTCACGCTGTTCTCTTGGGGTTTCGAGGTCGGCTACCCCTTTTCATTCATGAATTTGACAGAGCGCACATTTAAGATGCAGGTGAACACTGCTCTATCCTGTACCTTCTCCCATGAAAACAGGGTGCCCCAGGACTGCATGCTAAGTGTTGTAATGTTTGCTATCGCCATAAATCCAGTTATGGATTATCTCCTTCCCGATGTCTCAGGCTTCCTCTTTGTCGACGATTTTGCGATCTACTACAGCTCTCAACGGACCAGCCTTCTTGAACGACGTGTTCAAGGATGTTTCGATCGTCTCCACTCATGGAGCATCGAAACCGGCTTCCGGTTTTCTCCCAGTGAGGACCGTCTGTGTAAATTTTTGGCGCCGTGCGGAGTATTATCCGCCTTCCCTGCATCTAGGCCTTGTCGCCCTTCCTTTCGCGGACGTCGCCATATTCTTGGGACTTACGTTTGACAGAAAACTGTGCTGGTCTTCCCACGTTTTATATATTTCGGCTCGCTGTCAGCGATCCCTCAATACCCTCCGTGTTCTGAGTAGTACCTCCTGGGGAGCGAACAGAGTGGTCCTCCTCCGCCTATATCGCGCCTTAGTGCGCTCGAAATTATGGAACCATAGTTTACTCCTATGCACGCCCGTCTATTCTTCGGCGTCTAGACTCTGTCCACCACTGTGGATTACGTTTAGCGTCTGGAGCTTTTTGCACCAGCCCCGTGGAGAGTCTTTATGCTGAGGCTGCTGAACCTCCGCAGTCCAATCGACGAGCTGTCCTTCTGTGCCGTTAAGCTAGTCATCTGTCTTCCATGCCTGCTCATCCGATTTATGGTATACAGGCTGCCCTTCCTCTCTACTACCGCCAGGAGTCGGCTTCCGTCAACTGCTACGTTCCCTTTCCTTCCAATTTCCTAAAACTTTCTTGACAAATGGGGGTACGACCCCACTTTGGCTTTGCCCCCGGACCTGCCTTCTCCGTAACCTTTGTCAGCTTCACAAGGATAGTATCCCCCCTATAGTTTATCGTCTGGCATTTGCTGCTCTATGCGCACAAATGAAGGATGCCACATTTATTTACACTGACGGCTCCAAGACCACCTTTGGTGTCGGGAGTGCCTATATTGTTGGCGACACCGTATTAGATTTCGACTTACTGACGAGTGTCGGGTTTTTACTGCGGAACTGTTCTCCAGGCTGTCCAATACATCCGTCACCATCAGCGAATACAGTATATTATATGCTCAGGTCTCTTCTCGACCTCCAAGCTCTTTATCCCCTCCACCATCTGGTCCACCGGATTCAGGACTGCCTCCACATGCTCCACTTGGGGGCATCTCTGTGGCATTCCTCTGGATCTCAGGGCATGTTGGTATCCGCTGAAACGAGGCAGCCGATATAGCGGCAAAGGCTGCTGTTTCTCTTCCTCGGCCTGCTGCTCGCATGGTTCCCTTTGCCGATCTACAGAGTGTTTTATGTCGTCGTGTTACTCTTTTATGGCACACACATTGGTCTGAACTTCCCGATAATAAATCACGGGACATGAAACCTCTTCCCTGTGCTTGGACCTCTTCCTTCCGGTCTCGTCGTCTGGAGGAGGTAATATAACTAGACACAGTCTTTTTAGCCTCCCCCTCTTTGTCCCCACTGCTCTCATTCGTGGATGGTGAGACTTTTTACTTCCGTACCCCTATCTTAACCCGCTACGCGCCCGTTTACAGCTGTCGCCTGATCTATATTCCCTTTTAGCAGATGACGCGGGCTCAGCCGATCGCATCCTTGAGTTTATCAGTGTTAGAGAAATGACATCGGTCATTTGAAGCTCTTATCGGAGAAAACAACCCCCCTTCAATAGTAGTTTTCTAAGATTTCCTTCCGTTTTTAGTTTCCCTCCTCCTTGAGTTTTGCTTCCATTGCTGTTGATTTAAATTTCGGTTTTTACCCTTCACTAAGCCTCAGAATGGGCGATTATGACCGTTAATAACAGTTTACGCCCTAAAACCATAACCAAAAAAAAAGATTGCTGTAGTTTCTGCGATAGGAACAGGCAGTAGTAATGGGACAACCCACTGGTTTTAACAGCCGACTGGCCAGTCGATTGGTTATTCGTTCAGTCGGTTTTTTCAGTAGAAAGAAACAGCTGAATGAAACTAGTCTCTGGAGACATGCCAGCTATATTAATTTTTTCACTCACTCTCCAGGCTTGAGTGGTTCCACTTAATATGAAACAACCGACTGACGCAAGTCTGTGCCAGTTACGGCAGTTATATGGATGGTTTTTCTGTCTCCGGATTTGAATGATTTCTTTTACATACTTTTTCAGCCCTTTCGATTATACATGAACGATAACTAGGGCTGCCAACTTTCTTAGAGGCAAATAATGTAGCCTCTTTTATTTCAAGGAAAGATGAATAAACAGTATATTTCTAAAAACGACGTATTTTCAAAATTCATGTATTTACTTAAATACGAAATTTCGTACTTCTGGGACTAAAAATGGATTTTGGTTTATTTTAAAAGGTTGATAGCTGGTGGTAAATTATAAATTTATGTTTAAATAAATGAATAATTAGTTTTTTACTTAAACTGGTTGGAACTCCGTATCTCTCTCCCCGCTGATTTGCACACATTACCAATAATTCTGTTTCGATAAATGCTGAGATGGCATGAACAGAAAGCATATGTGGAACAATTGCTTTTAATTGTTTGAGGACTGGCCAGCCGCAGTGGCCGAGCGGTTCTAGGCGCTTCAGTCTGGAACTGCGCGACCACTGCGGTCGCAGGTTCGAATCCTGCCTCGGGCATGTATGTGTGTGATGTCCTTAGGTTAATTAGGTTTAAGTAGTTCTAAGTTCTAGGGGATTGATGACCTCAGATGTTAAGTCCCATAGTGCTCAGAGCCATTTGAACCATTTTGTTTGGTGACTGAGTCACTTGCTTTTTGCGTAGACACTTGTCGGAAGTATTGTTTTTATTGAAAGCGGTATTCATCACCATTTGTTAATTTTTTTAAATTTATTTAATTAATGTAGTCTCATGATATGAATCACATTTGCATATACTGTATATCTCATCGAATTTATCTTGAGGATCACTTTTTACTCAGTCATATAATTTCTTCCATTCTCACGCCACTGATCTTTTCGGCATTCTAATTAAGACCTCGAGGCCACTAGTAAGAAAACGCCTGTTCATGGATGAAAACTTGAACTAAAAGCTACTTGTTGACACTCAATAAAAATAAAATAACGGAATGGCAATAACAACAAAAACGGGCGATAAGAGAGTGCAGTCAACAATAATGTTTAAAGAATAGCAGGCTGTTTTAGTAAGTTTCGCAGGGGTGCACCGTCCTGTTCTGACCCACTTCCAAGTAGGGGTCAGAGGGAGAGTACTTAAATGTTTGCAGGACTTGCATTTATCTTGAAGTTAATCGCCTTTCATTGTGTCTATTGAACTTAAATCAGCATTTTTTTTTTTACAGAAAATGTATTCACAATTGCGAATATGAACCACCATCGGCTGTGTACAGAAATAGCAAACAATGAAAATTTGTGTGGGACCGGGACACAAACGCAAATTTCCTGCTTTACGCGATTAATCGCTTCGGTTACCTGTGCGCGTATCACGATCAGACCATAAACTTCCATATGTCGTCGTGCATGTGTAACCACCAGCACTTGTACGTTACGTATATTCCCATCCAGGAAGGACATGTTTATTGAGAGTTGAGGACTGGATATTGGCGAATAAATATGAAATATCGTTGCCGGTGTTATTAAGAAGTACCTTCGGACACACATGTATGTCCGAAGGAACACTGCAGCGTACTTCGTATTCGTAGTAATTTTTTTGATACTAAGTCCATATCCAACATGAATTTGTTGAATGAAACTATTTTTCTGCATGCGTTGTTAGGTCATTTGAAATGGAGTTATTTCACTCGATCAGCAAATTAAGAAGAACTAATACAATAGAATGTATTACATCTAAGTCCCAAGAAACCACCTTTAGATTTACAATTATGAGCCAGAACTCCATGACCAGCTGCTTAATAGCGTATTGGTCCACATTTGGAACACAATACAGCAGTGATTCTATGTGGGGTGGATTCGACAAGTCCTCGGTAGGTTTCCAGAGGTATGTGACACTAAATGTCTACGCAGAGGTCCCACAATTCCTGCAAATTACGGGCCAGAATTTTCTGGGTGCTGAGCTGGCGCCCATTAGCATCTCAAATGTGTTCCATTGGGTTCTGGTCAGGCTAAAAATTAGTCTCTACCCCGCTTATACAGTGTGTTATGGATATAGGTACAGATATTTTGATAACTGACACCTTAATATGTATCCACTTCAGTACGTTAGGTGTTTTTTCTTCTGCATCCAACTGTCTTCCCATAAACTCATCACATAATTTACACCTTACGTTTTGTGCGTGGTCATAACTGTGTCATGACATGGACTACTCCTATCAGTGTTGACTACCTGTTTTGCGTCCGTGTGTCCACAGTTCAATACCTTACCTGCTGCCCAGGAGAATATAAACATTAATGGCTTACTTGTGCCAGGCATACTTTGAGGAGTTACTAAAAAACCTAAAAACGTATTACTCGTAACAGTTATAATTATCAGTCTGCAAATGAAGTAAATTATGTTGTAATGTAGTTCAGTATACTGTCCTCAGTCATCAATAGAAATATCTTCACTTATACCCCAACACCCTTCATAATTTCCTTACCACGTCATGTGCCAACAAAGTCATCAGTCAACGTTCAGTATCGCACTGGGCTGTGGTCATAATGTTCTGGCTCAGCAGTGTATCTGAGGCCTCTATGATGAGTGGTAAAACATGGTAGCTGGAGGTCAGGATACCGACGGACCACCACCATGGGCGCACTAGAAGTGAAGCAGCGAATTGATACCTGGTAATTGTCTGACGTGTTCCTATGAAAATAGCATTTCTAAAACATACATTTACTGCTCATCAACTATAACAATTGTGATGATGCTCGGTGAAGGTAACGCCGCACGACTTAAGTCGCACACAGCCAACGAGGGCCGGCCAGAGTGGCCGAGCGGTTCTAGCCGTTATAGTCTGGAACCGCGCGACCGCTACGGTCGCAGGTTCGAATCCTGTCTCAGGCATGGATGTGTGTGATGTCCTTAGGTTAGTTAGGTTTAAGTAGTTCTAAGTTCTAGGGGACTGATGACCTTAGAAGTTAAGTCCCGTAGTGCTCAGAGCCAGAGAGCCAACGAGGGAGATGTTGTGGTCGGTCGCCACACGGCTCGTGGCCACGGGCGGCGGCTATGTTGTGTGAGAGAGGAAGCGATGACGCCGACGGCAAGGCAAGGTCATTGACACTAGCGAGAAGGCGTCCCACAACGGCAGCTGCAGAGACCCGCCTGCACAGGCAATGGCAGTTGATCGGCTGCACTCCCCTGGCCTCAAGTTGTACCTCCAGGCTAAGAGACAAGCAGCAGCAGACGAAGGGTCCCAGGTGGCCCACTCGCTGCAGGGTGCAAGTCTACGTCAACGGACTTCACACTAGCAGTAGGACCACAGCTAGCAGCAGCAGGCTCGAGAGACGGTGACTAGTTGCGCCATGTAGACTCGTGGACCGATGTACAGGGTGAAAATTATTTAACTATATGAACAAAAACGCAAATTAGTTACAAACTACGGCGATCACACACTTTATTCAACATTTAAACGTCACTACAGATATTCTGATTTAGGTTATGGCATGTTGGATATGTCTGCCATCATTGGCGATGATGTGGCACAGACGAATTGCGAAATTCGGTATGACCCGCTGAAGTGTCGGAGGATCGATGCAGTCGATGACCTCCTGAATGACTGTTTTCAGTTCAGCAATGGTTTTGGGATTATTGCTGTACATCTTGTCTTTAATATAGCCCCACAAAAAGGAGTCGCATGTGTTGATATCCGGAGAATATGGCGGCCAGTCGAGGCCCATGCCAGTGACCTCCGGGTACCCCAGAGCCAGAATGTGGTCCCCAAAGTGCTCCTCCAGGACAACAAAAGCTCTCCTGCTTCGATCGGATCAAACTCCGTCTTGCATGAATTATACCTTGTCGAAATCAGGGCCACTTTGGATAATGGGGATGAAATCATCTTCCAAAACCTCCACGTACCGTTCGTTAGTCACCGACTATCAAGGAATATCGCACAGATTATTCCGTGGCTGGACATTGCGCACCCCACAGTCACCCGCTGAGGGTGAAGAGACTTCCCGATCGCGAAATGCGGATTGTCAGTCCCCCCCCCCCCCCAAATAATCCAATATTGCTTATTGACGAACCCATCCAAATGAAAATGGGCTTCGTAGCTAAACCAAACCATACAGGACACACTAATTCCTATCATGCCCCGCGGCCAACCGTCCATTTTGAACTTCCTAACGCAAACCGTTCTGAAATTATGACGATTTTATTACATATAGTTCAATAATTGTCACCCTGTGGCTCTTCCAGGGAGCCGGCGGCTCGCAGACTAATCTAAAAACAGTCTAATCCAAAAGCCGTAAATTCAACTAAATACCTAGGTATTATAATTACGAGCAACGTAAATTAGAAGAACACATAGAAAATGCTGGGGGGAAGGCTAACCAAAGACTGCGTTTTATCGGCATGACACTTAGAAAATGTAACAGATCTACCAAGAAGACTGCCTACACTATGCTTGTCCGTCCTTTTTTAGAATACTGCTGCTCGGTGTGGGATCCTTACCAGATAGGACTGACGGTGTACATCGAAAAAGTTCAAAGAAAGGCAGCACGTTTTGCATTATCGCAAAATATGGGAGAGAGTGTCACAGAAATGATACAGGATTTGGGCTGGACATCATTAAAAGAAAGGCGTTTTTCGTTGCGACGAAATCTTCTCACGAAATTCCAATCACCAACTTTCTCCTCCGAATACGAAAATATTTTGTTGACACCGACCTACATAGGGAGGAACGATCACCACGAAAAAATAAGGGAAATCAGAGCTCGTACGAAATGATGTAGGTGTTCATTCTTTCCGCGCGCTGTACAAGATTGGAATAATAGAGAATTGTGAAGGTGGTTCGATGAACCCTCTGCCAGGCACTTAAATATGATTTGCAGAGTATCCATGTAGTCGTAGACGTAGATCCCTTTGATTAAAAATGTTGGATATTTATACTGTCTTGACCCATCGCTACAACACCTCTTTCGATCACATAAGTCTCAACAGGTCCATGGCTCAGATGTGAAGTAACTTAGCCACTAACACTGCAATGGTTGGTTGGTTGGTTGTTTTGGGGAAGACCAGACAGCGAGGTCATCGGTCTCATCGGATTAGGGAAGGAAGTCGGCCGTGCCCTTTGAAAGGAACCATCCCGGCATTTGCCTGGAGCGATTTAGGGAAATAACGGAAAACCTAAATCAGGATGGCCGGACGCGGGATTGAACCGTCGTCCTCCCGAATGCGAGTCCAGTGTCGAACCACTGCGCCATCTCGCTCGGTCACTGCAATGGATTTGCCTGTTTGCTGAGTTGGTGATATTTCAACTCTGATCCCTCGGCGTCGTAATAGCAGTTATTGTAATATAAGCAAGCAGCTCTCGATGTGAAACGTTCTATCAGCTCCGGTTTGACCCGCTTATGCTTTTTCTTGCGTTAGCCGTGACAGATGTTTTAATTTTACTTAGATGTAGCCAATAAATTAGCTGCGGGTAACACTACTAAAGCTGATGACAAGTCACGAATATATTAGGCAGAGCAATAGCTGGGATTTGATTTCATGGGGGACATCAGCAACTGGACATCGTAATAAAGTGGGCATGTAATAGAACACGAATATATATACACACAGCTTTCTTCATTCATGATAATGTGAGGTTTTACATTTGAAACTATACCACTTGCTGGAAAGACCTGGCTTATCGATATGTGCGTGCAAATTTCCACTGCCATCTCTAAACAACTTTATACACATGTACACGCACACGCGCGCGCGTGTACAGTTTTCTAGAGATGGCGGTGGAAGTTTGCCCATACATGTTGGCAATCCAGGACCTTCCAACAATTGTTATAGTTTCAAAAAAGAATAACTTAGTAATGTCTGACATTATTAGGAATGGAGGAAGCGGTTTTTATGTAATTTGTTGAAATTTAAAAAAAATACAAAATTCTTACGTAGATCGTATTTACATATGGAAATTAAATATAATGACTGGCTGTTTTCAGTTGTAAGTAGCAACCATCTTCAGCTCATGATCATATTAGATGCATGTTGAGCACAGACTGGATGTACTAGTAATAATTATCGCAGGCCGGGGTGGCCGAGCGGTTCTAGGTTCTAAAGTCTGGAACCGCGCGACCGCTACGGTTGCAGGTTCGAATCCTGCCTCGGGTATGGATGTGTGTAATGTCCTTAGGTTAGTTAGGTTTAAGTAGTTCTAGGGGACTGACCTCAGACGTTAAGTCCCATAGTGCTGAGAGCCATTTGAACCAATAATTATCATACAGTGACATGTATTTGTGTAGAAAGCAACACGAATAAGAAATTTGGTGCTAACAGTAATAACAAAACAGTGTATGGCTGTACGCCATACCCGTATGAGGCTCAGGTTGAAGCTGGTTGGACGAGTGCAAATCACGTCAATCATTAACTTGCGACTGTATGAAGTTTCTTCGCTGAACCTGTGTTTCATACAGTGTGATTTGTACTGGTACAAACTGTACAGCCGTGATACAGTTCTGTTGCGTATCAGATTTCTTATTTTCTTATTCATGTCGTTTTCGACACGAATGCATGTCATTGTATGAGGTTTATTATTGGTACATCCAGTTTGTATTCAACGTGCATTTAATATGATCATGATCCGAAGATGGTTGCTACTTACAACCGAAACTAGCTATTTTAGTTTCATTGTATCAATGCGATCTAGACATTAAAAGATTTTTTAAAAAAAATCTTTTAGGTTTTAAAAAATAATTAGTTAGTGAGCGGGGGACGCAGTACAATGACCGCCACGAAGAGAGGACAAGTACATGGAAAAGAATTTCCGTCTTGTTTAATCCTGAAAACACATGTACGGTTCCCGTCTCGTAGGTTCATCGATCTTACGATATGCTAGAAGTAAGTTTAGTGTTTTATGTATCTTCGACAGCTGGGGTCATTAGAGACGGAGCTTTGCTCGGAATTTTTATTAATGGAGGCGAAAAAAGCAGCGTGGATTTTTCAAATATCCATCTTGATATTCACCTAGAGTCCACTGGGAAACCACAGAAAACCCAAATCTGGATGGTTGGCTCTAGGGTTGAACTTACGTCTCCCGAACGCGAGTTCAGTCATTAGACACGTCTCCCCTGCGAGGTCGCAAGTTCAGTCTTTAGTAGGGCTCATCTGAAAGTGATGTGTTAACAATAATGACAGGAAAAATATTAGCTGGTAATGAGCATGCGCATCAGGAGGGCGACAGAAAATGAGTGTCCGGGAGATGCAGACAGAGATCAACCTTCTATTGGTTTTATGTAATACACTTCACAAAGCGGACATCGTCGAGATTCAAGAAATGTTCAAAATAAACCATTAACTTGCACCATGAACACCGCATGAGAAATGGCGCGCCACGGTGATCACAAAGGTTCGCACCATTAAGAACGAAGGCTAACTCCTTGAGACTTAGAAACCGTGCAGGACGTTCAGTTAAGTATTCACTCTTAAAGAATGCATATAGAATCATACTGGTGTAATGGGATGATGAGAAATGATGTGATGTAATAGCATGCAACCGAATACGAAAGTGTCTGTTGTGGAGCTTATCGTGAAACTGGGTATCCATTAAGTCGTAGCTCCAGACAGAGCAATAATATGTTACATAGGCATGGAAAAAAAAACATCCAGAGGCTGAATTTTTCCGCTGATGGCAGGTCGTATGAACTGCAATGTCACATACACTTTTCAGGAGCGATAGTTTGCTCTAAAGAAGTATGATTTTTATACGCAGACCAGGAATCAAGCAAAAGCAAGTTATTTTAACCAGCTATTGGTCAAAATCAGAGCTCATACCATATTTGTAATTCTCTTACGCCCATTTTCCCACTCTTGCTTGCTGTGGCATAAATATTCCCTACTTCCCTTTGAAGATCACGCACACGAGAAAGAATCGCAGGGGGCATGGCATCTCCAACTTCTGGCAGCACAATTAATAACTTTCCAAACAATTTACCATCCAGATTAACAGTCGGCATAATTGTGTACGAATGCGTTAAGGCATTGACGTTAGTTGATCTTGATACAACTCTCAGGGCACCTCTAATTACCAGGGTTCCTTTCACATCGATTTCCTCTTGAAATCCCGATTGGTCGGAGTTGAAAACGAATTTCTTACTGAACGATGGGATATGTTTGTTGATCTCATCTACAATTTTTGGGGCCAATTTTGCAGTTTGCTGTTCATCGTCAAGTTGAGGCTTTGTTTGAAATTTTGTTATCTTACGTCTTCCAATTCTGAAATACTGTTTGTAGTTATGATACGATCCACTGCTTCCCCTGAAATCACTGTAATCTAAATCGCGCGCAATTTGGTGTGCATAACGTAGCAGGTCACTATCATGCACATCCTGCAAATTGTATCGGGCATCATTGAAACTCGCAAACATCAGTTTTTGTAACAAGTGTGCCTTGTCCTCTCTCGAATATCCGTAGCTTTTCTTACGTACTATATGGTCATAATGCTGCGTACTTTTTCGAAATCTGTTCACAAGTGTTTTTTACTGTACTACGGACGGTCTTCCATGTACGTAATCATGTTTAGTACCTGCTCCTTAGACGACGATTGTCCTTTACTACGATTCACTGGAGACGGGATTTGTGGCTCCCTGTCCAACAGAGATGATGAACTACATGGCTCAACACCTGTTTCAATATCACTTTCACTTGTTAAGCACGTATCGTCGTCATCGTACTCATCAAGTACATTGTCCACGCAGTCGAACGTATACAACACCACACATTTCACTGACTCATATTGCAGAAACGCTAACATTTCATCTGCCACTTCTTTCTCGCTCTATGAAATTTCTTGTGTTCCTCTCTGACGAAATGTCTACACAGGCTAATTTTATTGTAGATATAATGCAATGCTTGTTTTGTTTATCGTTGCTATTGCTCTGTTTTGTATCAACACCAGTAGCACTTTAGACCTGTTGTCAGTTACTCGTCGACTAAGCAGTTCAACTGCGCTCCGTAGCCTCACCATTGGCTGTCTCTAGTCGCGCCCCCTGTTGCCATTACAAGCTAATATTGTGATAGCATCGCAGACAACAGATGGGGCGTCGAATACCGTAAACATTATTGACCTTTGGCGACCTCGCTCTCAAGGGATTCCACGTCAGTGCTATGGTAGAAATGACAGACGAATATTCTAAGGTTTCGTGAAGGCACACAGCAGGAACTTTTATGGTCAAATGTAGTACTTATTAATTCTAATACCGAAACTTAAAATGGTGGGGCCAAGTTACTGGAGATACAACCTGCGAATGTGGAGAACTTCAAGCTGCTGAACACCTCCTGGTCTGCCCGAAGTCACCCGAAGTCTGCACGCTGGAGGACCTGGTTCCAGCAAATGTTCCGCCAATCAAGACTGCTGAATTTTGGGCCTCAAAGCAATTTGACACGAACAAAGTATTGTGTATATATTGTAAACGTGTTTTTAATTTGTAAACAACTGTACCGTACTGTCCAGGATACGAAAATAATAATATGATAATTAAATTGTAATGGATATGAAATTAAATTAAGCATATTGTAACAATGTTAGATTTCTAAAATTGGCATTGGAAGACTAGTGCACGAAGTTTACCAACTTTTTCCGAGTCATAGACCGAATTCGTTGTAAAAGCTTTCTTGGCTATTTCGCACCCCTTTTTCTGATCGGTACTTGTCGGTAGAAGTCGAAAGTTGTCATGCCTTTTGTGTTCCATTTGGGATCCCTGTCAACCTTAGCAATCAGCTGAATATTTTTTGTTATAACAGAGTTAATTTAATTTCATCTTCTTCACTACAAATCAATACCACATTCGAATGTGGACGTACCTATAATATGCTTTCATTAAACGTTGTTACTTCCACGCTACATCAGAAAACACTAGTTTTTGATCTTTCGATAAATACTTGTTTCGTCGGAATGAAACGTGCAATATCTAAGAATTAGCCAATTTGACGAAAGAATTTCTAGAATAAAAGTTTTATACCATTAAAGCGTGTTTTCAGTAAGTCAAAGAATATAACTGTGGTGTCACTGCCAGACACCACACTTGCTAGGTGGTAGCTTAAATCGGCCGCGGTCCATTAGTACATGTCGGACCCGCGTGTCGCCACTGCGTGATCGCAGACCGAGCGCCACCACACGGCAGGTCTCGAGAGACGTACGAGAACTCGCCCCAGTTGTACGGCGACGTTGCTAGCGACTATACGGATGAAGCCATTTCTCTCATTTGCCGAGAGACAGTTAGAATAGCCTTCAGCTAAGTTAATGGCTACGACTTAGCAAGGCGCCATTAGCCTTAAATAGCTTGTATATAAAGAGTCACTTGTATCGCCACAATCTCCAGATGTCTCATCAAGAACGATGTATACAAGGATGTATTAAAAGTTAAGTATATTCCAAAGATACGTATTTTCTTTATCACATTCATTAAGTCTCCTGTTTCAGACCTCACTCCATCCTTCGTGAGTTAGCGCGTGCATCTTGGCCGCCTCTTTCAATTAGTGTGCGTAGTGTTGGCAAGTCTGCCGACACTACAATAACAAAAAACCTCGCTGGTTCGTAAATATCACCATTTATCACTTTTATGGAACTTATATGGTTAATGACAGTCAGTTTTTTACTTTCCACTCAGTAGTTTTCTCCAATATTCACTCTTATTGTCTCATTTATTTATCAGTACACTCATTCTCTGGATTTCGTTGCTCCGCTGTCAAAATAGTGTGCTTTTGCCGGTCTTTTATTGACCACTGCTAAATTTGGCAGTGGAGCAGGCGCCTGTCGTCAACCCACCATTTAATTACGCTCGTGAGCGGAAGTTAGCACGACGTCTGAATGTTTCATTTGTGTTGAAAGTGGAATGGACGGGCTAGATCTGACACGGTAAAGGAAAACTGCGTACAATCGATTGAGAGGACTGCGACCATTTTTTATGTTGATCGTGACATTACAAAGACTTTTCAAAATCGATTCGAGTAGGGCACATTAAAGACCTTGTTGTTGAAAGTAATTACCATGGTAATTGTGCGAAAAGGTTTTTCAAATCTGATGTTGCAACTCACAGTAGCGTTGGACGAGCAAAGATGATGAGGAATCTGCCTGAGTGCATTTCATATGTAAGCATTTGGAACCAAATGAAGGTGAATGGCAGTTCGCACTCGTAAGAAATTCTGAAGAATCTTAGTGGATGGATACTTCCCAAACATCGAGACGAAACAAAAACGACTATTCTAAAGGTTACATTAAGATTTTCTCATTCGTTGGAAAAGTAAATCAGCACAAGAAAATCATGATATGCTTTGGAAACACAGGCTATTCAATCTTATTTGTCACGTGATATGAGGCCAGTATCAAAGGCCAACAAGAAGAATGTAACTGAATGGTTGAAACTGCTGCGGTCGTTTTGTAGGATATTAGATCACGACTTTATGGAGTGGGGACGTATCTTTCTTTAGACACGTTCTTGGATAAAGTTGAAAGTGACGTCCAGTGTCACTGCAATTACTTCCTAGAATGATGATCTGTCCAAAAAAGAAAGGCTGCGCAAAGTTAAAGACGACAATCAAATGCCTTTCACCTTCTATTATTTCAGCTGCAAGTCCAAGGTCATTTGTGTGTAATACACAGCTAGGTCTTGAGAGAACTGTATATAAAAATATGAATTTAGAGAGGTTGTAGAAGTGCTATCAGCTTTTGAATTAATCCTGCAGTGGTATCTCACAGTTTGAAGCACCCAGTATGTAAGAGCAGTAGAAACTCTCAAGACAGTTCTTATATTTGTAGACGTCCGTATTGACAAAGTTAATAATAAACATAACGATTACCCAAGTAAATAAACTTCTTGTCCTTTGTTTAATCCTTTGTTTAATGTTATTATGTCAATTTTATTCTTTCCAAACTATTATCCTGAAGTATGCAATTTTTGTTAAATTAATAAATGGCGACATTTATTTACCAGCTAGGTTTTTCGTCGCTTTCTTAGACTTTTTGGAAAGCCAACTCTGATGCTCTACAACTATTCTCTTGTACAATTTTGTCTCAAACTGATGAATTCTCTAATATTGTATATCATGTAAACGTATAAAAGTAAACGTTAAAGCTGGCCGTGGTGGCCAAGCGGTTAAAGGCGCTACAGTCTGGAACCGCGCGGCCGCTACGGTCGCAGGTTCGAATCCTGCCTCGGGCATGGATGTGTGTGATGTCCTTAGGTTAGTTAGGTTTAATTAGTTCTAAGTTCTAGGCGACTCATGACCGCAGGAGTTAAGTCGCATAGTGCTCAGAGCCATTTGAACCATTAGCCATAAACGTTAAAGAAAACAGGGAGATTATCTTACTGTGCACACTAGCCGTTCCTCTCTCCTAAGTAACATTACTTAAAATAAACATTTCAAAAAAAATATTTACCACCGTAATAACAGTTTCAGCAGTTTCCCGGAAGGTAGATGACGACTGTAGTTCTAAGCTGCTGCCGTGTGAACAATGTTTTCTCTGTGCGTCGAGCATTAGCTAAAGTGACAATTAGGGCAGTTCTCGCGCAACGACAGTGCTGCTTAGACTTCACGAGTCCAGACAAACCACATTCCTTTGAGGCTAAGTCCACACACTGGTGCCAATGTTGTCTCCAGCGCTGGCTCATCGCTGCCGTAATCCCCTCGCGCACTACGCCATACTGCCAGCAGCCGCGTTTTGAAAACGCGGTAATTTTCAAATAAAGATTACACTGCAATCGATTTTAAGATCACGTCTCTTTTTTAGCTTTATCAACATTTCAGGTGAGGAATGATGTCTTTGATTTGCTCAACGTACTCGTCTATGGTCTCTCTGAACGGTAAATACATTTAGACAGGAATCAAACTTCCCGTGGCTGTCAGAACTTCGACACAAGTCGAAAGTTCGTTACAGTGTTGTTGGTTGGTTGGTTGGTTTTGGGGAAGGAGACCAGACAGCGTGGTCATTGGTCTCATCAGATTAGGGAAGGAAGTCGGCCGTGCCCTTTCAGAGGAACCATCCCGGCATTTGGCTGGAGTGATTTAGGGAAATCACGGAAAACCTAAATCAGGATGGCCGGACGCGGGATTGAACCGTCGTCCTCCCGAATGCGTACAGTGTTGTGCTGTTTTCACAGCTGAGATTTTCTTGGTGATTAATACAATAGATGCCATCGGTTTTTGGCAGTATGTGATGACCTGAGCTGCAACCGATATTCCAGGGATTTTTTCCACTTATCTTGTATGGTTCCTGTAAGCGTAGGTTATCGAGCTTCATTTCCTCAGCTACTTTGCGAATTTTATGCACAACATCCTGACTTCTCATGCAGTTTAGCTGCGATATTTTTAGACAGCTTGTGTCCATCTATGGATAATATATATTAAAATAGCAGTGTGGACATCGGTGCTGAAAGTGAAATCCTACTGTATCATGCCACATAAACTGGCTATATAGCTCCTCAATATCGTGTTCTATATTTCTTCTACCAAAAACTTTAAGCACCACGTTCTCCACCAACTGAGGGTCAGTAGGTAGGTTCTTCGACCCCAGCTCAATACAGTCTACAGCATCGGGTGTAGAAAACGTTATAGATTTTCCCATTGGGTGTTTGGCTCTTACTGCGTGCCTCAAAGGTGTTAGCAGGCTTGAAGGTTCTTACAGCATGTCAAAGTGCAGAGCATCTTCAAACCCTTCATAGATTTGTTGTTGGTTTGTGACGATTTTACTTTCCGTTAAAGTTATGCATCGCTGTGCATGCTGTCTCAGTGATGGTGTTACGAACTCTTGAGTGTGCTGACTCACGACTTTATGGTGCATCGACTTCTGTTCAGTTTGATAATTCTCTTTGTTGGTAGTTCTTTTCCTTTACCGGGACTTGGCTGCAATGGGATTGTGTTTTTGGTGCTTTCCTTCTTTACTCGTTGTGCTTGGCACCTCTTTGTACTGAATTTTTTTACGTTCTTTTGTTGGTGCATTGTTGTACCGTCTCTCAATGTGCAACGCACGTTCCCAGGTTTGGTGAATGTTGTACAGATTACAGTCGCTTTTATGGCGCGGTTGCGAATGAGTCTCCTCCACCTGAGTAGTTGCATCTCTGGTATAACCTTTGATTTTTATTTTCTATCAGAATTTCGGCGCTCTCTCCGCACCTTGCTTTCTCCTAGACGGAGATTTTTGCCTCTCTCACTTTCGGCAAGTTATATTCTGATCTCATAGTGCTCCATAATCGGGTCTTAATAGTCTTTTAACTATTAACGGGGATTTGCTCTTGTTGCAACCTACTGTCATCTGTAAATAAATATTGCACATCACAGTGTGTTGCGTACGAAAAATTAACAGTTTTATTAGCCATGGCGGTAATTAGGTCTTTGACTTTCTCGTTCAAGCAGTAATGCATACGCGGCACATTCTTTTCTTACATGGCCGAGCGGTTCTAGGCGCTACTGTCTGAAACCGCGCGACCGCTACGGTCGCGGGTTCGAATCCTGCCTCGGGCATGGATGTGTGTGATGTCCTTAGGTTTTTTAGGTTTAAGTAGTTCTAAGTTCTAGGCGACTGATGACCTCATAAATTAAGTCCCATAGTGCTCAGAGCCATTTGAACCTCTCTTCTTACACCATTACAAGGCTTGCGCCTGTATGAGGATGGAATGCACACAGGTTTTTGTTTCTCTTCGGACAGTCGTTCTTAAGGTGCCTTGCTACACCCCAGTGGGGGCAGACCTGGCCCCTTGTACGTGATTTAACTGTGTGTCCTAGGTCGCAACATTTTAAATATTTGGACACTGCATGATATTTCTCGGCATTCAGTGCCCTAAAGCCAATATATTGCTCTGGCAAGCAATATGCATCGGATTCTGGGTGCAACCTCTAACGCACTGAGTACTGAGTTCTTCCCTTTGTGACCCATTTAAAACTTCAGCTTAACCTCACCATTGAATTCACTTTTTGTGAGACGCTTTGAAGATTCAGTTCATAAATCTCGTCTAAAAGGCTTTCGTTATTGATGGCTGTTGGAATCCTATATATGATGACAAGGTGCCGGAGCTTTTTCGGAGGCTCGCACCTGCCATCTCTTACCGTTTTGGCCTCTTCCTATAACTTCTTGCAGTCTTCTTCATCCTCTTTTTCAACAATGGCGCAACGGTTAGTGGTTCTGATAGATTTAAGTCTTATTTTGTCTTTCCTGGGCTTCATAGCATCTGTTTTTTTTTTTTTGCTTCCTTAGAGTCTTTATTGTCCACAGATCTAATTAATACAATGTTTGTTTATTGAGCGTCCGTTGGATCTTAACAGCAGCTGCTGACATCTGCTTTTGTGACACGACTGTTGTCGCAAATGTGGCCGCTACGTTGCTCACCTAATTCTTTAAACTGTGATTCTCTTTTTCTAATTGCTCAACACGTCCTCTTAACACCCGGGCGTCAGTTTTGCAAAGTTCATCACGCAAGCGAGCACTCTTGGTTCAAATGGTTCAAATGGCTCTGAGCACTATGGGACTCAACTGCTGAGGTCATTAGTCCCCTAGAACTTAGAACTAGTTAAACCTAACTAACCTAAGGACATCACAAACATCCATGCCCGAGGCAGGATTCGAACCTGCGACCGTAGCGGTCTTGCGGTTCCAGACTGCAGCGCCTTTAACCGCACGGCCACTTCAGCCGGCGAGCACTCTCTGTTTGTCGCTTCTCAAGCCTCCGTGTAAGCTTGGCTTGAAACAAAGCCCATTTATGCAGTTTTCCTGTCAACTCATTGATAAACTTTCTGGAATTTTTTCTTGTAAAACGTCGGTGATATCGTCTGGAAACTCTTCAGCAGTAGTAGAGCCACCTTCAAAGAATGAGCAGCCATCGTCCATTGTCTCACAATGCTGTGAAGATCCTTCCTCTGTGTCACTTTCACCGCGGCACTATCCTGCTGCATCAGCTGCTGTTCCTGGGCGAGTGGCAGTACAAGCACTTAGTCTGATACGATGAAAGTAAAGAAATGACTCGATGTTATATGCTTACAGGAACCATACACGAGAAGTGGAAAAATCCCTGGAATCCTGATTCCAGCTCAGGTCATAACACAAGGTCAAAAACCGATGGCAGCCATTGTACACTACTGGCCATTAAAACTGCTACACCAACAAGAAATGCAGATGATAAACGGGTATTCATTGGACGAATATATTATACTAGAACTGAGATGTGATTACATTTTCACGCAATTTGGGTGCATAGATCCTGAGAAATCAGTACCCAGAACAACCACCTCAGGCTGTAATAACAGCCTTGATACTCCTGGACATTGAGTAAAACAGAGCTTGGACGGCGTGTACAGATACAGCTGCCCATGCAGCTTCAACACGATACCACAGTTCATCAAGAGTAGTGACTGGTGTATTGTGACGAGCCAGTTGATCAGCCACCATTGATCAGACGTTTCCAGTTGGTGGGAGATCTGGAGAATGTGCTGGCCAGGGCAGCAGTCGAACATTTTCTGTATCCATAAAGGCCCGTACAGGACCGGCAACATGCGGTCGTGCATTATCCTGCTGAAATGTAGGGATTCGCGGGAATCAAATGAAGGGTAGAGCCACGGGTCGTAACACATCTGAAATGTAACGTCCACTGTTCAAAGTGTCGTCAATGCGAACAAGAGGTGACCGAGACGTGTAACCAATGGCACCCCATACCATCACGCCGAGTGACACGCCAGTATGGCGATGACGAATACACACTTCCAATGTGCGTTCACCGCGATGTCGCCAAACACGGATGCGACAATCATGATGCTGTAAACAGAACCTGGTTGGTTCAAATGGCTCTGAGCACTATGGGACTCAACTGCTGAGGTCATTAGTCCCCTAGAACTTACAACTAGTTAAACCTAACTAACCTAAGGACATCACAAACATCCATGCCCGAGGCAGTATTCGACCCTGCGACCGTAGCGGTCTTGCGGTTCCAGACTGCAGCGCCTTTAACCGCACGGCCACTTCGGCCACAGAACCTGGATTCAGCCGAAAAAATGACGTTTCCCCATTCGTGCACCCACGTTCATCGTTGAGTACACCATCGCAGGCGCTCCTGTCTGTGATGCAGCGTCAAGGGCAACCGCAGCCATGGTCTCCGAGCTGATAGTCCATGCTGCTGCAAACGTCGTCGAACTGTTCGTGTAGATGGTTGTTGTCTTGCAAACGTCCCCATCTGTTGACTCAGGCATCGAGAAGTGTCTGCACGATCCGTTACAGCTATGCGGATAAGATGCCTGTCATCTCGACTGCTAGTGATACGAGGCCGTTGGGATCCAGCACGGCGTTCCGTATTACCCTCCTAAACCCACCGATTCCATATTTTGCTAACAGTCATTGGATCTCGACCAACGCGAGCAGCAATGTCGCGATACGATAAACCGCAATTACGATAGGCTACAATCCGACCTTTATCAAAGTCGGAAACGTGATGGTACGCATTTCTCCTCCTTACACGAGGCATCACAACGTTTCACCAGGCAACTCCGGTCAACTGCTGTTTGTGAATGAGAAATCGGTTGGAAACTTTCCTCATGTGAGCACGTTGTAGGTGTCGCCACCGGCGCCAACTTTCTGTGAATGCTCTGAAAAGCTAATCATTTGCATATCACAGCATCTTCTTCCTGTCGGTTAAATTGCGCGTCTGTAGCACGTCATCTTCGTGGTGTAGCAATTGTAATTGCCAGTAGTGTATTATTCAACAAGCTGTAAAAATAGCGCAGTACTGTAATGAACAGGTGACTTGTGTCGAGGTTCTGACCAAAGGAAACCACTGATCTACACCATGGACATGAACGCTAAGTCACCATTATGGTTCAGCTCAGCGCAGTATGAGAGAGACATTATACTACAAGAAACCATAATGGAATTAAATATGTAAATGGTGAGCAGAAGAGGAAATGCACTCACGTATGAAGGGAGGGCTGGTGCTCAGTCTAATACAGACGTTACAGTAGTTAACGAACATACTGGCAGAAAGATCAGAACCTGGAAAACTGGAAGAGGTCTAACCACGAGTGACCACAACATTATAATTTTCACTGTTGACTCGTGCAAAAATGGACTTAGTAATTACGACGCATTAAACACGTTAAAGACACATTACAACATCAGGAAAGCCGACTGGAACTATGCGAGGATTATTTTCTGCTGTTCAGACCAGGTGGAAGCAGATGACAAGGTAGATACAAAGGCCGAAGAACTCGTCATTGCAGTACAAGAGGCCATGAAACGTGCAATATCAGTCATAAGACAAAAGAGAGAGTTCACCATAGCACGATGCTCTCGAAAGATTGAGGACATAAGTCAGAAGGGCAAGAAGATTCCACTAGAAGCGCCGCACTGCGGAAGAAAGAGATAGCGGACTGGTCAGATTCAGAGACCTTAAGCAGCAATATAAAGACTGCCTGCGGCAGGCAAGAACAGGGAGCTGGAACCGATTCATGACACAGAACTTACTTCTTGATCCATGGGTACGCTGTCGTCTTCCAAGAGATGAAAACTCCAATAATGATACCAACTCTAAAATGCGCGATGGCAACATGACAGAAAATTGGCGGCAATCCGCACAGTTACTGATGGACACTCTCATTTCAGACGATACTGCAGAGATCGAATTTGATGAACACAGAGAATTTCGGAACAAGCGTATGGAAGCATACTGTGGAGATTAGATACTCTGTCCACTTCCAGAAGAGGAAATAAGAAAATAAATACTGAAACTGAAATGGAGTGAATCATCTGGCCCTGGCGGCATTCTACAAGCCCTTCATTTGCACATAACTTTATAATTACACCAACTCTACAACGTGTGATTATTGCAGGGAAGAACACAAGATACATGGAAGAAAGCAAATGTGATGATCTTGAAAAAGGGTGAGGGCAAGGATCCCTTACCTCCAAAGTCCTACAGACTGATTTGCCTTCTCGATATCATAGGGAAGGTTCTGGAGAAGCTGTTGTATGGTAGACTACAGGAGAAAAGACTCCTTTATGATATGAATTCGCAACAATAGGATTTCAGAAGCGGGAAGTCAACAGAAGATGCTATATATGAGGCGATGAGATTGTGAAAAACGATCCGCATAAATATGTCGTAACCATAATGGTGGACATCGCTGGGGCCTTCGATCATTCATGGTAGCCAACACTTTCTGACCGCCTGAGGTAATTTGCATTGCCTACTAGTGTTATACAACTGCTTTAAGAACTCTATGAAAACAGAGGAGCAAGACTGTCGTTCCCCGGATGGACTGTAATAAAGGAAATTTCAAAAGACTGCCCACAGGGATCCATAAGCGGCCCCGTTTTCTGGGGTCTAATACTCGACCAGGTATTAGGAAAGCTAAGGATAATAGAGAGGTCCTAGGAGTAGTGGCATATGCCGACGATCTGGTGATCATTGTGAAGGGAACCTTCAGAAGCAACCTGGAAGATGGATGTAACATATCCCTCAACAATTACAATGGGTGATGCCAAGAAGTCAAATTGTCTCTTGCGCCTGTAACGACCACATAAATGCTGTTAAGAGAATATTTTAAGAGAGGCGATAGTGAAATAAGGCGATAGATCCATAAAGAGGAAGTCTGTCACCAGATACTGAGGCGTCGACTTGGAGGAACGACAAAATTATGCTTCACATATTGAAGAAATGAGCAAGAGAACCAGGAACACGATGAACAGAATTATTTGTCTCGCTAGTTACGATTATAAACTGCTAATGCAAATAATAACGCATCATAAAGCTATGTCATCTGCGATCATTGGATGCCGCGTGAATGCTAGGTCCCACGAACTCTTGCTCGTAACACCCGCACGGATAGTTAACAGGGTGCAACGTCAAATACTTCTTCGTTTGACGGGAGCTGCTGGCGCTGTATCAGGTGAGGAGTTGCGAGTAATACTTGGAATGTGTCCCTCGATGTCCAGAGACGAAAACAACCTGCAACACATTGGTTGAAGAAAGAACAATATCATGAATTGCTAAATTCAATAGGAATACGGGCCACAAGGAAGCGGCAATTTCAAAATCAGATCCTCCACCTATGGCGGAAGCGATAGAATGATGCCAAATCAGCGAGACACACCTTTAGTTTTGTGCCAGATATAGAAGAGAGACTGAAAATGAAGCATCTGACTCTCTTTAGAGGCCTGGCTCACTCCTCTGTATGCCAGTGTAGCTGATACTGATCGGCAGCAACTGAATCGGAAAGGAAGACTCGATGTCAAGGAGATGTTGCGCTGCAAGACAGAATGGCAGATCTCGGAAAACATTGCTGACGTTGCTTCAAGAAAGGCTTGTGTAGCACGTTATCTTATCAACTACCCCCCGTATACGGAACTACGAGAGGCTGCAACAGAAGATTGAGAAGCAACGCAGCGAAGGAAGCTGAGATCAACAGTTGCGGCAGAAGAACTGTCAACACCGTTTGCGCAGTCATCGTAATTACACCCGAGAGAAACGCAGCCGTGGGCCGTGTCTCGCTACCCAAGGAACCAGAACCGGGGTGACGTGGGCCGGCGTGTGCCTGCGCTCGTCATCACCAACAACGGTGCTCCGTTGGAACAGGGGACTCCTTCCATGCAACCAGGGAACCAACAAACAATGGAAGAGTACGGCAAGAAAGGAAGAATGAATTGATTGTTGGTGTTAATAACGATCATCCTCCTTAACCTCCTCTGCATTACTGCAGATGACGTGTCACTGAGCACATTTATTCTGTGCATGCAGTACACGTGAGGCGCCTAGTTGTTTCCACTGCACTGTGTGGAATACGAAGGTTCTGTTATAGTTCACTAGCCTGCTGTCTTCAAGTTGATGTCCCCAGCGCAGAAAACAGCACGCAGGTCGAAGGTTCTGTATCTTGAGGCTGAAAAGACGTGACCCGAACGCTTCCGAAGTGCCTCGTCTGCAATTTCGTCAGTCTTTTCTTTTTGATTTAAATTGTTGTTAATAATTCTAAAATGACTGATTGATAGCTGTTGAGAGATATTTATATTAAAAAGTGAAGTCATTCCAATGAGTAGTTTAACTAATAATAATAACTATACTTTAACGTTTTGGCGCCCTTGCTCCGAACACAACAGCCAATCACAGAGCAGTAGCATTATTCAGGCGGTCTTTCTCACGGGAATGGTACCGAATCTAACATCTGTCACAGGTACCTCACACCACATTTCGTCATCTATATACTTCTTGCATCTCCACTGCTCTGGGAACAGCTTCTTGGAGCCTAATATGATGACTGACGAAGCCAGAAATATTACAAGAGGCAGAGACAACCAAACCCCCCCAATAGCCCAAGGAACCAGCAGGGCATGCCTATGGACCGTGGAACGATGAATTACATTGTGGAATGTGACAGACAAAAACTGAAGTTATCATAACAGTAGTACACTTAGATTTGGTAGTTGGTGCAATTTTTTATTCATAGGAGAAACAGCTATTATCATTATCATTATTATTATTATTATTATTATTAATAATAGAAATAGTTACGGTGATGGGAGGTAGTATTGTATAGGATAAATTATGTGCTAATGTATAGCGCATCATCTCAGTAAAAATCGATACAGCCTGTGTTTGAATTATTGGTAACAGGGTACAATGGAATGGAATAAATAAATTTAAAAAATAAAAATAAAAAAAATAAATTTCAGGTGGGGTTTCAACCCATCTCCTCTCTGGCTACGCCAATGGACTCAGGAAAAGAGGCGTCCCTGTAGTAGAATTCCGTGGAGCATCCAAAGTCATAGCACTTCAGCTAGATGTTAGCTCATTTCCTCCTGTATGAGAGAATAACACTTCCTGCTGCTCCGATAGAACAGAAGCCAACTGAAAACATCACCCATAATTCCTTAATATTCTTATTTGTAAATTTCTCTTCATAGGCAGCGTGAAATGCATTTTTAAAGTGACGGAAGATGTCCAGTGATCGAGATTATCTACTAGCTTCATCCACTATCTCGTGCAAGAAGGGATGTACACTATCCGAAAAAAGTATCTGGACATCGATAGCAGACATTCATATGGAGTTTATCCACCATTCGCCATTATGACAGCTTGGAATCTGCTGCGGACACTTTCAATGAAGTGCTGGAATGTCTGTGGAGGAATGGCAGCCCATTCTCCCTCAAGAGTCCAAACCGTAGAAGTTAGTCATGGTCGACACCGGATTCTGGAGCGAAGCTGACATTCTAACTCGTCCCAAATGAGTTCCACTGGGTTCAGATCGTACTCCGGGTAGACACGTTCCATTTCAGGAATTTCATTGACCACAAACCATTGCCTCATAGATGCTGCTCTATGACAGGACTGCATTGTCGTGCTGATACAATCACAGCATACCGACTGTTCTTCTACTGTACACAGAACACACTGCTGTATAATGTGTTCATATCCTCCTGCATTTAGGTTTTCTTACGCATAAAAGGATACCAGACCCTAACCACGAGAACGCACCCCTTTGTTAACTCCACCTCCTCCATGCTTCACTGTTGATACTAATTATATCCGCACACAACGTCCTCCAAGTGGCGTCACCCTTTACAGCTCAGGCGTCGTTTATCATTGACTACAGAGATATGTGGCTTATTAGAAGAAGCTCTATCAGTATTCTCCATTCTTTTTAACTCCCTACCCACAGGCACTATGCTAGCTGGACTGCTGGTACCACTTTTTAACTCAAGAGTGATTCCTTTCGCCGATTTCGTGCGATATTTTCCAACCGCCCACCGCAAATACAAACGGCACCTCTCCGTCAGTATACACTACTGGCCATTAAAATTGCTACACCACGAAGATGACGTGCTACAGACGCGAAATTTAACCGACAGGAAGAAGATGCTGTGATATGCAAATTAATAGCTTTTCAGGGCATCCACACTAGGTTGGCGCCGGTGGCGACACCTACAACGTGCTCACATGAGGAAAGTTTCCAACCGATTTCTCATACACAAACAGCAGTGGACCGGCGTTGCCTGGTGAAACGTTGTTGTGATGCCTCGTGTAAGGAGGAGAAATGCGTACCATCACGTTTCCGACTTTGATAGAGGTCGGATTGAAGCCTATCGCGATTGCAGTTTATCGCATCGCGACATTGCTGCGCGCGTTGGTCGAGATCCAGTGACTGTTAGCAGAACATGGAATCGGTGGGTTCAGGAGGGTAATACGGAACGCCGTGCTGGATCCCAACGGCCTCGTATCACTAGCAGTCGAGATGACAGGCATCTTATCCGCATGGCTGTAACGGATCGTGCAGCCACGTCTCGATCCCTGAGTCAACAGATTGGGACGTTTGCAAGACAACAACCATCTGCACGAACAGTTCGACGACATTTGCAGCAACATGGACTATCAGCTCGGAGACCATGGCTGCGGTTACCCTTGACGCTGCATCACAGACAGGAGCGCCTGCGATGGTGTATTCCACGACGAACCTCGGTGCACAAATGGCAAAACGTCATTTTTTCGGATGAATCAAGGTTCTGTTTACAGCATCATGATGGTCGCATCCGTGTTTGGCGACTTCGCGGTGAACGCACATTGGAAGCGTGTATTCGTCATCGCCATACTGGCGTATCACGCGGCGTGATGGTTTGGGGTGCCATTGGTTATACGTCTCGGTCACCTCTTGTTCGCATTGACTACACTTTGAACAGTGGACGTTACATTTCAGATGTGTTACGACCCGTGGCTCTACACTTCATTCGATCCCTGCGAAACCCTACATTTCAGCAGGATAATGCACGACCGCATATTGCAGGTCCTGTACGGGTCTTTCTGTATACAGAAAATGTTCGACTGCTGCCCTGGCCAGCACATTCTCCTGATCTCTCACCAACTGAAAATGTCTGGTCAATGGTGACCGAGCAACTGGCTCGTCACAATACGCAGTTGCTACTCTTGATGAACTGTGGTATCGTGTTGAAGCTGCATAGGCAGCTGTACATGTATATGCCATCCAAGCTCTATTTGATTCAATGCCCAGGTGTATCAAGGCCGTTATTACGGCCAGAGGTGGTTGTTCTGGGCACTGATTTCTCAGGATTTATGCACCCAAATTGCGTGTAAATGTAATCACATGTCAATTCTAGTATAATATATTTGTCCAATGAATACCCGTTTATCATCGGCATTTCTTCTTGGTGTAGCAATTTTAATGGCTAGTAGAGTATTAGGTCTGCGTGATCTTCGTGGTTGTTCCTTCACGTTTCCACTTCACAATTACATTACCAACCGTCGATTTAGGCAGGGATGAAATGTCCCTAATAGGTATGTTACTCAAGTGACTACCAATGATGTTGAAAGTCACTGAGATCTCCTGACCGATCCGTTCTTCTGTTTCTGCTTCTCTACTGACCACACAATACTCCTCACCTCTCTTTACACTGGCGAGCCTGCGTCTCGTGACGTCTAGTGCTCAGTTCCGCATTACGTAGGGATCTCCGGATACCTTAGCTCAATAGTGTATTTCCTTGTCAACTTAAGCGCCATTTCTTAAACCGACCTGAGCATATGTTAATAAGTAAATTAATCTTCTCAGATTTCTTCGAACGAATCGTGGTCTGCCGCTCTGTCTCACCATTATTTTGCTCGTATGCTCGTTCGACTCAGTTTCTGTTGTGGCAATACTTCATAGGAACGACGTACAAGTGTGATCATTCAGAAAACTCAGTATGTACGAATGTAGGCATCATTTCAGTAAGCCTCGTTTAATTAACTGTGACCATGACGGCCAAGAACACTGTGTGGAATAATTATTTTTATTTTTCTGCTGCTACGGTCTCAGGTTCGAATCCTGCCTCGGGCATGGATGTGTGTGATGTCCTTAGGTTGGTTAGGTTTAAGTAGTTCTAAGTTCTAGGGGACTGATGACCACAGATGTTAAGTCCCACAGTGCTCAGAGCCATTTGAACCATTTATTTTTCTGCTACTAGTCACATTTATATATTTAATGTTTAATGTAACAAAGTGCAACACGCTTCAAGCATGTTTCGCTCAAGAACGCGTTTATGCATAGGCCTACAGATATAACTTAAAGATAAAATGTCGTAGTCTAAATTAATTTATAACTGTTTTTGCACTGCTTATTCTAACATTATTTTTGACATATTTTCCCCAAAACAAATTTTCGCCATAGATGTAAACAGTATATCTTAAATAATGTTTGCGCAGTGAAAATATCCGTCCAGCAGCAGTACAGTTCTAAGTTAATTTAAACTAAGACTTTTGTCTTTAACATCTGTATGCATAAAGTCTGATGATGAGAAAAACATGCCTGAAACGCTTTTCCTTGTGTTAAATTAAACTGAAAACAACTAAATGTGACTGGTGACAGAAAAATACAATTAATTAAGCCTCACAATATTAGGCAGATTTTTTAAATGAACTTAGCAATACGTTGTCTAACCAGGTATATTCATAATGTACCGAACTTGCGAATCATCATAAATCATTATGAAATCAGTTGTCTGAATCTTAATACCTGTCATTAAGTACAAGTAACTAAGAGACTGTATTAGAATGACCAATATGCTATGTATTCCTTTTTTAATTGCTAAAATATTATTATTGGTGCTAGAGAATTCACAAAATAAGTCAAATTAGTTTAATATACTGAGTGGTTTGAAGTGCAGCTACTCACAAAGATCCAGTGTGGGCTTTAATTATCGTGTGCCTGCAAAACTTCGTAGATATTCAAATATGTTAATGCGGAACCGTTTTAGGCTGGAAAAGAATTAGTTCCAGTTATGGTCACCAGGTGCAAATCTGGCGCTGTGAATGCAAGAAAGACATGTGGGAATGTTTCCACATCTAATGGACTATGCATGGGACATGGGCAGAGAAGACCAAACAAGTGACAATAGCTTAATGTTGATATTATTAACCACCACTTACACAGTTTGTTCAGTGTGAGCACCGGCTACGTCGACAAGATGCTGTGCAGTGCCAGATTTGCACTAGGTGGTCAAATTTGGAACTAATTTTTTCCAGCGTAAATCGGTTCGGCATTAACGCGTTAGAATAGAATACCTACCAAGTTTTGCTGTCATACGATAATTATGGCCCACCCTGGATCGCGTTTCAGATTCAAACGGATCACTACACGTGGTAGACATATTTGGTGACGTGGTTCTCCAAATGCTCAGCAGATCGTCCTGTTCTCCGGTTCTTCTGAAGGGAGTGATATTAGGTTGATGCATAAATTCGTAGCATCTTTCCCTAAATTTAATAAACAGAACAGATACGCACAACAGATTATAGTCATCAAGAATATATTCTGCTTCACTGTTTACAATAGTCTGCCAACGCTGGGTAACTTTTCGATTCCGCGACTGTAGAAATCACGTGGTTTTGAGTGAAGAACTCGTCGAACCATGTTCTGAATGCATTTTCATCCGGAAAGGAAGTTTCTTGAATGTTTTTCGATAGAAAGCAGAGAAGGTGAAACTCTGAGGGCACAGATCAGGTGAATAAAGTGGGTGAAGAATAACTTTCCAACCCAACTCCTGTATAGTGTTTTTTGTCAGTCTAGCAGAATGCGGTTGGGAGTTATCACGGAGTAGCATCACTTCATGTAGATTTTCTGGTCGTTGTTCTTGGAGTTTGCATACGTCTCAGTTATTCACAATAAATGTCAACAGTGATGGTTACAACTTGGGGAAGCAATTTGTAGTACGCCATGCTGTCGCCATTCCACCATATGCATAACACTATCTTTTGTGGATGCTCCTTGGTCTTTGTACGTGGAGTTGCTACTTTATTTGAGCTCAGTCATCCCTTACTTTTCCTTGTGTTAGCATAAAGGCACCATTTCTCGTCACCAGTAACGATACAGGATAGGAATGGTCGGTTTTGTTCGCCAGCCAGTTGATGCACATATGGCCGTCTGCTGATTTTTGAGATTTTGGCTTACAACGTGCGATACCCACACACCCGATCTGTGAACCTTACCCGTAGCATACAAATACCGCATAATGGTGGAATGATCACAGTTCATCATATTTGCCAGTTCTCGAGTACAATGACGTGGATCATTGTAGGTTAATGCGTTTAAAAGATCTTCAAAGAACTCCGAAGGTCTTCTTGAACTTGGAGAGTCAGTAATGTCAAATGATCCTCCTGAAAACGAGACAACCGTTCCCTTTTCGTAATCTGTGAAATGGCATTATCTCCATACACGGTGCAAACGTTTCTTGCTGCTTCTGATGCTCTCACTACTCTGCTAAACTCAAACAGAACAATACGCCGGAAATGTTCAAATGGTTAAAATGGCTCTAAGTACTAAGGGACTTAACATCGGAGGTCATCAGTCCCATAGACTTAGAACTACTTAAACCTAACTAACTTAAGGACATCACACACATCCATGCCCGAGGCAGGATTCGACCCTGCGACCGTAGCAGCAGCGCGGTTCCGGACTGAAGCGCCTAGAACCACTCGGCCACATGGGCCGGCGAAATGCTCAGATTTCTCCATTTGGCCGTCATTTCTTAGCGTCCACAAATCCTCACTACCTCCAAATGACATAATGCCAATATGTAAACTCAAATAGCAACAGTGAACTACAGATAAAAAATAACAATTGATAAATAAACCCATAGCAACCGTACCACTAACGTGCAAAACAAAAACGCTCCGAACCATGCAAAACGAAAACGCTACGTTATGCACCAACCTAATATAATAGTTTCTCATGCAAGACTATAGCCAGTATCTGCCCCGAACTCACCCAAATCGGGAAACATGCTACATCTCTGTCTGGTGCGTTGTTCATGGAACGTCAGATACGAAATAACGAATGAAAAAGTTACATCTGTATTCTAACAACGATTACACGCCGCGTAACAATAAACGCATTCTTACGCTTCGTTACTACAGCCGCACGTGAATGCATTACCACCGCTACAGCAGTTAGCGAGGAGAAGACGTGTGCTGGCATGTAGTCATCCTAAACGAAGAGGGCAAACCCTGCAGATGGAGGTAGTGCCGAACAGGTGCGTTTATGATAAGCGCAACCTTGGCCCGCTTTTGGAATGTGGGTTTGGAGCGCTATCGGGCATACATTAGTGTCGTCACGCGACTATTGTGAGCGCGCGCTGTACTCGCGTAGTCCCCCTCCAGCTCAACGCTTCCGCTTTTTTGACAAGCGCATTGCACCATCTTAGTGTAATTCGTCGATTGAGCCTGATACAATATGGCACTGAAAAAATCCGTGAAGGGTGACGTGGCAAATCCTTCACAAGAGGAATGAGATAATCGCCATACCTTAAATGCATACGACTGAACTTAAAAATAGAACAGCTAATCTATCCAGGCCGATTCGTTGTGCCTGTAAATGTGAGATAATGCCCCCAAGGATTCTGATTCGAATCCTGACACGAACGAACTTGGTATTTTGTTGGATATGCCCGTTGCCGAAGAGTTGTTACTAGTAGTGTACTGACAACGGCTTTTCGTGACGCTGATTTATGTCTGTAAGAATCAGATATTTCACCTTATTTTATTCTTCGTGCATTTAAAACTACTTATAAGTTTCTGAGATTTTTTGGGGTTCCGAATTTTAATCGGTTAAAACGAAACCCTCATAATAGCACTTTGTTGTCCGTCCGTATATCTGTCTGTATGTCCGTCCGTTCGATTGTTAAAAACCATTTTTCTCAGGAACGGGCTGATGTATTAAGTTGCGATTTATGCCACATACTAAAGTCTACAGTCCCTTGGCGCTGCACAAAATTGAAGTTTCTAAGCCAATGCAATCAGAAGATATGGTCATTTATATCACATATTTTGATACTCGAAAACTCTCTCATCAAAACCTATAGGGTGCTCCCCGTTGACCTAGAATCATGTCATTTGGGAAGAAGCAAGACTTAACTGAAAAAATTAACACAAAATCGGAAAATTGCGAGTTCGTACTTATATCCCAAACAAAAAAAGTCATTTGTTACTAGACTGTCTCCCTGTCCGTCCGTCTGTTAAGACCCCTTTTTCTCAGGAACGGATAGACGTACGAAGTTTAACCTTATGTCACATGTTAAGGTATATGGTCTCTTGGTGGTAGAATAAAAGTTAGGTTCTAAGTCAATGCAATCAAAAGATACGGCCACTTATGTCACATATTTTGATACTCGTAAACTCACTTAATGAAACCTGTGGCGTACTTCTTGTTGAAGTAGAATCATGAAATTTGGAAAGAAATAAGGATCAACAGTACAAATGAAGGAAAAAATCAGAAAGTTATTAAGCTGTAATTTTATCACACGAAAAAAGTATTTATTTCGTCATTTCCTACCCGACGTCAAACATGATATTGAAAACATTCTCTAAAATCTTGGACTCCATGGGACCGATATCTTGCCAGTACCAATGTTGATAACAGGGAAAGACAATCGAGATTCTCGATTATCGAAATAGTTGAACTGTCTTTAAACACACTTATATTTGTATGAAGTTCTCAGTGAGCGAGCCCTACTCTCACCTGGCTAATTTTCCTCTATGTTCCAAGATATTTTTCGCTCGTCTAAAAATGGTTCAAATGGCTCTGAGCACTATGGGACTTAACATCTGTGGTCATCAGTCCCCTAGAACTTAGAACTACTTAAACCTAACTAACCTAAGGACATCACACACATCCATGCCCGAGGTAGAATTCGAACCTGCGACCGTAGTGGTCACGCGGTTCCAGACTGAAGCGCCTAGAACCGCACGGCCACACCGGCCGGCTTTCGCTCGTCTATAATGTGTTCCTTCGACTTTAGGCAGCTGGATACCATTGTGATGCAATTTGTTTACTACTAACGCAATGTGCCTTATATGTAACGTTTGATTCCTGTATAGCTGTGTGCTAAACCAAGCCTTGATTTCGGACTTCTACCGTCCAAGAATAGAGTTCTATCCGTTAAACCATTCAAAGCTTCCTCAAGGTCCAATTCATAACTTCAACTTGTAACTGATTCCTTTACATTCCTTCCACATACGCTCTTCCATCGTGCTGAGGGTCTAAATCAGCTTCCGCGTAACGCAAGTGACCGATTCTCCGTAAGGCACAGCTATATTTACACCTTAATAGGTCACTGTAGGTTTAGAGGTTTGTCGCAGAACCTAATGAAGCGTTTTTAAAACTAGACAGAATCCTATCAACTGTCCCTGGACTGCTTGGATGAAATAACAGGTATTAAAATTCGAGTGTTCACTGACGAAAACACGAGATCAAAATATTGCTTTTCATACATTATGAAGAAGGTATTAGTAATTAAGAAAGTGCAGTCACTACATGTTATAATTATTTTATTTCGTAGCAAAACGTAATTTAAAACGTTCTGATTGAAAGCAATAGTTTTGTTCCTTCAACCAAATGCGTGTGGTCTTTCCATACCATCACGAATCAAGTAACTACGACACCGTTAAATTTTATTTCCTCTCGCGAAAGAGCTATTAAAGCGAACATACAAAGAAAAATAAACTATGTTTTCACATATTTTGATTAGTCGTTCTAACTTATTATATGACTACAGAGAACTGAACTAAGAAGTTAGGTCTTTGACGTGATTTAAAGGATGGGGAGGCGTCCCATAGACGTTCTAACCAGATGCATATGTCTAAGTCAGCGTCACGCGGTGCAGTCTGTTCCCACAGCTGAGGTTCGGCACCTGGATTTCTTCCCCGCTAAGCATGATAATCTTACAGCTGAGAGTGTAGCCATTTATATCATCTTATCGTCCATATTTTGTTAATAGTCTTTAGGGGCAACAAATCAGCAGAGTGCAACAGACGGAATGCAGGTCGCAACGGAAGAGTTATCATTATTCCTATGAACTGAATTAATATGGATTGTGCTCTTCTTAATTTCATCGACTTTCTCCAAGTGAGCTATGTTCCAGTCAGACCTTTTGGCGAAGTTATCAGACGGGACACATGAAGTTAACACTCAACAGATTGGAAGGTACAACATTGGAATTTTCAGCAGACTGGAAGTGACAATGTTGGCACTGTAAATGTATCCGAGAAAAATCTGGGAAGAGACGTATATATGACGGTGTTGCAGATGGCAAAGATGATAGTCAAATTGGAAGAAAAAAAACAAGGTTTTTTAATCAGACAACTAAAGGATAACAAACATACAAAGGAGACAACATGTAACAACAGTTAGAATTGTAACTAAAATAAGTGTGAACACAGACTTAATTACAATGAACAACACAACGCCACTGAAGTGATGACAGCAAAAGTTTACATACTCGCTTCATAAGCAAAAGAGACAGTGTATAAAAAATGGTTCAGATGGCTCTGAGCACTATGGGACTCAACTGCTGAGGTCATCAGTCCCCTAGAACTTAGAACTACTTAAACCTAACTAACCTAAGGACATCACACACATCCATGCCCGAGGCAGGATTCGAACCTGCGACCGTAGCGGTCGCGCGGTTCCAGACTGTAGCGCCTAGAACCGCTCAGCCACTACGGCCGGCGACAGTGTATAAAAACAGTATGAAAAAAACTCAATAAATCTTTGGTGACCCGCATGGTGTAGTAGTGGAAAATAAAAAAAAGGAGTTTTTCGTGACCGTCGGTCATAAGTACGAAAAGAAAGAGATTAAATATTTCTGCTCTCCTCGGAGAAGATTCAAAAATTGTAGCAAACAGTCCCATCACAAATCACGAGAGAAGACGATCAAGCAAAACAGAAAGATACCCCCTACATAATATTACCGCTAGATATACAGTTAGGGAGCAGAAAGGGAGAGTAAAATCCACGCCACAATAGTTGTTTCAACTACAGCCAAGTACTGCATCCATAGTCGTGTAAAAATTTCTCACAGTTATAGATGGTCGAAATTTTCATTATGAAAAGAGAGTTGCGTGATTGTGAATTATAGTCATCATGTCATTTGAAGCCGGCCGAAGTGGCCGTGCGGTTAAAGGCGCTGCAGTCTGGAACCGCAAGACCGCTACGGTCGCAGGTTCGAATCCTGCCTCGGGCATGGATGTTTGTGATGTCCTTAGGTTAGTTAGGTTTAACTAGTTCTAAGTTCTAGGGGACTAATGACCTCAGAAGTTGAGTCCCATAGTGCTCAGAGCCATTGAACCATTGTCATTTGAAACAATTTGCAGTCCTATGCAACTTTTTTTTTCTTTTTTACAACAAAGTACCTAGTTGGAAACTGTTAGTGATGCATACTAACTCAGTTGGAGAATGAGAAGGAACTAGTTCTGCCTAATACAAAAAAAAAAAAACAATCCGTCATTCATGTAAATTGATTTGTCCCAGTGACAATAAATGGACCACAGTTTTAACTCAGTTTCTCTGAAATTCCAGTTTTATGTGTTGTAATCAAATATGTGTTGAGTACCTCTAATTGCTAACACTGATCTTTACACTGCTAAATAAATTCAAGATACAAGTAGCAAATGCATAATTTTCGAACATATTTCATACATGCGTGTTCTTTTGTAAAAGTAGATCTTCTCATACGTACCTTAGCAACCAATTTCTTTCGATATTGTGAAAGTATTATATATCGTAAATTTTACATTTCGTAAAATTCATCAGTCTTCGCCGCAGCCGGTGACTTAAGTATAACGGTAAGGAAATGTACTGCTTCCTTTCCTTTTAAAAAAGACAGTGCGGTGCTCTTTATCTCATTAACTTAAAGCAAACACTACGCGCTCAGGCAAAACATTATCTCATGACATGACGCACTCCGAAGGTGGGTTGCCAGACGTATCCGCCAACTTCAAACGGTTTGGCGTCATCTGTGCAACGGAGATTGGCACATGACTGTATTTTATTTCTGAAGTATATCACTTCTTTCTCACTATTAAAATACGTATTCTCCGCAAAATCTCTATTAAACTGTAAAGATTTTCAGCTCCTCGATAACGCTATTATATTTTATGGCTCATACATTGGACTCCTATTCAGGTGGATAAGTCTTCACATTTACCTAAAATCCTGATTTAGGTTTTTCGTGGATTCACTAAATCACTTCAAGTGGCTCATGGGATGGTTTCTTCAAACGACTGTTCTCGTACCTGTCCAGCTGACGCTTTGTCTATAGTGATTTCGACGTCCACAAAAAGAAGAACTAGAAGCTCCCTTCCTGCCTTACAAATTATTGCTGCTGCAGACTTTACAAAAAATTGTTCAAATGGCTCTGAGCACTATGGGACTCAACTGCTGAGGTCATTAGTCCCCTAGAACTTAGAACTAGTTAAACCTAACTAGCCTAAGGACATCACAAACATCCATGCCCGAGGCAGGATTCGAACCTGCGACCGTAGCGGTCTCGCGGTTCCAGACTGCAGCGCCTTTAACCGCACGGCCACTTCGGCCGGCGCAGACTTTACAACTGTTATCTCTGTAACAGAATGGATAGCTGTGTTGTAATTATGTAAGCTTGACAACTACGTTCTATGTGAGTATGACCGAGTGAGGTAGTGCAGTGGTTAGCACACTGGACTCGCATTCGGGAGACCGACGGTTCAATTCCGCATCCGGCTATCCTGATTTCCCTAAATCACTCCAGGCAAACGCCGGGATGGTTCGTTTGAAAGGGCACGGCCGACTTCCGTCCCCTAATCCGATGCGTCCGATGACCTCGCTGTTTGGTCTCTTCCCCCAAACAACCCAACCCTACCCATGTGAGTATCTAAATTTAAACGTCATCATGTAACCTATATTCTTTTTTGCAAATTGTATGAGGTTCTAAAATTTTTCGTTGCATAATTATCATATTACCTCCAAATTAAAAATATTTGCTATTCGGATGCTCTATAATTTGGCGATGACAAGCTAGCACATAATAATCAGTTTATACCCATATTTTCGTGTTGTAAGGACAGTCTATAACGCTTAAGCTGAGGGAGACAGATCTGTGGAAATTTTATGGCTTTACTGGTCCAACCCTATATGAAGTTGATGTTTCGACATCTAATTCAGTATTTAACTGCAGACTTTGGGCAATGTTGTGTGTTACTATAAGAGTTATCATTTTCATTGCGTTTTCTCAAATTTTAAGTTCAAAAATGGTTCAAATGGCTCTGAGCACTATGGGACTTAACATCTATGGTCATCAGTCCCCTAGAACTTAGAACTACTTAAACCTAACTAACCTAAGGACATCACACAACACCCAGCCATCACGAGGCAGAGAAAATCCCTGACACCGCCGGGAATCGAACCCGGGAACCCGGGCGTGGGAAGCGAGAACGCTACCGCACGACCACGAGATGCGGGCTCAAATTTTAAGATTAGTTACTTGTTCACTACTGGCCGAAAAGACATATTTCACCAACCAAAATTATTAATAAGATAATTTCCTTTATAGGTGAACAATCATCATAAATATAACAATTTTATCTAGTACGCTTTGGTTTCCCTGAGAGAGACTCAGAGTGCTGTGATGTTCCGTCTGTATTATATTTTTTTGAATCAAACTGTTATTAAACTCCTCTTACAGACTGAAAATTTAAAGCGAATATTAGCCGATTGTTCTCGAGCGTGCGAACAATTAGTATTTAAGGCCCTTGATTTTAGGTGTTTGCTTGCCAGTTAATTGCTGCCTATTAACACACTGCTCACGTAATTCATTTCATTTGTAATTGTGAAATTTAATTTAATAACGTTTCCTGTATGACAGACCAATTCCGGACAGCCTCGTAATTACGTGATTTCTCCTTCTTGTCTATTGATAATATGGCAGATAGCGTGTATTGAACCACCATCAGTTTCACTAGCTATCTTACACAATAAAATTGTGCTTAAGACTGCTGCTAATTTTTGTTTTCCGGTCAGTTGAATAACAGACCGGCTCTCATATTATTCAAGACTCACAGGAGTCTGCATTCTCTCGCTCTCTGAAAAGGTCAGTCGGTTAATTCGTTTCGATGCGATGTTACACACATCAGCAAAAGTTTTGCATCACCTCGGTTCCGAGAGTTCCGGAACCTGTACAGAAAACTGGGATAGAGATCAACATAAACATCATTTCCGCCCTTTTTATTGCTCATGATAACCAAACATTGCGTGTTGTACCACCATACAGCATGACCTTCAGAGGTGGTGGTCCAGATCGCTGTACACACCGGTAACTCTAATACCCAGTAGCACATCCTCTTGCATTTATGTATGCAAGTATTTGTCGTGGCATACTATCCACAAGTTCATCAAGGCATTGTTGGTCCAGATTGTCCCACTCCTCAACGGCGATTCGGCGTAGATTCCTCAGAGTGATTGGTGGGCCACATCGTCCATAAACAGCCCTTTTCAGTCTATCCCAGGCATGTTCGATTTGGCTCATCTCTGGAGAACATGCTGGCCACTCTAGTCGAGCAATGTCGTTATCCTGAAGGACGTCATTCACAAGATGTCCACAACTGAGGCGCGAATTGTCGTCCATGAAGACGAATGCCTCGCCAATATTCTGCCGATATGGTTGCACTATCGGTCGGCATTGACGTATCGTACAGCTGTTACGGAGCCTTCCATGACCACCAGCGGCGTAAGTCGGGCCCACATAATGTCACCCCAAAACAGCAGGGAACCACCATTTTGCTGCACTCGCTGGACAGTGTGTCTAAGGCGTTCAGCCTGACCGGGTTGCCTCCAAACCCGTCTGCGACGATTGTCTGGTTGAAGGCACACGCGACACTCATCGGTGAAGAGAACGTGATGCCAGTCCTGAGCGGTCCATTGGGGATGTTGGTGGGCCGATCTGTAACGCGCTGCGTGGTGGCGTGGTTGCAAAGATGTACGTCGCCATGGACGTCGGGAGTGAAATGGCTTTGAGCACTATGGGACTCAACTGCTGAGGTCATTAGTCCCCTAGAACTTAGAACTAGTTAAACCTAACTAACCTAAGGACATCACAAACATCCATGCCCGAGGCAGGATTCGAATCTGCGACCGTAGCGGTCTTGCGGTTCCAGACTGCAACGCCTTTAACCGCACGGCCACGTCGGCCGGCCTCGGGAGTGAAGTTGTGCATCATGCAGCCTATTGCGCACAGTTTGAGTCGTAACACGGCGTCCTGTGGCTGCACTAAAAGCATTATTCAACATTGTGGCTTTGTTGTCAGGGTTCCTCCGAACCATAATCCGTAGGTAGCGGTCATCCACTGCAGTAGTAGCCTTTGTGCGGCCAGAGCGAGGCATGTCATCGACAGTTCCTGTCTCTCTGTATCTCCTCCATTTCCGAACAACTTCGCTTTGGTTCACTCCGAGAGGCCTGGACACTTCCCTGTTGAGAGCCCTTCCTCTCACAAAGTAACAATGCGGAAGCGATCGAACCTCGGTATTGAGTCTACGCATAGTTAAACTACAGACAACACGAACCGTGTACCTCCTTCCTGGTGGAATGACTGGAACTGATCGGCTGTCTGACCCCCGCCGTCTAATAGGCGCTGCTCATGCATGGTTGTTTACATCTCTGGGCGAGTTTAGTGACATCTCTGAACAGTCAAAGGGACTGTGTCTGTGATACAGTATCCTCACTCAACGTCTGTCTTCCAGAGTTCTGGGAACCGGGGGGATGCAAAACGTTTTTTGATGTATGTGGATAAGACACCCACAAACACTCAAATGACAATAACAAAGGTATTTATTGTACATTAAGTACATACCTTCCACTACTTTTCTTTAATAGTCTCGACTGTTGACACTTCCCTGATATTTGTATATCGTTGTCATATAATTTCGCTGCCTATGATTAGAAGCAGTTGATAAGTTTCTTTCACATAGTCATCTGAATTGGAGAAATAACGGGAGAGAAAGGAAATAACTCTAACCTGAAAATCGCTCACATTCACACATTATGAACTGAAAATCGAACTTTTCTACGGAAACAGGCTACAGTCATGTACTCATTCTTCTGAATTTTACAGACTTTATTGTGAATATCTATCGCCGCTATGATCTATGCATTCAGAAAAAAGCGCTGCCCGAATTTCACAAGCGATGGCCTTTCCTATTCTGCCCCTCTCCATGAAAATTTGTCACCACTCGCTCGCTGCTCACAATTGAATGTAACAGATGTATATTCCAAGTCATAATAACAATCTTTTCGTGGTCCACATGCAAAATGACATCCACGGTACAATGTTGCAAGGAACAGGGATGGAATTTACACTGGTGAAAAATGAAAAGCTAACAACCTGGAATAAAGATACATCATGAATAAAGTATTGTTTACATATTGCATAAATTCACCACTATTTATGACCACAATCACACGGCCACACACCTATCTACAGATTATCCTAGACAGTAACTTTAGTAATTTTTACATCCTCTGTAACCACAATGCAGTTCTGCGATCGTGCAGAGAGGTAATAATAGCAGTGTTGCGTATTATCTGTTGTCACAACTGAATGGGAAGAGGAAGGGGGGGGGGGGGGGGGGCTTGCGGGATGTCCACCGATAACGCAGGCAGGACAAGATGCTGTTCCATCATTACTACGTATCCTTAGTGGGCAAATGGGCAACATGTCTAGTCATCGTGTTGGGCAGGGTAGCTGGCGAATATCCTGGAGAGTACTAAAATAAAAATGACTATATGACATGTCAGTTTTATCCTACACTGTGCAGTTTCCCGCACGAAAGTTAGTGAAAGCTATAATTCCACACACTACAACAGACCGACATGGTTCTATGAATCGTGCTCTGTGCTGTTCTGGTAGTTGCCTGTCTCCTAGCACACTGGACGCGCATTCGGAAGGACGACTGTTCAATCCTGCGTCCGGCCATCCTGATTTAGGTTTTCCGTGATTTCCGTGAATCGCTCCAGGCAAATACCGGGATGATTCCTTTGAAAGGGCACGGCCGACTTCCTTCCCCGTCCTTCCCTAATCCTATGAGACCGATGACCTCGCTGTTTGGTCTCCTCCCCCAAAACAACCCAACCCTATCTCCTAGTGGACGCCACAAACTACTATTACTGACGCAAGGATAGAGTCTAGCCTCTTGACTAAACACAACCTTACATCACTGTGTCTTCAAGAGTGAGTTGTTTTCCCTACCCGCTTCGGAAACGGGCTGCACGTTGATGAAATGTAAAAGGAAATCTGGTGACCAGCACCATTACTCGCACTCCACCTTCCATCCAACGGGCCACCATCGTCGTGGTTTCATTCCTCGTATGAGACGGCGGTCAAATCTTCAATCTTATGCCTCTGCCGTTCGGAAGTGCAGCTTCCTTGCGCATCCGACACCAACACTGATAGACAACTAACACCTCGCATCCGACCTACTGAGCAGTACTTCAGAAGAACGATTTAGCCTGCGACATCGACGGTATATGATCTTGTTCAAATTAACTTCATTATCACAGTTAATAAAATGCTCCGAGCTATCATGCCGTGATCGAATGTATTTCACCATAAAATCCAACGTTTCGTCCCCATCTGCGGGGGACATTTTCAAGGGGATCGTAGCTTCTTTGAATGTCCGATTCACACCCTGCCTCGCTACTGACTACAGCAAAATTCCTCTTCCGCGTGCTACCGCGCAGTGGCTTGACGTCATATGTTTTTAGTACTATTGCTCTCATCCTATGGTGGAAGACTGGTACACGTTTTCTTCATCACTGGAATCCAGATGTCATTCAATTGGCCGGTCAATTGGGCTCGCGTTTCCAAAACACGCGGAAGCGGAATTGTGCTGAGGTAGTAGCGAGCCAGGGTGTGAAACGGACATTCAAAGAAATTACGATCCCCCTTTGAAATGTCCTCAGCAAATGAGAACGAAACATTGGTTTTATGGTGAAATCCATTAGACCACCGAATAATAGCCCGGAATATTTTATTAATTGTGACATTTCCGGCCATGAAAGTTTAAATTTTACAGTAACTTCATTGTATATACTGTTCACGTCAACATCGTACAGAAACATCTACATTGATGGTTAATCCCGTACAATGCTTGAAACAACCTAGCGTTTTTAACTTCGACTCAGCATTTTTATGTTCATTATGAAGACCCTGCCAGTTTCACAACAACACACTTTGAACTATTGCCTTTAATGATGTATATTAGACCCCTGTGCAAATACGGTGATTATTTGTCACGTTTTAAGAGATGTTTGGTTTTCATTTTCTAATACATGTATTCAACCTATTATAATATGAATAATGGGCACAATTGTTCATTTAATACACAGGCAGAAATGTGTGTCATCCTAGTAAGAGCAAGTAGCTACACAGTCTGGATGAACACAGTGAACCATCACTGTTATTTAGGATAAAACCAGATCACTCAGTTGAAAATTTTTCGCTGTCTCTACACAGCGCTTGACTCAAAATTTCATTGTTTTCTCCATAAATTTACCTCGTTTACTCTCCACAACATGTTACTCTTCGTTATTGATCAGCATATGTCAGAATCGTAAGCGTTCGCATGAAGAAGAGAAAATATCATTAACCGGAAAGCAAAGCCAATTGTTGCGTGGAAGCTTCTGTTTCGAAGATGTAGGCCAGAGACAAGTTCGTCTGGCAATGAAATATTCGACCACTACTGGCCTTGTTTAATTAATAAGCTCTTTTCCAGTGTTTCTGTGAAACGTCAAGACGATCCGTGGTGAATACATCGCAGCATGATCAGTTTTCTGTAGACCGTAGTGTTATATGGGTTTTTAAACAGTTTAGTGTAGACCAGTGAAAAGAAATGCGTACCTAGTGTGCTATAGACTCCTCTTGGTGGCTGCGTTTGCCAGTCTGTTGTTCGTCAAGCTTTCCTTCACATAGCAATTGTTGAACGATATATTTTTTCTGTTACACTGGAACTTTTTATGATATATGCATTCTTTATAATTTTGCCCCACTTTAACATAACTGAGATTTTTAAACAGAAAATTCAACAACAAGAACAAAACAGAACTCAGATCTTTATGGAGAACGTGTGAAAACTTTAATTTTCTAAGGTACAGAATCTCACATTTTCTTGTGCATGGTCACGTAATTTAAAATCACTATCAATTGGCGAAAATTAATACGCGTAACTTTAAGTTTGGCTTCATTTTCAATTGTATATAATGAATGTCTGGTAATATAATCGCTTGGCTAGCCATTACGTACTGAACACAAATGATGAGCTTCGTCCAAGCTGGTTGACTGCTATCAGAATATTTGCTGTCTACGCATCTCAGGAATTTACACAAGATGTGACCTAAAGAAAAATACAATCACATCAGGGCATTTATGGCTCGTAGTGCTATGCTTATGCATGAGGTAAAAGTGAGAAGGTGACAACCGTTGCTGAAAACATAGCTTCCTCAACACAAACAGAGCCAGATATCCAAAGCAGCATAACATCCCTACGGAAGGCATTCTTCGCCATCAACAGTGGCTGATGCTTGGTGAATGGCGACAAAATACTTATGAAGTAGCCATGCCTTATGCCGTGAGGTATCCTGGCCGAAGAGCTCCATCAACCATTATGTTCTTACGTGCTGAACAACAGTTCGAGAAACTAGTAGTTAGAGAAGGAGCGGTAGTAATAGATGAAGATCAGCAAGGAGTGAGCATATGAGATTGATTGTTTTAGCTGCAATACACTCCTGACGCTGTGGATCTCGTAATACTGAATTCCCTAAATGTGTCCGAAATAGAATGCTCCATGCGTCAAGCTCCAACTACCATTCCGCGTTCAAGTCCAATCACGCAGGAAAGCTTTTCACATGAATCACGTGAGTACAAATGAAATCTCCTAAAATGAACTGTCCTTTTATACCTTGTGTACGCGATCCTACCACCATCTGTGTATGTACATATCGCTATCCCATGACTTGTGTCATATCAGCGTATGCTGTTGTGAATAGTCATAACATAAATCACCGGACCACGGATAATCCTAGGTGGATACGTCGTGTCAATCGTCAAAGAGGGTGGTCCATTAATGTGTGGTGTGGAATCCTCGGAGATGAAATCATCAATCCGCACTCTTCCGCAGGTACTCTCACAGATGAGACGTATCGAGCTTTTCTCGTCGACAGTTCAGATGCTCTTCTTGAACATGTCTGTCTAGAGATTAGAGCTCGCCTGTGGATGCAGCACTGTGGTCACCCAGATCATTCTGCGTGTGATGTTGTACTATAGAACTGAGCAACGGACTTCCAGGAAGATGCTTAGAATGCCGAATTCCTCACGAATGACGCGTACAATCACCCGATTTAGCACCAGCTGATTTCTCTGTGTGTGGTTCTCTGTAGAATCGTGTTTATTTCACCAACCCACAACCCCAAACGACTTCAAACAGCGCATAGAGGAAGTTGGTCTCACCGTGATATCAGCAAATTTATTTCACACAGTTGATTTAAACATAAGTTATGTGAAACAATTCTATTGAAAAAATTATAGCTCGTTGCTGTAACCCTCTGGAAAATCTACACATATATAGAAATAGACATACATATTATAAAAATGTATGTATGTATGTTCCGTAGCTCCTCCTAAACCACTTGACCACTTTCAACCAAAGCTGGTAAAAATATCACATATTGTCATTTTTTCTGTTTTCCGTATTTCCCTTAGTTGCTTTACAATCTTAGTGGTATGTACCGTCTATGCAACTAATTGAAGGCAGTTTGTTTAGTCGCCATACGCGTTTCGCTTCTTTTATTTGGGAAGTATCATCAGTGGCCTGTAATACATGTTTCCTTTAAACGAATTATGTGGTAGATATAATATGCTCTATATTACATTTTGTAGTGTTTTTCTCTTGTTCTTAGATTAAAATCAACTTTTGTAGCACAAAGCTCGTAATGCGAACTTATCGTTCGGTGTTACGACTTCCAGTACCACTAGCTCGTGTGTGGTTCTGGAGATGTATTCGTAACTTTCCATACTATAGCTGGCCGGTTTATGACGTTCTTTCACCCACATTTGACATCGCATATATCGCTTCTAGTATCAATTTTTGTGATCAACATATATGTGCTTCCTGTGTGTACTGATGGCAACTGTTGTTGTGTGTCTGTCTTTTGTTTGTATTGTGGTTTGATATGTTTCATTTGTTGTTTTTGTGTGTGTGTGTGTGTGTGTGTGTGTGTGTGTGTGTGTGTGTGTGTGTGTAACTGTGTAATTCTTTCCTGAGAGGGTGATTTTTTATATTTGTGTGTGTGTGTATGTGTGTGTGTGTGTGTGTGTGTGTGTGTGTCTGGGGGGGGGGGGAGGGAAGGAGGGAGAGGGAGAAGGGGAGAGCAGAGGGGGAGGAGATTCACTAATTATTTATCCTGGTTACATTTCGGTTCGCTATTGTTTTGGTGGCTAGCATGATCAGAGACTTATTGCTTATATTGATTTGGTCGTTGAGTACCCTCTTTTCCATTGTAATGGCTCTTTGTTTGTGAAAGTTTTCCTGCAATGTCAGGAGCTTTTTGCCGGCCGGTGTGGCCGTGCGGTTCTAGGCACTTCAGTCTGGAACCGCGTGACCGCTACGGTTGCAGGTTCGAATCCTGCCTCGGGCATGGATGTGTGTGATGTCCTTAGGTTAGTTAGGTTTAAGTAGTTCTAAGTTCTAGGGGACTGATGACCACAGATGTTAAGTCCCATAGTGCTCAGACCCATTTAAGAGCTTTTTGTTGTGATTATTCACTTGGATAACTGTCATTTCACATTCCATGTTGGATGGCTCATGTCCATGTTTTATCCAACTTCTTACATGTTCTTTGCATCTAGTTTTGAAGTTCCTGTTTGTCATCCCCAAATATACTGATTTACATTCTTGGCACTCTAGCTGGTATATAACTGCTCCTTGATATTTATCTGTTTTGTCTGTTGTTTGTAAATGCGATTGGAGTGTTTCTTGTTCTGTAAGCTATGTGTAAACCCAAATTGAAAACTGATCCAACAGCACACTTCCAGACATATATAAAAACAACCTCAAAGACATCAGCCACATACTCTCAGATAAACAGAAACAACACGTCGCACAGAAGAACCCAAAAGCACCAACGCTCAGAAGCCAACCCAAGGTCCACAAACCCCACATTCCATTGAGGCCTGTTATTAATTTCATGAATGCATCATACCATGTGGCAAAACACATGAACAAAACCATAATGCTACATTATGAAATGAAAAACAGCACAACAGTGAAAAACACAAATGAACCCATAACACAAATAAAAGACTTACACATCCCACAGACAGCATCACTCATCTCCTTTGACACCTCAATACCCACTGCAGACACAATAAAACTAACTGAAGAAAACTTACTGACATACAATAAACTACCAACAGACAATATAACGAAATAACTAAAAGCCTCAAAGCAATCACATCCTAAAATTACTTCCAATGGGATCCCCAATTTCAGGAACATTGGCAAACATATTCATCAGTCACGTAGAAAACAAAATCTTTGATACAGTCACCGCAAGGAAAGGATACAAAATTGTTTTTTTGGTACGGATATGTGGACGACAAAATCTGTATTGTAGATGAACCAACAGAGAAAATTGATGAACTTCATACAGATAGAAACAAAATACATAAAAACATTCAATTCACCATGGAAAAAGAAACACAAAAGCAAATACCTTTCTTGGATATAACAATAAAGAGAGACAATAAACACACATTTTACATCATCAGAAAGCCAACAGCCACAGCCATAATTATACATGCTTCACCCAACCACCCGCAAAATCAAAAATTAACGGCCATACGACACATGTTACACAGACTAAACAACATTCATCTACATCTACATCTACATGGATACTCTGCAAATCACATTTAAGTGCCTGGCAGAGGGTCCATTGAACCACCTTCACAATTGCCGGCCGCGGTGGCCGAGCGGTTCTAGGCGCTTCAGTCCGGAACCGCGCGACTGTACGGTCGCAGGTTCGAATCCTGCCTCGGGCATGGGTGTGTGTGATGTCCTTAGGTTGGTTACGTTTAAGTAGTTCTAAGTTCTAGGGGACGGATGACCTCAGCAGTTAAGTTCCATAGTGCTCAGAGTCATTTGAACCATTTAAAAACCTTCACAATTCTCTATTATTCCAATCTCGTATAGCGCGCGGAAAGAATGAACACCTATATCTTTCCGCACGAGTTCTGATTTCCCTTATTTTATCGTGGTGATCGTTCCGCCCTATTTAGGTCGGTATCAACAAACTATTTTCGCAATCGGAGGAGAAAGTTGGTGATTGGAACTTCGTGAGAAGATTCCGTCGCAAAGAAAAACGCCTTTCTTTTAATTATTTCCAGCCTAAATCCCGTATCATTTCTGTGACACTCTCTCCCATATTTCGCGATAATACAAAACGTGCTGCCTTTCTTTGAACTTTTTCGATGTACTCCGTCAGTCCTACCTGGTAAGGATCCCACACCGTGCAGCAGTATTCTAAAAGAGGACGGACAAGCGTAGTGAAGGCAGTCTCCTTAGTAGGTCTGTTACATTTTCTAAGTGTCCTGCCAATAAAACGCAGCCTTTGGTTAGCCTTCCCCAAAAATTTTCTGTGTGTTCTTTCCAATTTAAGTTGTTCGTAATTGTAAAACCGAGGTATTTAGTTGAATTTACGACTTTTAGATTAGACAGATTTATCGTGTAACCGAAGTTTAACGAGTTCCTTTTAGCGTTCATGTGAATGACCTCACACTTTTCGTTATTTAGGGTCAACTGCCACTTTTCGCACCATTCAGATATTTTCTATAAATCGTTTTGCAGTTTGTTTTGATCTTCTGATGACTTTATTAGTCGATAAACGACAGCGTCATCTGCAAGCAACCGAAGACGGCTGCTCAGATTGTCTCCCAAATCGTTTATATAGAAAAGGAACAGCAAAGTGCCTATAACACTACCTTGGGGAACGTCTAAAATCACTTCTGTTTTACTCGATGACTTTCGGTCAATTACTACGAACTGTGACCTCCCTGACAGGAAATCGCAAATCCAGTCACATAACTGAGACGATATTCCATAAGAACGCAATTTCACTACGAGCCGCTTGTGTGGTACAGTGTCAAAAGCCTTCCGGGAATCCAGGAATACGGAATCGATCAGAAATCACTTGTCAATAGCACTCAGCGCTTCATGTGAACAAAGAGCTAGTTGTGTTTCACAGGAACGATGTTTTCTAAACCCATGTTGACTGTGTGTCAATAGACCGTTTCCTTCGAGGTAATTCATAATGCTCGAACACAATATATGTTCTAAAATCCTGCTGAAAAATCCTGCTGCATATCGACGTTAACGACATGGGCCTGTAATTTAGTGGATTACTCCTACTACCTTTCTTGAATATTTGTGTGGCCTGTGCAACTTTCCAGTCTTTAGGTACGGATCTTTCGTCGAGCATACTCCGAAAGGAACCTAATTGGTATACAGTCTGGACCAGAAGACTTGCTTTTATTAAGTGATTGGAGTTGCTTCACTACTCCGAGGATATTTACTTCTACCTTACTCATGTTGGCAGCTGTTCTCGATTCGAATTCTGGAATATTTACTTCGTCTTCTTTTGTGAGGCATTTCGGAAGACTGTGTTTAGTAAATCTGCTTTGGCAGCACTGTCTTCGATAATATCTCCATTGTTATCGCGCAGAGAAGGCATTAATTGTTTCTTGCCGCTAACATACTTCACATACGACCAGAATCTCTTTGGATTTTCTGCCAGGTTTCGAGACAAAGTTTCGTTGTGAAAACTGTTATAGGCGTCTCGCATTGAACTCCGCGCTAAGTTTCGAGCTTCTTTAAAGGATCGTTAATCTTGGGGATTTTGCGTCTGTTTAAATTTGGCATGTTTGTTTCGTTGTTTCTGCAACAGTGTTCTAACCCGTTTTGTGTACCAAGGAGGATCAGCTCCGTCGTTTGTTACTTTATTTGGTATAAATCTCTCAATTGCTGCCGATACTATTTCTCTGAATTTAAACCACATCTGGTCTACACTTGTATTATTAATTTGGAATGAGTGGAGATTGTCTCTCAGGAAGGCGTCAAGTGAATTTTTATCTGTTTTTTTGACTAGGTATATTTTTCTCTTATTTTTCGAGGATTTGGGGATTTCAATGTTCAACCTCGCTACGATAACTCTGTGTTCACTAATCTCTGAATCGGTTTTGACGCTCGTTATTAACTCAGGATTATTTGTTGCTAAAAGGTCAAGTGTGTTTTCACAACAGTTTACTATTCGCGTGGGCTCATGAACTAACTGCTCGAAATAATTTTCAGAGAATGCGTTTAGCACAATTTCGGATATTTTATGTGTACCTCCGGAATTAAACATGTATTTTCGCCAACATATCGAGGGTAAATTAAAATCACCACCAACTATTATCGTAGGAGTCGGGTACGTGTTTGAAATCAAACTCAAGTTTTCTTTGAACCTTTCAGCAACTGTATCATCTGAATTGGAAGGTCGATAAAAGGATCCAATTATTATTTTATTCCGGTTGCCAACAATGACCTCTGCCCATACTAACTCACAGGAAGTATTTACTTCAGTTTCGGGACAAGTTAAACTACTTCTAACAGCAACAAACACGCCACCGCCAACCGTGTTTAGCCTATCTTTTCGGAACACTGTTAGGTTCTTCGCAAAAATTTCGGCTGAGCTTATATCCAGCTTTAGCCAGCTTTCAGGGCCTATAACGATTTGAGCATCAGTGCTTTCTATTAGCGCTTGGAGCTGTGGTACTTTCCCAACACAGCTACGACAATTTACAACTGTTATACCAATGGTTCCTGTATCTGTTCTTCCTGTGTTCAGCCTGCATCCTTTGTGAATGAAGCCCATCTTGTGTTTTCTCGAGACCCTGTAACCTAAAAAAACCGCCCAGTCCACGCCACACATCCCCTGCTACCCGTGTAGCCACCTCCTGCGTAGAGTGGACTCCTGACCTATTCAGCAGAACCCGAAACCCAGCCACCCTTTGGCGCAAGTCGAGGAATCTGCAGCCTACACGGTCGCAGAACCATCTGAGCCTCTGATTCAGACCCTCCACTCGGCTCTGTACCAGAGGTCCGCAGTCGGTCCTGTCGACTATGCTGAAAATTCTACTCAGCAAAGAAAACTACGAAAAAGAATTACAAACAGTACAGCTCATAGCCACAAACAATGGTTACAGCATCCACATAGCACAAAAACACAACCAAAAAATAAAAACACAACTGAACAAAAATCAAACCAAGCAGAGAACACAAACACCAAAGAACCCCACAGACACTACAGTGCACATGGAAACACAAAACAATAACACTCATAACATGAATAACAGAAAAAATGGTACCCTCTTACATACAAACACAAAGCGACACACAAAATAGCAAATATACTAAAGAAACGGGGATTACACATAGCTTACAGAACAAGAAACACACTCCAATCACATTTACAAACAACAGACAAATCAGATAAATACCAAGGAGCAGGTATTTACAGCTAGAGTGCCAAGAACTTTGTGCTACAAAAGTTGATTTTAATCTAAAAACAAGGGCACGACAAAATGTAGTACAGCAGCATATTATATCTACCACATAATACGTTTAAAGAAAACATGTATTACTGGCCACTGATGATGCTTCCCAAATAAAAGAAGCGAAACGCGTATGGCAACTAAACAAACTGCCCTCAATTAGTTGCATTGACGGTACATACCTCCACGAATATCACTTATTGTCTGTAAAGAATAGCTGTGGTGGTCAGAGTCACCTGCTTAACAAGGGGTGGGGAAGTGGATGAAAAAGAAGATGCACGAATACCCCGACTTCATTCAACCAGTTTTTGAGAATGAGACCACTTAGAGACCTGCAGACAGTATTCCCATATACCGCTGAATGTAACTACATAATTATGTCATTGATGACTCATAGTTAAGGAGATAGGATGTGATAAACATCGTACTGTGTGAAGACGAACTGCAGAGGGAAATTCGCTAAAGATATAGATGAAATATGTGTACAGATATTCGTGAAACATATTAAATGTGTGTGAAATATGTGTGACATGTACGTATGTAAGCAAAGCCGCAGGGAGAAAACTACTCCTACACCCGTGGATCAATTTCAACTAAACACGTATTATTTACTGTCTCTAAAAAAATACTGTGGGCTTAAAAGCCAGCAACCTCCTATTGTGGTGGAGATGATAAAGCGTATAGAGAAGGGGGGAGGATGAGATGGACAGACAGTGAGGGGATCAGTAAATGGACAGACAGAGGGGGATGAGAAGGTGGATGGAGAGAGGGGAGGGTGAGATGGATAAAGGGAGTGAGGAGTAGGTAGAGGGGGCAGGGAAGATGCACTCAGAAGGGGATGAGGAGATGGGCAGAGGAGAAAGGAGCAGACTGACAGAGGGGGAGAAGGGAAGGTGGATAGAGAAAGGAGCAGGTGGAGACAGTGACTGAGGGGTGCAGGAGGTGAGCAAGGAGTAGCGAGTGGAAGAGGTGAACAGAGCAGTGGGGGAGATGGAGATCGACAGAGAGGAGGGCGGAGAAGATGGACAGAGAGAGAAAGGAGGAGCAGATGGAATAATATTACTGGAACAAACACATATGAGTACAGCCAGGTACTCATCTAGCAAGTTAATGAACTATGTTCATAATTCTGCAAAAAGAGTAACGTTTCTTACTTCTAAATAAATATTCCTAAATATTCCTTTCTCTTATAACTATAATTTAAACAGGTAACACAGTATCTGAGACAACCTGTATTGTTCCCTGCTGACATTTAAGTGATTTACTCTGTAATCACCAGTCGTGAAATCTTGAGTCTTTCTCCAGCCCCGTAAACATATATTGCACTTTCAGTTACTCGGATTTTGACGTTAGACACCACATAGCCTCATCGATAGTGTCTTAGGATTTGGTTCTAATCCTATAGGCTCCTTCCACATGTCTCTGACTATTCAATATATTATGTTCTTTTGACCTCTCTAATGTATACAAACTTTACGCGTTCTGGTAGGGGGCTTTTAGAGCATAACACACTTTTAGTACTATATTTATCGCGTCTAAATTTTCTGTTGCAGCGGGCAGAAGCTTGCGGAGCTATATGAAGATCTCCAAACCACATCAGTTTCTCCGGACTTGATAAAACGTTTCGACGGGGCATTTACGAGTTTACTCCAAGATGTGAAGAAAATTCAACAAGAGAGGAAGAAATTGGAAGAAATGTTCTCCAGGTCGGTATAACATAATCGCAGTAAAATGGCGCAAGTATTTTCAACAAAAGTGATGATTTTTTCCATTTTCATTATAAATGCAACCAATCATACCATATTTTCAGATATCCTGTACATTTTCTGAGCAGCGGGCATGATTTGCAGAGAACGTGTTAGTCTCTTAATAGTATTTCCTTCTTTCTGTTTTAAAACGGAATTAAATTAAAAACAAAACGGAACGAAAATGAATCCCGTATAGTCACGGGCGAAAATTTAGTAAGTTTATTACAGCCTAAAAGAGCAGTTGACATTAAGTCCAGAGATTGCGGAGTCAACCTATCAACATAAAAGGATACCTAAATTCTCGCCTCTGGAATCATACTGCTGTAGGTAAACTATCTGGCAGTTGCATAATACGACTTATTTTAAGGAACAGACTTAACACAGTGTTTGGCAGTTTTTATTTTATTCAAAGAACATCCATCCACTCTGTGCTATGGAGGGCTTATTGATCTAACAAAACTGAGATGACATCTTGACATACCTTATCGCGAAAATCTTATTTATATTTCATTCACACAATTTTCCACACTTCCAATCATGGCTCTTCTCCATGCTTTTTATCCAGTGAGCAGAAAAATTAGCAATGAACAGATATCGGGAGTAGGACGGATAACATGATTCGGAGTCAAACATCCACACCTAACCGCTGCCTAGGGAGTCAATGCTATAACTAAATGCAAAGACTCGAGGTAGATTCACTTACACTGAAGTGACATCTCCTAATATCGTGTCAAACCTTCCTCTGGCAGGAGTAGAGCAGCAACTGGACCTTGTATGGTCTCAAAAAGTAGTTGGAAGTCCCCTGCAGAAATATTGAGTCATGCTGCCTCTATAGCCGTCCACACTTGCGAAGGTGTTGCCGATGCAGGATTTTCTGCACGATTATGTTCCATAAATATTCGATGGGATTCATATCGGACCATCTGAATGGCCAAATCATTCGCTCGAGTTGTCCAGAATGTTCTTCAAACCAGTAACAAGGCGCATTGCCATCCATAAAAATTCCATCCTTTTTTGGGAACAAGAAGTCCATGAATGGCTACAAATGCTCTCCAAGTATCAGAGCACTACCAGGACCCAGTACATTCCATGAAAACACAGCCATCACCGTTATGGAACCACTACCAGCTTGTACAATGCCTTGTTGACAACTTGGGCCACGGCTTCGTGAAGTCTGGGCCGCACTCGAACACTACCGCCAGCTCTTACAAACTGAAATCGGGACTTACCTGACCAGCCACTGTTTTCCAGTCGTCTAGGGTCCAGCCGATGTGGTCACGAGCCCAGGAGAGGCGCTATAGGCGATGCCGTGCTGTATGCAAAGGCTTCAAAAGGTTCAAATGGCTCCGAGCACTATGGGACTTAACATCTGAGGTCATCAGTCCCCTAGAACTTAGAACTAGTTGAACCTAACTAACCTAAGGACATCACACACATCCATGCCCGAGGCAGGATTCGAACCTGCTACCGTAGCAGCGGCGCGGTTCCGGACGGAAGCGCCTAGAACCGCTCGGCCACAGCGGCCGGCTCGCAGTATTTCCAAAGCGCTCTACGTCACTATTGTCGTACTAACACTTTGTCTTCTGGGGTATCGCATAATTTTTGAAATTGTTCTACATTTCCACATTTCGATCGTCTCCAGTCTACAATATTCACAGCATCTTACCTGACCAACCATCTAACGCTAACTTTACGTTTGACAGGCAGTTCTTTTCCAGCTGAGTCACCTGGACCGCCTCAAGGATTCATTAAAGGACTTTGTCTGCAACTACTCTTCGCATTCCATTCCAAGCTACACGGAGGCTCGCTAACACACATTCACAACAGGTGCTAGTAGCTCATTATGCCCGAAAAATAGCTCACGTATAAAATAGCTTTCCTGATCTTAAATAATTGTGTAAAGTATGATGCACTATCTGATCAACACTATCCGGAGTCCTATTTATGGACATTAATAAAGGCTGTGTCTTCACTTCTCTTGTACGGTGACTGACGACACTGTCAATGAGGTTTCCCGAAACCAGAGGAGGTAAGTGATTTTGGACGCTGGGGTCTGAAGCGAAATCGACGTTCTAACTCATCTCAAAGGTGTTCCACTGGCTTCAGGTAGGGGTTCCAGCAGGCCAGTCAATTTCAGGCATATTATTGTCCATAAATCATTGCCTTACAGATGCCACTTTATGAGAGGATGCATTGTCACGTATATACAAACTGTCATCGTCTCCATAAAGTTCCTCCATTGTAAGTGCTATAAAATGTGTTCATATCCTGCCACATATGCGTCTTCTTAACCACAAATAGTAGACCATGTCCTAAGCACGATAATATCCCCGTGCCGTAACACCACCCCTTTATATACTTCACTGTTGGCACTTTACATCACGGCATGTAACGTTCTCCATCCACTCGCAAACCCAAATCCTTTCACCTGATTGCTACAAGAATATCGTGGTTCTTCTCTCCAGATCACTCGTTTATTGTCACTCATTGTCCAGTGACGCCGCTCTTTACAGCACTTCATGCGCCGCTTACCACTGTCTACGAACCCTCTCTGTCGTTTCTGGGTCCCCATTTTAATGCATACACACATACATGCATATTGAACAGATATGTGTTGCTAATCGGGAGCTGCTTGACGTTTTAACTCACTACGTACAGTATTGTGCCAGCTGCACTGCCGGTAACCTTTTGAACTCGTAAGTAATTCCTTCCTCTGATTTCATACGATATTTTTCAACCATCCTCCTCAATGATCCACTCTCCCTGTCAGTCAGTACATGAGATCTGCTTGGTCTTAGTTTAGCTGAGGCTTTTTCTTAGCGTTTCCACTTCACCATTACGTCATCAACGGCCTACTTTGGCAGCTTTATAATGGCTGAAATGTCCCTGCTAGTTTTGTTACTCAGGTGACATCCAGTGACTAGTCCACATTCTAAGTCACTGAGCTGTCCTGACATTCTGCTGCTACTGCCTCTCTCCTGACAACAAAATAATATCCGCCAGCTTTTATAGTAGCGTGTCCGCCTCTCTTGACATTTAGTGGTCATTTCCGCATTTTATAGGAGTGTCCGGATACTTCAGATCTTCTACACTACTGGCCATTAAAATTGCTACACCAAGAAGAAATGCAGATGATAAACGGGTATTCATTGGACAAATATATTTACTAGAACTGACATGTGATTACAATTTCACACAATTTGGGTGCATAGACCCTGAGAAATCGGAACCCAGAACAACCACCTCTGGCCGTAATAACCGCCTTGATACGCCTGGGCATTGAGTCAAACAAAGCTTGGATGGCGTGTACAGGTACAGCTGCCCATGCAGCTTCAACACGATACCACAATGGTGTATTGTGACGAGCCAGTTGCTCGGCCACCATTGACCAGACGTTTTCAGTTGGTGAGAGATCTGGACAATGTGCTGGCCAGGGCAGCAGCCGAACATTTTGTGTGTCCAGAAAGCCCCACACAGGACCTGCAACATGCGGTCGTGCATTATCCTGCTGAAATGTAGGGTTCCGCAGGGATCGACTGAAGGGTAGAGCCACGGGTCGTAACACATCTGAAATGTAACGTCCACTGTTCAAAGTGCCGACAATACGAACAAGAGGTGACCGAGACGTGTAACCAATGGCACCCCATACCATCACACCGGGTGATACGCCAGTATGGCGATGACAAATACACGCTTCCAATGTGCGTTCACTGCGATGTCGCCAAACACGGATGCGACCATCATGATGCTGTAAACAGAACCTGGATTCATCCGAAAAAATGACGTTTTGCCATTCGTGCACCCAGGATTCGTCATTGAGTACACCATCGCAGGCCCTCCTGTCTGTGATGCAGCGTCAAGGATAACCGCAGCCATGGTCTCCGAGCCCATAGTCCATTCTGCTGCAAACGTCGTCGAACTGTTCGTGCAGATGGTTGTTGTCTTGCAAACGTCCCCATCTGTTGATTCAGGGATCGAGACGTGGCTACACGATCCGTTACAGCCATGCGGATAAGATGCCGGTCATCTCGACTGTTAGTGATACGAGGCCGTTGGGATCCAGCACGGCGTTCCGTATTACCCCCCTGAACCCACCGATTCCATATTCTGCTAACAGTCATTGGATCTCGACCAACGCGAGCAGCAATGTCGCGATATGATAAACCGCAATCGTGTAGGCTACAATCCGACCTTTATCTAAGTCGGTAACGTGATGGTACACATTTCTCCTCCTTACACGAGGCATCACAACAACGTTTCACCAGGCAACGCCGGTCAACTGCTGTTTGTGTAAGAGAAATCGGTTGGAAATTTTCTTCATGTCAGCACTATGTAGGTGTCGCGACCGGTGCCAACCTTGCGTGAATGCTCTGAAAAGCTAATCATTTGCATATGACAGCATCTTCTTCCTGTCGGTTAAATTTCGCGTCTGTAGCACGTCATCTTCGTGGTGTAGCAATTTTTATGGCCAGTAGTGTAGTTTGTTAACCTCCAAATGGATTAAAATAATTTCCGTGTCGTTCTTGTTTATCACCTACCAAGACAATACTTTCTTATCGCAAGCATAATGTTCTTGAAGCGATTTCTGTCTTTGTAAGACAAACCCTCATTTTTGATTTTATGGTACTACTCAGATAGAAACAGGTCCTACTCACCTAATATCATTTTTACTTTATAGTCATTCTTACTGTCACAGTATTTGTCTTCCTTAAATTAATTTCTTATTTCCAGTATATGATTTAGATTAAAATCATTAACAAGTTATTGATATCACTTTACAGTGGATTCCGTTCACAACTACGAATCGTGATCACTGTATTTCCTTGTCTTACAAATTGATGCCATTTTACCTCTCTTTCATGTTAACTACAGCTTCTTCCGCAAATATGGTGACAAGTAAACCGTACGTTCTCAACCCTTCGTTAATATTGGCTGTCTTGTTTCAGCTAGTTACTGTTATCATCATCCTACTAGCCTTTTACAGCTGTGAGAACGATTCATGTATCTTCAAAAAACAAAGAGCACGTTGCCAGTCAACCGAATTAAAAACTTTCGTTGAACAGTGAAATTGAAATTAATTTTTTTTAATATTTCGATTGGTTTCTGGATTCAAGGGTTCATTTAGACTTACTTTTCTTGCTCCGTCGTCTACTTTCAAATCTAATATTGCCTCACCGACAAATCATTTAATATCACATCCACGTGACCCGAAAACATCGATAACGGTGGAATTTTGACAGAACATGTATACGAAAAAGGCATTAAACCACCATTTAATAATAATGCCACCAGTATCTATTCGTTCTTGTAACAGTGTGTTATAATAACATTAAAATGCAATGCATTTCATATTTGTAAATCACCAAATGGTCATAGAAATCAGAGAGCTGTGTAAAAAACGCCATCTGAACTAAATTATGCATAAAAAGTTCTCGGTTTACTTGCCGCGTCAAATTTGGATAACATCCCAAGCTTTCGATGACTACCTCCGTCATGGATGGTGCTGCAAGCAACGCTGGATAAAGCGCGCAAACAAAATCTATGGATATAGAGGCCGCCACCTCGGTACGCGCCGTTTTCACCGTGACGTCATCCAGCCAATGAGAAGCCGTCCACTGCTTATAAAAGCGGACGCCTCACCGATCCACGACTCCTCTGTTACGCCCATCCCGCCTGGATCTCCGCCCCCCCTTCCTTTTATAAATCCCTCCAAATCCTCGAACGCCATGCTCTCCGCCTTGCCTATCGCATCCGTCTCCCCTCCCCCACGCGGATCCTGTATGATCTTATCCCCTTCCCCCACCTCCTCCTCTTCCTCGAAAGGATACAAATCCTATACACCTCCCGTAAACTCGATCCTCCTCACCCACTCGTCTCCCCGATCATCTCCCACCCCCGCCCGCTGCCGCGCCTGTACTCCCATGTCCCACCCGGTCTCCATCTCTCCACCCTCCTCACCCTCTCCCAAGGTGGCTTCCGCCAGCTCCCCCTCCCTGATGATGCCCTCCTCCCCTCCATCTACCCCTCCTACCAACTTTGATCCTCCCGCCCTCCTCCTGTGCTTGCTCCTCAGGGCACCCTCCCTCCCTTCTCTCCCTTTTCCCCTCCCTCCTCCTTTTCTCTCCCCTCCTCCCCCGGGCCTCCCCTCCCCTGTCCCTCTCCTTCCTGCCCCCGTCCCCTCCGCCATTGGCATCCTTTTCTCCCCTCTCCCCCACCTCACCCCTGTTCCCCTCTTGGCAGGTCCCCGGACTCGCACACGCTACGTGGACTTTCGCGCGCCGGAGATCACCGCCATCAGTGTCTCGTGTGTGCCGTCGTGTTTAGTGTTCAGTGTTCACCGTCACACTCCATTGTTCACCAGTGCCATCGTCTTCTTTGGTGTTTGTGCGTCGTCTCAACAGTTTGCAGTGTGGTTTTTATCGTCGAGTGTGAACGGCTCCATGTTTGTCTCTCTGTGTCTCCTGTTTTATCGCCCACCGTTTTGCAACTTTTATGTTTTTCTCATGTTTTTGCTGCTTATGTCTTCTTTGGCTGAAGAGCAGCGTAGTGTGCTGCTGCCAGCCTGCCTATTGTATAGGCTTTAAAATGACAATAAAGTAAAAAAAAAAAAAAAACGATCCACGACAGTCAGTTTTACTCCTGACGAAGATGACGGAGGTAGTCATCGAAAGCTTGGGATGTTATCCAAATTTGACGCGGCAAGTAAACCGAGAACTTTTTATGCAAGGACTCCGTCGCGAAAGACTTCGTAATCATATTAGTTTCCTCTACGCGGAGGATGTAGCGTGCAGCGTTCGTCGGCTGGAGAAGCTGCGCTTGAAACAGTCACAGCTGCTGATTAATCTGGCTTTTCTACAACGTTGTCGTGACAAGGAGGTTGTACCAAATTTCGCAGTTGTCAAACATCACATCCGAACTGCTGCAGTGAATAGAATTTTGCGGAAGACAAGTCTTGCTATCCTCAGGGAAAGGATACACCATACGAGGTATGAACTAGATGTCAACACTCGCTCCTTATATAGTTGCCATCTGTTTTTGTCTGCAGTTTTGTCATCTTGGGACTGGGAATGGGTAGACATGACCTTGACTGCACATCAGCGTGCTAATTTAAGCAAGACTACAACAAAACAGGCTGATAAATTTGTGCGCCTAAACCGGGGAAAAGGAATTTCTGGGTCCAGCGTCGTACATCGCACTGTTATCAACTTCTCCGACAAGGAAATTGATGACGCCACCATCTCAGTTCTCAGTAAGGAACTGAACTTTTCTCCAGCTCCACAAAAGCTACCAGTGGCCGAGATTATCAGTGGAGTAGAACAAGCGGTTCGGCACCTTCCTGAAGAGGCAGTAGATGAGGTAAGGCTTGCAGCTAGTCGGATTTTAGCAACAGCCAAGCCTCCTAAGTACAATGTAAGCAGAGTGGAGAAACTGGCATTGAAATCGTTGGGGAAGGATGAAGAGTTAGTTGTACTACCAGCCGACAAAGGGAATGCCACAGTTATCCCCAATGCTACCGATTATCATAAGAAAGTGGCCCTATTATTGGAAGATGCCACGTACCGGATTCTTAAACGGGATCCCACAGCAGCACTTAGCAGGAAGACAGGGGAGCTACTGAAGAACTCTGGCCTCCCAGAAGAACTAGTCAAGAATCTACGACCAAGAGCACCAAGGCCACCCAGGTTATATGGTCTACCGAAAGTCCATAAGGATGGGGTCCCGCTGAGACCTATTGTTAGTGCTATTGGGTCTCCTACATATCGGTTGGCAAAATACGTAACCAAATTATTAGCACCTATAGTCGGCCACTGTAACCATCACATTAATAAAAAGGTTTGTTGACATCATAAAGCAGATGAGGATAGGTCCGAATGACATCATGATCAGCCTAGATGTGGTCTCTTTGTTTACAAAGGTACCGGGGGAAGATACGTTAAAACTGTTGGCTGCTCATTTCTCTCCTGAAATACTGAAGTTATTTCGACACGCTTTGACGACCACCTATTTTTTGTATGGTGGAAAATATTATGAAATGACTGACGGAACAGCCATGGGTTCGCCACTGTCACCAGCCATAGCTAACTTCTTCATGGAGGATTTCGAAGAACGAGCGTTGAACAGTGCTCCCTTACGTCCATCCTGCTTCTTCAGGTATGTTGACGATACATTTTTAATCTGGCCACATGGCAATCAGGCACTGCAGCAGTTTGTTGTTCATTTGAATGGTATACATCAGAACATACGATTTACAGTGGAGGTGAAGGATGGGAAGTTACCCTTCTTAGATGTGCTGGTGGAGCGAAAATCAGATGGACGTCTCGGACATTCTGTGTACAGAAAACCGACGCATACAGATTTATATCTAAACGCGCGTAGTTTTCACCACCCAGCTCAGAAGAGAGCTATGTTGAATACCTTGGTACACAGAGCAAGAACTATTTCGGACAAGGATCATCTCGGCTCCGAGATTAGCCATCTGACGACGGTATTCAGAAAAAATGGATATTCCGATCGTGATATCAGATCTACTCTGGCGCAGAAACCTAGGAAGGACGCTGTTCGAACAGATGAAGAGGACCGACACATCGCGCGACTTCCAATCTGCGGTGCAACGACCAGCAAGATCGGCAGAATCCTGAGCCGGCAGGGAATCAGACCAGTCTTCCGGCCACCCAGGAAGATTAAGGAGATGTTGCGACCCGTGAAAGATAATCTCGACCTCAGAGTACCGGGGATTTACAGCATTCCTTGCGAGTGTGGCAAAAATTATGTGGGCCAGTCTATAAGAACTGTTGCCGATCGCTGTGTGGAACATCAGCGTCACCTGAAGAAGAGGTATCTAGAAAAGTCAGCGGTGGCTGAGCACAGTTTGTTAAATAAACATAAGATTTTATTCGATGAAACAAGACTACTTGCTCACGCTTCAAACTATTGGGACTCTGTCATCAGGGAAGCAGTTGAAATTAGATTCTGTGAAAATAATTTCGACAGAGACTCCGGTTATGCACTCAGCAATGCATGGAAAAGCGCAATTGATAAAGAAAGAGCGCAGAGCGAGACTTCTTACATTCCTCGCAGTTCTCCGCCTGTTGCGATGGATGGCGCTGCAAGCAACGCTGGATAAAGCGCGCAAACAAAATCTATGGATATAGAGGCAGCCACCTCGGTACGTGCCGTTTTCACCGTGACGTCATCCAGCCAATGAGAAGCCGTCCACTGCTTATAAAAGCGAATGCCTCACCGGTCTACGATCCCCCCACCACTGAGGACATCATCAGGTTCCTCACCATCGTCCTTCAAAATGTTCATCCCTTTCAGCGCCCCCACACCCTACAACAGATCTCCCTCGCCGCCCGTTCCATTTTCCAACTCAAGATGTACGCCACCTACTCCAACAACCAGGCCCATTTCACCTTCTCCCGTCTTGACACCCTCGTCTAAATCCCTGTCATGGCGCGACAGCAACGTATCCTTTTCAACAATATCCGCTCCCTTCCCGCCAACAAGAACCTCTTCCTGCACACCCTTGCCACCCACCGCGTGAATGCCTTCCTCCTCAATGAAACCTTCCTCCAACCCCACCACTCCATCCACACCTCACCCTATCTCCTCCACCGCTCCGATAATCCCCTCCCAATTGCGCGTGGCGGAGTTGCCATTGGTCACCACCGCCAGATCCCCGTTCGGCTCCAACCTCTCCTTCCCGACCCCACCGAACACCTGATCCTTAGTCTCTTCTTCCCCGGCCTTACCATTACCTGCGCCACCATCTATGTCCGCCCCAACGCCCCTATTCCTTTCGACTTCCTCTCCCACATCGACCGTACCTTCTCCTCCTACGTGATCGCCGCCGACCTCAACATCCATCGTCGTTCCGCTGCCCAGTTACGGCGGTGGCATCGGTTCCTCTCCTCCCTTCAAGGTGACCTCATCCCCATCCCCCAGCACACCCATTCCATCCCCGATGATCCCCAGTTCGATTACTCCCTCTTACCGGATATCCGCGATCAAACTGACACCTCTGTCCCTCCCCTCGCTCCTGGTTTCCAGTACTTGGACAACATTGCACACACGGAACTCATTGCCCCTATCACTACACAGGATCTCATTGATACACTCCGCACAAAACGCAACACCGCTCCTGGTCACGATCGTGTCACCTACCGTCACCTTCGTGAAGCACCTGTCTCTTTCCTCTCCACCCTGGCCAGGCTCTACAATGCAGTCTTGTCCACCGGCTACTACCCCGACCTGTGGAAAACCTCTCGTATCCTCATGTTCCTTAAACCTGGCAAACCGCCGTCCGCCGTCTCCTCCTACCGTCCCATCAGCCTTACCTCGGTCTTCAGCAAGGTCCTGGAATCTATCCTCACCCTACGCATCCACCAGCATCTCCGCCAGCACCGCCTCCTTCCCGTTACCCAGTGTGGCTTTCGGCCGTCCTTCTCTTCCGACGACCTTCTCCTTCACCTCACTCACCTCCTTTCCGAACAGCTTAATTCCCGTCGCTCCGCAATCTTCCTCTCCCTGGACCTCGAACGTGCTTATGACCGCGTATGGCATTCCGGTCTCCTCTTCAAGCTCCAAACCTTCCCCTTCCCATTAACTACGTCCGTCTGATCGGCTCCTTTCTCTCCCGCCGTCCTTCCTATGTCACCATCCATAACACTGATTCCTACACCTTTTTCCCCTCTGCCGGTGTGCCCCAAGGCTCCGTCCTCTCCCCCCTTCTGTACCTTTTGTACACGGCGGACATGCCGCCGACGTCAGCCCCCGTCCACCTTCTCCAGTTTGCCGATGACACCGCCTTCCTTGCCCTTGCCCCCACCCTACAGCGCTCCCAACACCTTCTCCAATCCCATCTTGACCGGTTCACCGCTTGGTGCAACCAGTGGTTGCTCAAGGTCAATCCCTCCAAAACCCAGGCGATCATTGTAGGCAAAACCACCCCTTCCTTCCGCCTCCTTGATTTCTATCTCACCATCTATGGCTGTCCTATCGCCCTCACTCCCACCCTTAAGTACCTTGGCGTCACCCTCGACCGCCGCCTCTCCTGGACTCCCCACCTCTGGAAAATCCAAGCCAAGGCACGCTCCCGACTCAGTCTCCTAAAGCTCCTCTCCGGCCGTACGTGGGGTCTGGACCCCTCCACCATCCTCCACACCTATAAATCCCTCATCCGCCCTATCCTTTGTTATGCCCATCCGGCTTGGATCTCCGCCCCCCCTACCTTTTATAAATCCCTCCAAATCCTTGAACGTCATGCTCTCCGCCTCGCCTATCGCATCCGTCTCCCCTCCCCCACGCGGATCCTGTACGATCTAATCCCCTTCCCCCACCTCCTCCTTTTCCTAGAAAGGATATGGATCCTGTACACCTCCCGCAAACTCGATCCTCCTCACCCGCTCGTCTACCCGATCCTCTCCCAGCCCCGCCCACTGCCGCGCCTGTATTCGCACGTCCCACCCGGTCTCCATCTCTCCACCCTTCTTACCCTCTCCCAAGGTGGCTTCCGCCAGCTCCCCCTCCCTGATGATGCCCTCCTCCCCTCCATCTACCCCTCCTACCAACTTTGATCCTCCCACCCTCCTCCTGTGCTTGCTCCTCTGGGCGCCCTCCCTCCCTTCTCTCCCTTTTCCCTCCCTCCTCCATTTCTCCCCCCTCCTCCCCCGGGCTTCCCCTCCCCTGTCCCTCTCCTCCTGCCCCCATCTCCTCAGCCATTGGCATCCTTTTTCTCCCCTCTCCCCCACCTCACCCCTGTTCCCCTCTTGGCAGGTCCCCGGACTCGCACACGCTAAGTGGACATTCGCGCGCCGGAGATCACCGCCAGCAGTGTTTCGTGTGTGCCGTCATGTTTAGTGTTCAGTGTTCACCGTCACACTCCATCGTTCACCAGTGCCATCGTCTTCTTCAGTGTTTGTACGACGTGTCAACAGTTCGTAGTGTGGATTGTCATCGAGTGTGAACGGCTTCATGTTTTTTTTATGTTCATGTGTCTACTGTTTTTTCCCGCCGTTTTTCCCAGTGATGTATCTTCTCTGTTTATATTATTGTACTCTCTTCGGCTGAAGAGCGGCGTATTGTGCTGCTGCCAGCCTACCTGTTCCACGGGTTTTAAAATCACAATAAAGAAAAAAAAACCGGTCTACGACAGTCAGTTTTAACCCTGACGAAGATGACGGAGGTAGTCATCGAAAGCTTGGGATCTTATCCAAATTTGACGCGGCAAGTAAACCGAGAACTTTTTATGCAAGGACTCCGTCGCGAAAGACTTCGTAATCATATGAACAAAATTATAATTAAAAATAGTGGCATCTCGAAAGATGTCTCCTTTTGATGTTATCAATGTCTAATCCCACAATAAAAAAACATGACTGGTGGCACAATTAGTACGTAATAGTTAGTTTGATGCAGCTCAGTGATATTGTTCATATGTGGTCCATACAGTGAACCACCATATAAAAAGGTATGCCTCCGAAGAAATCATAACTGTTTTTGTATGACGGGATCTGATGAACTCCGCGAAGCTTTTACACTTGAGCCCAGTAAACGACACTGAGCACAACAACCAGTCATCAGTAGCAGTGTGTATCACGGGAAGGGAGATGAGAAGATATTAACTGGAGGTTCGCGATGCGATACTTAACACTTTATTCATAGCCTATTCGCAGTCTTCAGAGTATATTATATCCATCTCCTTAACAGCCGGTGGAGAATGCTTCTATCTGAATGGTCATACTTATAAATGAAAAGAGCAAAAAATTGTTGTGAATTATTTTTTCAATAGACATCAGTAGCTACCGGTGCTATATTTACCTGTCCCAGTATAGAATTAACAAAAGCCGTCACGAGACAAACATTCAGAGCAGACGTCACAAATTTAATAAAGTCTCTACCAGGAAAAGCTGCTTTCACCGGACCATTTGATGTCCGACACTCTAATTACGAGGGCGGTTCAGAAAGTAACCTCCGATTGGTCACAGTGCGGGTTGTGGGGTGAGTAGCGACGCCATCTGTGCGTTCACCCACTCAACAGGTCAGTCGGCATCAAGCCGTGGTCGAGTGAACGTCGTACCTGCGCTAGTTTAGTTTTTGTGGCAGTTTGAAATGTGTGCTGCAATAGAAAACCCCGCCAAATGTGAAGTGTGTGCTGTCATAAGGTTTTTTACAGCCAAAGGATATTCTGCAGCAGCTTTTCATCGTGAGCTTTGTGCCGTGTACGGACCAAGAGTTATGAGTGAAGGAGTTGTCCGTGAATGGGTACGTTTATTTAAAAGTGGACGAGAAAACGTTCATGATGAAGAGAGGAGTGGTAGACCATCATTGGTGAATGACGAACTCGTTCAGACAGTTGATGCAAAAGTTCGTGAAAATCGACGTTTCTCAATGTCGGAGTTGTCTACTGGTTTTCCACAGATTTCTAAGACTCTCTTGTACGAGATAGTGACAGCAAGATTGGGTTACCGTAAGTTCTGTGCACGATGGGTGCCCAAAATTCTTACCGACCACCACAAAACTCAAAGAATGGCCTCTGTATTAGACTTTCTGTCACGTTATGAGGACGAAGGAGAACCATTGTTAAACAGAATCGTGACCGGTGACGAAACCTGGATTAAGTACGTGAACCCTGAGACAAAAGAACAATCAAAGATGTGGGCACATTCAAATTCGCCTACCAAACCAAGAAAAGCCTCGCAAGATTTTTCTGCCAGAAAACTGATGGCAACGGTGTTTTGGGATGCCAAAGGGGTGTTGTTGGTTGAATTCATGGAACGTGGTACGACCATTAATCAAGACGTGTACTGTGAAACAATAAAAAAGTTACGACGGGCTATACAGAACAAACGCCGTGGTATGCTGACTTCCGGTATCGTTTTTTTGCACGATAACGCCGGTCCTCACTCTGCTCGCAGAACAACGGCCCTTCTTGAGTCCTTCAAGTGGGACGTTATCAACCATCCACCTTACAGCCCAGACCTGGCGCCAAGTGATTATCACCTCTTCATGCATTTGAAGAAATGGCTCGGGTCACAGCGGTTTGATGACGACGAAGAGCTCAAAGATGCGGTCACAGGCTGGCTCCAGGCACAAGCGGGTGATTTTTATGCAGAAGGAATTTCAAAGCTTGTGAAGAGATACGATAAGTGCCTCAATCGCTATGGAGACTATGTAGAAAAATAGTGCAAAGATGTAGTTGTAAGATGTATATATTAAAATATTTTTATTTAACTTGGTGTATTTTTTAAATCAACCGGAGGTTACTTTCTGAACGGCCCTCGTACATCGAACCAACCGCCGAAAACAAAGCGAAAACCGCTACTTAAACAAACTCAGATCTCGGTGTCCTCCACTATGCAGTTTAGTTCACATTTACGGATAAATCAGTATCCATCGATTTATCATGCTTTGAAGCACTAAATATATTTGCATTTGAGTTCATTACTTTTTAAATTTTTTTTTACTCTTACTAATAACTTTCAACTGTCTGATTTATGTTATTTAAGTTACCCTGGCCAATATGGTTAGATGTCTCGTTTACAGCAATTGATCCACGTTTATTTACACATACCCACAATTGTTTTCGAGTCGCTCTGTTTTGCCTGTTCTACGTAACATGCCTATTTTTCTCTTAAAAAATCAATATTTTCAGTTCTTGTCGTGATGCCTTTTGCACTCTGGTCGCGTTCATATTCGGAATTATTCTTAATGTTCATATTTTTCTCGCTTTTTATTTTGAAATCACTTAGTCTACTTTTCGTAGGAGTTTTACTATCGGCGTGTCACCTAACTTTGTAATTGCACCGTTATAGTACAATATGAAGAAGAGTACCAGGAGAAGTGTCAGAGTGGTTAAGATACCAAATTTGTTCAGAGGGACCGGAGGTCGCATCCCCGTCCGACCTTCCAGATCCAGCTTTTGATCTGCCGTGTTTTCCTAAACCGCTTAAGGAAAACTCTGCCGCGACAACTTTAAGAAGAGCACGGCTGATTTCCGTCCTCGATCGGACATTCTACTCCGTCTCTAATTATATCGCCGACAGGCTGTTGAAACCTAATATTCCTTAATTAACTTGTCGGCATGAAAAGATAAGTTAACAGAATTAGCACTTCAGATAAATAACAATGAAGGCGAAATGAAAATTCTGCACAAACCTATGATTTTTTCTTTCAAATTCCTTTCTACCACTCCTTCTTCCTCATCCTCCATCCATCCTTCCCGTTCCCTGCAGCTCTCTCTCTTCTCCCTCCTACCGCATCCCTCTCTAACCCTCCCTCCCTTGCCCCTTCCCCTACCGCTCCCTCCACACTCCTCGTTCATTATTTTCTCTCTCTCTCTCTCTCTCTCTCTCTCTCTCTCACACACACACACACACACACACACACTTACACTACTGGCCAATAAAATTGCTACACCACGAAGATGACGTTCTACAGACGCGAAATTTCACCGACAGGAAGAAGATTCTGTGATATGCAAATGAATAGCTTTTCAGAGCATTCACACAAGGTTGGCGCCGGTGGCGACACCTACATAGTGCTGACATGAGGAAAGTTTCCAACCGATTTCTCATACACAAACAGCAGTTGACCGGCATTGCCTGGTGTGAAACGTTGTTGTGATGCCTCGTGTAAGGAGGAGAGATGCGTACCATCACGTTTCCGACTTTGATAAAGGTCGGATTGTAGCCTATCGCGATTGCGGTTTATCGTATCGCGACATTGCTGCTCGCGTTGGTCGAGATCCAATGACTGTTAGCAGAATATGGAATCGGTGGGTTCAGGAGGGTAATACGGAACGCCGTGCTGGATCCCAACGGCATCGTATCACTAACAGTCGAGATGACAGGCATCTTATCCGCATGGCTGTAACGGATCGTACAGTCACGTCTCGATCCCTGAGTCAACAGATGGGGACGTTTGCAAGACAACAACCATCTGTACGAAAAGTTCGACGACGTCTGCAGCAGCATGGACTATCAGCTCGGAGACCGTGGCTGCGGTTACCCTTGCCACCGCATCACAGACAGGAGCACCTGCGATGGTATACTCAACGACGAACCTGGGTGCACGGATGGCAAAACGTCATTTTTTCGGATGAATCCAGGTTCTGTTTACAGCATCAAAAAATGGCTCTGAGCACTATGGGACTTAACATCTATGGTCATGAGTCCCCTAGAACTTAGAACTACTTAAACCTAACTAACCTAAGGACAGCACACAACACCCAGCCATCACGAGGCAGAGAAAATCCCTGACCCCGCCGGGAATCGAACCCGGGAACCCGGGCGTGGGAAGCGAGAAAGCTACCGCACGACCACGAGATGCGGGCTTACAGCATCATGATAGTCGCATTCGTGTTTGGCGACATCACGGTGAACTTACATTGGAAGCGTGTATTCGTCATCGCCATACTGGCCTGTCACCCGGTGTGATGGTATGGGGTGCCATTGGTTACACGTCTCGGTCACCTCTTGTTCGCATTGACGGCACTTTGAACAGTGGACGTTACATTTCAGATGTGTGGTAGTGGGATTCGAACCGCCGCCTTGTCCACGAGCCGCTTGCAACGCGCGAAGGCTAAACGCTTGACCACAACGACTAACTACAACCGGTTTTTACGCACAGATATGTCAGTTACACAATAAGTGAGTAAAACTTCTCTTGCGATTTTCTTGGAATTACCAGAGTAGTGCAACTTAAAACTTGCACTTTCTGTTGCTTTAATGGCCTACCAAAGGAGTACAAAGTTTGAAGCAAATCCGCGATTCCAACGTCGTGGCCTCCCCTTGTCAACTTCACAAGGGAAGAGTCTGACATCAGGGTCACCGATTTTGATCAAGTTTTCAACGACGTTCTATACTGAAAATAAAGGGACACGTGTTTTGGCTTTTTGCAAGACAATCCCTCGTTTTTTAAACAAATAGAGGTCTGAGGTGATGTCGGAATATGGTATTTTCAATGCTATCTATCGAAAGAATGTCTAAAAACAAACAGTTTTTATTAATATGATATGTGGTCCGAAGTTAACAATATTAGGGTTATTAACGTTTTTGTGTTTTCATGCTGTAGCTTGGGAACCCGTCATTCTACGTGTCTAACAGAGCGACGTCGTCGGTCGAGCGATTATAAAAATGTTTGTTTTTAGACTATTTTTCGATATACAGCATTGAAAATACGATTTTCCGTTATCAACTTTGTTGTTGTTGTTGTTGTGGTCTTCAGTCCTGAGACTGGTTTGATGCAGCTCTCCATGCTACTCTATCCTGTGCAAGCTTTTTCATCTCCCAGTACCTACTGCAACCTACATCCTTCTGAATCTGCTTAGTGTATTCATCTCTTGGTCTCCCTCTACGATTTTTACCCTCCACGCTGCCCTCCAATACTAAATTGCTGATCCCTTGATGCCTCAGAACATGTCCTACCAACCGATCCCTTCTTCTGGTCAAGTTGTGCCACAAACTTCTCTTCTCCCCAATCCTATTCAATACTTCCTCATTAGTTACGTGATCTACCCACCTTATCTTCAGCATTCTTCTGTAGCACCACATTTCGAAAGCTTCTATTCTCTTCTTGTCCAAACTAGTTATCGTCCATGTTTCACTTCCATACATGGCTACACTCCATACAAATACTTTCAGAAATGACTTCCTGACACTTAAATCTATACTCGATGTTAACAAATTTCTCTTCTTCAGAAACGCTTTCCTTGCCATTGCCAGTCTACATTTTATATCCTCTCTACTTCGACCATCATCAGTTATTTTGCTCCCCAAATAGCAAAACTCCTTTACTACTTTAAGTGTCTCATTTCCTAATCTAATTCCCTCAGCATCACCCGACTTAATTAGACTACATTCCATTATCTTTGCCTTTGTTGATGTTCATCTTATATCCTCCTTTCAAGACACTGTCCATTCCATTCAACTGCTCTTCCAAGTCCTTTGCTGTCGCTGACAGAATTACAATGTCATCGGCGAACCTCAAAGTTTTTATTTCTTCTCCATGAATTTTAATACCTACTCCGAATTTTTCTTTTGTTCCCTTTACTGCTTGCTCAATATACAGATTGAACAACATCGGGGAGAGGCTACAACCCTGTCTCACTCCCTTCCCAACCACTGCTTCCCTTTCATGTCCTTCGACTCTTATAACTGCCATCTGGTTTCTGTACAAATTGTAAATAGCCTTTCGCTCCCTGTATTTTACCCCTGCCACCTTTAGAATTTGAAAGAGAGTATTCCAGTCAACATTGTCAAAAGCTTTCTAATTCTACAAATGCTAGAAACGTAGGTTTGCCTTTCCTTAATCTTTCTTCTAAGATAAGTCGTAAGGTCAGTATTGCCTCACGTGTTCCAGTGTTTCTACGGAATCCAAACTGATCTTCCCCGACGTTGGCTTCTACTAGTTTTTCCATTCGTCTGTAAAGAATGCGTGTTAGTATTTTGCAGCTGTGACTTATTAAACTGATAGTTCGGTAATTTTCCCATCTGTCAACACCTGCTTTCTTTGGGATTGGAATTATTATATTCTTCTTGAAGTCTGAGGGTATTTCGCCTGTTTCATACATCTTGCTCACCAGATGGTAGAGTTTTGTCAGGACTGGCTCTCCCAAGGCCGTCAGTAGTTCCAATGGAATGTTGTCTACTCCGGGGGCCTTGTTTCGACTCAGGTCTTTCAGTGCTCTGTCAAACTCTTCACGCAGTATCATATCTCCCATTTCATCTTCATCTACATCCTCTTCCATTTCCATCAAATTGTCCTCAAGTACATCGCCCTTGTATAGACCCTCTATATACTCCTTCCACCTTTCTGCTTTCCCTTCTTTGCTTAGAACTGGGTTTCCATCTGAGCTCTTGATATTCATACAAGTCGTTCTCTTATCTCCAAAGGTCTCTTTAATTTTCCTGTAGGCAGTATCTATCTTACCCCTAGTGAGATAGGCCTCTACATCCTTACATTTGTCCTCTAGCCATGCCTGCTTAGCCATTTTTTTACATCGAATTTTTTTTTAAAAAAGAAAAAAACTAGGGACTGTCTAGCAGAAGGTCGAAACATGTCTCTTTATTTTCAGTATAGAACATCCTTGCAAACCATGATCAAAATCGGTGACCCACATGTCAGATCCTCCACAGCAAAGTGCAGTAAACCTAGTTTAAAAAGTATTTAAATTATACAGGGTCCGGCAGACAGACCTCCCGTATTTGAAGAGACCACTGTGCGAGTTGTGGTGGGATTACTGATGTGGAAGAGATATCGATCGACAGCAGTATAGCTGCCATTTTCAAAAGGTGAAATGGCTTGGCTTGGTGAGAATCGTGCGTTTGTCGTGGTGGACTATGTTCATAATGGTGGTTCTGTGATTATTACTCAGCGAGTATTTCGCACTCCGTTCAAACACTGCCGACATGTTTCTGTTCCTCATAGAAAAACTATGTGAATTTGGGTATCAGCCTTTAGAGTATCGAGTTCTCCATGAAAAGAAAATGTATTGGACGACCTCGGACTGCAACAACGCCGGAAAATGTGGCGCGTGTGAGAGCGTCCGTCCAGCAATTTCCAAAGCGTTCAGCACTTAAACATGGGCTGCGCTGAGATTGACTGATAGGATCATCTGCACAGAGATCTTCACATACACCCCTACAAAATGATTGCTATCCAGAAATGAAGTCAGAGAGATTTTGAAACTTACAGAGCTGTACGTGAGAAAATTCCCCCCAGCACTGAATTGATTTCTTTTGATGAGGCCCACTTCCACTGGTCAAATACTGTAGATAAACAAAATTTCCCTCAGGAACTTCACCAATGACCACTTCACAGCCATCGTGTGACAATATGATACACGCTAACTGAATTAAGTATGTGCGTTCCGTATTTTTTCGAAAAAGATGACGTAACGGTAACAGTTAATTCAAACTACTGCTGTCACATGATAGAGACCTACGTTAGATCTGTTTGTTGGGGGAGATGTCTGGTTCCCACAATACGGCGCCACAACTCACACCTCTCGGCACCCTCTAGAAATTTTGAGACAGTTGTTCCCCACACGTCTTCTCTCTTCACGACCCTACAAGCACGTAGGAGGCAATAACCCAGCAAGTGGCTGCCATTCCACAGGAAATGACACCAAGAACTATGGCCAACTTCCGGGAAATGCTTGGTCAATGTGCTAACAATGGATAACAATTGACGACGCCGTTCACCGAGCATAATTTTTAAAATCATCTAATGCTAAACGGCATAGAATTTGTAGTTCACAAATAAAACTATTTTCTCTGTATCTGTCTTTGCTTGTGTGTAAATACTTTTTGAAATACGGGAGGTGTTTTGTCGGACCCTGTACGTCTATAGCTGGTGGAAACCCACAACTCAGGTGTCTGTCAGTAAAAGTAAAGTAAAGCAAACCTCGGCGTTCTGGCCCTGATGAGCCAATCGGGATGAACGACCGCCATGTCATCCTTTGTCAGTGGCGTCACTACACGCAGTATGGAAGGATGTGGAGTCAGCACGCCACCCTCTCGGGCTTGGATCCGCCATCCGCCATTCGTCACTCAGGCGGCCCCTCAGTTGACATCACGAGGCTTAGTGCAGCCCGTTCCAGTCCTCTCACCTAGGGTAAACCCCCGGCAGTACAGGAAATTGAACCCGGATCCTGTGAATAGCAGCCAGACTCGCTTTGAAGGCGAACTAGGTGTCTGTCAGTAGTGAACTCAAAAGTCCGAAATACGTTCTAGGGCATTTAGAAACAGACATACTGTTAATAAGACCCATGTTAAAATGTTACGGCTAGCAAAGGTCTCGTATGAAACCAAAATCTGTCTGTAACAACTTTCCATTTACCAATAATTGTTAATTTAACCCATTTTATAATACACTCCTGGAAATGGAAAAAAGAACACATTGACACCGGTGTGTCAGACCCACCATACTTGCTCCGGACACTGCGAGAGGGCTGTACAAGCAATGATCACACGCACGGCACAGCGGACACACCAGGAACCGCGGTGTTGGCCGTCGAATGGCGCTAGCTGCGCAGCATTTGTGCACCGCCGCCGTCAGTGTCAGCCAGTTCGCCGTGGCATTCGGAGCTCCATCGCAGTCTTTAACACGGGTAGCATGCCGCGACAGCGTGGACGTGAACCGTATGTGCAGTTGACGGACTTTGAGCGAGGGCGTATAGTGGGCATGCGGGAGGCCGGGTGGACGTACCGCCGAATTGCCCAACACGTGGGGCGTGAGGTCTCCACAGTACATCGATGTTGTCGCCAGTGGTCGGCGGAAGGTGCACGTGCCCGTCGACCTGGGACCGGACCGCAGCGACGCACGGATGCACCCAAGACCGTAGGATCCTACGCAGTGCCGTAGGTGACCGCACCGCCACTTCCCAGCAAATTAGGGACACTGTTGCTCCTGGGGTATCGGCGAGGACCATTCGCAACCGTCTCCATGAAGCTGGGCTACGGTCCCGCACACCGTTAGGCCGTCTTCCGCTCACGCCCCAACATCGTGCAGCCCGCCTCCAGTGGTGTCGCGACAGGCGTGAATGGAGGGACGAATGGAGACGTGTCGTCTTCAGCGATGAGAGTCGCTTCTGCCTTGGTGCCAATGATGGTCGTATGCGTGTTTGGCGCCGTGCAGGTGAGCGCCACAATCAGGACTGCATACGACCGAGGCACACAGGGCCAACACCCGGCATCATGGTGTGGGGAGCGATCTCCTACACTGGCCGTACACCACTGGTGATCGTCGAGGGGACACTGAATAGTGCACGGTACATCCAAACCGTCATCGAACCCATCGTTCTACCATTCCTAGACCGGCAAGGGAACTTGCTGTTCCAACAGGACAATGCACGTCCGCATGTATCCCGTGCCACCCAACGTGCTCTAGAAGGTGTAAGTCAACTACCCTGGCCAGCAAGATCTCCGGATCTGTCCCCCATTGAGCATGTTTGGGACTGGATGAAGCGTCGTCTCACGCGGTCTGCACGTCCAGCACGAACGCTGGTCCAACTGAGGCGCCAGGTGGAAATGGCATGGCAAGCCGTTCCACAGGACTACATCCAGCATCTCTACGATCGTCTCCATGGGAGAATAGCAGCCTGCATTGCTGCGAAAGGTGGATATACACTGTACTAGTGCCGACATTGTTCATGCTCTGTTGCCTGTGTCTATGTGCCTGTGGTTCTGTCAGTGTGATCATGTGATGTATCTGACCCCAGGAATGTGTCAATAAAGTTTCCCCTTCCTGGGACAATGAATTCACGGTGTTCTTATTTCAATTTCCAGGAGTGTACTAATAGAATCAGGTAATGTAGAAAGCCAATATTCGAGTATAACGATAAGTAGAAAACCAGAGCACAGTGAGAATGAAAGTAGCGGTAAATATATGGGGTTGCACTCTGTCGTCTTATTTATAAGTATAGTCTGAGACATGTATCATTTATAGTTCATGACTATATTGACAAAAGAATTCTAGAAATGCGTATAGCACTTGCAAAAATTTTCTATAACCAACAGAAAAGCGATCGAAAGTACGCATCACAGATTGTGATTCCATTGGATCGCACTGCATACTTTACTAACGCTTGTAGTCTTCCAATAATGCGATCGAGTTTTTGTTGGATAAAATAAACAGTTTTAGAAGGCAGCTCGACATAAATACCCACATCGAGCAGATTTGAAGGAAGTATTTTGTTTTTCAAAACTCGAGGAAAATTCTTCTGTATGTGAGCCTCAATTAGTGATTTCCATTAAGAATATATGTACAAACGCATATAAAACAGTAACCGATTTTTTCGAACCCCCACCGCCCCGCCCTGTCATGAACCGTGGATCTTGTGGTTGGCAGACTGGCTTGTGTGCCTTAGCGATAAAGACAACCGAACCGTGGATGTTAGCACAACGGAGGGGTAATTGTTCGGGGTCAGACAAACGCGTGGTACTTGAAGAGGGGTAGCAGCCTTTCCAGTAGTTGCAGGGGCAAAGATCTGGATGATTGGCTGATCTGGCCCTGCAACATAAACCAAAACAGAATTGTTATCCTGGTACTGCGAACGGCTGAAAGCAAGGGGAAACTATAGCCGTAATTTTTCCCGACAGCATGATTAAATGATGATGACATCCTCTTGGGTAAAATATTCCGGAGGTAAAGTAGTTCTGATCTCCGGGCGAGAACTACTCAGGAGGATGTTGTCATCAGAAGAAACAGAACTGGCGTTCGACGGATCGGAACGTGGAATGTTAGATCCCTTTAATCGGCTAGGTAGGTTAGAAATTTTAAAAAAGGAAGTGCATAGGTTAAAATGAGGTATAGTGGGAATTGGTGAAGTTTGGTGGTAGGAGGAAAAGGACTCCTGAACAGGTGAATAAGTACAAAATCAAATAGAGGTAATGCAGAAGTAGGTATAAAAATTCTTAAGGAAATAGTAATGCGCGTAAGCTACTTTGAACAGCATAGTTAGCCGCGCGGGAATAGCCGAGCGGTCTTAGGCGCTGTAGTCATGGACTGTGCGGCTGGTCCCGGCGGAGGTTCGAGTCCTCCCTCGGGCATGGGTGTGTGTGTTTGTCCTTAGGATAATTTAGGTTAAGTAGTGTGTAAGCTTAGGGACTGATGACCTTAGCAGTTAAGTCCCATAAGATTCCACACACATTTGAAGATTTTGAACAGCATAGTGAACGCATTATCGTGGTCGAGATAAACACGGAGCCCTCACCCATCGCAGTAGTACAAGTTTATATGCCAACTATCTCCGCAGATGATGAAGAGACTGAAGAAGTGTATGATCAGAACAAAGAAATTATTCAGATAGCTAAGGGAGATGAAAATTGATTTGTGATGGGAGACAGGAATTCGATAGCAGGAAAAAGAAGAGAAGGAAAAATAGTAGGTGAATACGGACTGTGGGGGAAAGGAATGAAAGAGAAAGCCGCCAGGCAGAATTCTGCACAGAGTATAATTAATTTGTTGATAATACATACACTCCTGGAAATGGAAAAAAGAACACATTGACACCGGTGTGTCAGACCCACCATACTTGCTCCGGACACTGCGAGAGGGCTGTACAAGCAATGATCACACGCACGGCACAGCGGACACACCAGGAACCGCGGTGTTGGCCGTCGAATGGCGCTAGCTGCGCAGCATTTGTGCACCGCCGCCGTCAGTGTCAGCCAGTTTGCCGTGGCATACGGAGCTCCATCGCAGTCTTTAACACTGGTAGCATGCCGCGACAGCGTGGACGTGAACTGTATGTGCAGCTGACGGACTTTGAGCGAGGGCGTATAGTGGGCATGCGGGAGGCCGGGTGGACGTACCGCCGAATTGCTCAACACGTGGGGCGTGAGGTCTCCACAGTACATCGATGTGGTCGCCAGTGGTCGGCGGAAGGTGCACGTGCCCGTCGACCTGGGACCGGACCGCAGCGACGCACGGATGCACGCCAAGATCATAGGATCCTACGCAGTGCCGTAGGGGACCGCACCGCCACTTCCCAGCAAATTAGGGACACTGTTGCTCCTGGGGTATCGGCGAGGACCATTCGCAACCGTCTCCATGAAGCTGGGCTACGGTCCCGCACACCGTTAGGCCGTCTTCCGCTCACGCCCCAACATCGTGCAGCCCGCCTCCAGTGGTGTCGCGACAGGCGTGAATGGAGGGACGAATGGAGACGTGTCGTCTTCAGCGATGAGAGTCGCTTCTGCCTTGGTGCCAATGATGGTCGTATGCGTGTTTGGCGCCGTGCAGGTGAGCGCCACAATCAGGACTGCATACGACCGAGGCACACAGGGCCAACACCCGGCATCATGGTGTGGGGAGCGATCTCCTACACTGGCCGTACACCACTGGTGATCGTCGAGGGGACACTGAATAGTGCACGGTACATCCAAACCGTCATCGAACCCATCGTTCTACCATTCCTAGACCGGCAAGGGAACTTGCTGTTCCAACAGGACAATGCACGTCCGCATGTATCCCGTGCCACCCAACGTGCTCTAGGAGGTGTACGTCAACTACCCTGGCCAGCAAGATCTCCGGATCCGTCCCCCATTGAGCATGTTTGGGACTGGATGAAGCGTCGTCTCACGCAGTCTGCACGTCCAGCACGAACGCTGGTCCAACTGAGGCGCCAGGTGGAAATGGCATGGCAAGCCGTTCCACAGGTCTACATCCAGCATCTCTACGATCGTCTCCATGGGAGAATAGCAGCCTGCATTGCTGCGAAAGGTGGATATACACTGTACTAGTGCCGACATTGTGCATGCTCTGTTGCCTGTGTCTATGTGCCTGTGGTTCTGTCAGTGTGATCATGTGATGTATCTGACCCCAGGAATGTGTCAATAAAGTTTCCCCTTCCTGGGACAATGAATTCACGGTGTTCTTATTTCAATTTCCAGGAGTGTAGTTTAAGACTCGTCAAAGAAGGTTGTATACGTGGAAGAGACCTGTAGACCCCTGAAGGTTTAAAAATGATTATATAAAGTAAGACAGAGATTTTGGAAGCATATTTTAAATTGTAAGACATTTCTAGCGGCGGATGTGGATTCTGACCACAATTTACTGGTAATGAACAGTAGATAAATCTAAAGAAATTGCGAAAAGGTAGGAAATTAAGGAGAAAGAACCGGCGGTTGTTGAGTTTCATAGGGAGTATTAGGCAACGCTTTTCTAAACAGGGGGCAAGGTATACAGTGGAAGACGTGTGGGTAGCCTTGAGAGATGAAATAGTGAAGACAGCAGAGGATCAAAAAGTTAAAAAGACAAGGCCCAGTAGAAATCCTTGGATAGCACAGGAGATATTGAATGTAACTGATCAAAGGAGAAAATATAAAAATGCAGCAAATGAAGCAGGTGAAATGGAATACATACGTCTAAAGAATGAGACAGAAAAATGTGCGAAATGGCTAAACAGGAAGGGCTAAAGAACAAATATAAGGATTTAGAAACTTATTTCACTTCGGGAAAGAATGATACCGCCTACGTGAAAATTAAGGAGACAGTTGGAGTAAAGAGAAGCAACTGTATGTCTATCAAGAGCACAGATGGAAAACTAATCCTAAGCAAAGAAGGGAAAGCTGGAAGGTGGAAGCAATATATACAGGGTCTATACAAGGTAAATAAACTTGAAAGCAATATTATATAAATGAATGAGGATGTAGATGAAGATGAGATGGGAGATATGATACTGTGAGAAGAATTTGACAGGCCCTAAGTCGAAACAAGGCCTCGGAAGTACTGATAGCCTTGGGAGAGCCCGTCATGACAAAATTCTTCCATCTGGTGCGCAAGATGTATGAGACAGGCGAAATATCCTCAGAATTCAAGAAGAATATAATTATTCCAATTACAAAGAAAACAGGTGCTGGCAGTTGTGAATATTACCGAACTATCAGTTTAATAAATAATGGTTGCAAAATACTAACACGAATTCCTTACAGAATGGAAAAACTAGTAGAAACAAGCCTCGGGAAAGATCAATTTGGAATCCGGAGAAATGTAAGAACACGCGAGGCAATATTGACCCAGCGACACCTCTTAGAAGATAGGTTAACGAAAGGTAAACCTATGTTAATAGCGTTTGTAGACTAAGAGAAAGCTTTTGACAATGTCTACTGGACTACTCTATTTGAAATTCTGAAGGTAGCAGGGATAAAATACACGAAGAGAAAAGCTACTTACAACTTGTACAGAAACCAGACGGCTGTCACAAGGGTCGAGAGGCATGAAAGGGAAGCAGTTGTTGAAAAGGGAGTGAGACAGTTTTGCAGCCTATCCCCGATGTTATTCAATCTGCACACTGAGCAAGCGGTAAAGGAAACCCAAGAAAAATTTGGAGAAGGAATTAAAGTTCAGGGAGAAGAAATAAAAACTTTGAGGTTTGCCGATGGCCTTGTAATTCTGTCGGAGACGGCAAAGGACTTGGAAAGCACATTGACTTGAAAGGAGGCTATAAGATGAATATCAACAAAAGCCAAACAGCGGTAATGAAATGTAGTCGAACTAATCAGGTGATGCTGAAGGAATTAGATCAGGAAACGAGACACTTAAAGTAGGAAATGCGTTTCGTTATTTGGGCAGCAAGATAACTGATGATGGGCAAAGTTGAGAGGATATAAACGGTATATCGCAGTGACAAGAAAAACGTTTCTGAAGAAGAGATATTTCTTAACATCGAATGTAGATTTAAGCGTTAGGAAGACATTTCCGAAGGTATTTGTGTGGACTGTAGCCATGAGTGAAAACGAAACAAGGAAGATAAACAATTTAGGCAAGAAGAGAGTAGAAGCTTTTGAAATGTGGTGCTACAGACGAATGCTGAAGATTAGATGAGTAGATCACGTAATTGGGGAGAAAAGAAATTTGTGGCACAGCCTGACTAGAAGAAGGGATCAGTTAACAGGACAAACTTTCAGACATCCAGGGATCACCTGTTTAATATTGGAAGGAAATGGGGGGGTGGGGGGGTGGGGGAATTATAGAGGGAGACAAAGAGATTAATACAGTAAGAAGATTCAGAAGGATATAAGTTACAGTAGTTATTTCGAGATGAAGAAGCTACACAGGATAGAAACAATACGGAGAGCTGTACGAAAACAGTCTTCGAACTAAAGACCACAACAGCAGCAACAACAGCAACAGGTATTTTCATGGATTTTTGTGACTGTCTATACTTAAAGTATTCTTTGTGTGTGCTTCCTTCCTTTATACGTGAAATTGTTTTGTTTAAAATAACAAGTGTCACAAGCTTCTGAGTTCTGAGAGCTGTAAAGAGATTAGGTACAATTACTATTGTACGAACATTTAATTTGTGTGCAGCAACTATAAAATATCTTTGGGTTATACCGAAAAATTCTTATAAAACAACTGCGGATTTTCACCCAACATTTTATATTTGAGGACATTCCCCTACACCTATTCAAAGCCGGCCGGACTGGCCGTGCGGTTCTAGGCGCTACAGTCTGGAACCGAGCGACCGCTACGATCGCAGGTTCGAATCCTGCCTCGGGCATGGATGTGTGTGATGTCCTTAGGTTAGTTAGGTTTAATTAGTTCTAAGTTCTAGGCGACTGATGATCTCAGAAGTTAAGTCGCATAGTGCTCAGAGCCATTTGAACCAACCTATTCAGACGCGCTGATAGATGCATCTGAGCAAAAAACGTGTAGCGTCAGAAAGTTCTCTACATTTGGATGCCCAGAGACTTTAGTGGGACATGAGTGGTAATGAAACTCGATACATGAAATGGTACTCGCGTTAAGAGATAAACTTTGGGAATTCTGCCAGGAGGAGCAGGTACACATGTGTTGAAATATCTCTAACGACAGACGATATATGTTTGAAGTACTTATGTATCGTACTCTCTGTTCAATAAGGTACATACGGAAAAAAATCGCTTAGTAGGTACTTTTTGTTACGAAACAAGGCCAACTGTTTCTAAGAAAAAGTAGAAAATTGAGAGAGGAGTTGAATACACGAAAAATCGAATACTTTTAAAGAAAACGTTTTCCAAAAAGGTTGTCAGGGGTACCATGATTTTTTTTCTTTAGCAACGATGTTACCAGCTTCTATTAGTTACCCGACGTATTTTATCCAGTAATAACTACTGCAATATCTAGAACAGAATGTCAGTATCAAGTAATAATTAATCATCATAACCTCTGTTTTTGTATGTGACAATTTTCCCACTTTACTCACATGCTTTCGGTATTTCTTTCAATGGCTGCTATTTTTCTATGTTTCATCGAGCTTTTTTATTTCTCTAAGGTAGCTACGCGACTTTACCTTAAGGGGCTCCGGAAAGGCTGAAAATCACGAAAAGTTCAATTTTTACTTTTTTGCGTTTTCTGAATCTGAAGACTATTACCTTTTAATAGATATATAATTTATTCAATTCCGAAGACTACAACTATTTTTAAATTTTTTTTGAAATGTGTTCTACATGGGCGTGACGCACTGTGGCGCTGTTAAACTGCTGTCAAATGGTGTTATTATTAACGTCCGTTCCCGGGTTCGATTCCTGGCGGGGTCAGAGATTTTCTCTGCCTCGTGATGGCTGGGTGTTGTGTGCTGTCCTTAGGTTAGTTAGGTTTAAGTAGTTCTAGGTTCTAGGGGACTGATGACCATAGATGTTAAGTCCCATAGTGCTCAGAGCCATTTGAGCCATTAACGTCCGTGTTCATCAGGTACATTTTAGTGATGTGAGATAAAGTATGTGTTGTGGCTAACCTGTGATGGTTCAATATATATCGCTGGTGTGATTGTCGATTGTTTCATGTTTATTTACTCTGTCGTTATCTTGAAAATATTCGTAATTAATTGTTTCTTGAGTCTCTGTTTTGTTGAAGTATAATAATGAGTAAAAGTAAAGATATTAGAAATCCTCTGAAGGCTTTTAAGAAAAGGAGAAATGTTGGAAAGCCAAAGGTATGTGTTATTACTGTAAACAATAAAGATGATAACCAAGTGAGTGAACCTAACCTCTCAAGTACACCTGCCCATAGTAGACAAAGTGGGAAAGAAGATACTTCACAGAAGAAGCTTGGTTCAATGAGTGAAAACTATGAATGTTTTATGGGCGAATCGGATGTGAATGAAATATTTGATATGTCGGTTCTCAAAGGAATTTTTTCAAACTGTGTAAGATGTATCCATTGTAGTGAAGTTGGTCTGTAACTCTCCATAATAAAGCACGTAGGACTTGCTAGTGAAATACAACTGAAATGTGATAAGTGTTCATACATGACCACCTTTTGGAACAGTGTTGCAGTAACTGCAACTGAAGAAAATGGTCGAAAAATCTACGAACACAACAACGAGGCCGGCCGAAGTGGCCGTGCGGTTAAAGGCACTGCAGTCTGGAACCGCAAGACCGCTACGGTCGCAGGTTCGAATCCTGCCTTGGGCATGGATGTTTGTGATGTCCTTAGGTTAGTTAGGTTTAACTAGTTCTAAGTTCTAAGGGACTAATGACCTCAGCAGTTGAGTCCCATAGTGCTCAGAGCCATTTGAACCATTTTTTGAACAACAACGAGCGATGCTTGCTATAGACAAGGAACGCCTTCGGGCTGCAGACAGGGCTGTAAAGAGTCTAGAAATACAAGCAAGAGTAAACAGGAGGAGGAACAAGAGGAAGCTGGAGGAGGAGTTTGCAGAGGATGAAGATAATCCATCCTATGGACCTGGAATGCACTAAAAATTTAATCCAATCTTTGTCGCTCGATTCCCAAAACTTTTATTTTCTCATACTAATTACATGTTTTCTAAGGATCTTCCAAACATATGTGTTTCAAACTTTCAGTAAATGTTACACAGTACCTTCTGCATAATTTAACACAGCCTTTTTCCAAAAAACTGTATATTTTTGAATATATAAATAAAAAATTGCAAAAAAATGTTGTGAATTTTCATTACAATTGAAAAAAATCATCTTTAATAACTGAACTAAAATTTTGTAAAATCCCTGTGTTAAGTTGTAGCCCATATTCCAATAAATAATCTGTAAAAAGTTCAACTTCCTACCTCAAATACTTTGTGAGGAAAGATGTAATTTATAAGCGTTATTTTAACATTGCAAGTATAGGGCGTTCCGGAGCCCCTTAATCGGAGATGACAGTTTCACCATAATGCTATTCGTTATAGCACTTTCCTGCATTACGTAAACCGAAATAGGTGAACGACGCATTATACGAACTAATTAAAGATCCCACGGATACTACAAAACCAATTTCTTCATGGCTTATTTTATTTTATAATAACTTTTCCTCTGTTTAGGGAAAAACAATCGCATTTGGAGCATCTAAGAAGTCTTGAAGAAGAACTCGATGTCCAGGTCGCACGCATAGAACAGAAGGCCAAAGAGGAGGCAGAAGCAAGATTTGAAGCTGAGAAGAGGTTGTTGAAGGAAAAAATGGAAGCCGAAATGGCCGAACTGCAACTCCACCTAAAACTATTCCAAAAGGTGAGTCCAACATAACAGTGACGTGATGTCTTTCGTCTACCGTGAGTGTGTTTGTAAATTATGGATGTGTCTTGATTAAACTGTCAGTTACCAGTCTTAAAAATGTTTTATTTGCTTAGTCATAAAGAAATTCGAGCGCTGGCAGCTTCTACGAGGCATTGGACCATTTAGAGTACAAAAATTGGAGTAGTGCAGCATCACCCACAAAAATTGTCAATGTTTAAGTGCAGCATTTGCAAATATAACTGTTCAATTGACTGGAGAATTCTTGCCACCTATTTCTAAAAAGGACTGAATATTCTATTCTGCCAACAGTGGATCGTTTGTTTTCGTATCAGTGGTCATACACGACGAAGTTACTTTGATTCCCTGTTTAACCGAGTGCTGCTCACTTTTACCTTCTCAGAATGAGATTTTCACTCTGCAGCGGAGTGTGCGCTGATATGAACCTTCCTGGCAGATTAAAACTTGTGCCGGACCGAGACTCGAACTCGGGACCTTTGCCTTTCTCAGGTAAGTGCTCTACTAACTTTTTTTTTTTTTTTAATCTCATTTTGTTCGTCTTTGTTCGTTGAATCTGCTCGGGGCGGACGTCGCAAGACACCCTTTTAAGTTCGTTGTTGATCTATTAATTCAGTTTTTTTATTACAGAGGGCAGCTAACCCTCTGACCGAACACGCTGAGCTACAGTGCCGGCTACTAACTGAGCTACTCAAGCACGACTCACGCACCCTCTCTCATAGCTTCAATTTTGCCAGTACCTCGCCTCCTACATTCCAAACTTCACAGAAGCTCTTCTGCGAACCTAGCAGAACCAGCACTTCTGGAAGAGGGTTGTTTGGGGGAGGAGACCAAACAGCGTGGTCATCGGCCTCATCGGATTGGGGAAGGAAGGCGGCCGTGTCCTTTCAAAGGAAACATCCCGGCATTCTCCTGGAGCGATTTAGGGAAATCACGGAAAACCTAAATCAGGATGGCCAGACGCGGGATTGAACCATCGTCCTCCTGAATGCGAGTCCAGTGTGCTAACCACTGCGCCACCTCGCTCGCCCACTCCTGGAAGAAAGGATATTGCGGAGACATGGCTTAGCCACAGCCTGGGGGATGTTTCCAGAAGGAGATTTTCACTCTGCAGGGGAGTGTGCCCTGATATGAAACTTCCTTACAGATTAAAACTGTGTTTCACTTTCTGGAAACATCCCCCAAGCTGTGGCTAAGCCGTGTCTCCGCAACATCCTTTCTTCGTGGAGTGCTAGTTCTGCAAGGTTCACAGGAGAGTTTCTGTGAAGTTTGGAATGTAGGAGACGAGGTACTAGCAGAATTGAAGCTGTGAGGGCGGGTCTTGAGTTGCACTTGGGTAGCTCAATTGGTAGAGCATTTGCCCGCGGAAGGCAAAGGTCCTGATTTCGAGTCTCGGTCCGGCACACATTTTTCATCTGCCAGGAATATTCACTCTTAAGTTGTCGCCACGCTACGTAGTCCATGAAAGTACTCGATATTTGAATAATTCCAATGAGACTACTCGCAAAATTTTAAAGAAAAGGAAGGTCATCGATGAGCTGCATAGAGACTAACAGATAAGTAGCAACTGATGAAAAGATTGACAACTGACTCCAAATACAAATGTGCGTCACATAACGTTCGTAAAGTGATGGTAAAACCTGGTATCAGTTTGACTACGCAATCGATCATCAGTCAGTGGACTTACTTACAAGTTTCTGGTAATCTGTAAGTATGTCTCGGGCGATTTGAGATGGAACAACCATTGCTTTAACTCTTCACCTGTTGTAAAACGTGCGTACATTTCACTAATGAAAATAGGGCTTTTTTCCTTCCCAATTTTGGCTCTAAAACCTTGCACAGTACTCCCCATTTTCGTCCTAATATCCTGGTGGGAAACTTATGTTTCATGCCGGCCGGGGTGGCCGAGCGGTTCTAGGCGCTACAGTCTGGAACCGCGCGACCGCTACGGTCGCAGGTTCGAATCCTGCCTCGGACGTGGATGTGTGTGATGTCCTTAGGTTAGTTAGGTTTAAGTAGTACTAAGTCTAGGGAACTGATGACCTCAGATGTTAAGTCCCATAGTGCTCAGAGCCATTTGAACTATTTTTGTGTTTCATGATAAAGCCTATTTTCCTTGATCATTACGCTACCGAAACATGGAACATAGTTAATCACTTCTTTTTCTCGTAACTCAACTTTACAGTTTCTTGTTAGCGCTGATTTACGATATTCCACGTGTATTTCTAGAATTTTTTAACATACATTCTTCTGGAGGATCGCCTCTCTGTCTTTTAAGGATCCCTTTGTCACCTTTAATAGTTCACAGAAGGGTAGGTCGTCAGTTCCAAAGGGCTCTATGTCACAGACTGTTACGCAACGGTTGAAGTCGCAGGTTATAAGTGGATGGATGAAAAAGGTAAAAGTAAATCATATGTAGCAGTCCACGATATGTTCCAAGCGTACCATATATTACTGAGAGCAACTGCCTCGCACTCTCACCACACACACGCGTAACTTATCCCCGGAGAAAACAGTTGTTGCCAACAGACACAGTCTGTGACCATTGAACGTCCAGAATGAAAAAAAAAATCGTAACAAATTGGCCCAGGATTAAGGAGGGCTGATACTTAAATTCCCGTACTGCCATCCTAATTTAGATTTCTGTGGTTTACATAGATCACGTCTGATAGATTCCGAATTGGTTTTTCAGCAAGTCCACCGTGTTTTTTTTTTCCCCTTAAATATCCTAGTCCAGTCCGAGCTTCCGCTCCGCCTCAAACGACGGAGTATTTAATTATGTTCGCCCTTTCTTTTCTTACTTCACCGTGAATAACGTTTCACTGGCAACCAACCGCACGTAAAAGTCACGGTAGTTCCTCTCTAGAGCTTATACGTATACGTGACACTGAAGATCTCACTTGATTATCTCCCTTAGACGCCAGTTGAGAAACTGATATACACTACCCGAGCAAAGTATCCGGACACTCCCATGCAATGCGAAACTAATCACTAGATATCACGAGAGGAAGACCCGCCAGTATCCAAAGAAGGTGTGGTGTATTGTGTTGTCAGTACGGAACTAGTAACAGTAGAATGGATCAATCAGGAGAGTTCGGTGTCTTCGAACGTGGCCTCCTCATTGGATGTCACCCAAGTAACAAATCCGCCAGGGGCATTTCAAACTTTCTAACGCTGCCCAAGTCAACTTTTGATGATATGATTGTGTAATGGAAACACGAAGGAATAGCTACAGCTAAATCATGACTAGGCAAACCTCTTGTACGGCCAGACACAAACTGTCAAGCACTGTGTAGTTTAATTGTTAAATGTCTCGTGAAATTAGCGAAAGGAATCGTTCGTGAGTTTCAAAGCGCTACAGCAGTCCAGTTAACACAATGACTGTGCGTAGGGAGTTAAAAAGAATGTGGTACAACGATCGAGCAGTTCCTCATAAGCCACACATTCTGTACTCAGTGCTAAGCGATGCTTGAGGTAATGTAAAGATCAACGTCTGTGGACAATGGGTGACAGGAAACGGGTGATTTGGACTGATTAATCACGCTATTCTCTGCGGCAATCAGTTGAAAGGATCTGAGTTTGCGAATGCATGGAGAACGTACCTGCAATCATGTGTAGTGCCAAGAGTGAAGTACAGAAGAGGTGGTGTTATGGTACAGAGGTGTTTTCGTGGTTAGGACGTGATCCACCAGCTGTACTTAAGAAAACTCACATGCGGCAGCATATGAAAATATATTTTACAACATTTCGAAGACGATGACTGTTTACACCAAGAAGAAATGCAGATGATAAACGGGTATTCATTGGACAAATATATTATACTAGAACTGACATGTGATTACATTTTCACGCAATTTGGGTGCATAGATCCTGAGAAATCAGTACCCAGAACAACCATCTGTGGCCATAATAACTGCCTTGATACGCCTGGGCATTGAGTCAAACAGAGCTTGGATGGCCTGTACAGGTACAGCTGCCAATGCAGCTTCAACACGATACCACAGTTCATCAAGAGTAGTGACTGGCGTATTGTAACGAGCCAGTTGCTCGGCCACCATTGACCAGATGTTTTCAGTTGGTGAGAGATCTGGAGAATGTGCTGGCCAGGGCAGCAGTCGAACATTTTCTGTGTCCAGAAAGGCCCGTACAGGACCTGCCACAGGCGGTCGTGCATTATCCTGCTGAAATGTAGGGTTCCGCAGAGATCGAATGAAGGGCAGAGCCACGGGTCGTAACACATCTGAAATGTAACGTCCACTGTTCAACGTGCCGTGAATGAGAACAAGAGGTGACCAAAACATGTAACCAGTGACACCCCATACCATCACGCCGGGTGATACGCCAGTATGGCGATGACGAATACACGCGTCCTATGTGCGTTCATCGCGATGTCGCCAAACACGGATGCGACCATCATGATGTTGTAAACAGAACCTGGATTCATCCGAAAAAATGACGTTTGGCCATTCGTGCACCCAGGTTCGTCGTTGAGTACACCATCGCAGGCGAGGAGTCTGTGATGCAGCGTTAAGGGTAACCGCAACCATGGTCTCCGAACTGATAGTCTATGCTGCTGCAAACGTCGTCGAACTGTTCGTGCAAATGGTTGTTGTCTTGCAAACATCCCCATCGGTTGACTCAGAGATCGAGACGTGGCTGCACGATCCGTTACAGCCATGCGGATAAGATGCCGGGCATCTCGACTGCTAGTGATACGAGGCCGTTGCGATCCAGCATGGCGTTCCGTATTACCCTCCTGAACCTACCGATTCCATATTCTGCTAACAGTCATTGGATCTCGACCAACGCGAGCAGCAATGTCGCGATACGATAAACCGCAATCGCGATAGGCTACAATCCGACCTTTATCAAAGTCGGAAACGCGATGGTACGCATTTCTCCTCCTTACACGAGGCATCACAACAACGTTTCACCAGGCAACGCCGGTCAACTGCTGTTTGTGTATGAGAAATCGGTTGGAAACTTTCCTCATGTCAGCACATTGTAGGTGTCGCCACCGGCGCCAACCTTGTGTGAATGCTCTGAAAAGCTCATCATTTGCATATCACAGCATATCCTTCCTGTCGGTTAAATTTCGCCTCTTTAGCACGTCATCTTCGTTGTGTAGCAATTTTAATGGCCAGTATTGTATATATGCGTGACAATACATCCTCTCATAAACTAGCATCTGTGAAGCAATGATTTGTGGACAATAACGTTCCTGAATTGCACTGGTCTGCCCGACCTGAACCCAATGCAACATCTTTGGGATGAGTTAAAACGTCGAATTCGCTCCAGACTTCAGACTTCAGCTCTTGAGGAAGAATCGGCTGCCAATCTTCTGCTGACGTTCAGATGTTCCCAGCAGAGTTCAAACCGTCATAAAGGCGAAGGGTGGACATATCCCACATTAATGTTCACTATAAGGTGTCCGGATACTGATAGTGTATATGATACTAACAGTTTTTTGCGATACCACCTGTATGGATCCCGCCGGATTAGTTACGTAACGAAGATGCATGCAGGATCGGATGATAACACACTTTATAAGTATCGTACCAATATTTTGTCGTTCCCTGAAAGGTTTTACAATGTATTTAATGGAGTTTTGTATTTTATCCTCTGTCAAAATTCATGATAGTGGGCTGAGGCTGAAACCGATCGAACATCGAAGTTTTTAACGTACGTGAGAAGTATTCCTTGAACTTATACAAGCTGCAGAACGCCATGATTCATAAAAATACGTGAACATTTAATTATTCTGACAATAAGTTTTTTATCAATAAGGAAAAGCCCCATCTATTGTGCGTTTCTGGTGCGCATCGTAAGGTAATAATAGTAATTCTTTTCGAATGATGGATTTTCACGTCTTCTGCCAATTGTGAGTCACGAGATGCTTTCTGCACTATAACTAAACCGTACGACATTCCAGTTGCAGAACATCTGTGGGTTAAAGAGTGCTATTTACATCTACTGCTACAGTTCAGAATATCATTGTAACAATTTAGAATGTCATTGCAGTGCTATAATATCACCTTACATCACCCACTACTCTTGTATTAGGAATTTCACACATAAGCCACGACTCATGCACGTTAGTAGTGTTAATTGTGTCTGTGTGTGAGTACTGTGTACTGATACTTTGCAACATATTTATATTTTCAGGTAAATGCAGTCCTGAGCAAGAAGCAAGAAGCAGCTAAAATCCTCCGTCACACAGACAAAGACACCAACAGTGAGCTGCACAGCTCACTCGTTGACACTAAAACAACTCTAGCAGTGCTGAGGGCTGAGATGGCGCAGCTGAAAGCAGAGTACGAAGTGAAGTGCCGAGAACTGCATGAGTAAGTACACCGACAAACAAGCATACTACATTTTCAAGTACTGCGGTCTATATTTGGAATTTATTTCAGCCGTACTTTTCCACCTGCTACTCCGACGCTCCACATTCCTGAAAACTATGTACGTTTACTTAAAATTAATTTTTAATTTTGTGTGACATCACACACATACTCCTGTAAGTTATCTACATCTACATCTCGTGCTTTTATAACTATAGCAGTTGACTATGTGGCTTCAATCTTGAGCTCTGCACCATAGTCTGTATCTATTGGGGTCTGATGTTCGTGAATTTGTTAATAGCAAAATATATTTAATACTACACAATTATTGTCATTCAAAGCACCAGTAGAGACACACCCAGACAGATGTGTACATACTCCCAATTTTCTACATCTACATGGTTACTCCGCCAATTCACACTTAAGTGCCTGGCAGAGGGTTCATCGAACCATTTTCATACTACTTCTCTACCATTCCACGCGCGTTGGAAAAAGGAACACCTAAATCTTTCCCTTCGAGCTCTGATTTCTCTTATTTTATTATGATGATCATTTCTCCATACGTAGGTGGGTGTCAACAAAATATTTTCACATTCGGAAGAGAATGTTGGTGACTGAAATTTCGTAAATCGATCTCGTGGTAAAGAAAACCGCCTTTGTTTCAGTGACCGCCACCCCAACTCGCGTATCATACCAGTGACACTCTCACCTCTATTGCGCGATAACACGAAACGAGCTGCCCTTCTTTGCACTTTTTCGATGTCCTCCGTCAATCCTACCTAGTAAGGATCCCACACCACGCAGCAATATTCCACCAGAGGACGGACAAGTGTAATGTAGGCTGTCTCTTTAGTGGGTTTGTCGCGTCTTCTAAGTGTTCTGCCAACAAAGCGCAGTCTTTGTTTCGCCTTCCCCACAATATTATCTGTGTTGTCTTTCCAATTTAAGTTGCTCGTAATTGTAATTCCTAGGTATTTGGTCGAATTGACAGCCCTTATATTTGTGCGATTTATCGTATACCCTAAATTTATCGGATTTATTTTAGTACCCATGTGGAAGACCTCGCACTTTTCTTTGTTTAGTGCTAATTGCCACTTTTCGCACCATACAGAAATTCTCTCTAGATCATTTTGTAATTGGAATTGATCGTCTGATGATTTTATTAGACGGTAAATTACAGCATCATCTGCAAACAATCTAAGGGGGCTGCACAGATTATCAACTACATCATTAATACAAATCAGGAACAGCAGAGGGCCTATGACACTACCTTGAGTAACGCTGGATATCGCTTCTGTTCTACTAGATGATTTACCGTCTATCACTACGAACTGTGACCTGTCTCAGAGGAAATCACGAATCCAGTCACACAGCTGAGACGATACTCCATATGCACGCAATGTGATTAATAGTCGCTTGTGAGGAACTGTATCAAAAGCCTTTTGGAAATCTAGTAATATGGATCTGAGATCCCTTGTCGACAGCACTCATTACTTCATGAGAATAAAGAGCTAGCTGTGTTGCACAAGAACGATATTTTCTGAATCCGTGTTGGTTATGTATCAATAAGTCATTTTCTGAAAGGTGATTCATAACGTTCGAGTACAGTATATGCTCCAAAACCCTACTGCAAATTGAGGTCAGTGATACGGGTCTGTAATTCAATGGGTTACTCCTATTTCCTTTCTTTAATATTGGTGTGACTTGTGCTACGTTCTAGTCTTTAGGAACGGATATTTCGTCAAGTGAGCGGTTGTATGTGATTGCTAAGAAAAGGCGCTATTGTGTCTGCATACTCTGAAAGGAACTTGATTGGTATACCACTGTCAAATACAGTCCATCTGGAGAGTTCTGAGGGCCACCAGAAGCCTTTTATAGGGGTCATTGTTCCAGGTAATATTTCAGTAGTATACATTTCTTCGTTTTATTCTCATTTTTAACGAGCATACGATATACTTGTACCAAATGTACGTACAAGTTAATGTTAAAATCTTTGTATTGTGTTACATCGCAAGAAGATTTCGCTACTTTTTTCCACGACATTGGTTTACATAAATACAGGAAAATTAGACAAACCGCAATTATTCAGGAAAACATAACGTAATTGACTCGAAAGTTTACGAACAGAAAGGAATCGGTAGAGCTAAAGTTGTCTTGTATCACCTGTACATAGGAGATAACTTCTTGTTTCAGAGTAGATCGACGGCAGTTGCTGCTGTGGCAGTGAGAAGAGACATGAGAGATCGTTAATTTGTTCAAATACCGCCGAGGGTCCATTTACCGGACGCACTTCGATGGAAGACTATTGACTGATTTTAGGCATGACAAACTCAGATGTAGCTTGTCAAATAGTTATATATTCGTCATCCGTAGTTTATAGACTGTGGAAACAGTTTCTAGGTATATGTTTGGAATCGAAATGTTTCATCAAAGAGCGTCTGCGTGACACAGCACTCACCATTGGGAGATATCTAGCGTTAAGCGGTCCAAAGAATAGGACTGTTGTCCTACTGAAACTACGATCTGCTCTTGCTGCTGCCCTTCAATCTCATCGAGTACTGTGCGCAAAAGGCTTCACTACAAAGGTATGTTTGGGAGGCAATCAGACTGATGGGTGCCGCTCATTGTTCCGAATTTGCAGTGTGGGCGCTAACACGTGCACTGGACTGAATATCAGCTGAGGGTCGCCAAATTCACGGACGAGTTCAAGTTTAGCGTGCTAAGTGACAGCAGACCTGTTTGATTTGAGGAGGATGGGGACCCCGCTATCATTCATTACTCCTTAGGACAAAGCATTGTCACTGTATGGTCAAACGTATCTTCCAGTAGACGCACAATCCTTAACGCCATTCCACAAATAACTGTTATTCTGTACAGATGGCATCCTTGATTCTTATTCAGAGCGTTTCTATGCTGATCATAAAAACTTTCTCGGACGATGGATATTCATCTGAGTTCAGAAATCCTGGTCAGAAAACGACTGAGTTGAAAATTTCGAAGAAAGATGGAACTATGGGATAACCCTGCCATTCAGATACGAGAACTAGCGAGTTGTTGTTCGTGCGAGGTAATAAACTCATTTATTGTGTCCGTGATTTTAAGATAGGCAAACGGGAACAGCGTCTTCTAACTTAATTTCTTTCAATGAGGACAAAGCCGAAGTGAAAATAATGCTGAGTAAAACTCACTGTTGTAGTGAAATACACTCCTGGAAATTGAAATAAGAACACCGTGAATTCATTGTCCCAGGAAGGGGAAACTTTATTGACACATTCCTGGGGTCAGATACATCACATGATCACACTGACAGAACCACAGGCACATAGACACAGGCAACAGAGCATGCACAATGTCGGCACTAGTACAGTGTATATCCACCTTTCGCAGCAATGCAGGCTGCTATTCTCCCGTGGAGACGATCGTAGAGATGCTGGATGTAGTCCTGTGGAACGGCTTGCCATGCCATTTCCATCTGGCGCCTCAGTTGGACCAGCGTTCGTGCTGGACGTGCAGACCGCGTGAGACGACGCTTCATCCAGTCCCAAACATGCTCAATGGGGGACAGATCCGGAGATCTTGCTGGCCAGGGTAGTTGACTTACACCTTCTAGAGCACGTTGGGTGGCACGGGATACATGCGGACGTGCATTGTCCTGTTGGAACAGCAAGTTCCCTTGCCGGTCTAGGAATGGTAGAACGATGGGTTCGATGACGGTTTGGATGTACCGTGCACTATTCAGTGTCCCCTCGACGATCACCAGTGGTGTACGGCCAGTGTAGGAGATCGCTCCCCACACCATGATGCCGGGTGTTGGCCCTGTGTGCCTCGGTCGTATGCAGTCCTGATTGTGGCGCTCACCTGCACGGCGCCAAACACGCATACGACCATCATTGGCACCAAGGCAGAAGCGACTCTCATCGCTGAAGACGACACGTCTCCATTCGTCCCTCCATTCACGCCTGTCGCGACACCACTGGAGGCGGGCTGCACGATGTTGGGGCGTGAGCGGAAGACGGCCTAACGGTGTGCGGGACCGTAGCCCAGCTTCATGGAGACGGTTGCGAATGGTCCTCGCCGATACCCCAGGAGCAACAGTGTCCCTAATTTGCTGGGAAGTGGCGGTGCGGTCCCCTACGGCACTGCGTAGGATCCTACGGTCTTGGCGTGCATCCGTGCGTCGCTGCGGTCCGGTCCCAGGTCGACGGGCACGTGCACCTTCCGCCGACCACTGGCGACCACATCGATGTACTGTGGAGACCTCACGCCCCACGTGTTGAGCAATTCGGCGGTACGTCCACCCGGCCTCCCGCATGCCCACTATACGCCCTCGCTCAAAGTCCGTCAACTGCACATACGGTTCACGTCCACGCTGTCGCGGCATGCTACTAGTGTTAAAGACTGCGATGGAGCTCCGTATGCCACGGCAAACTGGCTGACACTGACGGCGGCGGTGCACAAATGCTGCGCAGCTAGCGCCATTCGACGGCCAACACCGCGGTTCCTGGTGTGTCCGCTGTGCCGTGCGTGTGATCATTGCTTGTACAGCCCTCTCGCAGTGTCCGGAGCAAGTATGGTGGGTCTGACACACCGGTGTCAATGTGTTCTTTTTTCCATTTCCAGGAGTGTAGTTCTCGTGAACACTTTTCAGTACCTTGAAATGCAGAAACGATATTAGTATTAGGTTTCTTCAGATTTTTCTGCATATTTTTGGTTGTGTATCTCAATTAACTTTTCATCGATGTTCATTACCAGTTCTTCATGTAGCTGACACAGTTAGTCTTTAGGTATGACGTTTCCTGCGTTTAGGAGAATATTTCTAGACTCATTAAGTTTTATGTAAAACTATAAATGAAAAGATACAGGAATTCAGTTTATTTCTTTCATATTGCAATAAAAACCTCTTAGACTCAGTCGTCATAATACAAAATGTCCGTCTACGACTCCACCCGTGAACTTTTCTACCACCTCACACCATGTATCAGTTTAGAGATAAATAATCACGAGGCTGTAGAACGTACCAACAAAATGCGTGCAATGTACGGCCTATAATTTTTAGCATGGCTCGACATCGTCAGTAGCGGGCGGCCGCACACAGTCGCTCTATAGCCCAAAATTTTACACTATAATGTTCATTCATCCTAATAATAACGAGACAAATTAGCGAAATAAATAAGTAGTTAAACCAAGGTTGGAATTGTTGCTCAAAAGCTCGACAATAATATTGCCTGAATCAGATGTTTTGTAATTTGATGTAAACATTTATTTCAGGAATGCGGAATGTATGTAAATGATGGCCGCGTACAAATAAATTCAGTGAATAACTGGTCAGTATTTAAACAGCAGTGCAAATTCGTAATCACTTCGTGCAAATAGAGCGTTTCTAGCCAACGGCTTGTGCTAAATAAATACTCTAATCAGTGCAATGAACTCGTTAGAACCGAGACGATGTCTTAATGTTCGTTAGCATGAACTCACTGTCGTTCCCAACGAACCTAAATTGCATAACCATAAATGCTGTCACAATTAATGCTGCCGAAGTCCATCACGCAATTTAAATAAGTGAAAATGGGTAAATTTTTACAAGTTCACTGGTGCAACAATAAAAAAATGAAACTAAAGTTCGCGCATGCTAGAGCTCGTCATTTACTAAATGACTCGAGAGATTCTAGCTCCAGACTGAAAAGAGAACACAGAAATTTACAAGTTTTCATCACATGCATCCACAAAAATGATTGCAAGTCGCCGCTATCACATGGCGAAGCATTCGCGGCACACACGCCGCCCAGAACTTTACCATAGAAAACCTCAGCCGACAGACTTAAGACCAATGACCAACGATGAGCGGGCAAAGATGACAGATCTTTGTGCTCAACGGTGCACGTTTATTTAAAGGCTCTGTCACATGACTACTACTTGATACGTTAACCCTGACCACCATTCAGAATTTATTCAAGAATTTCACATAAATACATATAAAAAACAATCGATAATTTTTAGGGTCAGTTTGCGACGTCTTAATAAAACAACTGTGCGTTATTTTAATAACTTCAAATAAATCCTAAACATACACTGACGAAGAAATACCGCTACACCAAGAGAGAATTGTTCATCATGAATGAAATTTGGTAGACGTGTTTCTACACTACTGGGCATTAAAATTGCTACACCACGAAGATGACGTGCTACAGACGCGAAATTTAACCGACAGGAAGAAGATGCTGTGGTATGCAAATGATTAGCTTTTCAGAACATTCACACAATGTAGGCGGCGGTGGCGACACCTAAAACGTGCTGATATGAGGAAAGTTTCGAACCGATTTCTCATACACAATCAGCAGTTGACCGGCGTTGCCTGGTGAAACGTTGTTGTGATGCCTCGCGTTGGTCGATATCCAATGACTGTTAGCAGAATTTGGAATCGGTGGGTTCGGGAGGGTAATGCGGAACGCCGTGCTGGATCCCAACGGCCTCGTATCACTAGCAGTCGAGATGACAGGAATCTTATCCGCATGGCTGTAACCCATCGTGCAGCGACGTCTCGATCCCTGAGTCAACAGCTGGGGACGTTTGCAAGACAACAACCATCTGCACGAACACTTCGACGACGTTTGCAGCAGCACGGACTATGAGCTCTGAGTCCATGGCTGCGGTTACCCTTGACGCTGCATCACAGACCGGAGCGCCTGCGATGGTGCACTCAACGACGGACCTGGGTGCACGAATCGCAAGACGTCATTTTTGCGGATGAATCCAGGTTCTGTTTACAGCATCATGATGGTCACATCGCGGTGAACGCACATTGGAAGCGTGTATTCGTCATCGCCATACTGGCGTATCACCCGGCGTGATGGTATGGACTGCCTTTGGTTACACGTCTCGGTCACCTCTTGTTCGCATTGACGGCACTTTGAACAGTGGACATTACATTTCAGATGTGTTACGACGCGTGGCTCTACCCTTCATTCGATCCCTGCGAAACCCTACATTTCAGCAGGATAATGCACGACCGCTTGTTGCGCCGGCCGCGGTGGTCTAGCGGTTCTGGCGCTGCAGTCCGGAACCGCCGGACTGCTACGGTCGCAGGTTCGAATCCTGCCTCGGGCATGGGTGTGTGTGATGTCCTTAGGTTAGTTAGGTTTAAGTAGTTCTAAGTTCTAGGGGACTTATGACCTAAGATGTTGAGTCCCATAGTGCTCAGAGCCATTTGAACCATTTGAACCGCTTGTTGCAGGTCCTGTACGGGCGTTTCTGGATACAGAAAATGTTCGACTGCTGCCCTGGCCAGCACATTCTCCAGATCTCTCACCACTTGAAAACGTCTGGTCAATGGTGGCAGAGCAACTGACCAGTCACTACTCTTGATTAACTGTGGTATCGTGTTGAAGCTGCATGGGCAGCTGTACCTATACACGCCATGCAAGCTCTGTTTGACTCAATGCCCAGGCGCATCAAGGCCGTTATTACGGCCAGAGGTGGTTGTTCTGGGTACTGATTTCTCAGGATCTATGCACCCAAATTGCGTGAAAATGTAATCACATGTCAGTAATATACACTCCTGGAAATTGAAATAAGAACACCGTGAATTCATTGTCCCAGGAAGGGGAAACTTTATTGACACATTCCTGGGGTCAGATACATCACATGATCACACTGACAGAACCACAGGCACATAGACACAGGCAACAGAGCATGCACAATGTCGGCACTAGTACAGTGTATATCCACCTTTCGCAGCAATGCAGGCTGCTATTCTCCCATGGAGACGATCGTAGAGATGCTGGATGTAGTCCTGTGGAACGGCTTGCCATGCCATTTCCGCCTGGCGCCTTAGTAGGACCAGCGTTCGCGCTGGACGTTCAGACCGCATGAGACGACGCTTCATCCAGTCCCAAACATGCTCAATGGGGGACAGATCCGGAGATCTTGCTGGCCAGGGTAGTTGACTTACACCTTCTAGAGCACGTTGGGTGGCACGGGATACATGCGGACGTGCATTGTCCTGTTGGAACAGCAAGTTCCCTTGCCGGTCTAGGAATGGTAGAACGATGGGTTCGATGACGGTTTGGATGTACCGTGCACTATTCAGTGTCCCCTCGACGATCACCAGTGGTGTACGGCCAGTGTAGGAGATCGCTCCCCACACCATGATGCCGGGTGTTGGCCCTGTGTGCCTCGGTCGTATGCAGTCCTGATTGTGGCGCTCACCTGCACGGCGCCAAACACGCATACGACCATCATTGGCACCAAGGCAGAAGCGACTCTCATCGCTGAAGACGACACGTCTCCATTCGTCCCTCCATTCACGCCTGTCGCGACACCACTGGAGGCGGGCTGCACGATGTTGGGGCGTGAGCGGAAGACGGCCTAACGGTGTGCGGGACCGTAGCCCAGCTTCATGGAGACGGTTGCGAATGGTCCTCGCCGATACCCCAGGAGCAACAGTGTCCCTAATTTGCTGGGAAGTGGCGGTGCGGTCCCCTACGGCACTGCGTAGGATCCTATGGTCTTGGCGTGCATCCGTGCGTCGCTGCGGTCCGGTCCCAGGTCGACGGGCACGTGCACCTTCCGCCGACCACTGGCGACAACATCGATGTACTGTGGAGACCTCACGCCCCACGTGTTGAGCAATTCGGCGGTACGTCCACCCGGCCTCCCGTATGCCCACTATACGCCCTCGCTCAAAGTCCGTCAACTGCACATACGGTTCACGTCCACGCTGTCGCGGCATGCTACCAGTGTTAAAGACTGCGATGGAGCTCCGTATGCCACGGCAAACTGGCTGACACTGAGGGCGGCGGTGCACAAATGCTGCGCAGCTAGCGCCATTCGACGGCCAACACCGCGGTTCCTGGTGTGTCCGCTGTGCCGTGTGTGTGATCATTGCTTGTACAGCCCTCTCGCAGTGTCCGGAGCAAGTATGGTGGGTCTGACACACCGGTGTCAATGTGTTCTTTTTTCCATTTCCAGGAGTGTATTTGTCCAATGAATACCCATTTATCATCTGCATTTCTTCTTCGTGTAGTGATTTTAATGGCCAGTAGTGTACATCTGGAAGATTATGTCTGTTCAAATTTCGTGCCATCGCATAACACTGCTGCAAGTAGCGCCACTATGAGGATTCAATTTGTGTTTTCTTTAAAAACATGCTGTAGCGCTCGTGAGCATTAGTTATCTTTAAGATTGTACATGGCGAGTCCATGTTAGTCAAGAATGCTTTCAAGGCGACAAAGACGCCATATCAACAACTGACTGAGTTTGAACAAGGTTGTGTGACAGGGTTACGAGAAAAAACGGGATGTTCCTTCTTCGATACTGCAGACAGACTTGGCAGGAATGTAGCCACTGTACATCATTAATAACAGCTGTGGTCACGAGAAGACCGAGCTCCAGACGGTTAAGTGGCACTACTGAGAGGGAAGACCACTGTGTCCGGCGAGTGGCTCTGGCGCATAGTACTGCATCTGCAGCAGCAATTTCAGCAGCAGTTAGCACCGCAGTGACACTGTTACAAATCAGTTGCCGGCCGAAGTGGCCGTGCGGTTAAAGGCGCTGCAGTCTGGAACCGCAAGACCGCTACGGTCGCAGGTTCGAATCCTGCCTCGGGCATGGATGTTTGTGATGTCCTTAGGTTAGTTAGGTTTAACTAGTTCTAAGTTCTAGGGGACTAATGACCTCAGCAGTTGAGTCCCATAGTGCTCAGAGCCATTTGAACCATTTTTGAACAAATCAGTTACTTTAAGGAAAGCTCTGAGGCACACGCTCTATCGCGTGCTTTCCATATGCGACTTCAGTGGTGTCAAGCGATAGCTCCTTGGAGGGCAGGATTGAGACGTGTTGCGTTTTGCCATGAAAGCTGGTTCTGTCTCTGTGCCAGTGATGGTTGTGTGGTGGTTAGAAGGAGGCCAGTTGAAGGTCTGTAACCAACCTCTATGCGTTCTATATACACTGAATCTAAACCTGTAGTTATGACCTAAGGTGCGATTTCGTATGACAGCGGGAGCAGTCTCTACGTTATCCTCGCATACTGACTGCGAAATTGTACGTCAATGTGATAATTCGACCTGTTGTGCTGCCCTTCATGAATGGCATTCCAGGGGGTGTATTGTAAAAGGATAACGCTCGTCCACATATAGCTGCTGTAACCCGACATCCCCTGCAGAGATTCGACATCTTGCCTTGGCCTGCTCGTTCACCAGATCTATCTCCAATCGAACACATATGGGACATCATCCGACGAGAACTCGAGCTTCACTGACAAACAGCATCAACCGCTCCGCTATTGAACAACCAAGTACAACAGGCATGGGGCTCCATCCCACGAACTTACATCCGGCACCTCTACAGCACAATGCATGGACGTTTGCATGGTTTAATTCAACAGCACCGGAAACAGCGGTCGTGTGAGACCCAACTCGCTTTATTTGTTCATGAGACGCAGAAAATATTAGATACAGGCTCCCAGGTAGACGCCATTTTCCTTGACTTCCGGAAAGCGTTCGATGCAGTTCCGCACTGTCGCCTGATAAACAAAGTAAGAGCCCACGGAATATCAGACCAGCTGTGTGGCTGGATTGAAGAGTTTTTAGCAAACAGAACACAGCATGTTGTTCTCAATGGAGAGACGTCTACAGACGTTAAAGTAACCTCTTGCTTGCCACAGGGGAGTGTTATGGGACCATTGCTTTTCACAATATATATAAATGACCTAGTAGATAGTGTCGGAAGTTCCATGCGGCTTTTCGCGGATGATGCTGTAGTATACAGAGAAGTTGCAGCATCAGAAAATTGCAACGAAATGCAGGAATATCTGCAGCGGATAGGCAAAGTTAATTACTTGAATATGTTACATATAAAAAGTATTTCCGAAATTTTATTACTCTACATCTATTAGTTTTTGGTGTTGGATTTTTTTCCACCAGCGCATATTTCGCCACACTCATCACTCTAGTCGAACACTAATTCTGTATATTCTATTACTCGTGAGCATAAATAAATTTACGTCGAAAATTGTTGGATTATTAAAAAGAGGTACTCATACTGACAATAGCAATTGTGTACATGTGAATAATTTCGTAATAGTGGCACTATTTACGTAAATAAACTAAATTATTTATAACATTTTGTGTAGTAGTTTAATTAGAAAAATAATCTGTTCGTGTGATTGCTGGCAGAATTCGCTTTCATTTGGTTTATCATAAGTGTAAGTTGCGTAACGGGTGCAATTGTTACAATTTTTATAAACAGTAATACTAATAAACATTAATAACTTTTTAACCCAGAATTTTGTAACTACGGAGGCTTCCATGGCCGGTGTCACGATGATTAAAATTCTTCTGGATGTTGTACCGCGTCATTCCCTAAAAATCTTTAATTATAAACCGTAAAATCAACGTTTCGACCGTATTACAACGTCTTTCCTCAGTCCTTCCTCCAGTCTTGTTCTGATAAAGGCCGCTGAAATACGGTTTAAACGTTCGTTTTACAGTCTATGAGTGAAGTATTCTATACAATGAGAAGGTACACCACCCAAAAGAATTTTAATCAACGTGGTGGAATTTTCAATGAGCCGCGATCCAAAGTTATCATTTGCCCTGCCTTAGCATGCATTTATTTCCTGTAATATTACATTCAGTGACAATATTCTGCGTCACAGGGCTCCTCGATTTTAGCGCGTCCCGTGACCACGGTAGCGGGAATCATACAAACGTCATTCCGCCCGGAGAAAACACCGATGACGGCTGCTGCTGGTCGCTTTACGGCCACCCCTGTTCCTGCGCTCAGCGCTGCCTCCAAATCAGCTCGGGTGTCTGCCGGCAAGCTGACAGCTGTCCGCCCCAAAACTTCTTTGCACCGCCCTGTAGCCGTTCTGACAAATACAAACCGCCCTGCGGCAATCGAGCCAGTTGTCTGTAATGTCACACGTCCGCTACACACGTCAGATTACGGGACGTCTGTTAATTACGTGATCTCAAAATGGTGGGAAGGAGGGGGGGGGGGGGGGTAGCTTCCGACAAAATCTCACCAAATCTCATTTAAAGTGGGAGGGACAATGAACATATCATGCCCACTTTTTAATTCAGAGTATACACGTTAGTATAATGGATGACATTTTGTTTTATAATACTGTCGCAGAAGAAACTGAGTAGTACCGTGGTGTAGTGGTTATGATACTAAACTGTTCCATGGAAGGTCGTGAGTTCAAAACTCACCTGGACTGTACAGTTTTAATTTCTATATTCGGTTCGAGTACATTCTAGAAGTATCCACAAATATCAAGAATCGATGGAGAGAAGTCTTCCGAAGTAAGAGTGGTGATTTCAGATTTGCCGCAGGGGAGTGTCGTAGGACCGTTGCTATTCACAATATACATAATCAGTAATCGCGAAAGCGTTACGGAGATGATAGATAAACTCCAGTGGAAGACTCTGCAGGAGAGACGCTCAGTAGCTCGGTTCGGGCTTTTGATGAAGTTTCGAGAACATACCTTCAACGAGGAGTCAAGCAGTATATTGCTCCCTCCTACGTATATCTCGCGAAGAGACCATAAGGATAAAATCAGAGGCATACCGATAATCCTTCTTTCCACGAACAATACGAGACTGGAATAGAAGGGAGAAACGATAGAGGTATTCAAGGTACCCTCCGCCACACACCGTCAGGTGGCTTGCGGAGTATGGATGTGGATGTAGATGTAGATGTGGATGTAGATTGTACTGGAATGTTCTGTAGCTGTATATATACTGTATGTGTTCTGGCCGGAGGCAGTTCGCTCTCCGCTCTTGTACGTGCAAGTGCTGAATAAACCTTCGTTAAGTGAAGTTAGTGTTCGTCATTCATCTAATTACACCTTCGTCTACGTGAAATTATTCCGGTGGAGGCGCCGGGTATTGGAATTTGTGATAGCGCACATTATCGACGACACAGTGGCTCCCATCAGGCCACGACAGAGCCGCCGCTTACGTGGCGAGAAACCCGAGTTCTAGCCATATTCAACAGACCGCAATCTACAGGAGACAGAAGAGGACGTTACGATGAAAGCAACTGTGTGCCATCACATGAGACATCCTTCCGGGTTCTCTGGTGACGACGGCCACGATCCAAACTAGTGGCTGAAGGTATATGAGCGTATAGCCAAATTTAACAAAGGGGATGACACCGTGTGTTTGGTTAACGTATTTTTCTACTTGGAGGGCACTGCCAAGCAATGGTATGAAAACAACGAGGAGAAGTTCACCAGCTGGGAAGTATTCCAGGCGGAACTGTGCAAGTATTTCGGCGACACCCAACGACAGAAGTGCAAGTGTGAAGATAAATTAAGTGCAGGGCACAGCGTCCAGAAGAAACTACAGCAGCCTACATTCAAGATGTCTTGGAGCTGTGTAAAATAGTGGATCGTAGAATGAAGGAGGAAGATAAGGTTGCACATCTCATGAAGGGCCTTGCTGAGGGCATGTATCAAGCCCTACTGCTGAAGGAGGTTTCTACAGCAGACGACTTTATAAAATGGTGCCAGTATATCGAGGCAATGCATCAAAAAAGAATTACTGCAAGAAATTTGAACGGCTTCCAAACGTCGTATCGATGTCTGATGGAGGAAGCAACTGATTTCACAAGTGTTCTTCGTCAGGTAGTGAGAGAAGAAGTTCAGAAGACACTTGGATTGCACGGCGAGCAAAAAACCGAGATGCTTCAAGAGGCCATAAGGGAGTAAGTGGAACAGACATTGAACCCAATCTCTCGTCCTTCACTTCCCTTTAAAACGGTGAAAAAGTCGAGACCCAGGCGGAGTTACGTTCCTACAATGCCGCATGAGGAACCTGTTTGGGCACCAAGGATGACTGACGTCTGGAGGACCCGGGATAACCAACCAGTATGTTTCCACTGCGGACGACCGGGACATGTGGTGCGCTATTGTCGGGAAAGGCGGCGGATATTTGATGACGCCCATGCCAGAAGACAGCAGACCGATCTTAACCGACGCCAACTCTGGGACGACGAAGATGAAGAAGAAGATGTGGGTGCAGGACGACGTAGGTCACCATCACCGCAAGCGAGCCGCTGGACAGGACGCTCCCCAACACGCCGATCAGGTCTCCATCGCTGTTGAGAAGCTTCAGCCGATCACCTAGCCGCCGCAACGTGAAAAATTAAAGGGTGCGACCTTCCTTGGAGGTGAGGCCGCCGAAGAGAAAAATCCTCCGCCGTCGATCACTACAAAAATGATACGAAACTACGTCGTTATCCTCATGGATGGCCGACCAGCCCAAGCTCTTGTGGACTATGGAGCACCATATTCAGTCATTTCGGAGAAGCACCGTTGCCAGTCGCAGAAAACCGTATTCGTCGACAACAAAACATCTCTGCTGAAGGTGGCTAATTGGAAATATGTAAAACCTACAGGAAGATGTACCATTCGTGTGGGTATAAGTGGCCATACACAGCCCTTAGAATTCGTCGTCTTACAAGAGTGTACACATGACGTCATTCTCGGATGGGACTTTTTGAAAGCTTCTCAGGCAGTTATAGATTGTGGTCGCTCGAAGATTATGGTAGACGAGATGAGATACTGTGGACAGGAAGATGCGTATCCGAGTGTGACGGGACTATGTGTGCTGTATGAAGTGGTCATTCCTGCAGTCAGCGATAGAAAGGTAACTGTTACGGGTCATGCCATCCATCAACCCATGGACCTTGTAGTAGAATGTAAGAGACGCATACCACTGAAGAATAACTTGGTCATCCCAGCCTCTGTCGTCTCGTTTAAGAACGGATTCGGTGAATTGTGGATAGTTAACTGTCGCCAAGAACCGTAGATCCTTCCAAGACGCATGTGGGTAGTAAACGCTGAGTCGTTAATTGAAGAACAGCTGAGCGTCATAGAAACCTCCCATGCCGAGTTTGTGGGCGAAATTAGCGCTACCACTGCGAGACAAGATCTTCTAACTCGACTATCACCAGATCTCACTAAGGAACAACAGTAAGAAGCTACTTGCCATTCTTCAAGTGTTATCTGAATGCTTCAATCCAAAGGTGAAGAGCAAATTAGACAAATCGACAGTGAAGCACCGGATTATCACTGGAGACCATCAACCAATAAGTTAGAGATCATACCATGTGTCAGCTACGGAACGTCTAATAATTTGCGAAGAGGTAGAGAAAATGATGAAAAATGACCTCATTGAGCCTCCGCAGAGCGCATGGTCGTCACCAGTGGTCGTCGTCAGCAAGAAGGATGGCAGTTGGTGCTTTTGTGTTGATTACAGGAAACTTAATAAGAAAAAGAAAAAGGACGTTTATCCTCTTCCACGAATTGACGATACACTAGATTGTCTGAAGTTTTTCTCAACCATGGACATGTAGAAAGGATACTGGCAAATCGAAGTAGATGAGGCTGATCGTGAGAAAACTGCATTCATCACCCCTGAGGGCCTGTATGAGTTTAAGGTAATGCCGTTTGGTTTGTGTAATGCACCAGCAACTTTTGAACGGATGATGGATAATCTTCTAAGGCACCTGAAGTGGAAGATGTGTCTTTGTTATTTAGATGACATTATAGTGTTCTCAGAGACATTTGATGAACATATCAAAAGACTGAGGGCCGTTGTTAAGTGTCTCCAACAAGGCGGACTGAAACTTAATCCAAGAAAGTGTCTCTTTGGAGCAAAAGAAATCACAAATACTTGGACACCTTGTGTCAAACGAATGTGTGCGGCCAGACCCGGAAGAGGTGAGATCTATAACGGAATTTCCTATTCCTAAAAGTATTAGAGATGTGAGAAGCTTCCTAGGATTATGTTCTTATTACCGTCGTTTTATCAAAGACTTTTGTTTCAAAGCCAGGCCATTCCACGAGTTGTTAAAAGCCGATGCTAAATTTATCTGGGGTGATGCTCAACAAGATTCATTCGATGTGCTGCGAAAAGCTCTGGCGACTGACCATGTACTTGGTCTGTATGATGAGAAAGCACCTACAGAACTACACACTGATGCCAGTGGCTATGGGATCGGTGCTGTTCTGGTGCATTTTTCGGATGAAAAAAAAAAGGTTACTGCCTATGCTTCTCGGACACTTACAAAATCCGAGAGAAACTACTCAACTACAGAAAGAGAATGTCTTGCTGTGATCTGGGCCATGTGCAAATTTCGACAGTATCTCTATGGCAGGCCATTCACAGTTGTTACAGACCATCATTCACTTTGTTGGTTGACGGGTCTTAAGGATCCAACACGACGACTCGCCAGGTGGGCACTACGTCTTAAAGAGTATGACATTACCGTAGTGTACAAAAGTGGAAGAAAACACCAAGATGCCGACTGTCTCTCAAGGCACTCTGTGCAAGACCATCAAGACTTTGATGAAGATAGTCACTATCTCGCTGCACTCCAGGATATCTCTGCTGAGCAGAAGAAGGACGCCAAGATAACTCAAATGATGTTTGCCCTAAATCGGTCAGAGGATGTGAAATGACAATTTAAGGTAGTTAATGGATTACTTTGCAAGAAAAACTTTGATCCGTTTGGAAAGAGGTGGCTACCAGTGATTCCTAAACACATGCGCTTAGATGTTCTAAAGAAATTCCATGACAAATCTGAGGCTGGACATTTAGGATTTATTAAGACCTACAATAGAATCCGCAAGAGATTTTTCTGGCCAGGTTTATTTAGGAGTGTCCGTCAGTATGTGTCGCACTGTAGAGTGCCAGAGGAGAAAGGCAGTTTCTCAGAAACTACCTGGCCGACTCATACCAACGCCACCAGCCGAAACGCCTTTCCAGCGTGTTGGGATTGACCTCCTCGGACGATTTCCAACGCCTGCTAGTGTCAATAGATGGATTATTGTTTGCACTGATTATCTGACACGTTAAGCTATTACAAAAGCCGTGAAAACAGCCGAAGCATCTGAGGTAGCCAAATTCATCGTAGAAGACATTGTATTAAAACAAGGGTCCACAAGGTCGTTAATTACGGATCGAGGGAAAGTTTTTCAATCGAATCTTGTGACAGAAATAAACAGTCGGTGCAACATTACTCATCACATGACGACTGCCTACCATCCGCAAACTAACTGGCTTACTGAACGCCTTAATAAGACCTTGGCCGACATGCTATCAATGTTCGTCAATGCTGAGCAGAGCAAAAGGGATGAGGTACTACCTTTCGTGACGTTTGCCTACAACACCACCAAACAAGACACCACAGGATTTACGCCATTTTTCCTGGTGCATGGGCGTGAGGTGAAGACGACGATGGACACTGTGTTTCCGTTACATCATGATGACGTGGACGACGACTTCTTCGGCCAGGTGTTAACCAGAGTTGAGGAAGCTCGGCAGTTAGCTAGACTCCGCACGCTGCAGGCTCAAGAAAACGATCGCCGAAGGTATGACGCAAGCCACCGCCCTGTTGTCTACCAGCCTGGTGACCTCGACTCCGACACAAGGCAACGCAAGATCAGAGATACGGTCCACGTCCTTCGAATGAAGCCCTACAAGGATCCTGCCACCCAGGGTAAATTCGAAGCTCCAGCGATAGACAACAAGCGGAAAGGTGACGGAGAGCGTAGCGGCAAACGAAGTTCTAAGAAGATCACCGCCAGGGCGAGCATCAGTCATCGGGAGTTGGAGTATGCAGGACCGATGACTCGTTGCCGGACTAGGACGACGTAACACCGAGACGCTGTTCCCTTAATGAGGGAGCAATGTCATAGAAGAAGCTGAGTAGCACTGTGGTGTAGTGGATATAATACTAAACTGTTGCACGGTGGATCGTGAGTTAAAAGTCCCCTGGACGGTACAATTTTAATTTCTATATTCGGTTCGAGTACATTCTAGAAGTATCCACAAATGGCAAGAATCATTGTACTGTAATGTTCTGTAACTGTATATATATTGTATGTGTTCTGGCCGGAGGCAGTTCGCTCCACGCTCTTGTATGTGCAAGTGCTGAATAAACCTTCAAAAAAAATGGTTCAAATGGCTCTGAGCACTATGGGACTCAACTGCTGAGGTCATTAGTCCCCTAGAACTTAGAACTAGTTAAACCTAACTAACCTAAGGACACCACACACATCCATGCCCGAGGCAGGATTCGAACCTGCAACCGTAGCGGTCTCGCGGTTCCAGACTGCAGCGCCAGAACCGCGCGGCCACTTCGGCCGGCTAATAAACCTTCGTTACGTCAAGTTAGTGTTCGTCATTCACCTAATTACACCTTCTTCCACGTGACAATACTAATGGCTCTGAGCACTATGGGACTCAACTGCTGAGGTCATTAGTCCCCTAGAACTCAGAACTAGTTAAACCTAGCTAACCTAAGGACATCACAAACATCCATGCCCGAGGCAGGATTCGAACCTGCGACCGTAGCGGTCTTGCGGTTCCAGACTGCAGCGCCTTTAACCGCACGGCCACTTCGGCCGGCTGACAATACTAATACCGAGTATAAACAATATGAAAGTGCCCATCAATCTCTCTGGCCTCTTTGAAGTGAACTGATCTGAATGCTTTACATGTGTATATCTCCGGGACTTCCCGATTCGGAACAACTGCCGCGCAATTGTCAGATTTCAAAATGGTTCAAATGGCTCTAAGCACTATGGGATTTAACATCTGAGGTCATCAGCCCCTTAGACTTAGAACTACTTAAACCTAACTAACCTAAGGATATCACGCACATCCAAGCCCGAGGGTGGATTCGAACCTGCGACCGTAGCGCCTAGAACCGCTCGGTCACAGCGGCCGGCTGTCAGATTTCATTCAGGTAGTTCTCTGCAGCAACGATCGAATCGCTGCTTCTCAACCATGATATTCTTCAACGCACAAAAAGCCAATGTTACCATGTGTGCGAGCAGGAAGCTAATTGTCTGTGGAAAGAATCTAAGCTGAATCTTATCGACAAAAATTCTGTTAGTTATCATATAAATAAAGAGAATGAAAAGATATGTAATCATATGGTTCAAAGGCAGCTACAAACAATGTTGTGTTTCATCTGCAAAGCAAGTAAAGTTTTACTGATACTTAATATACTGAGGTGACAAAACTCATGCAGTAGCGCTTTGCACATATACAGATGCCGGTAGCGCCGCGTACAGAAAGTATAAAAGGGCAGTTCATTAGCGGAGCTGTCACTTGCACTCAGTTGATTCGTGTGAAAAGGCTTCCGACGCACGACGGGAATTGACGGACTTTGAACGTGGAATGGTAGTTGGAGCTAGACCCATGGGACATTATATTTCGGAAATCGTTAGGGAATTCAATATTCCGAGACGCACAGTCTCAAGAGTATGCCGAGAATACCAAATTTCAAGTTTTACTTCTCACCCACGCACAATACAGTGGCTGACGGCGTTCACGTAACAACAGAGAGCATTGGCATTTGAGTAGAGTTGTCAGTGCTCACAGACAATCAATAGTGCGTGATATAACCGCAGAAATCTATGTGGCATGTACGATGAACGTTAGGACAGTGCGGCGAAATTTGCCGTTAATGGGCTATGACAGCAGACGACCGACACCATTGCCTTTGCGAACAGCACGACGTCGCCTATAGCGCCTCTCCTGGGCTCGTGACCATATGGATTGAACCCAAGACGACTGGAAAACCGTGGCCTCGTCAGATGAGTCCGCATTTCTGATAGTTAGAGCTGATGGTAGGGTTCGAGTGTGGCACACACCCCAGGAAGCAAGGGACCTAAGTTGTCAAGGCACTCTGCAAGCTGATGGTGGCTTCTTTATGGTGTGGGCTGCGTTTAGATGGAATAGACTGGGTCCTCTGGTCCAAGTGAACAGATCACTGACTGGAAATGGCTATGTTCGGCTACTTGGAGACCATCTGCAGCCATTCGTGGATTTCATGTTCCCAAACAACGATAGAACTCTTATAGATAACAATGCCCCATGACTGCAGGCCGCAGTTGTTCGCGATTTGCTTGAAGAACATTCTGAACAGTTAGAGCGTATGATTTGGCCACCCAGATCGCCCGACATGAATCCTGTCTATCAGATTTGGGACATAATCGAGAGATATGTTCTACATCTACATCTGCATGGATACTCTGCAAATCACATTTAAGTGCCTGGCAGAGGGTTCATCGAACGACCTTCACAATTCTCTATTCTTCCAATCTCGTATAGCGCGCGGAAAAACGAACACCTGTATCTTTCCGTACGAGCACTGATTTCCCTTATTTTATCGTGATGCTCGTTTCTCCCTATGTAGGTTGGTGTCAACCAAATATTTTCGCATTCGGAAGAGAAAGTTTGTGATTGGAATTTCGTGAGAAGACCCCACCGCAACGAAAAACGCCGTTGTTTCAATAATGTCCACCCCAAATCCTGTATCATTCCAGTGACAATACAGCGATAATACAAAACGTGCTGCCCTTCTCGTGCACAAAATCCTGCACCGGTAATACTTGCGCAATTATGGATGGCTGTAGAGGCAGCATGGCTCACTATTTCAGAAGGGAACTTCCAACGACGTGTTGAGTCCATGCCATGTAGAGTTGCTGGACTACACCGGGCGGAAGGATATTCGACACGATATTAGGAGGTATCCCATGACTTTCGTCACCTCAGTGTATACCAATATAAGGTAATTTTTTTTGGATCCATCAAAACGGGTAATACTATTTTATTTTAGTGGAGCCTTTCTGTCCATCTCTTACTGTCTGGCTGTCCGTTCGTCTGAGTACTACCCCAGATTGGCATGTTTAAAATAAAGTGTCTATGATCACGTGTTAAAACACCGTTTAATACACTTTCTATATAATACATGGTTTTATTAAAGTGTTTTGATCAATGTTTAAAACAAATTTTAAAAAATAATTTTCACGTGTTTTTACCCCACTACGGTGTAAACCACACGCGAGGGGAAACTGTGGGTCTCACCACATCTCACCTAATCCCACCAAGAGGGAGAGGGGTCCAAATTTTAAAGTAAGCTCCTCAGTTTATAATGGACTTCCCCTTTAAAACACTTTATCTTCTTTCTACAAAACATTCCCGCCAAAGATCCACTGGGTTTTCTTACAATATGAACAGATGTATCTAGTGGTAGATGGACAACTCTTAAAGTCAGTCCTCATAAAACTGTTATTGTGCAGGTCTGTACAGATGCTTGTACAGGACGTTTCTGTGCTAACGATAAAGACTTTCGCTGACGATTTATATCAATCTTTGTTAAGAAATCCTGGTCTGAAAACGACTGAGTTGAAAATTTTGAAGACAGACGAGTTATGGGAGAACTCTCCCATTGAAATACGAGAACTTTCCAGTTGTTATTTATGCGATGCAATAAACTGCTTTATTTTGTACGTAACTGTTAATACTTTAAGGTAGATAAACGTTAAAAAATACTTTTAACACGATTTATTTCAATGAGGACAAAGTCGAAGTTAAATTAATGTCCAGTAAAACTCGCTGTTATAATGAAATTGTTTACGTGAATACTTTTCAAAGCCCTGAGAAGCAAAAACATCAGTATTAGAATATCTGTTCAAATTATGTCTGAATGTTTACGGTTATGTATCTCAACCAATTTTTCATCGATGTCCATTAGCAGACCTTCATGTATTTGGCACAGTTAGTACTTAGGTATGATGTTTCCTGGTTTTACGATTACTTACGTTTGATGTACAACTGTAAACGAAAAGATAGAGGAATTTAGTTTCTTTCTTCCATATTTTAATAAACACCTCTTCGATTTAGTAATCACAACAAAAAATGCCCATCCGCTAAACACGTCAGATTACCACTCTCTCTCTCTCTCTCTCTCTCTCTCTCTCTCTCTATCTCTATCTCTATCTCTATCTATCTCTCTCCCCGCCACCACACGTTTCCACCAAAGATCCACTGAGTCCTACAAAAATACTGTTTGACATTAATATCGGTTAATACAGAAAACAAAATTTTGTGTGAACGTTAGAATTTTGATTTAGTTATTACATTATGCATTACTTTTCTGTTGCCAATGGGCTTGCCACGTAGGTAATACTGCTTCCCGCCCGATCACCGAAACTCAGCAACGTTGGGCCCCGCCAGAACTTGTATGGGTAACTATCCGGGAAAATCGGCTGCTGTTTGTTTCAAGGATGTGCAAGTAGGCCAACTCAGACTACTGAGACTGAGACTTGCACCAGGCCGTCGTGCCCCACTAGGTTTCACATTTGCACACAGCCAAACAATTCACCAATTAATAATAAATGAAAAGCACCAGTTTGCTTTTGTTCTAATATCGTAGAACAAAAGCAAACTGGTGCTTTTCATTTATTATTATAATGTTGTTCTACCAAGAACCGACGGAAGATTCTGTTAATTCACCAATTCCCTATGACTGCAAAAAAAAAGCGAAAAATTATATTGGGCATGAAATTTTACTGAATCTGATAATCAGTTTAATGTACGTATGGTGTCGTATACTAGAAAATGAACGTGTACCACCGACTAGTTCCATTGTAAACGAAACCCTACTTATTCACGGAATGAGCAAGTTTTAACTACCGCTGACTTCGAACCTTGCATTGAGTTCTCTCCTGCGTATACACTTTCCCGGATAAAGCCTAATTCAGCAGAGATGCAACACTCAGTAGTCTCAGTGAACCCCCATTCTTTGCGTGTGTTGTTGGAAGATACTCCATTTGATCTTCGAGTGGAAAGATTTGGAGTTTCATTTCTTTTTTCACTTGCTAGCGGGACTTTCGAGAAATAATCTTAAAGCGCTTCTATGAATCCTCTGCAGAACACGTCAGAATGAATTGCACAATACTGATGTAGAAGTGGAAGTACGTCGTGGCCTGCGACCAGTCATCACTTTGTGACCTCGCATTATACACTGATGGAAAAAAAGATCACAACACCAAGAAGGAAATGTGCGGCGACATAAACAAAAGTTGGTAGGTGTGCTTCTACATCTGAAAGACGATGTCTATCCAGATTCGCGCCAGTCGCAAGTAGTGGGGCAAACGGCGTTCTAGCACATATTGTTAGTGCAGGCTACATACATTAAGCGGCAAGCATATATTCAGGGGCCAACTTGATTGTCTTATAACGCCCTCCCCCTCCCTTAACCTATTGTTCCGTTAATAGATTTATGACCCCCTGGGTATAATCTGGCTGCCCACCACTTACACTCCCCCTCCCCTCCTCCTCGTCCTCCCCCTCCACATCCTTCTTGGAAACCCCCTCGCCAATACAAACACACTTTTGATACGAAATTGATTGACTAATTAATTAAATCGATAAATTAACCCCTACTCCTCTTGGAAAACCCCTAGCTCTCCCTTCCTGCCCCCACTTCCCCATCCCTCCCCAGCTGGAAACTGGCAGGAAAAGAACTCAGTCTGTGCAGTAGAGCAAGGATCTCATGGAAGATTCAAATTAATGTCAATTACACAGCAAAGGATATAATGTTTATTTATAAAATTCACTCCACAGGGGTTGGATCTATCTTATCTTGAGGGGGGAAAAGCTCATCATTCTATGTTGTTCTAGATGATGCTGGTATGGTAAAATACATAACAAAAATCGCATCTTTTTCTCACTGGCACAAGGAATAATGTCACAAAATCAACATCAACATAACACACTGCATGTAATTACACTGTTAAAAATCTTTCGATCATGTTTTCGCACTGACCACACAGCAGACATGCCAACAACCTCACATATTCCCACATGGACTGCACCATACCACATGCACTGGACTGCTGACAACCCCTTGAGCCTTGAGCGCTGTACTGGGATGCGGTTGTCACCCGCAGAGGAATGTGTGATACTAGATGTCGGCTTCCTTTAAAATTTGATAACAGACTCACTTCCTGTTTTGTTCCCAGATACACACCTTCCACACCACGCCAGTGAAGCAGCTGTTCTATGTGCTTTCTTTGCAGTGCAGATACTAACTGAGCTAGTTCACAATACCACCAGCAGAAGACACTGGGAGAAGAAACTGTCCCACACCTCCGTCTCCCTCCTTCGAATACCCTCCTCCCCTCCCCCTCACTGCTCTGGTTACTTCTTGTTGGACAAATCATCAGGTGGTGACAACTCTTTGACATTGATACCTGAGAAATTCCTGTCGAAACACATTCTCTCTCTCTCTCTCTCTCTCTCTCTCTCTGTCTGTCTGTCTGTCTGTCTGAAGTGCTTATTTCCTGTTTGTGTGAAGCAACGTATGCAAACACACACAGACCAAGATGTCCTCCCCACCCCTTCTCCTTCCACCCATCTCCCCCCCCCTCCTCTCGCCACTCATGCATACCTGGCTCTGGTAGTCAGTATATGCCTTTGTCCTCACAATTCCGTTGCTATGGAAATCTGTAATGAATGGAATAAACAAATTCAAGAAGAAGTAGGTAGTTTCTGTTGTGTGCCACACTAACCCCTCCTTTCTCCTGAACAGTGCAGCTGATACCTGGTAAATCCCCAGCTGTGGATGTCTTGGAAATATTTCCTCACTCTGTTAGATTGACTGACTAATTAATTAAATCGATAACCTTCATGTGTGTGCAGTTTTTCCCTGCATCCTACTGGTGGATATTAAGGCTGGTATATTTGGCAAGATTTGATCCAACTGCCCACTTCTGAATTTTTTTCCCTTGCCTCCTATTGGTGCATACAGGCACAGTTAGCTCATTTGGTAGGAAGTCCATTACATTGGAGGTAGCTAAAATTGTCAAATTTTGGCTCCATTGCATGCTATATCCTTAAGCAATTTGCAGAGTGGTTGGACAGGTGTGTGTGCTTGCAATACCACTATCGGAAACAATAAATTGATCAATGGGGATTTCGACGTTGCTATTGGGTGTTTACAGCAGTATACAGGGTGTAAATTTTAAGTTGACAAACCAGAATAACTCGAAAAATAAGCTTCACACAAAAAAAAATGTGTAGAATCCAAAGCTGATTATTTTCGAGTGGGACATCTGCTGGTGCTAAAATTAACCCGCCACCACAGCCCCCTGGGGCTGGGGCGGGAGGTAACTTTAAAATTTCAAATGGGAACCCCCACTTTTATTGCAAAATCAGATTCTACGTAAAGAACTACGTACATTTTGTCTTAAACATTTGTTTTGATTCTTGGTAGTTGGCGCTGTAATTCAAGAAAATCCATGTTCTCATTTTTGCGTGGAAAATGGTTACGGATAAATAAAAAATACTAATTTACTTCGTACATTTTGATTCGCCAAAACTAAAACTCTCCCTCTCTCCCCATAGGGTGGGGTTTGAGAGAGAGGAATTAGAGTTTTTTCCGAAGATTCGGATAAGTTTTGTTTGTTTGGATCAACATTGGTAAAATGCGATCGGCAACCCCTGTATAAGACAACAAGAGTCTGTTGCAGTTGTTGGATCGGTTACTGTTGCTACAATGACAGGTTATTAAGATTTAAGTCAGTTTGAACTTGGTGTTATAGTCGGTGTACGACCGATGGGTCACAGCATCTCCGAGGTAGCAATGAAGTGGGAATTTTCCCGTACGACCATTTCACGAGTGTACTGCGAATGTCAGGAATCCGGTAAAACATCAAATCTCCGACATCGCTGCGGCCGGAAAAAGATTCTGCATGAACGGGACCAACGACGACTAAAGAGAATCGTTCAACGTGACAAAGTACAACCCTTCCGCAAATTGCTGCAGATTTCAATGCTCGGCCATCAACAAGTGTCAGCGTGCGAACGATTCAACGAAACATCATCGATATGGACTTTCAGTGCTAAAGGACCACTCGTGTACCCTTGATGACTGCACGATACAAAGCTTTACGCCTCGCCCGGGCTCGTCAACAGCGACATTGGACTGTTGAGGACTAGAAACATGTTACCTGGTCGGAAGCGTCTCGTTTCAAATTATCTCGAGTGGATGGACATGTACGGGTATGGACACAGTCTCATGAATCCATGGACCCCGCATGTCCGCAGGCGACTGTTCAAGCTGGTGGACGCTCTGTAACAGTGTGGGGCGTGTGAAGTTGGATTGACATGTGGCCCCTGATACGTCTAAATACTAATCTGACAGGTGATACGTACGTAAGCATCCATTCACGTCCATTGTGCATACTTGGGCAATTCCAGTAGGACAATGCGACACGCCACACATCCACAATTGTTGTAGAGTAGCTCCAGAAACACTCTTCTGAGTTAAAACACTTCTGATGGCCACCAAACTCCGCAGACATGAACATTATTGAGCACATCTGGGATGTCTTGCAACGTGCTATTCAGAAGAGATCCCCGCCCCCTCTTACTCTAACCGATTTATGGACAGCCCTGCAGGATTCACGGTGTCAGTTCCGTCCAGCATTACTTCAGACATTAGTCGAGTCCATGCCACGCCGTGTTGCGGCACTTCTGCGTGCTCGCGGGGGCCCTACACGATATTAAGCAGCTGTACCAGTTTCCTTGGCTCTTCAGCATAGTATCACTTTGATGTCCGCCAGTTTGTCTGTCTGTCCGACTGTTAAGGCCCGTTTTTTCGGGAGTATATAGAGGTAAAAAGTTGAAATTTACCTCAGGTATTAAGGCCTACGGTCCCTTAGTGACGTAAATAATTTAAGTTTCTACGCCAATGAAATCTGAAGATAAGACCATATATACCACTTCTTTTCATGATCACAAACTAATACAATATAACCCGTAGATGAATTATCTATATACAGCGTGAGTCACCTAACGTTACCGCTGGATTTATTTCGTAAACCACATCAAATACTGACGAACCGATTCCACAGACCGAACGTGAGGAAAGGGGCTAGTGTAATTGTTTAATACAAACCATACAAAAACGCACGGAAGTATGTTTTTTAACACAAACCTACATTTTTTTAAAATGGAACCCCGTTAGTTTTGTTAGCACATCTGTACGTATAAACAAATACGTAATCAGTTCCGTTTGTTGCATTGTAAAATGTTAATTACATCCGGAGATATTGTAACCTAAAGTTGACGCTTGAGTACCACTCCTCAGCTGTTCGATCGTGTGTATCGGAGAGCACTGCAACATACATCGCGTTTCTACAGAATGTTGCTCGAAAATGTCCCACTGGAAACGCGTCGACGTATGTGGTATCACCATGATGGTGCACCTGCACATTCCGCAATTAACACTAGGCTGACCCTTGACAGGATGTTTGACGGGCGTTTCATAGGACGTGGAGGACGCATAAATTGGCCAGCCCGTTCTCCTGATCTTACACCTCTGGACTTCTTTCTGTGTGGTACATTAAAAGAGAATGTGTACCGTGATGTGCCTACAACCCCAGAGGATATGAAACAACGTATTGTGGCAGCCTGCGGCGACATTACATCAGATGTACTGCGGCGTATACGACATTCATTACACCAGAGATTGCAATTGTGTGCAGCAAATGATGGACACCACATTGAACATCTATTGGCCTGACATGTCGGGACACACTCTATTCCACTCCGTAATTGAAAACGGAAACCACGTGTGTACGTGTACCTCACCCCTCATGGTAATGTACATGTGCGTCAGTGAAAAAGACCAATAAAAAGGTGTTAGCATGTGGACGTAATGTGCTGTTCCAGTCTCTTCTGTACCTAAGGTCCATCACCGTTCCCTTTGGATCCCTACGTAATTCGGTGCTCTCCGATACACACGATCGAACAGCGGAGGAGTGTTACTCAAGCGTCAACTTTAGGTTACAATATCTCCGGATGTAATTAACATTTTACAATGCAACAAACGGCACTGATTACGTATTTGTTTATATGTTCAGATGTGCTAACAAAACTAACGGGGTTCCATTTAAAAAACGTAGGTTTGTGTTAAAAAACATACTTCCGTGCATTTTTGTATGGTTTGTATTAAACAATTACACTAGCCCCTCTCCTCACGTTCGGTCTGTGGAATCGGTTCGTCAGTATTTGATGTGGTTTACGAAATATATCCAGCGGTAACGTTAGGTGACTCACCCTGTATACACGTCAGATGTCGTGGTGTAACGATAAAGCTCGTTCGTGGAAACTGCGATGTTGCGGGATCAACTTCAAATGGCTCTAAGCACTATGGGACTTAACATCTGTGGTCATCAGTCCCCTAGAACTTAGAACTACTTAAATCCACCTAACCTAAGGACATCACACACATCCATGCCCGACGCAGGATTCGAACCTGCGACCGTAGCGGTCGCGCGGTACCGGACTGAGCGCCTATAACCACGAGACCACCGCGGCCGGCTGTTGCGGGATCTAACCTATGTAGGACTACAGATATTTCAGTCTTCGTTTTCACCTAGCCACCCCCTCTTAACGATGTGAGAAGTCGCCAGAAACACCATGTGGTTCGGATTCCACGATATACTGTACACTGTACTTTACCCAGTTGGAAACTGGGCTACTTTAGGAACACAAAATTCGCTGACGTGGTGTCCAACAGAAAGACTTGAACCAGGTCATTTAGCCTCACGCAATTATTTTTATTATCTAGGGTCATACACTACTGGCCATTAAAATTGCTACACCACGAAGATGACGTGCTACAGACGCGAAATTTAACCGACAGCAAGAAGATGCTGTGATATGCAAATGATTAGCTTTTCAGAGCATTCACACAAGGTTGGCGCCGGTGGCGACACCTACAACGTGCTGACATGAGGAAAGTTGCCAAACAATTTCTCATACACAAACAGCAGTTGACCGGCGTTGCCTGGTGAAACGTTGTTGAGATACCTCGTGTAAGGAGGAGAAATGCGTACCATCACGTTTCCAACTTTGATAAAGGTTGGATTGTAGCCTATCGCGATTGCGGTTTATCGTATCGCGACATTGCTGCTCGTGTTGGTCGAGATCCAATGACTGTTAGCAGAATATGGAATCGGTGGGTTCAGGAGGGTAATACGGAACTCCGTGCTGGATCCCAACAGCCTCCTATCACTAGCAGCCGAGATGACAGGCATCTTATCCGCATGGCTGTAACGGATCATGCAGCCACGTCTCGATCCCTGAGTCAACAGATGGGGACGTTTGCAAGACAACATCCATCTGCACGAACAGTTCGACGACGTTTGCAGCAGCATGGACTATCAGCTCGGAGACCATGGCTGCGGTTACCCTTGACGCTGCATCACAGACAGGAGCGCCTGCGATGGTGTACTCAACGACGAACCTGGGTGCACGAATCGCAAAACGTCATTTTTTCGCATGAATCCAGCTTCTGTTTACAGCATCATGATGGTCGCATCCGTGTTTGGCGGCATCGTGGTGAACGCACTTTGGAAGCGTGTATTCGTCATCGCCATACCGGCGTATCACCCGGCGTGATGGTATGGGGTGCCATTGGTTACACGTCTCGGTCACCTCTCGTTCGCATTGACGGCACTTTGAACAGTGGACGTTACATTTCAGGTGTGTTACGACCCGTGGCTCTACCCTTCATTCGATCCCTGCGAAACCCTACATTTCAACAGGATAATGCAGGGCCGCATGTTGCAGGTCCTGTACGGGCGTTTCCAGATACAGAAAATGTTCGACTGCTGCCCTGGCCAGCACAGTCTCCAGATCTCTCACCAACTGAAAACGTCTGGTCAATGGTGGCCGAGCAACTGGCTCGTCACAATACGCCACTCACTACTCTTGATGAACTGTGGTAACGTGTTGAAGCTGCATGGGCAGCTGTACCTGTACACGCCATCCAAGCTCTGTTTGTCTCAACGCCCAGGCGTATCAATTCCGTTATTACGGCCAGAGGTGGTTGTTCTGGGTACTGATTTCTCAGGGTCTATACACCAAAATTGCGTGAAAATGTAATCACATGACAGTTCTAATTTAATATATTTGTCCAATGAATACCCGTTTATCATCTCCATTTCTTCTTGGTGCAGCAATTTTAATGGCCAGTAGTGTAATTAAGATTGTACGGAGTCCTCATAGCGCAGGGGCTTCTCGCACTTATCCGGCTTTTTTGCGTTAGGTTGCAAAACGTTGTACACCTCAAAAAGATAACGTTCTCTTACTAGAGATGTGATACATTCTGTTTCATCCGTACTTGAAACTAAATCAGCGTTTGATTCAGGGATGATAGTGGAAATTTGAAGTTGAAAGAATGCTGCTGCTTCCAATAATTCATTAAACATTAGCTTGTTATTGGAGCTGTTGTAACAGGTGACATGACGCTGACGAATTTTGTGTTTCCCATTGACTGAATAGACCATGTATTTGATTCAAAACTCTCTGGCAGCAACGAGGCTGTGGCACGCAGCGCCCACTGTCACAGGGCTCGTATAGTATCCACAAGTCCATTGTTTCTAGGCTCTGTAAAACGATCGAACACCTACGAATCGATCACATTTTTTTTTTTTGTCGAACTTCCACATATAACTTGGGTCCCCTATTGTGACAGCTGTTTTGTACCTGTGAGCTTGCGCACCTGTTGAAATGGTTCAAATGGCTCTGAGCACTATGCGACTTGACTTCTGAGGTCATCAGTCGCCTAGAACTGAGCACTAATTAAACCTAACCAACCTAAGGACATCACACACATCCATGCCCGAGGCAGGACTCGAACCTGCGACCGTAGCGGTCACGCGGTTCCAGACTGAAGCGCCTAGAACCGCTCGGCCACACCGGCCGGCCCTTGCGCACCCGTGCACAGCCCAATACAGATTACCAGTTTTCGAACAAGTGTTAATAACAGTTTTTGTTTGTCTCCAAGAAGGAACTGTCAACACGTACACTAGTCAGCGAAACTACCATGATGTACACGCAACAGCGAAAAAATCTGGAAAGTTTATAAAAGATACTTTCCATTAGCTTTTGGGCAACGTTCTGTGACCTTACATAAAAACTGAGCCGTTTTTGTACGTTATTGATTCGTGGGATGGGCAAATCTTATGCCTCCTTATACGACGGCCTGGTTGTCGATGAAATCGGAATATTGATGTATTCATTAAAAGTAATTCCGCCAAAGTGTATGGCGCTCGGTGAATCCTTCGATGTATACTTTTACTAACAGTTGAAGAATTACATTCGCCCATTAGAAAAGATCCCCATTCTCATCGTACAGAGGCCGGCCGGAGTGGCCGAGCGGTTCTCGGCGCTACAGTCTGGAACCGCGCGACCGCTGCGGTTGCAGGTTCGAATCCTGCCTCGGGCATGGATGTGTGTGATGTCCTTAGGTTAGTTAGGTTTAAGTAGTTCTAAGTTCTAGGGGACTGATGACCTCAGAAGCTAAGTCCGATAGTGCTCAGAGCCATTTGAACCATTCATCGTACAGCAAACGAAAAACACAAGGAGAAGCGATGAAATTAATGAAACATACGACTGGATCCGTAATCAATTGCAGTCTCCAGTTATGAGAAAATGTTTCGATATGCTTGGTTTCCTGCGAAACTATCGTCAAATCGCGAGGTATGTAGAACATTAACGAAGTTGCTTTTCCTAATAAAATCACATTAAAGGACGTGACTGAGGCGTATGTGCCTACGCTGGTGTTGCTACGAATTCTTATGATTTTAACGTTTTTATGATAGATATTACCCTGCGGAATACAATGGATTTCTTTAAGAATAAAAGTAAAATTCAAAACAAAAATTGATATACTGGAACCTACATGTTTTTCTTTTTCGTATAGTGTTAGTTGCATAAAACTATATAAAATTAGTGACGATAAAATCTAATTTTAATAATAATTGAAATACTTATTTATTTTGTAAATAATTCCACTATTTTTCTCTGTCATAAAAATATTGATGTCACTGATACATACGTCCGTGACAACTAAAAGGAAAAAAGTAATGATATAAGATTGGATTTGAACAAGGTGTGCAAAAGTTCGGACCAGTGCTATTAACCACTAAGCTATCAACTCGCTTGCTATAATACCATTGTGTGAACTGACGAAGTAGCATGAAAACTATGACTGTCATTTTCTTGGAAACAATTGAGTGTTGGCACCTTAGACAAAATAAGCGTCCATTTACTTTCGACCTTCTTTCAGCAAACGAAGTTTCGACTGCGTCTTAGAACGTCCTATTGTGGATCCTCCTTGTAAGATACAGTTTCGGGAAACCGCTAAAGTAACTCCACGGCCAATCATGGAACATATATTTCTTGTAGTATTTCCGCACCAGAAACGTAGCTCGGTCAAGCCCTACAGGCTAGATCCAAATCATAGTTACAGAAAAGCGAATAAAACTCATTGGCCTGTACTATAGCTCCGGCCAGGCGCACTGTTGTGTGCATGCAGCGCGTTAATGCCGCACTTGGGCCTCGTCTCGCGTACCACTCTCTTCCTAGCATTCGAAAATAGCAACGCTGAGCATCAATAGTTGCCTCGTTCGAGCGCCAGTAGAGCCTCAGTAGCGAGATGGTGCGTAAATTTTGCGCATAATTTTTGTTTCCAGTCCTGAGTTATTAGTTTCGACAGTTTGAATCGAAGTAAAAAAGTGCATCTGTGGTATTATTTGTGCAATTATTCACTGCGTGGAAGTGTTTGTGTAACTTGAAAAAGGAAAACCGGGATGAAAGAGAGATTTTCGCTATGCTAAGTAGGTACGGTTTCCAAACCAGATTTTGCGACTGAAAATGGAAACTGAGTTTCGGCGGCAAAGCAAATTCACAGTGTCTATAAATATTTAAAACATCTTGTGAACAATGAAGGTGATTTGTTAGCATCTACATGCACGCTCGTTAGGAAATATTTGCGGAAGATAGACAGACTCAATATGGATTATAAATAGAAATGCTGTGATATGTTACCGAAAACAACAAACGTTCTAAGAGAAAACCTTGCTACTGTACAAGCTAATTCTGCTGCAGCTTGTGGCGTTCATTTCTGAAACTATGCAGCGCAGTGTACCGTGAGGGAAAATCCCCAATGTTCGATTCTCCATGGAAAAATATTAAACAACGCAGCTCTTTAACCAAACTGGACGACTTATCAAAAGACGATGTCAGGCGGACAGTCTCTGAATTTTTCGACAACGACGAGAGCCCAACATCAGAAAAATTCAATAAAAAGTTAATTGAAAAAATAAATTTTACTGGATCTGCTAGATGTATGAGATGCATATTAAACGATATAGGATTTCAGTACAAACGCCAGAAGGACGGTAGACTTTTTTACTTTAATGCAACGACATAGTGGCCTCCAGAATTAAATTTTGCCACACGATGAATTCGCTGTGTACTTCAGGTGACATATTCTATTTGGATGAAATTTGGGTTAGTCAGTAACATTCACTAAATACTTGCTCGTCAGCGAAGATTCATTTTGTTAAAGTAAGTAAATTACTTTACAAATGTACCAAAATAAACAAGACAGATCACCATTCGGAAATGAACACAGGCAAGATGGAGCAATAATGCGTTTTCGTTAGCGTGCTAATTTGCTTGAAATTCCAGTAATTATAGTATTTTTTTTTTTACCCTGATGACTGTTTTGTCATTTATTTACGCACATTTACATTTCATATAAACGTGGAATACCTAACGTGGTCTACAATAATTTTACACACTCTAGACTGTAAATAACGGATTCAGCTGCAATGCTTTTGAATTCAAATAATGTACACATACATTGCTTCCATATCGATATGAATGAAATAGCCTATATCAATATTTCACCGCAGAATCGCAGTTATATTGATTTTGACCAAAGCAGAAACTATTACACCGAGTAACAGAGGTCCATATAATTATCAAGCCCTTGTGACCCACGGCCTGGCAACAGCGCACTAACAGCCACCCGCCAATGCGACTGACAAGACTCAAAGGTATTTCTGCTCCCAGTCAATGCAGTGGCAGCCAGACACTGCATCTTCAAAGAGCGAGCTTCTCCAGTGCCGGCAGACATAGGGCACACATCGACTAAGGAAACGTAGTCTGCTTGTCACTACTCTAATGGAGAATTGTCAACATTGTAGAATACATCTGGCAACGACGTGACCGTCGGTTTACTTCCTTGTTTGGTTCAGAATTCTTCTGATAAATTCACTTCATATTTTCTTTTCATTTAGATCAAACATTCTTAGTTATTCTCACTTAAGGGATGACATACAGGAAGCAAATTTATAGTTCTGAGTCCCCGAAGCTCGTTCCAGCTGAAACTGCAGTTTACTTCGCTATTTACGTTGCGAATTCTCTGTCTTAGGCATCATTAGGACAACAAGGGAGCAGTGCTCGACGCAGATGTATGCTAGCTGAGCAGAAAAGTGTGCAAGAGAAGGACTGCGTCAGTTCTCGGTTTACTCTGCCGCGAGGGAGGATTCTTACCTCTTCTGTGAAAAGAGGTACTAGCAGGAAGATCGACAATTAGGAACGTAATCCTAAGACAACTTCCACCCCCCCCCCCAATATGTTTTGTCGCTACCTTGTCTGTAACCTGGAGATCTAAAGGAGAAAAAGTAGCTGAATTGCGCGCTTGTTAGTGCTTCATTTTTCTGCTTCCGTCAATTGTATTGACTTAATTGTGGCAGTGAATGATTGGTAACTGGATATCGTTATGTATATACCCTACTGCTACACTTGCATAGCCGCCCGCTGTGGCCGTGTGGTTCTAGGCGCTTCAGTCCGGAACCGCGCGGCTGCTACGGTCGCAGGTTCGAATCCTGCCTCGGGAATGGATGTGTGTGATGTCCTTAGGTTAGTTAGGTTTAAGTAGTTCTAAGTCTAGGGGCCTGATGACCTCAGATGTTAAGTCCCATAGTGCTTAGAGCCATTTGAACCATTTGAACACTTGCATAGTTTCGTGGTAGGCCTGCAAAGCTAAAACATTATGACCGAGGAATGGACGTAGACACAGATCGTTTCAAAGCCGAAAGTGCGTATTATCACGCTAATTCGCGACAAATTGGCATATTTTGTTTTATTAAGAAGACGTTTCACGTAACGTTACCATGATTAGTTGTAATCAATTTGTATTAGTGCAGTGCATAGTAAATAGCGTTTTTTCGTTGGTTTATTGATTACAATGGATAAACAGAAGAGATAAATAAATCGGCAGCAATATGGACTCCCACATTATCTAAAACCGTCTCACAATGTTCAAATAGTTGTCGACCTCACACCTATAGAGTACTAATTTGTACCACTTCGTCTCCTGGCATCTTATGCTGTGTTAACACGTAGTAAAGCTGTGTAGCTCAGCATAACGATGAAGCTAGGGTTCTCACGAATTTTGTCACCGACTCTACACTCCAGCAACTCGAAGCATTACGCACTACATGGACTCCAGCTGCTCGTTCGTCGACTCGTAGTATTCTATCGAAACAAAGCCATACCACGTCAATATTGATTTGTATCTCTTTCGCGCACATGTCAGTGTCATTACATTCCCTAAACATCAGTATAGTGCTTATTATGGCACATTTCAAATAACACAAGCATAAACCATTCTCACTGGGTGTGTATTCCCATATTCTTCCACTGTTTACGTTGCATTGTTCCGCAAACAACTGGACAGAAAAAGTAACTGCCTATTGGTGCAGTTTCAACATGCAAACGTCACTACTTAAAGCACAAACCCTTTCCTGGTTTCTTTTTTTGATTTGTCCACAGAACGGCTAATAATCTTTGAACATCAGTAAGAATGTTACAAATTGCTGTTTTCCTTTTGGGCCATATGTATTGAACTGACATGTGTTCGTTAGTAGATAAGTAGAGCTTCTATGGGACACGATACTGATCTTATCTCAAGGTCACTGATAACGTATGTGTATATCAGTTTACACTCTTGACTCTTGGGCTAGTTATATTCATGGCAAAACTCCCCCCCTCCCCCCCCCCCAGCGCCTCATGCCCCCAGGGCGCCACCAGCAAATGTTCAAGCTCATCCCCATCTCCTCCTCTCTTCCTTCCCTCCTCTCCTCCATGAACCAATGAGACTGAAGCATCCACTCTCCCCTCGTGCTTTTATAACTGTAACAGTTGACTATGTGGCTTCAGTCTTGATCTCTGCACCGTAGTCTGTGGCTATTTATTGATAATAAATAAATTTTATTGTAATTACATATTACATCCTGTCTCTTGGGGTCTGGTGTGTGAGAATTTGTTAATAACAAAATATATTTAATATTACACAATTATCGCCATTCAAAGCACCAACAGACACACACCCAGGCAGATATGTACATACTCTCATTTTTCAACCTTATTCGTATTTTTCCATTTTTTTCCATGTTTTCAAAAATTATATGTATTATTCCACATTATTACTATTTTTTGTAGTTTTCCATATACTCCACAATTTAACCATATTTACATGTGTTTCAGCATTTTTACCATTTTACATATTATTCCATAATTTTTTATTATTATAGTTATGATTTTTATCCAACTGCTCTTAATGTCATGTCAATATCGAGTCATGGCACATTGCGTCAAGTCGACGCCATGATACTCCAGTCAATCACACTGCAGAATGTGCTCAAAAGTATCCAAAGAATCTGAATTATTTATCTTTGCTTAGTCATCCCTAAGTTACTAGTGTTGTTTGTGACACCATAGTCTACATGTTAAAAAATTAACACCTTTCCCTATAGATATAAATAATGACATCATGACATATTCCACAAAATTCATGATGTCATAGCAAATTCTATAAGCACTGCATCTTTTACTGATTTCGAAGCAAAGATCCTGTATGTATAAGAAATACCACACTGCTACAAATACACACCTGGATTACGAGGAACTCGCCAGCTAAATGGAGGTCAAACATGGAAAGTGAGCTGCCTGCAGGATATGCAGCACCTCCAGCGCTGATGCTGCCGCCACAGCCACCGCCGCCGAACCCACGGCACGAGCACAGCGCCCACCCCTCTCCCCGGGAATGGTAGAGAAATCTGCATTATGCATGTGTATAATCGTCCCTGATGCAACCAACTTGGTTGCTGGCGGTGAAACACTGCTACTATATCAAACATCCAGCAAGTGACCCCCGTGCGCACGTTAATAACACCAACCCCGTCTTGAAATGCCGGTATCTGCACTACTGGCCATTAAAATTGCTACACCAAGAAGAAATGCAAATGATAAACGGGTATTCATTGGACAAATATATTATACTAGAACTGATATGTGATTACATTTTCACGCAATTTGGGTAGATAGATCCTGAGGAATCAATACCCAGAACAACAACCTCTGGCCCGCATAACGGCCTTGATACGCCTGGGCATTGAGTCAAACAGAGCTTGGATGGCGTGTACAGGTACAGCTGCCCATGCAGCTTCAACACAATACCACAGTTCATCAAGAGTAGTGACTGGCGTATTGTGACGAGTCAGTTGCTCGGCCACCATTGATCAGACGTTTTGAATTGGTGAGAGATCTGGACAATGTGCTGGCCAGGGCAGCGGTCGAACATTTTCTGTATCCTGAAAGGCCCGTACGGGATCTTCAATATGCATTCGTACATTATCCTGCTGAAATGTAGGGTTTCGCAGGGATCGAATGAAGGGTAGAGCCACGGGTCGTAACACCTCTGAAATGTAACGTCCACTGTTCGAAGTGCCGTCAATGCGAACAAGAGGTGACCGAGGCGTGTAACCAATGGCACCCCATATCATCACGCCGGAGGATACGCCAGTATGGCGATGGCGAATACACGCTTCCAATGTGCGTTCACCGCGATGTCGCCAAACACGGATGCGACCATGATGATGCCGTAAACAGAGCCTGGATTCATCCGAAAAAATGACGTTTTGCCATTCGCGCACCCAGGTTCGTCGTTGAGTACACCATCGCAGGCGCTCCTGTCTGTGATGCAGCGTCAAGGGTAACCGCAACATGGTCTCCGAGCTGATAGTCCACGCTGCTGCAAACGTCGTCCAACTGTTCGTGCAGATGGTTGTTGGCTTGCGAACGTCCCCATCTGTTGACTCAGGGATCGAGACGTGGCTGCACGATCCCTTACAGCCATGCGGATAAGGTGCCTGTCATCTCGACTGCTAGTGATACGAGGCCGTTGGGATCCAGCACGGCGTTCCGTATTACCCTCCTGAACCCACTGATTCCATATTCTGCTAACAGTCATTGGATCTCGACGAACGCGAGCAGCAATGTCGCGATACGATAAACCGCAATCGCGATAGGCTACAATCAGACCTTTATCAAAGTCGGAAACGTGATGGTACGCATTTCTCCTCCTTACACGAGGCATCACAACAACGTTTCACCAAGCAACGCCGGTCAACTGCTGCATGTGTATGAGAAATCGGTTTGAAACTTACCTCATGTCAGCAGGTTGTAGGTGTCGCCACCGGTGCGAACATTGTGTGAATGCTCTGAAAAGCTAATCATTCGCATATCACAGCATCTTCTTCCTGTCGGTTAAATTTAGCGTCTGTAGCACGTCATCATCGTGGTGTAGCAATTTTAATGGCCAGTAGTGTATGTATTCGCAGGCAGAAAGCTGTGGCCGACTTTGCAGATAAGAACCTTGCAACATCCCCTCTCCCCCCCCCCCCCCACACCTTTTTATCTCTCTGGACCAATAACGATCAAGCTGCCTATCCTTATCTAACCACCCCACTTTTATTACTAGAGAAAAGATGTTTAATCGGCGTCAGAGTTGGCCACCCGGATCTTCCAGGCAGAAGAAAAAGGCATGTAACCTACCACAACATTTTTACAAAATGTTCAAATGTGTGTGAAATCTTATGGGACTAAACTGCTAAGGTCATCAGTCCCTAAGCTTACACACTACTTAATCTAAATTATCCTAAGGACAAACACACACACCCATGCCCGAGGGAGGACTCGAACCTCCACCGGGATCAGCCGCACAGTCCATGACTGCAGAGCCCAAGACCGCTCGACTAATCCAAGGCGGCTACTACAACATGATATAAACTATTGTATTATTAGTGGATATGGGACATATCTAGAAGACTCGTAATTACGAAAAAAAAATCTGAGTAGGAACAGTGCGAATTCTTCCGTGTCCATTGGCGCAGTGGTTAAACACTGGACTCGCATTCGGGAGGACGACTGTTCAATCCCGCGTCCGACCATCCTGATTTAGGTTTTCCGTGATTTCCCTAAATCGCTCCAGGCAAATTCCGGGATGGTTCCTTTCAAAGCGCACGGCCGACTTCCTTCCCCGTCCTTCCCTAATCCGATGAGACCGATGACCTCGCTGTCTGGTCTCCTTCCCCAAAACAACCCAACCCAACTCCGTGTCCATCACATTGCTAAGGTTAGTCTGGAGTTTCCTTCAATCGTGGGCAGGAGTGGCGCAAAGTGACGAATATGCTATATTCCCCTACACGTGGACCATCCGGAAAAATTTAGTCACAAATACAACACTCTAAGCATACTGACCGTGGGCGAGATCTGCCAGTGCTTCCAGGCAGGATAAAAAGACATTTAACACGAAATAAATTCTTGCACTGTTAGGCGCGACGTCAGTACGCTAAGGTGACAAAAGTCACGGGATAGCGATGTGCACATATACAGATGGCGGTAATATTGCGTACACAAGCTTCAAAAGGGCGATGCACTGCCGGAGCAGTCATTTGTACTCCGATGATACACGTGAAAAGCTTTCCTACGTGATTACGGCCGCACAACGGGAATTAAGACTTTGAACGCGGAATGATAGTTGGAGCTAGATGATGAGACATTCCATTTCGGAAATCGTTAGGGGATTCAGTATTCCGAGATCCAGAGTGTCAAGAGTGTGCCGAGAAGGTCAAATTTAAGTCATTACCACTCATCTACAGACAACGCAGTAGCCGCGGCGTTTATTTAATGACCCAGAGCAGATGCGTTTGCATAGAGTTGTCAGTCCTAACGGGCAAGGAACGTTGCGTCAAATAACCGCAAAAATCAATGTGGGACGTACGACGGAAGTATCCGTTAGGACAGCGCCGCGCAATTTGGCGTTAATGGGCTATGGCGGCAGACGACCGACGCGAGTGTCTTTCCTGACAGCACGACATCGCCCGCAGCGCCTCTTCCGGGCTCGTGACCAATCGGGTTGGGATGGGTTGTTTTGGGGGAAGGAGACCAGACAGCGAGGTCACCGGTCTCATCAGATTGGGGAAGGACGGGGAAGGAAGTCGGCCGTGCCCTTTGAAAGGAACCATTCCGGAATTTGCCTGGAGCGATTTAGGGAAATCACGGAAAACCTAAGTCAGGATGGCCGGACGCGGGATTGAACCGTCGTACTCCCGAATGCGAGTCCAGTGTCTAACCACTGCGCTACCTCGCTCGGTGTGACCAATCGGTTGGATCCTAAATGACTGGAAAACAGTCGCCTGGTCAGATAAGTCCCAATTTTAGTTTGTAAGAGCTGATAATAGGGTCCGAGTGTGGCGCAGACCACATGAAGACATTGATTCAAGTTGTAAAAAAAAAGGCCGGCCGTTGTTGCCGAGCGGTTCTAGGCGCTTCAGTCCGGAACCGCGCGGCCGCTACGGTCGCAGGTTCGAATCCTACCTCGGGTATGGATGTGTGTGATGTCCTTAGGTTAGTTAGGTTTACGTAGATCTAAGTTCTAGGGAACTGATGACTTGAGACTTTAAGTACCATAGTGCTCAGAGCCATTTGAACCATTTGTCAACAAGGCGCTGTAGAAGTTGGTGGTGGCTCTATAGCTGTATGATCTGTGTTTATATGCAACGGACTGAGTTCTCTGGCCAAACTGAACCGATCATTAACTGGTGATGGTTATGTTCAGGTACTTGGGGTCCATTTGCTGCCATTCATGGACTTCATGTTCCCAAACAACTATGGAAGTTTTGTAGATGACAGTACGCCATGTCACCTGGCCACAGTTGTTAGCGGTTGGTTTGAAGAACATTCTGGGCAATTCGAGCGACATGAGTCCCATCGAACATTTATGGGACATAATCGAGAGGACAGTTAGTGCACAGAATCCTGCAATTATAGACGGCTACAGAGGCAGTATAGCTCAATATTTCAGCAGGAGACTTTCAACGACTTTTTGAGTCCATATCACGTTCAGCTGCCGCACTACGCCAGGCTTCAGGGGGTCCGACACGATATTAGGAGATATCCCATGACTTATGTCACCTAGCCGGCCGCGGTGGACGCGCGGTTCTAGGCGCGCAGTCCGGAACCGTGCGACTGCTACGGTCGCAGGTTCGAATCCTGCCTCGGGCATGGATGTGTGTGATGTCCTTAGGTTAGTTAGGTTTAAGTAGTTCTAAGTTCTAGGGGACTGATGACCACAGCAGTTGAGTCCCATAGTGCTCAGAGCCATTTGAACCATTTGAACTTATGTCACCTCATTGTATATACGTCCTCGCCACCCACATGAGATTGGGCAAAGGCCATAGTGCAGCAAAAATAAACTACACTCCTGGAAATGGAAAAAAGAACACATTGACACCGGTGTGTCAGACCCACCATACTTGCTCCGGACACTGCGAGAGGGCTGTACAAGCAATGATCACACACACGGCACAGCGGACACACCAGGAACCGCGGTGTTGGCCGTCGAATGGCGCTAGCTGCGCAGCATTTGTGCACCGCCGCCCTCAGTGTCAGCCAGTTTGCCGTGGCATACGGAGCTCCATCGCAGTCTTTAACACTGGTAGCATGCCGCGACAGCGTGGACGTGAACCGTATGTGCAGTTGACGGACTTTGAGCGAGGGCGTATAGTGGGCATACGGGAGGCCGAGTGGACGTACCGCCGAATTGCTCAACACGTGGGGCGTGAGGTCTCCACAGTACATCGATGTTGTCGCCAGTGGTCGGCGGAAGGTGCACGTGCCCGTCAACCTGGGACCGGACCGCAGCGACGCACGGATGCACGCCAAGACCGTAGGATCCTACGCAGTGCCGTAGGGGACCGCACCGCCACTTCCCAGCAAATTAGGGATACTGTTGCTCCTGGGGTATCGGCGAGGACCATTCGCAACCGTCTCCATGAAGCTGGGCTACGGTCCCGCACACCGTTAGGCCGTCTTCCGCTCACGCCCCAACATCGTGCAGCCCGCCTCCAGTGGTGTCGCGACAGGCGTGAATGGAGGGACGAATGGAGACGTGTCGTCTTCAGCGATGAGAGTCGCTTCTGCCTTGGTGCCAATGATGGTCGTATGCGTGTTTGGCGCCGTGCAGGTGAGCGCCACAATCAGGACTGCATACGACCGAGGCACACAGGGCCAACACCCGGCATCATGGTGTGGGGAGCGATCTCCTACACTGGCCGTACACCACTGGTGATCGTCGAGGGGACACTGAATAGTGCACGGTACATCCAAACCGTCATCGAACCCATCGTTCTACCATTCCTAGACCGGCAAGGGAACTTGCTGTTCCAACAGGACAATGCACGTCCGCATGTATCCCGTGCCACCCAACGTGCTCTAGAAGGTGTAAGTCAACTACCCTGGCCAGCAAGATCTCCGGATCTGTCCCCCATTGAGCATGTTTGGGACTGGATGAAGCGTCGTCTCACGCGGTCTGCACGTCCAGCACGAACGCTGGTCCAACTGAGGCGCCAGGTGGAAATGGCATGGCAAGCCGTTCCACAGGACTACATCCAGCATCTCTACGATCGTCTCCATGGGAGAATAGCAGCCTGCATTGCTGCGAAAGGTGGATATACACTGTACTAGTGCCGACATTGTGCATGCTCTGTTGCCTGTGTCTATGTGCCTGTGGTTCAGTCAGTGTGATCATGTGATGTATCTGACCCCAGGATTGTGTCAATAAAGTTTCCCCTTCCTGGGACAATGAATGCACGGTGTTCTTATTTCAATTTCCAGGAGTGTATTTCTGAAGTTGTCGACTCTCAGAGGAAACGGCGCCTCTCTCGCTCTGTGATATAATTTGTGTGTGAAATCTTATGGGACTTAACTGCTAAGGTCATCAGTCCCTAAGCTTACACACTACTTAATCTAAATTATCCTAAGGACAAACACACACACCCATGCCCGAGGGAGGACTCGAACCTCCGCCGGGACCAGCCGCACAGTCCATGACTGCAGCTCCTTAGACCGCCGGCTAATCCCGCGCTGCCGCTCTGTGATAAAATGCGACCCTGAGAACTGCAGAGTTCGCGCGCAGTCTGTTGATATGCCTAGACGAATAACAATTATACCACTTCTCCAAAAACGTAAACACAATCAACCAACTGGTTCTCAAATAACAGCTACGTACCGACTTGCCCTGCAGCCTGCGTTGTTCGCCACAACCACAACCACTGACGCCGTCGGCGGTGTCTGCACCACCGCAAGTCTCCAGGTAGTTCCGCCAATACTGCAGTCATTACAACGGCGTTCCGGCTTGAATGAAAAGTCTAGCCTGGAAAACAAGCCTCACAGCCTCAACGTGCACACACTTGTTGACATTAGCTGCTGGAAAACGTCGTACGGAAAACCGATAAACGTGTGACTCACCGACCTCTGTATTGCTGCAGGTAAAGGTCTCACCGGGTCTCGGAATACCAGCACCTGCCACCAACAGGTGGCCATCTATGTCTCCCACGCCTCAGATAATGGGTCGCGAGGTAGGCTCTACGTGTGTGCGGCTGCCCTCAGCACTGTAGCGCAAAGCAGCATGCACGGTACTGAAAGAATTTTTATAGCATTTCGATCAAAATATGGACAATAATAACAGTGATGACATCCTACTTACGGAAGCAGACTTTCTGCATGCAGTAGTAATTTATCAAGTCAAATTTATTATGAAAAAACGTTCTAACGAGGAGAACATAGCAAGTGCAATAACCCGATTTCCCAGAAATTTCACTGCGAGGAAGAGAGGTTAAAATAAACGAATATGTGTCTCGTTAATAGATTCTGTATATAATTACCTTAAATATATGTTTGGGGAAAAAAACCGTTATCCAAGATGGCGGCGATGACGGCATCCAAGATGACGGTGATGTCGTCTTCCAAAATGGCGTATTTTCGCGGGAAGTTTGAATTTTGACTGGAAAAGTGACACGCCCCCCTCGCCCAGAAACATGGCGTGAATTTCAAATTCCAATAGGATAATGCGCTACTACTAGGAAAATGGCGGTAAAAACGGACTTGTCTTCATTATTTCACCAGTTTCAAGCATGTGTGTTCACTGCGAGCTCCAGTGCCCAACTGTCTTAGTCCATTTCGTTCAAAAAAAATGTTCAAATGGTTCTGAGCACTATGGGACTATCAGTCCCCTAGAACTTAGAACTACTTAAACCTAACTAACCTAAGGACATCACACAAATCCATGCCCGAGGCAGGATTCGAACCTGCGACCGTAGCAGTCGCGCGGCTCCGGACTGAGCGCCTAGAACCGCTAGACCACCGCGGCCGGCAGTCCATTTCGTCGCCGCCAGAGGACACCTCCGTGACACCAGTTGATGACGCAACTACAGTTATCCAGGATGGTGGGAAACAGTGTGTTCTCCATGAGGTTTAATACTCAGTACCACCAGCAGAGGACGCTTCCCCCCCTTTCATGACGTAAACCAAAATGGTGAGGGAAAACGACTCAGCCTGCTCTCGGCTGCTGGGGAAATTAAGGATGGAGTGCACTCAATTTATTTTCAAACAACTTATTTAACGATAGCGTATATCTGTCACACTGATACAAAAGATCCACCGTGATGTGCCTGGGGCCATATTGCACAGCCCACAGACACGCAACCAACTCGTAATTTCAGTACACAATAGAATACTGCTCCTAAATAATTCTTCATACTGATGTTTAGACACGCTCAATACTCTTAAACTGTCCAAATAGCACATAGCAGGGCCTACAGAGCCACTTGCGAAATAATGCAGTCAACGCGCGCAAGCACAGTCCATCGCCCCTGTCCAGTAGAGTACACAAAGAGGTAGCGATAAGTGACACATCAGTCAGATGTCAAACCACGCTCAGTCCCTGCTTGGCTTCCGCAAGCATGATGTGGCGACACCCCCATTCATATGTAACACCTGAGAAATTCCTATCCGCTAGACACTGATGATGACGCAAACGCATGTATGGTCAAAGCGGCAGTCAGCTGTCAAAGAACTCACAGACCTCCATTTAGGGCAGCGCGCCACAGCACCCGCGAAGTGAGGCAGCCGCAACTGGGTCCCGCGCGTTCCATCACAGTCTCCGAGCCGGCGTTGTCGAACACTGGTGAAAGTTGCATACCTCTATACAGTCACCGTTATACTGTTATAGCATTCCGAAGTGCGTTCATGTCAGTCATATATTTGTTCCATCTCCAGGCACCACTTGTCTTTACCATTGAAGGCAAAATAGCACAGAGCGTGTTGACACACGCGTTCAACCTCACATACCCACCCCAGCTTGGCTGACACATCGCTATCTAAAACATTCTCAATGTTATTCTTACGTCACATGGCTTTGTGAAAAAAAAAATCAGCCAAGTACAGCTCTCCATAATTTTATAGTGCCCCAGAAATAGTTAACGCTCGCTTTCTTGTTGTCTCAGCTTGTATGCGTCAAAATTCCTGCCTTAACAGAACCTGTTTACCAAAATATGGCCAAATCCAGTCTTCCTCCCAGACATAATGTGATAGCCTTCCTGCTCTCAACATACGCAAATATTGTCAACGCTCCTATATCCCACCACAATCTGTAGTGTCGGCAGACTTGCCAACACTACGCACACTAATTGAAAGAGGCGGCCAAGATGCACGCGCTAACTCACGAAGGATGGAGTGAGGTCTGAAACAGGATACGTAATGAATGTTATAAAGAAAAGTACGTAGCTTCTAAAATACTTAACTTTAATCCATCCTTGTGGTACATCGGTCTTGACTATACAAGTGAGACTCTTTAGATATATGAAGTAACTAATGGCGCCTTGCTAGGTCGTAGCCATGGACTTAGCTGAAGGCTATTCTAACTGTCTCTCGGCAAATGAGAGAAAGGCTTCGTCAGTGTAGTCGCTAGCAAAGTCGTCGTACAACTGGGGCGAGTGCTAGTCCGTCTCTCGAGACCTGCCGCGTGGTGGCGCTCGGTCTGCGATCACTGCCAGTGGCGACACGCGGGTCCGACATGTACTAATGGACCGCGGCCGATTTAAGCTACCACCTAGCAAGTGTGGTGTCTGGCGGTGACACCACACAATCAATCAAGCATTTTCTTTCTGGGGCTTTCTGTCGTTATTTTGCAAAGATTGCTAAATTGCACCGACAGTTCTCTCAATCTATACACACCCAACCTGTTCTTTCTTTCTACAGACGCTACACTCAGTGATGATAAACTCTTTTACACTGATCACCATTTTGCTTCAACAACTAAACATCGGAAAGTTGTCTACAGGTCATCAAATACATACGATACTAGCAAGAATATTGGAGCGTCAAACCGATCTCCAACCAGGGAACATATCACCAAGTACTGTCTCGATCTAGTAAACATGCAATTCATATCCCCCACCATACCAAATCATCCCCTTTACATCAGCGAACCGAAGTCACTCTCTCAGAACTGATGTGGAAAGACAGGCTTGTTTCACCCCAGCACAAACGCATTACTGTTTCCACTTTCTTGCTCGCATTTCTACAGACATCTCCATACTCCTAAATTAAAAGAACAACCATATTTTCGCCATAATATTATACAATTTTCGCCGTACTTCTCGATATCAAGGACACAGCAGTAGCCTCCCGATCGCTAACATGACATAATGCACTAGATATAGACTGTGAATTATTTCTCCACAAACATCAAACTTTAGCAAGGTGCAGCTTGCTGTAAACCATTTACTAACTAGAAACAAATAGAGTAAACTTATATTTGCACTCTCGAAAACCGAAGTCGCTGATGTAACAGATTCCAGATGATCAATATTGATTACAAACCAACTGCGGTCTTTCCCACATCTAGAGAACAGGCAAATGAGTGTCCAACACACCACAATCGATACTCCCTCTACTAAATAAAGACACCAAATGTACAGAAGCAGTCGACCGAACAATTTATGCACCATCTTCTCAAAGTTTCACATGATCACAAAAGCCGCCCAGCACATACTAAGTATTAGTTCGCTATTCGGCCGTCTAGAAGATGGTAAAGTTAACTATGATACATTCTTACACCCCAACAGGCCTCTACATTCGGAAGACTGCTACCATTAACATGGGAACGCGAATCAATACCACCACAGACTTTGCATACATGAATACATTCTAGAAAACCCCTCATATATATGTCCTATGATTATACTTACAATTAAATCTTACGATCGCGGTCTCAAGTGAACGGCATTCGGCAATGAGCGAAGTATTGGAAATACATTCTGTTGAACGCATGGCTCTGGAAATACCTGTACCTTCCTTACCACTAGACATACTCTTTTCCCACGCCCGGGTTCCCGGGTTCGATTCCCGGCGGGGTCAGGGATTTTCTCTGCCTCGTGATGGCTGGGTGTTGTGTGCTGTCCTTAGGTTAGTTAGGTTTAAGTAGTTCTAAGTTCTATGGGACTGATGACCATAGATGTTAAGTCCCATAGTGCTCAGAGCCATTTGAACCATTTGACATACTCTTCCCTTCCCTTCCCTTCCCTTCACAGTACTCCAAGTCAAATCCATACCCTCCCTACAACATCACATAGACATTTCCTTTCACAAACAGATATACTTTATAAACCTGATGCTCAAATGCGAACATATCACACACAGCACTAATACTAAGTATAACATTACCTCCTCAATAACTGGATGCATACGACACCAAATAATACTGACCGAAAATCAACGATGGGTGTGCATGTCACTTACGTTCTTCCTGCGAGTCATACCACCGTGTCATAGATGTAATCAAGCACTTGTTAAAGAAAAACATCCAGATCCCAACAACTACTTCCTCTCACAAGCGCTCATCATTCTACAGGTGCACCCAAGTATCCATGTTAAAACCTATAACCGCTTTACGAATCGAGGTACGACATTACCTCTGAATGAGGTGGTGTTTTCCGGACAAATACGGTGATGGTGGTCGTAGAAATATGTGTATTAAGAGCCAATGATGCAACCTCACGATAAACTCAATGAACTTTGAAAGTAATTCGGTTATGGAACATCGTATGCAGGCGCTAAATGCGACTCCATCACACCGCACGTAGCTGCATAATTCATTAGTTCTTGCAACGCATTCTGTCTCGAGACCATATCAGACCTTCCGCGATGTATCCGCTGAGTTATAGGCGATGACAGACAGTAGTAGTAGATGATGTGCTGGTTGAGATCCTAAGAAGAAAAATATACACTAACTTCCCAGATCTCTAGCCTTACGCTATATACACTCCTGGAAATGGAAAAAAGAACACATTGTCACCGGTGTGTCAGACCCACCATACTTGCTCCGGACACTGCGAGAGGGCTGTACAAGCAATGATCACACGCACGGCACAGCGGACACACCAGGAACCGCGGTGTTGGCCGTCGAATGGCGCTAGCTGCGCAGCATTTGTGCACCGCCGCCGTCAGAGTCAGCCAGTTTGCCGTGGCATACGGAGCTCCATCGCAGTCTTTACCACTGGTAGCATGCCGCGACAGCGTGGACGTGAACCGTATGTGCAGTTGACGGACTTTGAGCGAGGGCGTATAGTGGGCATGCGGGAGGCCGGGTGGACGTACCGCCGAATTGCTCAACACGTGGGGCGTGAGGTCTCCACAGTACATCGATGTTGTCGCCAGTGGTCGGCGGAAGGTGCACGTGCCCGTCGACCTGGGACCGGACCGCAGCGACGCACGGATGCACGCCAAGACCGTAGGATCCTACGCAGTGCCGTAGGGGACCGCACCGCCACTTCCCAGCAAATTAGGGACACTGTTGCTCCTGGGGTATCGGCGAGGACCATTCGCAACCGTCTCCATGAAGCTGGGCTACGGTCCCGCACACCGTTAGGCCGTCTTCCGCTCACGCCCCAACATCGTGCAGCCCGCCTCCAGTGGTGTCGCGACAGGCGTGAATGGAGGGACGAATGGAGACGTGTCGTCTTCAGCGATGAGAGTCGCTTCTGCCTTGGTGCCAATGATGGTCGTATGCGTGTTTGGCGCCGTGCAGGTGAGCGCCACAATCAGGACTGCATACGACCGAGGCACACAGGGCCAACACCCGGCATCATGGTGTGGGGAGCGATCTCCTACACTGGCCGTACACCACTGGTGATCGTCGAGGGGACACTGAATAGTGCACGGTACATCCAAACCGTCATCGAACCCATCGTTCTACCATTCCTAGACCGGCAAGGGAACTTGCTGTTCCAACAGGACAATGCACGTCCGCATGTATCCCGTGCCACCCAACGTGCTCTAGAAGGTGTAAGTCAACTACCCTGGCCAGCAAGATCTCCGGATCTGTCCCCCATTGAGCATGTTTGGGACTGGATGAAGCGTCGTCTCACGCGGTCTGCACGTCCAGCACGAACGCTGGTCCAACTTAGGCGCCAGGTGGAAATGGCATGGCAAGCCGTTCCACAGGACTACATCCAGCATCTCTACGATCGTCTCCATGGGAGAATAGCAGCCTGCATTGCTGCGAAAGGTGGATATACACTGTACTAGTGCCGACATTGTGCATGCTCTGTTGCCTGTGTCTATGTGCCTGTGGTTCTGTCAGTGTGATCATGTGATGTATCTGACCCCAGGAATGTGTCAATAAAGTTTCCCCTTCCTGGGACAATGAATTCACGGTGTTCTTATTTCAATTTCCAGGAGTGTATTAGAAATTACGTCCATTCAAACACATGCTTGCGTAGGCTCACACCCACAAGTCAATTATATTTCACACACTGTCATATCTCTAAACGGTCATCTTCCTCGAATTTGTCTGCTAGTGTAAAATTACAACTTCCTTTTAATCACACCCTACACATCCTCCAGTCGCACCCATTTCTACAGATTTCTACAGTTTAAGTCGGAGAAAGACATATCCAACACATTCTGAAACACTTGTAGAAACAGATCGAGCTGAGTTACTGCAACAGGACCATGTTTTGAGCATTCAATGGAAATGCGCTCAATGTGGCGCGTACCCAAATTAGATACAAGTACTACAGATCCCCAACATGCTATCTTCGTTATTCTATACCTACCCCAACTTAGAAAAATTACGAACTATAAAAGCTCATCCTATTTACAAGTCACCTAGGTGTCGATGCAGGCGCAATGATGTATAGCTACGGTGGGCCTCCAGCACAAAGAAAGACATTTCACAATACATCCCCAGAATAGCGTAGTGTGCAGCTACCGTGGCATTTCTAATGGTTCACCAAGTCTAACACATCAAACCGCAGCTGCCTATCTGGAGACGATCATATTAAATATACAAACACCGCATAGACCACTTTAAACTTTCATCACCTATACTCTAAGTGAATTATCGTATGAGACGCTCCCTCTGTTCCTGTTTCAAACACTATTTTCTAACACGCTTTTGTGCATTGCCAAACACTTCGTTTTCTGCCACGACTTAGAGCTCTGTGTCAGATTCTAAACTGACATTAAGACGCTCTGATCCACGACCTCTCACAGAAAACTAGGCTTCACACGATGTAAACCATATTCTCACGGCGGATAGCATAACACTGAATGATTTTTAAACAAAACACACTCACAACATAAGGAAACTAGAAGAGTTTGGCAGCGTTGTGGAGAGTTTCCAAACTACCGTCCAAAAGTGATTCATGACCTCTAAATTTACCGAGCGAGGTGGCGCAATGGTTAGACACTGGACTCGCATTCGGGAGGACGACGGTTCAATCCCGCGTCCGGCCATCCAGATTTAGGTTTTCCGTGATTTCCCTAAATCACTCCAGGTAAATGCCGGGATGGTTCCTCTGAAAGGGCACGGCCGACTTCCTTCCCCATCCTTCCCTAATCCGATGAGACCGATGACCACGCTGTCTGGTCTCCTTCCCCAAACCAACCAACCAACCAACCTCTAAATTTAAATTCAAATGTCACTGTGATGAAATAGATGATGGCTTGGCCTTCCATTTCGAGTTATTCGTAATTTTGCACTCATGTACGCAATCGCTGTTTAGCTGCTGGCAACCCCCAGAAGTTGTCACCCATCAACAAAACTTCTTCCCCAACTCAAACAGGCTATGTCACTCAATCATTATGTGGTAACCAATGCGCGGATGTGATGGAAAAAGACACTGTTGATGTACTGTAATATTAAGTAACAGACTAACAGACATGGTAGTGCGAAGAATTTTATACTAAGTTCAGCACTGGTCAATGATGTGACAGCATGTTTCCCCAATTTCAGTGTCATAGCTAAACCATGCCCTCTCCACATTGCGAGTATCATTGCGAACATCGATAGATGACTGGGCAGTACGTCCATTAACTCATAATTCTCGAACACACAAATCATCAAAGTATACGAGACAGTGCTCTACATATTTCTATCACCTCGAGGATAGTGTTCAATTTACGATCTATCTCTCAGCGTATGGGAGTCACACAGCATTCTCCCTGTCTTAGGGTAAAAGACTAACCTCGCACAGTCACTGACCAACCCACCCTGCAGCACCGCTAGAGAATTAATCTCCAACGGATCAGAAGAAGAGCGCTACACTCCAGGTCTCATGAATGAATATAGCTTTCCAAGTCCCAACCCATCCAAGTGCGCAAGATTTCTCGAGATGTGACCATGTTGACGAGCTTAGCACTCCTTATCGATGTATAGTAACAGATTTCAAAATGCCTAATGTAATATCATACAGTTAAGAAGAACATGATAAGACTTATTTTTATACACGATAGAGTTAGAGACGAATTGAGTTGGACACATTTTTACCTAAATCAACGAAGCTATCAACTCTAAATTATTGTTCTAGAGTCGAGGATCTGTACCTGGAAGGTATTGGTAAGATAGAGAACGTAAACACACACACACTCCTAAGACTACAACGTTCTGCACTTAAAAACGGGCTATAATGTTAGATCGAATACCTTTACAGCCTATCAGACATACATCCTTCTTAACAGTTTCTCTACACTGAACTATCTTATCAAATCGTAGAACATTTGCTTTGCATGTTACTAGAACAATGTAGCTTTGCGGGGATGTATAGTGTCCACTGTTCACATCCAATCACGGTTCAAAAATTATACGATGCCTGCATCAGGAATACATAGAATGAAAGATAGTAGCAGGAGATACATCCTACAAGGAAACAGATAAACGCATAGCAGCAGCGTCCGACATGTGAAAATTACTAGCGATTCCGTCACTAACGCTATAAACAGCGCATCAGTCGGGCAAATGTGTACACAGGGATTGCAGCGCATCGCAAGCTCTTACCGCTAAGGTAGTTTTAACCCTGAAGTCCCGATTTTAAACCCAAGATGCGACGGGGGCGATCGCATAAATCGAAGCTCCTTTAGAGGAGTGTGTCAAGTTTCTTCACACATGAGATGGAAGTCCTCTGATGACCGACAGGTTTACCGTTAACGATCACAGGTAGACAGTGCATTAAAACAGGAGTAGAACGCAGGCTATGTCACGTGACTGATGCATCCGGAATCACTGGTACCTCAATAGACATACAGTATAATGCAGCCTCAATGGGAAAAAGTTGACTGCCTCCCTTATTCCCTTCGTTTCGATGTCCACGTTTTCCGGGATTCCTCCTGTTGCAGCGTACTTGGTCCCATATACAAATAGTTCGGCGCAAACCAGAAGATAGCAAAGTACTTCCTCAATTTCACTGCATTAGGCTCTATATTTGGTCAATATATACCTATTCCCTCGTCACTTTTCGCATTTCTATCGATTTGAGGTCAGATCTGATTGTGCGATCATGACATACCATCTCGTTCTGTGTTCTAAAATTGATTGTAAATCTAGCAGAGCTACCACCACCTAGCCCAAATGCATTGATCGGGAAGTGTAATATAGCATTGCACTCAACTGTATCCAGTCACCTCCACATTCAGAGAGCGTTTGCTCTGCTTTCTGTATGTCTGTGCATATGCACATCTCGTGGATGGTTCTCAGGACCCAGTCCCATCCGCTGGTGGACCAAACTTCGAACATAGAATACGTGTCCGGACGTAACACGTGGTTAGTCCACCCACAAACCCTATCATAGATGTGGCGCTTAGTGTACGTGTCTCCGAACACATCTCCGTATGTATAGTTCATGGCAGATCCACACCCGAACGCTAACTCAGATGTGATAAATTGTGGATCTGCATCCCAACAACGCTTCGTACATTGCGCGTGATGGATCCACCTCCAAACCCTATCCCATGCACGGGATATTGTGGATCCGCATCTCAACACCGATCCGGATATAATATGCGGCGGATCCACAGTCGCACACTAACTCTGGTCTACTGCGGCTCCTGGGAAACGTCCACGAGGCGTCATATACACAGGCATGTGTACTCGACTGGACAGGGTGCGGTGGACTGTGCTTGCGTGCGTTGACTGCATTATATCTTGAGCGGTTCTGTAGGCTCTGCTATGCGCTATTTGTACAGTTTACGAGTACTGAGCGTGTCTACACATCAGTGTGAAGAATTATTTAGGAGCAGTTTGCTATTGTGTACTGAAATTACGAGTTGGTTGCGTGTCTGTGGGCTGTGAAACATGGCCCCAGGCAACTTCAGGGTAGATCTTTTGTATCAGTGCGATAGATATACTCTATCGTTAAGTAAGTTGTTTGAAAATAAATCGAGTGCACTCCATACTTAATTTCCCCAGCAGCCGAGAGCAGGCTGAGTCGTTTTCCCTCATCATCTTGGTTTACGTCACGAAAAGGGGGGGGGGGCAGTGTCCTCTGCTGGTGGTACTGAGTATTAGACCTCATGGAAAACACACGGTTTGCCGCCATCCTGGATAACTGTAGTTGCATAATCAGCTGGTGTCAAGAAGGCGTCCTCCGGCGGCGACGAAATGGACTAAAACAGTTGGGGTCAGCAGGTGCTCGTTGTGAACCCACTAGGTGGCGCCATCTTAGATTACGGTACTTGCGTCATCACCTGACGTCACTACAGCGTCCTCTAGTGGCATGGATATGAACAAAGTCAGTTGGGCTATGGACTCAGTGGCGAATACACTTGGTGGTGCTGCTGCCTCTAATTCTCTAAATAAAGACTGGTGTATGATTTCGACAGTTGACGATTAGCAAGCAGAGTCTTTTATATGGATTATTACTTAAGGCAATGTCAGCACAAAAGAAAGCTGTACAAAGTTTTTCACAGAATGGTGAATAAGAATGGCTGGAGTCCCCTATGGGCATATTATATTCCACGTTTGTATTTTTCTGTTGGCACATGCTGCTGAACATTAAATGAGTTCTCCGCTAATACTTTTACATCACAAAGTTTGCAATACAGTATTTTACCATCAGTCGAAAATGATTTATTGCCATATTGAGACAGGAACTTTTGTAATTTTACTTGAATACTTCGCTCTACTTCACACATTTCTTCTGAACTACACTGCACATACTTCTGACTTCTATAGGACTGCATAACAAGCATTTATATGAATTATGAAGTGCCTGAAATATTCCACCAGTGTCATACGAGTTCTCTGGGGGGCCCAGTTTGTCTGCAGGTGAAATGCTGTGATCTGTATCTTCTGAATTTTTGATAATTACAAACCCTCTAGAATACTTAAAAAATTCGACCCTGGTCTGTTACTAGCACTGACCAAATTCTGTATCATAACACAATTTCTTCCACAAATTTCTGCGCCACTATCTCGTACAGTCTGGAACCGAGCGACCGCTACGGTCGCAGGTTCGAATCCTGCCTCGGGCATGGATGTGTGTGATGTCCTTAGGTTAGTTAGGTTTAATTAGTTCTAAGTTCTAGGCGACTGATGACCTCAGAAGTTAAGTCGCATAGTGCTCAGAGCCATTTGAACCACTATCTCGGCATTCTGCCACTTGGTCGGCACCTCTACTGTGAACTTGCTCAGGTAATCTTGGAATGTCAAGGTGTATCGATTGCCAGTTGTTGTGGTGTTTGTTGTATCTAACGATCTACAATGTCTGTGTTGCATTTCTCGAATACTGTCGTCATTGTGTTTGTAATTACTAGAGGCCTCTTTTTCCCGCTGCAAGTGAACTTATTCCTTCAACATTTGTCACACTTCCTTATGTATTCTACGTCTCTTTCCATGCCTTTGCTCTGCTTATAAGTCTATATTCAGTATAGGATTCTGTGCGTCCCTTGATGTCAGCGTAACGGGTTGTCGTGCATTTCCTTCAAAATTTCGGTTCCCACGCCCGGGTTCCCGGGTTCGATTCCCGGCGGGGTCAGGGATTTTCTCTGCCTCGTGATGGCTGGGTGTTGTGTGCTGTCCTTAGGTTAGTTAGGTTTAAGTAGTTCTAAGTTCTAGGGGACTTATGACCACAGCAGTTGAGTCCCATAGTGCTCAGAGCCATTTGAACCATAATTTCGGTCCTTTCGTCTATGCTAAGTTCCTCGGTTTCTTCCTCCTGTTCTTTGTTTTCCCCGTACACTCTTATATGTCCCTTACTTTCATTTATACTCTCTGCATCACCATACAGCATTTGACTTTAAGCATCGGCATTTGCACTGAGTTCTCCAGGTTTATACACAGTGTCATAAGAATATTCCTCTAGTTTCAACCTCTAGTAACCTTGGCGATGGATCCTTGACACTGAAAATTTACGTTGGTCGCTTGTGATCTGCTATGGTGAAATGTCTCCCATTGACTTATAGCCTGAACTGCTTTGTGCCCTACACAATTGCTAGTCACTTTAACTCAATTGCAGAATAAGTCTTAGTCAGTGACCGTCAAACACAGATGACTGGTAAACCTTTGGGTAGCTTCCCTTGAGACAGACCTCCCCCCCAGCACCTCTCTGCTGGCATTCGTCACTACTATAAATGAGTTCTCAAAATCTGCTCAGTATGGGAGAATTTACTAATTTCTCTCACAGTTCTTAAACTGCTGGTTATTGATCTCCCCATACATATGGCAGTTCAGCCTTCAGCAAATTATGTAATGGATTCGCAAATGAACTGTCAGTGACACCCATCAAGCTGTAGATGGATTTCGGAATTGGAGAGTTCTTCGCTTTTTCCACAATACGCTCATCTCGCTCTACACCTTAATCTGTTATGTTGCGTCCTTAGAATATTACCTCCTCTCGAAGGACTTCACGCTTATCTCACTGTAGCTCTGACCTATGTGCGATGGGTCTATTCAAGATACCCTGAAGCTTTACATTTTGTTCCTTTAATGAACTACCGTAGCACACTGTGTTATTCAAATACTCTAAACACTCTTTCCCTTGAATCTCTACCAATGCATCATTAATTCGTCTCTGAAACATAGTTGGTGCATTCTTTAACTCCAGTGGCACTCTTCTGTACCCATAATGCTGATAATTTACGCCAAACGCTGTCTTTTCTCTGTCTGACAGTATCCACTGGCCTAATCTAAAGTGGAGATACACTTGGCTTTCCCTAGTTGGTCCAATATTTTACTTATTTTAGGGGTGAGAAAGGTCGCACCCCCCCACTCCCCCCTAAATTTCGTTCAATTTTCTATAGTCAGTTGCGAATATATATTTCACTAACTCTCTGGTATCTTGTATTTCGACACTAGCAATATGGACTCTGATTTTCAACTCGTTAACCATTTTCTCGATTTGTCCTGCAACACCGCTATTTTTGCTTTGGTATTCTATACATTCTCTGCCTTTCCTTTGTGCTCTGGCAGTACTGAGTGTGCATATTCTGTATATAACAATTTTTCACCTTTTACATAAAATACATCACAATATGTGCTACAGAGTGTTTCTAATTCATACAGCTCCACTTTATACAAATGATCGGTTGGGATCGCTTCTCTGACCTGGGCAACGCAATTCCTGTACTTGCCCATGCCGTTCATTGTTCCCTGTACAGTTTAGATTAGTGCCATTTTCTCTACAAGCTTCCCAAATACTTTTACCGCGGAGAGATCACAGCCAGCCTCATTCACATTCAACACACTGAGAATATATTTTCCTTGTGCCATGCTATTTTGCCTGGAAGATAGCTCATCACTTTTCGTCTCACGACTTGCCTTTGGTTTGCATATCTTACTTCTTCCTTCGCCATTCTTTGACTATACGGTTTCGTTTTATTTCTCTCCTGTTCAGGACTTAACCTCTTATTTGCAGAATCTCACTGTCATCTACTATTCCCATTCATTTCCACTTTCTTTGCAGTCTGACTCATGGACTGCCTCGGAACATGCCCCCTTTCATTATACAGGGTGATTCAAAAAGAATACCACAACTTTAAAAATGTGTATTTAATGAAAGAAACATAATATAACCTTCTGTTATACATCATTACAAAGAGTATTTAAAAAGGTTTTTTTCACCCAAAAACAAGTTCAGAGATGTTCAATATGGCCCCCTCCAGACACATGAGCAATATCAACCTGATACTCCAACTCGTTCCACATTCTCTGTAGCATATCAGGCGTAACAGTTTGGATAGCTGCTGTTATTTCTCGTTTCAAATCATCAATGGTGGCTGGGAGAGGTGGCCGAAACACCATATCCTTAACATACCCCCATAAGAAAAAATCGCAGGGGGTAAGATCATGGCTTCTTGGAGGCCAGTGATGAAGTGCTCTGTCACGAGCTGCCTGGCGGCTGATCCATCGCCTCGGGTAGTTGACGTTCAGGTTTCATAACTAACCTTTTTCGTAGGACTCTCCATACAGTTGATTGTGGAATTTGCAGCTCTCTGCTAGCTCTGCGAGTCGATTTTCCTGGGCTGCGAACAAATGCTTGCTGGATGCGTGCTACATTTTCATCACTCGTTCTCGGCCGTCCAGAACTTTTCCCTTTGCACAAACACCCATTCTCTGTAAACTGTTTATACCAACGTTTAATACACCACCTATCAGGAGGTTTAACACCATACTTCGTTCGAAATGCACGCTGAACAACTGTCGTCGATTCACTTCTGCCGTACTCAATCACACAAAAAGCTTTCTGTTCAGCGGTCGCCATCTTAGCATCAACTGACGCTGACGCCTAGTCAACAGCGCCTCAAGCGAACAAATGTACAACTAAATGAAACTTTATAGGTCCCTTAATTCGCCGACAGATAGTGCTTAGCTCTGCCTTTTGTCGTTGCAGAGTTTTAAATTCCTAAAGTTGTGGTATTCTTTTTGAATCACCCTGTATATTGTTTTTTCGGCTTGTCTCACTTCCCGTTAATTGTTGTTGCTTTTCAGCTCATCGTTTCATAGAAACTTACGGCGGTAATTCTGTCTCTGACACTATGAGAAAAGGAATATTTCGATCCTGTAGTCTAATCGCCTTCTCTCCGTAATTAATCACAACCTCTTGCTGCCTCAGGAAGCCACTTCCTACTAGACTGTCAAACGGAATATCCAATCCACCAGTAACAGACTAACTTCCTATGAAATGGATATCGTGCTTCATGGCACTTTCCCTACTATTAGTAACTGCAGATCCATAGTTTCCAAAGTTTCCACCGCACGTTGCGCCACACCCTTCATTCTACAGCTATCTTCCCTGCTAATTACGGCTTCGGCTGTCTGGTCGCTGTTGCATACCGACGTCTTATTGCCTCATAGTGGCCGTGATTATGAATTCAACACTTTACCTCCGAGTGTGAACACTGTTATACTTCCTCCTCTTTCCGCTGGCCCTGCATCACTTGCATCGTGTCTTCCCAATGCTATGCTTGTGCATTGTCGTAATATTACTACTTAACAAAGTTCCTTTCTTTTCCCAGCAGCGTTTACACTATTTTGGATATAGAGTCATGAATTAGCTCTCAGGCATTTTTCCCTTGCAGAATATTATCCCTTGAAGCAATATTTTAAGCGTCACTAGTTTTACTATAAGAATAAAAAGTATATCGTTCACAATCAAAAGTCCAGTTAAGTATTTTCTGTTTTTCGACGACTTCCGTTCATCCTTTAGCTTAACAGCTACAGCTATTCCTTTTTTCCCCTTCAGTGAAAGGACCCACCAATATGCGATGTTTAAGGCGTACCATTCTCGGTACGCCATATTTTAGTTCATTGTATTTTATGTGCCAACAAGAATACATCCCTACAATTATCTATAGACTTGCCTTATATTTTAAAGGAAAAGTGGTGCAGTTTTAAACTTTTATATGGCACCAGGACTCCTCCTCAAATCGTTAGGACATATATAGTAACGTATGTCACGGGGGTTGGCTGAATTCCTTTTCAGTACCAGTGGTTAACCAAGCACATAGTCATGAGTAGCAGGAATAAGTACTCTCATTTTATTGATCGCCTGCAATTAAGAGTTATTTTATCTCACGACGTAAACAATGTTTTTAAACGTAGGTGTGTGTGTATGTGTGTGTGTGTGTGTGTGTGTATTTTAGCCACATTTATCTGAAATAAAGTTATAAATACTTTTATTATATATCTGATTTGTAATTGGGAACTATTTCATCTAAAGACTATCAGTACTGGTAACCATTGGAAGGAACTGTTTAAAATATTTGAGCGCACTCGTTCAATAAGAAATTGTACGGGCGCTAATGATCAAGAAGATGAGAAACATGAGCCGAAACCTCATCCTGCATATGAGAACAACAGATCACCAGAAATACAAAAGTATAGTTGTTTTCTCTTTGTATAATCACAAACCCAAAATAATGCTTCCAGAAAATTTTGATTCATCCACAGTTCTTAATATAATGTAACTAATTTTGGAACAGGTATTAAGAAACACTTCGTGCATCTACATAAAAAGTTTGGTAGTTGTTTATCTATCACATCGTCCAGTAAAAATGAATATTTTTGAACACTAATGAAGCCGATGTACCTTTCTGAAAAATCTATCTCACTAACGGTAATTTTTTGTACAAATTTTCTTACACAGGTCTGAACAGAATTTTATTATCACCGTTTGCATAATTCTCAGTCATCCTCAGCTATAGGCAAAATAAAAATATTTGGAGATTTTTTCTTTATAAATTATGTGCTATTGTTTTAACTAAATCCTACTTCTATGTAGATGTAGATAATAATATTTAATAGTTCCAAACCAAATTTCATTGCTTTAACGTAAATGGTTTGAGAGAAGATGATGTGTAAATATTAAAAATTATAGAGTTAGGGAAAATACAAGTAAAGTGTTTCACACTATCAGATATTATCGAATATAAATGTGTTACTGCATGACACATGGTTGGTCATCCTCATACCCCAGCAGATGAGCCACATATTTTAATAATTAAGTTACATTAAGTTCATTTTGTCATTATTCTTTTAGAAATTAATTCCAGAAACAGACTAATTTTTCAAAGGGAGTCTGCAATTGTTCTGCGAGTGAAATTAAACTTTTTGCTTTCTTTTTCAGGCAACAACAGACGACCTACGCGTTTATCAACCAGAATGATCATATTTATAACCAAATTGGTCTGCTTCAGTAAGTGATTAATACAGTGACAGTAAAGCTAACAAATTAATTATGCATTTCACAATAATACATATGTTTTGAGGTGACTAACATTTAACAATAATAATATTCTACAAGCCCTATCAATATTAATGTATACAAAATGATGGAATGTTTGCCACGATTCCAACAGGACGCTGTCTCTACACCACCTACTTGTAACTCCACTGTCATCTTAGATTCCTGCTGATCTCCTCTCCTGCTTTGACTGTCTCCAGAACATGTGATTTTTGAGCGGAGTTCTCACCTAAACCACACACTGATAAAATTTGTTTGCCGTTGTACTCCACATACGGTAAAAATTGTTTATGATTCGCCACGAACCTCATGACACATAAAGAGAAAAGAAGTGACATAGGTGAACTATAAACAAAGTTTGTGTCATAAACCGATGATTTCTCAAGAGGTAGTGAGTGAATAAAGCGTGAATGCTGTGTCACTCGTAGTGCAATGACATTCCACAGTCGTCTGAAGTCACTAGACGTGATACAGACACTTCTGAACATGTCAAGATTTTAAACATGGCTGAAACAGCAACTGTTGAAATTCTTCATGGTAAATGATGACAGCCAAAACAGTTGCAGGACAAAGATCTATTAAAATTCTTGATCACGGTTTCGGTATATCTAAATATACCTTCATCAGAAGTAAAATACACCAAAATTACATCCTGCAATGGAGATTCATAAAACAATTGTGCCAAAAACGTCGTCAGTAGTTAAAACATCATCTCTATTTATACAACATGATTATGGACAGAGGGTCGATGCAAACACAGCTTAGCACCAGTACTTCGCCTATGAACTAGCGTGACGAGGGTGTTTACAAGCCATCGAAAATTTTTTTATAAAACGTTTTTTTTTTTACTTTGATAGCTGATCTTTATAGATTTTTGTGAGCTGAATCCAAATCTAGCCTTAGTTTTTTTGTATCACCTATAGTTTTCGAGCTATATGCTTTTTATCATATAGTATAAAAATCCTATGCTATATGGTAAACGGGGAAATTAATGACATTCTTTGTTACAACATACGAATAGTTTGTATTTACAGTAAGCTACTTAAAACAATGATATGTGTTAGTAGAGGTTTCACCTGTGAGCGAGAATTGGTTTGTATTTTCTTTCTCTTTTTTCTTTGAAGCTTCTTGTGTAGCTTTTTCTACGATGGGTCGCTTGCTGAACTTCTCGGTGAAGTGACGAACAATAGCCCCCATCATGTTGGTGTTCCAGAGGCCTTGGTAGTGTTTTTCCATCACTTCAATGTCCTGGTGAAAATGCTGTCCTTGCTCCTCACTAACATCTCCCATATAGTCCGGGAAATAATGAGGTGACTGTTCAAAAAGTGAACTTTCAGGCTCATTAAACATCCTAAAGTTTTAAACTTCTTTAACATTGTAGCTGTAATACAAACATATTCTGGGTCTCTTTCATGTCCTAAGAACTTTGTAAAGACTTGCTTGATTGATACCTGTAATGTCGGCAGACTTGCCAACACTACGCACACTAATTGAAAGAGGCGGCTGAGATGCACGCGCTAACTCACGAAGGATGGAGTGAGGTCTGAAACAGGATATGTAATGAATGTTATAAAGAAAAGTACGTAGCTCCTTGAATACTTAACTTTTAATACATCCTTGTATACATCGTTCTTGATGAGACATCTGGAGATTGTGGCGATACAAGTGAGACTCTTTAGATACAAGCTATCTAAGGCTAATGGCGCCTTGCTAGGTCGTAGACATGGACTTAGCTGAAGGGTATTCTAACTGTCTCTCGGCAAATGAGAGAAAGGCTTCGTCAGTGTAGTCGCTAGCAACGTCGTCGTACAACTGGGCGAGTGCTAGTCCGTCTCTCGAGACCTGCCGTGTGGTGGCGCTCGGTCTGCGATCCTGACAGTGGCGACACACGGGTCCGACATGTACTAATGGACCGCGGCCGATTTAAGCTACCACCTAGCAAGTGTGGTGTCTGGCGGTGACACCACAATACCCATGTTTCTTTCTCATTGAAGGTCATTGTGGATTCAAAGTTGACATCAAACATCAATTTTCTAATTTCAGGTTCGACAAAGACGCCTTCTTTTAGTTTAGCTTCTGGAAGGTGTGGAAACTTATGACAGAGATACTTAAAACATGGTTCATCTTTAGGCAAAGCCTTTACAAGCTGTTTTATTAGCCCTAACTTTATATGCAGAGGTGGTAGGAATACGTTTTTTGGACCTACAAGGTTTTTTAATAGAATTTTCTTCTCACTAGGTTTTAAAGACACCCTCAAAGGCCAGTTATTTCTGCAGCAGTGTTGATCCCTAGCCCTACTGTCCCATTCACACAAGAAACATGGAAATTTGGTAAAGCCACCTTGCTGACCAAGGACCATGCATGTTACTTTTAAATCGCCACATATCATCCAACCATGTGCAGAATACTCTATTTTATTTAGCACTACTTCCAGGTTTTCATAGCTGTCTTCCATATGTACAGAATGTCTAAGAGGTATAGTTGCATACATGTTACCATTGTGTAATGAAACAGCCTTTAAACTAGCTTTGGATGAATCAATAAATAGCCTCCAGTCTTCCTTTTTGTATTCACTACCCAACTCATTCATCAGACAGGGAATGTCTGAGCAGTACACAAAATCACCTTCTTTTTTAAAAAAAACTTGGAAAATTGTTGCTCTCTCTTTCTATACATGTATATGCTAGTTCCAGCTGCCAGTAAGTTCTTTTCTTTTAATCTAGAGTCAAACAATTCAGCTTTTTCTTTCGTGAAGTCCAGATCCTTAACCTAATCGTGAAGCTCAGTCTGAGCAAACAATTTGGGCTCTAGACTTTCTGTATTACAGTGGAATTCATCATCATCTGGTTCATCTAAATCAGATCGTAGATCAGAAAATACTTCTACATCTACAAATACAGCCATACTCCGCCAGCCACCTGACGGTGTGTGGCTGAGGGTACCTTGAGTACCTCTATCGGTTCTCCCTTCTATTGCAGTCTCGTATTGTTCGTGGAAAGAAGGATTGCCGGTATGCCTCTGTGTGGGCTCTAATCTCTCTGATCTTATCAAAATGGTTCAAATGGCTCTGAGCACTATGGGACTCAACTGCTGAGGTCATTAGTCCCCTAGAACTTAGAACTAGTTAAACCTAACTAACCTAAGGACATCACAAACATCCATGCCCGAGGCAGGATTCGAACCTGCGACCGTAGCGGTCTTGCGGTTCCAGACTGCAGCGCCTTTCACCGCACGGCCACTTCGGCCGGCTCTGATCTTATCCTCATGGTCTCTTCGCGAGATATACGTAGAAGGAAGCAATATACTGCTTGCCTCCTCGGTGAAGGTATGTTCTCGAAACTTCAACAAAATCCCGTACCGAGCTACTGAGCGTCTCTCCTGCAGAGTCTTCCACTGGAGTTTATCATCTCCGTAACGCTTTCGCGATTACTAAATGATCCTGTAACGAAGCTCGCTGCTCTCCGTTGGATCTTCTCTATCTCTTCTGTTGGAATAGAATTTAAATCGTCTGGTGATCCAGGAACTGGCAAATTTACACCATTCCCTACTGGTCGGATGGCGGACGGAAGGTTAGGGTAGCTTATTACCTTCTTGTTTTTCGAATTATGACCAGTAATATCAACACTGCAAAAGTAGCAATCATCAGAAAGATTTATTGGCTCCCTCCATATCACAGGAACAGCAAATCTAAAAGCCTTTTTCTCCTTTCTGGACCATTTTCTCAGATCTTCAACACACATGTAACATGCTTTATGCAGCGCACAAGATTTATCTTGATCACCAAGTTTACATCCAAAGTATGATAGATAAACCTATTTCACAAAGTCTGTAATGTTTCTTTGGTGTTTTTTAATCACAAATTCACCACAAATATAACAAACTGTCAGCAGGGTTTTTACAACCACGATTAGACATTGTACTGAGCACATGTACAGGAAACGGGAAAGTGAGGTTAGGTTGACAGTAAACAAAACACCATCTCTAAACATAAAAATAGAATACACCTTTTTTTGCCACCAAATGTTTTTCAGCAGTGCTGCCAACGTCATCTGCATTCATTACACCTCCTTTTTAAATTATTTTAACTATATAAAGCTGTTAAATTCTTTAAAAATCGCTTAATTTAACAAATTTAACTGCAAAATGTGAAGAAAGGGTGGGTGATACAGTTTTTTAAGTATCATATTTGTATTTCCCACCATAAAAACATAAAAATAAGGTATTTTCAGCAAAAAAGTTTTTCCATCGTTTCCCTTTGAGACCGGTGTAACCGCCAGAATGGCGAACGAAAGTATGCAGGCGTGCATGCACTGTGATGTACAGGTGTCGGATGTAAGTTTTTGGGATGGACTTCCATGCCTTCTGCACTAGGTCGGTCAGTACAGGGACGGTTATGCTGGTTGCGAATAACGCTGGAGTTGTCCGATGATGTCTCATATGTGCTCGCTGGATGCTGATCTGGCGATCGAACAGAGCAAGGCAAAATGTCTACACTCTGTAGAGCATGGTGGATTAGAACAGCAGTATGAGGGCGAGCGTCATCCTGTTGGAAAATTCCTCCTAGAATGCTGTTCATCAATGGCAGCACAACAGGTCGAATCACCAGACTTACGTACAAATTTGCAGTCAGGGTGCGTGGGATAGCCACGAGAGTGCTCCAGGTGTAGGTCCAGTGTGTCTAGCACGCACACATGTTGGCTGCAGGCCCTAAATTGGCCTCCTCCTAATCAACATCACTGCCACCGAGGCAGAAATAGTTTTCATCAGAAAACACAAGAGATCTCCACCCTGCCCTCAAATGAACTCTCGCTTGACAAGACTGAAGCCGCAAATGGGGGTGGTTTGAGGTTAGTGAAATGCGCGGTACAGGGCGTTCGTCTCTGAGCTGTCTTTCAAATAACCGATGTGTAACAGTTCGTTGCGTTACTGTGGTCCCAACTGCTACTGCAGATGCTGTACGATGCGCCAGAGCCTTACGCCGAACACGAATGTCCTCCCTCTCGTTAATGCCACCTCTCGTTAATGCCACGTGGCCGTCAGGAGCCGGCTTATCTTGCGACCGGGCATTATCGTAACCAGCGCTGCCAGCAGTCATGTACAGTGGTTACATTCCTGCCTAGTCTTCCTGCAGTTCCGTACAAGGAAGATTCAGCTTCTCGTAGCCCTATTACACGACCTCGTTCAAACTCGCTGAGGTGTTGACAATGGCGTCTTTGTCGCCATAAAGGCACACTTGCCTAACGGCAACTCACCACGTCTAATCTCAAAACTAACTAACGCTCACGACAGTTACAGCGTTTATTTAAAGCAAACGTGATTTGCATCCTCATAGTGGCGCTGCTAGCGCAACTCTTATGCGACTAACACGAAATTTGAAGACGTCATCTTTCAGATGTAGAAATACGCCTACCGACTTTCGTTTATATCGCACAATTGTTCCTAGGAGTTACGATTTTTTTCCGTCAGTGTATTCATTTCTCAGCATAGTCATCCTGGCGACAAACATTTTTCTCCCAACGAGAGACCAGTTTATATGAAGATAGTAACTGTTTTCGAAAGATCAGATACCATGGATGACCGTGCAGCTTCTCCAGAATAAATGATAATTGAAATCCTCAGCTGCCGACAGGTGTTGTTGATATACCTCGATGGGGACAGCTGAAAATGTGTGCCCCGACCGGGACTCGAACTACATTAGGTACATTACGTATGTAGATTGTGGACAGCAGTTGGTAATGTGAGTCTCACGGGAAGCGTGCAAGGGATAAGTCCCTGCTTTTCATCTGTGTCTTCAGTGGCTCAGATGCCGGCACGGTAACTCAGCGTGTTCGCTCAGAGGGTTAGCTGCCCTCTGTAATAAAAAAAAACCGAGTTAATGAATCAACGACGAACTGAAACGGGTGTCTTGCGACGTCCGCCACGAGCAGATGCAACGAACGAAAACGAACAAAATGAGATTAAAAAAAAAAAAAAAAGATGGATAGCGCGTCTGCCATGTAAGCAGGAGATCGCGAGTTCGAGTCCCGGTTGGGGCACACATTTTCACCTGTCCCCATCGAGGTATATCAACAACACCTGTCGGCAGCTGAGGGTTTCAATTAATTATCATTTATTCTAGAGAAGCTGCACGGTCACCAATGGTATCTGTTCTTTCGAGAACAGTTACTATCTTCATATGTATAGTTAAAGGCTACCCAGCCATTGACCTTCGTCTGTGCGAATGCGCACAGGTTGCCCGAACTCTTACGGGAATCGTCACCTTAGTGTGCGCGAGTAATGAGTGGATGGGCATATATCTATTAGGTACATTACGTATGTACACTGTGGGCAGTTGGGAATGTGGGTCTCACGGGAAGCGTGCAAGGGATGAGTCCCTGCGGTCGCGCTATTCATATGTGTCCTCAGTGACTGAGAGCGTCTGCCATGTAAGCAGGAGATCCCGGGTTCGAGTCCCGGTCGGGGCACACATGTTCACCTGTCTCCATCGAGGTATATCAACAACACCTGCCGGCAGCTGAGAAACCAGTTTGTTGATACCGTCACTGCAGATTGTTCGACTTTATTGACGGAACCACAACCTTATCTCGATTTGCACCGCTTCTTTATCACTATGAAAGAGAAATCTTCGAAGGTGTTCTTTACGTTTTGGGAACAGATGAAAATTGATTAGGGCCATGTCGGGACTGTATGGAGGATGACCAATGACTGTGAACCCAAGGCGTCGGATTGCTGCAAATGTTGCAGTACTCGTGTGATGTCTGGCATTGTCTTGCTGAAGGAGGGAGTATTCCATTCGTGGACGAACTCTTCAAATTCGTGCTTTCAGTTTTCTGAGGGATTACAGCACACTGGTTCTCAAGCACCGATACAGTTACGTTACACACCGACATGTTGCACACTACAATTCGGAACCCTCTAGCAGCAGAGAGTTGCAACTTGCGGTAACGAAGCATGAAAATCGAACCAGTAATATGATTTTCATTTACCACCTCAGTCGATATTGAGAACAGAACAAATAATTCGGAAGCATTACTTTTCGGCACCCCCTCGTACAGCTCGGATAAGCAAATGATTAACATTTCATCGTAACCACATGAAGTAGGTAGGATTAACGTAATTTGAGGGTTTTCCAGAAAGTAAGTTCCGATCGGTCGCGAAATGGAAACCACTGGGAACATCCGGTAAAGCTTTGCACAGAGGTGTTGGGCAGTGTCTCTAGTATGCCCGTCGATCGTGTCGCGTGGCTCTTTTCAGTTTTGAGTGAACAGTGAGCACGTAAAGATGCGTAGGGAATAGCGTCTCCCGCCAAGTATGAGGGCCTGGTTAGAGATTTCGCCTGTGTCATGCAGCCCACATAACACAACTGTCGAGCACTTCCTTCTACATACCAATTCCCGGCCGCACACTGCAGGGGCAATGAAGACGCCCCTGCAGCATTTCCGATGAGAAGTGTTTGATCACCCACAATACAGTCCGTAATTGACTCCCCCTGAGTCTCATCACTGCTCATAAGAACCACTGGCTATGAAGACAAAATTTTTCCACAGACAACGAGCTGCAGACCAGTGCAGATAACTGGCCGAAAGCACAGGCGGCTGCTTTCTATGACGAGGATATTGGAAAGTAGATACAATACTACGACAGCACTCGAAGTTGGAGCAGCGACTATGTAGAGAAGCAGGTGGAAGGTGTACCTAACTGTTGCAAATAAAACGTTTCCGGTTTTCACTGTGGTTTTCATTTCGTGACAGATCGGAACTTACTTTCTGGATAACACTCGTATATTCTATGCATAACGAGAGAAAGCATGGATACAGTACACGCGTTGAAATGTATGTAGGTTGCAGTAGTCATCCAGAGATGTAGAGGCTTGCCCAGGACAGAACACTGTTGACAGCTGCATTAAACCAGCCTTCAGACTGAAGACCATAACAACAACACAAGGAGAGAGTCACCAACAGGTTTCTCATTCAGGAATCTGTATTTTAAGGTTGTTCGTTCGCAAGAATATCGTGTTATTCCTTGTGTAAGTAGGAGGAACGTTTAACAGCACGTGGAGAAATTAGACAGCGTCAGGTAGTGGTGGGAATAACTTAATGAAAACAATATACAGTCGAGAATGAGATTTTCACTCTGCATCGGAGTGTGCGCTGATATGAAACTTCCTGGCAGATTAAAACTGTGTGCCCGACCGAGACTCGAACTCGGGACCTTTGCCTTTCGCGGGCAAGTGCTCTACCAACTGAGCTACCGAAGCACGACTTACGCCCGGTACTCACAGCTTTACTTCTGCCAGTACCTCGTCTCCTACCTTCCAAACTTTACAGAAGCTCTCCTGCGAAACTTGCAGAACTAGCACTCCTGAAAGAAAGGATATTGCGGAGACATGGCTTAGCCACAGCCTGGGGGGTGTTTCCAGAATGAGATTTTCACTCTGCAGCGGAGTGTGCGCTGATATGAAACTTCCTGGCAGATTAAAACTGTGTGCCCGACCGAGACTCGAACTCGACTCGAGCACTTGCCCGCGAAAGGCAAAGGTCCCGAGTTCGAGTCTCGGTCGGGCACACAGTTTTAATCTGCCAGGAAGTTTTAATATACAGTCGGTTTGTGGAAAACAATCGATTGATTTGTTTGTAGTTTGTACGTATAGGTTGAATTATTCATTATTTTATTAAGATGAGTCTGTGGGGGCAACCGAAAACATTCTATCTATTCCGATGTAGTTTTACGTATTGACTCAGTTACTCATTCTTTCTTTTGAAGTGAAGCCAGAATAATTATCTGTCGGTTGGACCATGCATTCTGTTTTTCAAAAAAATGTTTCAAATGGTTCTGAGCACTATGGGACTTATCATCTGTGGTCATCAGTCCCCTAGAACTTAGAACTACTTAAACCTAACTAACCTAAGGGCATCACACACATCCATGCCCGAGGCAGGATTCGAACCGACGACCGTAGCAGTCGCGCGGTTCCGGACTGCGCGCCTAGACCCGCTAGACCACCGCGGCCGGCTGTTTTTCAATTGAAACCACTTAGTTGTTTAGTTAACTCAGTTATCCATTCGTTCTCCTGAGTGAAAGCACTCTGTAATACTTTAGATAAGCTACTGAAGCAATGTTATACAGTCTATGTACACGTACTGCTGGAGAGTAGACCTACCCACTGTGGTTAATGAGGACCGACGTGTCGCTCAGATCGACACAAGGAAAACAGTGATCAAAGTTCGCCGGCCGGAGTGGCCGAGTGGTTCTAGGCGCTTCAGTCTGGAACCGCGCGACCGCTACGGTCGCAGGTTCGAATCCTGCCTCGGGCATGGATGTGTGTGATGTCCTTACGTTAGTTAGGTTTAAGTAGTTCTAAGTTCTAGGGGACTGATGACCTCAGAAGTCCCATAGTACTCAGAGCCATTTGAACCATTTGATCAAAGTTCACAAAAGTTTATTGCTCAAGGAAAGAACATCACAATCAAAGTGTTTCATAGGCTTGAAGACATGATAGTATAGCGATTCCAGAGTCAAAGAAACAGAGTTAGGATCTTCATAGACACATACAGTTGTGTTGAAAGTATTCTAAGTTCGACGATGCTGTCGTTAATAACACCAGTCTAGGACCAGACAAGTCTACCGTGGATACAGTTCGATTACACCAAGGGAAACAACAATAAATGCTGAATACAGTGGCGTCGGTCCTTACGATGAACTTTGGGAGCGTCCTAAGCCGATGGGGTGCATAGCACCTGACCGGACGCTAGGGAGGCCCTCAAAGCCAGCGGCCGGCGCCAGAATACTTGTGGCATTAGTCTCAGGTCACTTGTGTGACGCACGCGAATAGGGTCCTCGGAAGTGGCGGCCTCGGCTACGCTGGTACCGTCGCCTGGTGTCCGTCAATTTCCGCAACACTGAGGCGTGCTGGGGCCATAAGGCTGCACGCGTGTCCGAGTTGCTCGAAGGGTTGCCGTCGATTTTTAGGAGATCGCTGGTGTACCAAAGACGTCTCGGGGAATATGCCAAGGTTAAAATAAGCATTATACATATTCATACACTACTGGCCATTAAAATTGCTACACCAAGAAGAAATGCAGATGATAAACGGTTATTCATTGGACAAATATATTATACTAGAACTGACATGTGATTACATTTTCACGCAATTAGGGCGCATAGATCCTGAGAAATCAGTACCCAGAACAACCACCTCTGGCCGTAATAACGGTCTTGATACGCCTGGGCATTGAGTCAAACAGAGCTTGGATGGCGTGTGCAGGTACAGCTGCCCATGCAGCTTCAACACGATACCACAGTTCATCAAGAGTAGTGACTGGCGTATTGCGACGAGCCAGTTGCTCGGCCACCATTGACCAGACGTTTTCAGTTGGTGAGAGATCTTGAGAATATGCTGGCCAGGGCAGCAGTCGAACATTTTCTGTATCCAGAAAGACCCGAACAGAACCTGCAGCATGCGGTCGTGCATTATCCTTCTTAAATGTAGGGTTTCGCAGGGATCGAATGAAGGGTAGAGCCACGGATCGTAACACATCTGAAATGTAACGTCCACTGTTCAAAGTGGCGTCAACGCGAACAAGAGGTGATCGAGACGTTTAACCAATGGCACACCATACCATCACGCCGGGTGATACGCCAGTATGGCGATGACGAATACACGCTTCCAATGTGCGTTCACCACGATGTCGCCACACACGGATGCGACCATCATGATGCTGTAAACAGAACCTGAATTCATCCGAAAAAATGACGTTTTGCCATTCGTGCACCAAGGTTCGTCGTCGAGTATACCATCGCAGGCACTGCTGTCTGTGATGCAGCGTCAAGGGTAACCACAGCCACGGTCTCCGAGCTGATAGTCCATGCTGCTGCAAACGTCGTCGAACTGTTCGTGCAGATGGTTGTTGTCTTGCAGACGTCCCCATCTGCTAACTCAGGGATCGAGACGTGGCTGTACTATCCGTTACAGCCATGCGGATAAGATGCCTGTCATCTCGACTGCTAGTAATACGAGGCCGTTGGGATCCAGCACGGCGTTCCGTATTACCATCCTGAACCCACCGATTCCATATTCTATTAACAGTCATTGGATCTCGACGAACGCGAGCAGCAATGTCGCGATACGGTAAACCGCAATCGCGATAGGCTACGAACCGACCTTTATCAAAGTCGGGAACGTGATGGTACGCATTTCTCCTCCTCACAACAACGTTTCACGAGGCAACGCCGGTCAACTGCTGCTTGTGTATGGGAAATCGGTTGGAAACTGTCCTCATGTCAGCACGTTGTAGCTGTCGCCACCGGCGCCAACCTTATGTGAATGCTCTGGCCACTGGCTGCAGCGTCTGCCGTCGGTATGCAGTGGCTACTTCCACCGTTGGTTGCTTTCCTGGCACCGCAATGAGGCGTGCCCTCCGCTCTGCGCAGTAGGCACGCAATTTGGTGGTAGAGATGGTGATGGCGGAGGTGGCGGAGGAGGAGGAGGGATGAGGAAGGGGAAGGTGGTTAATATAAAGGTATGTCCACATGATGCCTCCTTCCTCGTGAACAGTCGCCGACGCACGGGAGTGAGAGGACATGAACAAAAATTTGTGGAAAGAATGCACGAATGGCGCTCTTGTGTCCACACGTTGCCTCACCGTGCACGCAGTGTGCTATGGATCACCTTTCTTACTTGGGAGCTTCTGCTGCGTTTATTGTGATAAAGCGACAGAAAAATAAAACGCAAAAGAGAGGTACGAAAAATACTAAGGGACAATGTTTTGTTTGCAAATTTCAGGATAGCATAGCGAACGTTAAATTTTCTGCTTGGAGAATTGCAGCAATAAGGCTGGCAATAATATGTTGGTAGTTAGTAACCCGGCTCCTTATATAGCAATGTGAACTATTTAGATCGTATTTCAAAACAAAACATTTAATCGTGAAAGATTACATGCAGATTAACATCCTCAGAAAAATTCATAAAGCCAGATTCCACCAGAACGGAAGTTGTGTTTCCCAATGTTGTATTTTTTGCATCATCATCGTCTTTCATTTCAATTTCAAGTGGTTTGTTGAGCAACTACACATACACCATTTTTTTATTCATATGTCAGACTCCTCACTTGTGCTTTTAAGTCGCCATAGCATGAATATTCTTAGTTTTTATATTCACTCTTCATAATTTTCCGGCTTATTCGTCTCTGTTTTCCTACTTCGAAACTTACTGAATCTTATTCTTTACGGTAATAGGATTGGACACATTTTATCTAATTCTTGACGCTCGGGCATCAACCTCAAATTTTTATTAATACACAAATAAATCACAGACCTTGATTATGAGCTGTCATTGACTGAAACCGATGGGAAAAGTTGAAAGCTTGTGCCATATCAGGATTCGAACCTGGGTCTCCTGCTTACTAGGTAGATGCTCTGACCACTGAACCATCCAAGCACAGTGGCATTGCAACTGCGCAAGCTATACTAGTACGCCTCCCGTCAGACCAAAATTTTCAACTTATCCACATACTACAGACGTAGTGCCCCTTGTCCATTACCATCATTACTCGCGGCATATACAGGATGAGTCGCGTAAGGCGTAACACCCGCTTTATTCCGGGGGAAATTGCACGTATCGGCATGCGGTTTTCGGCGAATCATAGCGGTCTATGGGGCACATTGTGCATGTGCACAATAATCACAACGTTTATATTGACCGAGAAAATGAGGCAAGTACACGTTTTTTAAATGGGACGCTACACTTTTTTTACCATCATTCGAACGCTCTGGAAAAGACGCGTAAAGTGATGTAACGCATGTTGCTATTGTGACTCAAACTTTGCTTAAAATAGGGGCCGTGCATGCTGCATAGAGCACGGCAACTCGGCCTGCGGGTCGCGCGAGGTGTGTTTACAGTCTGCAGCCGCTTCCGACCGCCTCGACCTTCAATCGTACAATATTTCCCAGCGTCTTTTAAGCGAAGTTTGAAGCATAATAGCAACGTGCGATACATCACTATACGCGTCTTTTCCAGAGCGTTCGAATGATGGTAAAAAAAGTATAGCGTCCCATTTAAAAAACATGTACTTGCCTCATTATCTCGGTCAGTATAAACGTTGCGATTATTGTGCATGTACCAAAAGTATGTGCCCCATAGTCGGCTATGATTCGCCGAACACCGCTTGTCGATACGTGCAATCGCCAACGGAATAATGAGGGTGTTACGTCTTATATATATATGAGTCGCCTAAGACGTAACACCCTCATTATTCCGTTGGCGATTGCACGTATCGACAAGCAAAATACGTACTGTACATGATATGAAACTTTACTGAAGCATGTGCTCAAAATGCTTCCCCTCTGCTGCAATGCACATTTATAGTCGCCATTCGAATGATTTGTGAACGGCTGCGAGGGTGTCACGCTTCGATGGTACGTTGCTTCATATCGTCTGGTGTAGTTAGTATTTGAGCATACACTTTATGTTTGATTGCTCCCCACAGAAAAAAATCAAGAGGGGTCAAAATCATGAAACCGGAATGGCCACTTCACTTCAGCACGTCGTCCTATCCAACGATCCGGGAACTTTTCATTTAACAGCTCTGTAGCCACACGGACAGACTGAGAAGGACAGCCGTCATGTTGGAACCACATGAACTGACGCGTAATTAGTGGTACCTCTTCCAGCAAAATTGGCACAACGTTTCTGAGGAACTGTGCATAGTTATTGCCATTTAGTATACCTGGAATGATGTACGGCTCCACAATGACATTTCCGACGATGCCGCACCACACGTTAACACTCCACGGTTTCTGATGCTGTACCTGTCGAAGCCAATGAGGGTTCTCTATTGACCAGTAATGCATATTATGCAAATTAACATTACCGTGGTTGGTGACAGTCACTTCATCAATAAAAAGCACCCGTTGAAAAAACGTTGGATCATCTTGTAGGCGCTGCAGAGCAAACCGGCAAAATTTCTGACGCCGTTCGAAATCCACACCGGAGAGTGCTTGTTGTAATGAGAGGTGAAACGGGTGAAATCTATGCTGGTGCAATATGCGTAGACCACTTCCCTGACTTATGCCATATTCCGAGGCGATAGGTCGCGACGAAACAGTAGGGCCGGCCGGAGTGGCCGTGCGGTTCTAGGCGCTACAGTCTGGAACCGAGCGACTGCTACGGTCGCAGGTTCGAATCCTGCTTCGGGCATGGATGTGTGTGATGTCCTTAGGTTAGTTAGGTTTAATTAGTTCTAGGCGACTGATGACCTCAGCTCTGAGCACTATGGGACTTAACATCTGAGGTCATCAGTCCCCTAGAACTTAGAACTACTTACACCTAACTAACCTAAGGACATCACACACATCCATGCCTGAGCAGGATTCGAACCTGCGACCGTAGCGGTCGCGCGGTTCCAGACTGAAGCGCCTAGAACCGTTCGGCCACACCGGCCGGCTGCAAAGGTCCCGAGTTAGAGTCTCGGTCCGGCACACAGTTTTAATCTGCCAGGAAGTTTCGGCATTTCTTCTGCTTTCACCATACACTAGAAGCATATCTAACTTTTCTTCGTTGGTGTACATGTCTGCTCCAATAAACTGTGACGGAAATGCGATGTCTCATTACCCCTGCAGCACATTTATACCCTTCTCTCCAGCTACCTCGTGCGTCACCTTGCGGCGTTATCGAGAAGCAGGAAAACAACGCTTTCCCTGTTAAGTTCCTCAGTGGTCAACAGGAAAAGTCGCATTGGACAACGCCGCTTCGAAGGACGAATACGATACGGGAACATATCTCTGTCTCAAGGAGGAGGAGGAGGAGGAGATTAGTGTTTAACGTCCCGTCGACAACGAGGTCATTAGAGACGGAGCGCAAGCTCGGGTGAGGGAAGGATGGGGAAGGAAAACGGCCTTGCCCTTTCAAAGGAACCATCCCGGCATTTGCCTGAAGCGATTTAGGGAAATCACGGAAAACCTAAATCAGGATGGCCGGAGACAGGATTGAACCGTCGTCCTCCCGAATGCTGTGTCTCAAAAACCATTCGCCTAAATATTATGATATACACATATTTGAAACCGTCTTTATAAGCCCATCATGCTACCCTAAAATTAAACATAGGGTTCCTTTAAAAAAAGACAAAGATGGCCTCATATCTCTGTAATAAAAAATAGCACAAATATGAAATATGATGTATTCAAGTAACCCCTGTAGCTGCAATTCACTGTCCAAACGGCATCTTTGTATCTATTACGGTTGGTGAGATACAAGGGGCGTTATGACTTAGCTGCCTCGCCCTGTATAATATACAAATACACTCCTGGAAATGGAAAAAAGAACACATTGATACCGGTGTGTCAGACCCACCATACTTGCTCCGGACACTGCGAGAGGGCTGTACAAGCAGTGATCACACGCACGGCACAGCGGACACACCAGGAACCGCGGTGTTGGCCGTCGAATGGCGCTAGCTGCGCAGCATTTGTGCACCGCCGCCGTCAGTGTCAGCCAGTTTGCCGTGGCATACGGAGCTCCATCGCAGTCTTTAACACTGGTAGCATGCCGCGACAGCGTGGACGTGAACCGTATGTGCAGTTGACGGACTTTGAGCGAGGGCGTATAGTGGGCATGCGGGAGGCCGGGTGGACGTACCGCCGAATTGCTCAACACGTGGGGCGTGAGGTCTCCACAGTACATCGATGTTGTCGCCAGTGGTCGGCGGAAGGTGCACGTGCCCGTCGACCTGGGACCGGACCGCAGCGACGCACGGATGCACGCCAAGACCGTAGGATCCTACGCAGTGCCGTAGGGGACCGCACCGCCACTTCCCAGCAAATTAGGGACACTGTTGCTCCTGGGGTATCGGCGAGGACCATTCGCAACCGTCTCCATGAAGCTGGGCTACGGTCCCGCACACCGTTAGGCCGTCTTCCGCTCACGCCCCAACATCGTGCAGCCCGCCTCCAGTGGTGTCGCGACAGGCGTGAATGGAGGGACGAATGGAGACGTGTCGTCTTCAGCGATGAGAGTCGCTTCTGCCTTGGTGCCAATGATGGTCGTATGCGTGTTTGGCGCCGTGCAGGTGAGCGCCACAATCAGGACTGCATACGACCGAGGCACACAGGGCCAACACCCGGCATCATGGTGTGGGGAGCGATCTCCTACACTGGCCGTACACCACTGGTGATCGTCGAGGGGACACTGAATAATGCACGGTACATCCAAACCGTCATCGAACCCATCGTTCTACCATTCCTAGACCGGCAAAGGAACTTGCTGTTCCAACAGGACAACGCACGTCCGCATGTATCCCGTGCCACCCAACGTGCTCTAGAAGGTGTAAGTCAACTACCCTGGCCAGCAAGATCTCCGGATCTGTCCCCCATTGAGCATGTTTGGGACTGGATGAAGCGTTGTCTCACGCGGTCTGCACGTCCAGCACGAACGCTGGTCCAACTGAGGCGCCAGGTGGAAATGGCTTGGCAAGCCGTTCCACAGGACTACATCCAGCATCTCTACGATCGTCTCCATGGGAGAATAGCAGCCTGCATTGCTGCGAAAGGTGGATATACACTGTACTAGTGTCGACATTGTGCATGCTCTGTTGCCTGTGTCTATGTGCCTGTGGTTCTGTCAGTGTGATCATGTGATGTATCTGACCCCAGGAATGTGTCAATAAAGTTTCCCCTTCCTGGGACAATGAATTCACGGTGTTCTTATTTCAATTTCCAGGAGTGTATATTCAGGGAAAGATAGTGATGGATGTGGCCTGACAGAAGAGAAAAAGCTTGTCAAACCAACTCAGGCTGTTTTACATCTGTGCAAATAAATATAAGGAACTAACAGATACATTACCGCTGACAACTGGTTCACGTCCATAGAACTCATTCGTGAGCTGAGAAAGAAAGGACTAACATACGTTGGAGTGGCCAGAAGGAACAAACGCGAAATTCTCCGACAGTTTTTGGCTGATAAAAGTGGGACAGTTGGATCAGCATTATATGGATTCTCTGAGAAAACAACTCTGGTTTCATTTGTTCCTAAGAGCATCAAGGCAGTAATTCTTGTGTCTTCAATACATCATTCCATTGAAAATGATACCATGAAAATAAGCCAGAAATTATTTGTTACTACAATGCAACGATATCTGGAGTAGATTTGCTCGACATGAAATGTACCAATTATTAGTCAAAAAGACGTACAAGGTGCTGGTCAATGGCAGTCTTTGACACAACTGTAAACATCAGTTGCGTGAACAGTTTTCTTCTGTATTTGTGCTACAGAGGAAACCCAATGCTAATTCGTCTCAAATTCAACAAAAGTCTGGCCATGGAGCTGATAGAGCCACATCTAAGAAGACGCCTGCAAATTCAAAATTTACCTAAAATATCAAGAAAATGATCCATAAAATTCTGGGAGACACCCAGCAAACAAGCGAAGGCATACCAAGTGATAGAATAGACAAAAGGAAGACGTGTATGAAGTGACCCGCGTCCAAGAAAAGGAAAACGGTGTATAAGTGCATCAAATGTGGTCACACAGTTTGCCTGGAATGCAGCAGAAAGATGTGTATCGACTGCGCAAAAGTGATGTGATTTAATATTTCAGTTCAGTAGATTATTATCTTTTTTTACATTTTCTGCAATATTTTATTTATATTTAGGAATATATTGTCTGGTATAACAGTGGTGAAAATCATATGAAATCTGACACTGAATGACTGCACGTACTTGTGATATTTCGTGTTTATTTTATATAATTTAAACAACAAAGTGCTTATATGGGCTGAAAAGTATTAAATTTACTTACAACATGAATTAACTGACTACTTGATTTCTGTCAACTCACGTGGAGTTCTGTGATATAAAATATTAGGTGGTCTGAGAGACTGCTTGTTTCTAATTACGCACATTTCAGAGATGTATCGGGTTAAGGGTTAAGGCTCATAGTGAGCGCTATTCGTACGCCCACCTAATCGATTGCCAAGCTCTTGTCAACATTATTACGACCTTATGTGGGCCGATGGGATTGGTATGTACAAAATTCGGCACATTTTAGCAGTAAATTGAACGGCATAGTGGTACAGCGGAGGACATAATGTTAGTTTCGATATGGTGTCGCTGTTCACTATGGTTCCACTCAATGAACTGTTGAAATTTCACATGGATCAAAGAGTTATATGAACAGCCGGATGGTGTCGCTGTGGGGAGACCCTTAAGCCCGGTTGTAACGAACTTCTTTATGGAAAAATTCGAGGAGCAGGCATTGGAAACTGCGAACAAGAAACAGAATATTTGGTTCCCTTGCGTGAATGATACGTTTATTTTGTGATGACATGGCAGGGAGGAACTGAATCGTTTCCACAGACATCTGAACGGGATCAATCCGAAGATTCAGTTTACCAACGAGGAGGGGACAGGTGGAAGATTAAATTTTCTTAATGTGCTAGTTTTCAAAAAAGAAGGTGGTAGCTTGGGCCACAGGTTTACCGATAACCCAAGCACACAGATCGTTACCTACACCGGGTTCGAACCACCACCCACAACAAAATCGAGGCATCATAAAAACGTTGCCGGCCGCGGTGGTCTCGCGGTTCTAGGCGCGCAGTCCGGAACCGTGCGACTTCTACGGTCGCAGGTTCGAATCCTGCCTCGGGCATGGATGTGTGTGATGTCCTTAGGTTAGTTAGGTTTAAGTAGTTCTAAGTTCTAGGGGACTGATGACCACAGCAGTTGAGTCCCATAGTGCTCAGAGCCATTTGAACCATAAAAACGTTGGCGGATAGAGCAATGAAAATCTGCGTGCCAGAGCTGTTTGACGCAGAATCAAAACATCTCACCAATGTGTTGCTCAATAATAGTTATTCGTTCGCTGAGGTGAAAAGAGCTTTAAGACTACCGCGTAGAAATCATAGCGATGCTCAAGCGCCGGTGTAATCAAAAGTTTTCCTGCCATTCATTAAGGACGTGACAGACCGCATAGGAAAAATCTTGAAAAAGCTTAACATTGCGGTAATCTACACACAAAAAAAAAAAACACACGGAAGATACAAGATCACCTAAAATCGGCCAAGGTTGCTCACTAACCGCTGGAAAAAGCTGGAATTTATAGGATTCCGTGTAGTTGAGTGGAGGTGTACGTGGGTACTGCAAAATAACTGTCAAAAAAGGACTCGAAGAACACAAGAGCAATTGCAGAAGAGCGGAGATGAACAGATCAGCTGTTGCGAGACATGCTTTACAGCCAGGAGACCACCTCATTCGTTTTGTTAGGACTCAAGTACTGGTAGCCACAAACAGATACCACGAAAGGCTATACAGAGAGGCAACAGAAATTGTGAAACATCCCATGAATTTCCGTAAGAAGGAGGAGGGCCTGTAATTGAATGACACTTGGATTCCGATGCTGAAGAAGATGTGTGCGAGTCTTCCACCATGGGATGATAATAACAGCGGACGACGGCAGTCGACAACGGCCAACTGCGCTCGGGTATTCAAAACATGTGACGTCACGCCACTGCGCGGAAGCTCGCAGAGGCGGAATTTTGCTGTAGTCAGTTCCGAGCCAGGGCGTGAATCAGATATTCAACAAAGCTAAGAACCCCCTTTAAAATGTCCTCTGGAGATGGTGACGAAACGTCGGGTTTTAAAGTGAAACCCATTCGACCACGGCATAATAACCCGCAATATTTTATTAATTGTGAGGATTCATTATGTTTGACAGTTTCCCTAAGTGAGTCGCTGAGATTTGTATCTGTGCAAATTAACAATTCGGAGGAAGGCAACGGCAAACCACCTCCATTAGGACCTTGCCTAGTAAGGCGGTGCAGGTCTCCCGCAGCGTTCCCCTACGCTCTGTAAAGAAGCATGGGACTTCATTTCCATTTTTTCCAAATTAACAATGCATGACAACGGGTGAGAGACTATCGCAATTGAGACAACTATACTATAAAATATCATCGTGATAGACACGTGGAAAAAATGGTTCAAATGGCTCTGAGCACTATGGGACTTAACTTCTGTGGTCATCAGTCCCCTAGAACTTAGAACTACTTAAACCTAACTAACCTAAGGACATCACACACATCCATGCCCGAGGCAGGATTCGAACCTGCGACCGTAGCGGTCACGCGGTTCCAGACTGAAGCGCCTTTAACCGCACGGCCACACCGGCCGGCGGAAAAAATGTACAGCTGCGTTGTCACCTCCTTCACCTTAATAAGTTATTCACTAATCTGTGGAAGATACATCTGTAAGCAATAGGACACAAATGAAAATAAGCAACATTTCCAAAATAATTCGTTATTTGAATGGTATTTTTCGAAATGCATTTGGTTTCAACTGTTTAAATTACTGACCCTAGTTTCTTGGATACATTGTACAGATTGCAACAACACATTCACGCAGACATAGGAGTTTATGATGTTCCGTTAAACTCTGCAGATCAAGAAGAACTCGACGTAAACATGAGAACTAAAACTAAAACTTTGAGGTTTGTTAGATTCTGTTCAGAGGCGCTTCTACCTGGGCTCTAAGCACTATGGGACTTAACATCTGAAGTCATCTGTCCCCTAGACTTAGAACTACTTAAACCTGACTAACCTAAGGACATCACACACACCCATGCCCGAGGCAGGATTCGAGCCTGTAACTGTAGCGGCAGCGCGGTTCCAGTCTGAAGCTCCTAGAACCGCTCGGCCACAACGGCTGGCATTGAATAAGGCAGTCTTGTGTCAGGCGCAATAGCATTTCAGCCTTGGATGATCAGTATAACGAATTTTCCCTAGTTGTTATTAGGAAATTCAAAGGGCAGGGCACATTTGCTCCGACTTTAAGGCTACAATTAAAGTGTAGGCAGTTATCGATTTTTATTCCAGTGCAAGGCCTAATGAATAGTTTGCAAGGCGTAAAGCGAATGTTTTCACAAAAAAAAGTGACACTATAATAGGATTCAAAGTAGCTATTGTGGTGTCACCGCCAGACACCATACTTGCTAGGTGGTAGCTTAAATCGGCCGCGGTCCATTAGTACGTGTCGGACCCGCGTGTCGCCACTGTCAGGATGGCAGACCGAGCGCCACCACAAGGCAGGTCTCGAGAGACGTACTAGCACTCGCCCCAGTTGTACGACGACGTTGCTAGCGACTACACTGACGAAGCCTTTCTCTCATTTGCCGAGAGACAGTTAGAATAGCCTTCAGCTAAGTCCATGGCTACGACCTAGCAAGGCGCCATTAGTTACTTCATGAATCTAAAGAGTCTCACTTGTATCATCAAGAATGCTGTATACCAAAGGACGATATAAAAGTTAAGTGTTCTAGTAGCTACGTTCTTTTCTTTATCACATTCATCACGTATCCTGCTCCAGACTTCGCGCCAGTCGGCGTGTGTGTACGTGTGCCCTTTCGGCTACCCGTCTCTGTGGACTGGCTGCCTTGTCAGTCCACTACAGCTATAATAATTAATATGTGGGTTGGCCTATATCGATGTCAGTGTTTAAAAATTGTGTGACCGCTGCATCCATCATATTACCATGTTTTCTTGAACAGCTTCTGAAACACACACTGGTTGGCTGGCTCTGAGCACTATGGGACCCAACTGCTGAGGTCATAAGTCCCCTAGAACTTAGAACTACTTAAACCTAACTAACCTAAGGACAACACACACATCCATGCCCGAGGCAGGATTCGAACCTGCGACCGTAGCGGTCGCGCGGTTCCAGGCTGTAGTGCCAGAACCGCTCGGCCACCAGCGGCCGGCCACACACTGGTGTGCCTAAATTCTGTGAACAATAATATTGTGCGGATTTTGCAGTTTCTGAAAGAGAAACTTTTTTCAGTCTAGCATTTTACAAGCCAGGTAAAATCTAGTTCTTTTGCGAATGACGCATCGCAGAAGGCGTCTCTGCCATACTCTTGCATCAAGATACAGACGTTTCGGAGCTCCCTCTCAGGCACGTATGCGATATTCTGAGCGAAATACAGACTAACGACTCACAGACTGCAAAGGAAGTCTTAGCTCTAATTCACGTCAACTCATAGTTTCGTGTTTTACCTAATTACAGAGGATAAGCTATAACTGGTTCTTTTCGATCCTCGACACTGCTTTCCCGAGAACAATGCTAGGATGTTGCAACACTGATAGGCACTCCATATCAGCGACCTCAGTAGTCATTAGACATCGAGAGAGAGCAGAATGGTCCGCAGCTCGTGGTCGTGCGGTAGCGTTCTCGCTTCCCACGCCCGGGTTCGATTCCCGGTGGGGTCAGGGATTTTCTCTGCCTCGTGATGACTGGGTGTTGTGTGCTGTCCTTAGGTTAGTTAGGTTTAAGTAGTTCCAAGTTCTAGGGGACTGATGACCATAGATGTTAAGTCCCATAGTGCTCAGAGCCATTTAGAGCAGAATGGGGCTTCGCGGAACTCAACGACTTCGAACGTGGTCAGGTGATTGGGTGACACTTGTCATATGTCTGTATGCGAGATTTCCACACTCCTAAACATCCCTAGGTCCACTGTTTACGATGTGATAGTGAAGTTTAAATGTGAAGGGCACGTGCAGCACAAAAGCGTGCAGACTGACCTCGTCTGTTGACTGACAGGGACCGCCGACAGTTGAAGAGGGTTGTAATGTGTAATAGACAGAAATGTATCCAGACTATCACACAGGAATTCCAAACTGCATCAGGATCCACTGCAAGAGCTATGACAGGCGGGAGGTGAGAAACCTTGGATTTCATGGTCAAGCGGTTGCTCATAAACCACACATCACGCCGGTAAATGCCAAACGACGCCTCGCTTGATGTAAGGAGCGTAAACATTGGACGATTGAACAGTGGAAAAACGTTGTGTGGAGTGACGAATCACGGTACACAAAGCGGCGATCCGATGGCAGGGTGTGAGTATGGCGAGTATTCGGTGGACATCATCTGCCAGCGTGTGTAGTGCCAACAGTAAAATTCGGAGACGGTGGTGTTATGGTGTAATCGTGTTTTTCATGGTGGGGGCTTGCACCCCTTGTTGTTTTGCGTGGCACCATCACAGCACAGGCCTACAGTGATGATGTTTCAACCACCTTCTTGCTTCCCACCGCAGTCAATATTTTGGTGCCGAAGGCGATTCGCCGTTCAGAACTATCCGACAACTTGTAGGACAAAACCGCTGTAATTCCGAACTGGGACACGTCTGTTTCCGAGTGTCAAAGGCAGCTCCAGTTTTTATCATATATGACATCAGATATATCGCCACCTTGAGACAATCCTTGAGGCATTGAAAAGACCGTTCATAGTAGGCCAGCCACATAAATTTGAAGCCTTTCTAGAGCAGTTGATTTAGAGGATTTGCGGTTTGCGCCACTTGAGGAAAAAACTTGCTTAGTATATGATTTTACTCAAGGACGATTGCAACTCTTTACGGTTAGTAGGGGTCAACATATTAGTGATCGCATTGACGTGGTTTTGAGTCGGGATGATACCTATGTGACCGAGCGAGGTGGCGCAGTGGTTAGCACATTGGACTCGCATTCGGGAGGACTACGGTTCAATCCCGTCTCCAGCCATCCTGATTTAGGTTTTCCGTGATTTCCCTAAATCGTTTCAGGCAAATGCCGGGATGGTTCCTTTGAAAGGGCACGGCCGATTTCCTTCCCCATCCTTCCCTAACCCGAGCTTGCGCTCCGTCCCTAATGACCTCGTTGTCGACGGGACGTTAAACAACACTAACCTAACCTACCCATGTTACTAACAATGTGCTGCAGGTATTTGACGCTGGGGTGAAGAAACTGCACTTTTCCAACTTACATAGTAAGCCATTATACTTGAGCTATTTGAAAAGGATTCAAGGTTTCTGCAGTGTTCTATGTGCGTCTACCCCTTAACAGTAATATGATCCAGATAATTAACATAGTGCTGAATACCTTGAATAGTTTGTTCTAAATACCTCTGGAAAATGATGGGTGCACAAGCAGCCCCAATTGTAACTGTGTAAGTCAAACGGTGTGTCTAAGACAAGCAGCTGACATAATGCATTATAGAGTGGCTGTTGTAGGTATTCTACCTTGAGATCTATCTCTGAAAAATGGGGGACCCTGCCCATTTAGTTAACGTACCATCTGAGTAAGGCATAGGATAGAGAGCAATGTTAAATTGGGCAGTTTTAGTGTACTTAAAATCCCTACTAATGCATTAAAACCCGTTAGGCTTTTTAAGGACAACCGTAGGCGTCGCCCCTTGACTGATTCAAACTGAGAACATGATGTCTAAGTCCTGAAGCGTGAGAGTTCCGCTCGAACAGCCTCTCTAATCGCAAATGGAAGCAGGTGAGCTCTACAAAATTATGGCGTGTCTGAAGGCTTGATAGAGATGAGAGCAATAATAGTACATGTACATCCGAGTGTGGTTCAAAAACCTTGTACGAACTGCACAGAGAAAATGGCACTGTATCAGACACTAAATTAACTTGGTCCACTACTTTGAAACCAAATGTTATGAGGGCATCTAAGCCGAAAGTATTTAGAGCGTTAGGGGACTGCACTACTGAGAATGTTAGTACACGCCTTACATGCTTGTATGTACTACTAGGCAACAATTCTCCCAGGAGAGCCGGCCGCTGTGGCCGAGCGGTTCTAGGCGCTTTAATCCGGAACCGCGCTGCTGCTACGGTCGCAGGTTCGAATCCTGCCTCGGGCATGGACGTGTGTGATGTCCTTAGGTTAGGTTCAAATGGCTCTAAGCACTATGGGACTTAACATCTGAGGTCATGAGTCCCCTAGACTTAGAATTACTTAAACCTAACTAACCTAAGGACATCACACACATCCATGCCCGAGGCAGGATTCCTTAGGTTAGTTAGGTTTAAGTAGTTCTAAGTCTAGGGGACTGATGACCTCAGATGTTAAGTTCAAATGGTTCAAATGGCTCTGAGCACTATGGGACTCAACTGCTGTGGTCATTAGTCCCCTAGAACTTAGAACTACTTAAACCTAACTAACCTAAGGACATCACACACATCCATGCCCGAGGCAGGATTCGAACCTGCGACCGTAGCAGTCGCACGGTTCCGGACTGCAGCGCCAGATCCGCGCGGCCACTTCGGCCGGCTCAGATGTTAAGTCCCATAGTGCTTGGAGCCATTTATTCTCCGAGGAGAGATTAGATTACAATCAGTTTTCGTTCCATAGATCCAAAAATGAGATGATTCTCGTGAGTATGAAACAAGTCAGAAAGTATAACATAAAACATTTCAGTATAATACTCACTACCTCTATCATTTGTCAGGAGAGTGTCAAAATAGGTGAAAACATTACAGTTAATTGGGACTGCTAATATTTATAGAATTAATACACTGTCAGAGTGAAACATAGTTATTCACTTGTAATAAATTTATCACACACGAAGTACTTAATCTTGACTGATGTGACCAAATGCTATCTAAACAGAAATCTGACAAGAAATTTTTACTTAAGATGGTCTAACACCCCCTGTTACGATATTCATCTATAGAGTAGAAGGAGTTGCCTATCAAAAAGTGTTTCAAACTCTGTTTAAATAATGCTTTATCTGAAGCCAAGTTTTAATGATTGCTGATAGTTTATTGAAAATGTGTGTGCCTGAATATTGGAATTGTCTTTTGCCAGTAAGATATGACACATCGCTGAGACCTTTGCAGCAAAGGTGTGCTGGGCCACCGATATGTATCCTCATTGATTAATGACAGGGCAGCTCCGATGTCAAGATGGAACTCCACAGACTGACCGGCAATATTAAAGGTGGGTTCACACACGCAACAAAAGTGTGCCCACTGCTAGTGGCATACTGCAGTTGCATATGTGAACTCCCAGTTTTTAGTGGCGCAGCTTTTTGTCACGCCACAAGACGTTCAGCTTGTTTGTACTTTGCTTGTGCCACTTTCCTACCACCACTGGAGACTGTTCAAGCTGGTGGAGGCTCTGTAATGGTATGGGGCGTGTGCAGCTGGAGTGATATGGGACCCCCGATATGTCTAGATACGACTCTGACAGGTGACACGTACGTAAGCTTCCTGTCTGATCACCTGCATCCATTCATGTCCATTGTGCATTCCAACGGACTTGGGCAATTCCAGCAGGACAATGCGACACTCCACACGTCCAGAATTGCTATAGAGTGTCTCTAAAGAACAATCTTCTGAGTTTAAACACTTCTGCTGGCCACCAATCTCCCCAGACATGAACATTATTAAGCATATCTGGGATGCCTTGCAATGTGCTTTTCAGAAGAGATCCTCTTCCCCCCCCCCCTTTCCCCCGTACTCTTAAGGATTTACGGACAGCCCTGCAGTATTCATGGTGTCAGTTCCGTCAATCACTACTTCAGACATTAGTCGAGTCCATGCCACGTTGTATTGAGGCACTTCTGCGTGCTTGCGGGGGCCCTACACGATATTAGGCAGGCGAACCAATTGCTTTGGCTCTTCAATGTATATAAAACGTATACGTTGGAGGAAATGTGACACATGTTGTTCTGTCTTAAGTGTGCCAAAGTGCGGTGGCACGCCTCTTCACACAGCATTCTTCTATCGCACATCATTATATTTCGCTCTGTGGAATTCAAACATGCACGTTTTGTAATGAACGCCATCAAACTTACATTCAGGCAAGTGGAACTTAAAACGTCCTGTGCTGCCTCTCCTGTACAATTGGCCCTTAGTAGTGTAGCGATCTGGCAAAAATTTTCTGTCAAAATTTCATTTTCTTGGATGTTTCGAGAAGATAATGTGTAATCTTTCTTGCCTGTTATTCGTGTTAGTCGTTTATTTCCACTCTGGTAATCTGAATCTATGGATTTCGCTAGTAATTACAAAAAACTCTGATCATTTGCACACACAATCAACCACATAAACAAACAGCAATTGGCATTTACCATTTCAGGTTCATTCGGCTCAGCTCCCAGTCGGTAGGTTTGACATCCTACACCCCTTAAAAAAAGGTCACAATTAGTACTGGATGGGGTTATTTATAACCGGGAGACTATGAACTCCAGAAAATTTGCACTCTTTATTGCCTATTAGCTAATAACTTTCTCTTTTGTGTGACATAAAATTAAATATAGGAAACATAAAACCAAGAAAGACAAAAGACAAGGAAGACAGCATACAGTTCTTTAATCCTTAGGTATCAGCATTTTTGCTCTCTAATCTTGCTAGAGCTTTACACAGCATGCTTTCCTTTCCGCGAAAGAATCAGTTAATTCATCCAAGTTCGTCAAACGTTTTGCTACTTGAAAAATGAAAATGTCGTTGTCTAATACCGAAAAAGCTGTTAATACGAATAGTGCCCAAGACTGATGTGGTTTCTCGATTTGATTACGTCTATTTTGTCACTGTCTGCTGTCTATTTTGTCATTGTCTGCTAGATAAAACGAAATAAGCCTTTCTAATAATGGGACCGATGCCCTCGCTATTTGGTCCCCTTGACCGAAACAACCAAACAAACAACCTTTCTTATATTCCAGCAGTTGTAACACGCGCCAAATAAGCGAGACTGTTTTGGCACAAATAGTCAATTTTATCTATCTCATTTACATAAACGACACGATAGAATATAATCCACGATGTACCAATATCAAATGCCATTTAGATCTACTACAAGCAAAAAATTTTATGTTAGGAAATAGTTTCACATTTCATTCATACGTTCCAGATTCTCAAGCATGAGATCGAAAAGTGGTAGTACGAAATTTTTATACAAAATTGGAATCGTCATATCCTGCCACATAATTTGTGTATTGTCCCAGTTTCTTCTCTTTCCTCATTCTAACAAACAATCTTGTCAACACTAATACTATAACTCTTCCTGCCATTGTCAAAACTTATTCTCTGGTTAACTTCACTAACCATGCCACAATCACCAGTTTACTTATCCCCCCTTGATTTCCCGCTTAGGCGGTATTGCATGTTCGTACAAAGCGTTTTATGCGCTGTTACGAGAATGGAACTTCAACGGCTGCTAACCAGGGACTGCACAAATGGCCCTTAGTAGTGTGGCTATGTCCACCCCCGATAGCTGAGTGTTGAGCGCAATATTATGTCAATCCTAGGGCCCGGGTTCGATTTCCGGCTGGGTCGGAGATTTTCTCCGCTCTAGGATTGGGTGTTGTGTTGTCCTCATCATTATTTCATCCCCATCGACGCACAAGTCGCCGAAGTGGTGTCAAATCGAAAGACTTGCACCTGGCGAACGGTCTCGCCGACGGGAGGCCCTAGTCACACAACATTTACATTAGTGTAGCTATCTGGCAAAACTTTTCTGTCAAAATTTCATTTTCTTGGGTACACTGAGGTACGCACAAAGTTGACACTCGGCGTGGTGGTTGATGGGAGTCTCAATCTGTGGGTTTCGCTAATAATTGTAACAACGCTAACCATTTGCACACCCAATACACCACATAAACAAACAGCGATTGACGTTCACCCGTTCGGGTTTATTCGGCTCTGTTCGTATAGCCCCGTGCTTTTCTGTCTGCGTGAAGTTTTTATTATTTCTAGACGCGATGGGGATTCCCCTGGCAGACGCATGACGTGCACTATGCACGCATTCAAAAACAGTCTTGTAATTCGTCCAGAAATTGACTTAGAATGTGTTAAAAAATGTTCAAGCACCAACAGATATGCGTTTTGAAATAAAATGAATAATCGATAGACCAATATGCGCCTGATGCTAAGCGCTTTGGGAAACAAGGTGTTTTCCTTCAAGAATATGAATTTGGCGCCCACTGAAATTGCCGCCCGGGACACATAAGAGATGCTCTTGCTGCCTTTGTGCCTGATCCTGCTGACGCTGCTCCTGTAGTGACAAATTTCGCTGTCTTTGTTGCTGCTGCTGCTGCTGTGGCAACTGTTGCTGGCATCCCTTTGGAGACTTAAGTACATTGAACTAAATGATTCCCCTCACTGTCGAGTAACGCCTTTTTTTTTTTTAATACTAAGCAAGTGGTTCAGAAATTCCTCTCCCCCTGGATATTACTGAATTCATCACACATAGGCGTGGGCTATGGCAGCCACCATCAACAATGCTGTTACCTGCTCCAGTATTGGCCATGTAGCAAACTTGGATACCTGACTGACCTATACAAACAAGATGCTCATCTCAGTCCCATGCTAACACTGCACATTGATTACACATCACTCCATGCAGTTGTGGAAGCTGATCAGGTAGTCCCGCCAGCACCGCAGAAGCTGACATTGGCACATAATATTGCCAGGCAGGCCGTGGAGTTTCAGCTTGTCATCGGGTCGTAGGAGCTGCCCTATCATTAATCAATGAGGATATGTATTCTCCCAGAGAATTGTCGCTTACACGTAAGTACAAGAACTTAATGTGTGTACTAACATTCTTAGTAGTGCACTCGCCTAACGCTGTCAACATTTTCAGTTTAGATGTCAAAGTCCCAGAAACTTGGGATCCGTAACACTGCCACTAGGTGTGATCATGTCACCAAAATTGCCTGCGTAATAGAACTGTGTTCCAGGCCAGGACTCAAACCGAAATTCTTGTCTTTTATGAACAGTGCTCTTACTGAATGAGGCACTGAAGTGTGACTCATGATCAATGAAAGTAGCATTCAGTGACATGTTGTTGGTATGTGCAAAGTGTAGTTCAAGAGACATAATGACAGAGACTAAAAATGAATAAAAAGAGCTACTCTTTAGTGACCATAAGGAATCACCACATAAATGTTTGAGCAATGAACTGGTCTCACAGACATGTGTAGCATTTGATAATCAGTTTTCTTTATCTAAACGTGTTACATCCTTTTCAAAGTTGCATTAATGAATTTTGTCTGTGAATTTGTTAACATCTGGCTCTTCACATTGTGTGGACCTAAATTATAAAGTGCAACAAAATGTTGATAAATATTAGTAGATGTACCTTCATCACAACCAGGATGTGTTGTTTCCTGTATTATTCTTTGGACTGAAATTGAAAGGTGAGGAACCTTACCTCCTTTCTTTCTCAAATTGCTAAAATTTGATTCAATTCAACCCTCACAAGTGCACTTTCACATAAACTTATGGCACCATTAATTACACTACTGGCCACTAAATTGCTACACCAAGAAGAAATGCAGATGATAAACGGTTATTCATTGACCAAATATATTATACTAAAACTGACATGTGATTACATTTTCGCGCAATTTGGGTGCATATATCCTGAGAAATCAGTACCCAGAAAAACCACCTCTGGCCGTAATAACGGCCTTGATACGCCTGGGCATTGAGTCAAACAGAACTTGGATGGCGTGTACAGGTACAGCTGCCCATGCAGCTTCAACACAATACCACAGTTCATCAAGAGTAGTGACTGGCTTACTGTGACGAGACAGTTGCTTGGCCACCATTGACCAGACGTTTTCAATTGGTGAGAGATCTGGAGAATGTACTGTCCAGAGCAGCAGTCGAACATTTTCTGTATACAGAAAGGCCATACAGGACCTGCAACATGCGGTCGTGCATTATCCTGCTGAAATGTATGGTTTTGCAGGGATCGAATGAAGTGTAGAGCCACGGGTCGTAACACATCTGAAATGTAACGTCCACTGTTCAAAGTGCCGTCAATGCCAACAAGAGGTGACCGAGACGTGTAACCAATGACACCCGATACCATCACGCCGGGTGATACGCCAGTATGGCAATGACGAATACCCACTTCCAATGTGCGTTCATCACTATGTGGCCAAACACGGATCCAACCATCATGATGCTGTAAACAGAACCTGGATTCATCCGAAAAAATGACGTTTTGCCATTCGTGCACCCAGGATCGTCGTTGAGTACGCCATGACAGGCGCTCCTGTCTGTGATGCAGAGTCAAGGGTAACCGCAGCCATGGTCTCCAAGCTGGTAGTCCATGCTGCTGCAAACATCGTCGCCGGCCGGTGTGGCCGTGCGGTTCTAGGCATTTCAGTCTGGAACCGCCTGACCGCTACGGTCGCAGGTTCGAATCCTGCCTCGGGCATGGATGTGTGTGATGTCCTTAGGTTAGTTAGGTTTAAGTAGTTCTAAGTTCTAGGGGACTGATGACCACAGATGTTAAGTCCCATAGTGCTCAGAGCCATTTGAACCAGTTTGCAAACGTCGTCGAACTGTTCGTGCAGATGGTTGTTGTCTTGCAAACGTCCCCATCTGTTGACTCAGGGATCGAGACGTGGCTGCAAGATCCGTTACAGCCATGAGGATAAGTAAGGTAGTAATACGAGGCCTTTGGGATCCAGCACGGCGTTCCGTATTACCCTCCTGAACCCACCGATTCCATATTCTGCTGACAGTCATTGGATCTCGACCAATGCGAGCAGCAACGTCATGATATGACAAACCGCAATCACGATAGGCTACAATCTGACCTTTATCAAAGTCGGAAACGTGATGGTACGCATTTCTCCTCCTTACACGAGGAATCTCAACAACGTTTCACCAGGCAACGCCGGTCAACTGCTGTTTGTGTATGAGAAATCGGTTGGAAACTTTCCTCATGTCAGTACGTTGTAGGTGTCGCCACTGGTACCAACCTTGTGTGAATGATCTGAAAAACTAATCATTTGCATATCACAGCATCTTCTTCCTGTCGGGTATATTTCGCATCTGTAGCACGTCATCTTCGTGGTGTAGCAATTTTAATGGCTAGTAGTGTATATGTTCAGGCTACAATATGTCATAAATATTTGAAGTTGAGAGATGGTACACTGAACTGTTTGTAGCTGTTAAAGAGTGAAGTGCTAATTAGTGAAACTACTGTTTACCTGTACTACAGTGTATCCATTCTGCTTAGTTTCTATCCACAGAAGTTTTATTGATGTGATGCCAGTCATGCACTAATAATCATATCTGTCCAAAACTTCAAGTCGGTTGTACACTCCTCAGAAAAATAAGGTGATTAGCATAACAATTTAATGAAGTCAGTAAGGAAAAATAGATGTAAGTGGTTAAGAAACTAAAGATACCTGAAAAATCCTTATTTTTCATTTTATTCCTTCAAATGCCTGATTTGTATTAATAAATGCTAAACTGCAGATTATTTTTATGAAATACTCTAAGAAATACAGCTCCTGGACACATTTTTGTGTAGCTTTAATTTATGCAAGGACACATTCCAGGCTTTCACAAAACATTTATATCTTTGTGAGTTTAGCATTTTTCTTTAACTAATTTTAAATTTTACAGCTGCCATGCACAGCATAACATTTCATTTAGCTATTGGTACCACATTTCCTGAGTTGTCTATTTACATTAAATCACTTTTATTTTCCACAGGTCAGCTGCAGCATTCAAACTGCAGTCAAGAAAAACATTACACTGATAAGGCTCTAAATTTATTATGCAAGTTGAACATCGGTAACATATCCCTGCAAAAAATAAAGCTGTACAAAAAAGTGTCTGGTTTCTGCATTTCTGCAAGTATTTCCATCAAAGCACTAGAGTTGAATCACCATTAATATGGAAATATTTATTGTCATGCTTCTGAAATCAGCTGCAATTGTTCATATTTTAATTCTTTAAATCTTTCATTTTAGTGTTATATCATTGTTGTAAGCTTCATTACTGTATACAAATGACTGGCGAGAGGAAAACTTCAGATTATCACGCCCCCCTCTCCACTGTCTACCCCTCCATATACCACTATTATAAGTACAATACCTCTGCTTCTTCCTTCTATATTTACTGCACTTGTAAGCAATTGCATCAGAGACACCTGCTAGTATTTACTAGTGTGTATCAACCCCTTTGTCCTGATGGAAGTGGCAAGAGATCATGGCATGGGCTCCACAAGACACTGAGAAAACTTAGGAGCCACCTTCATCCACAACTTCTGAACTACTATCCACAACTCCAGTTTATTCAGAGCTGCATCCATGGTTAGTTGATCCTACTGTACTTAGTAAGACTGTGGTTGGGTGCCCTGGGAAACTGCACAGACACTTTCATATCTGTGGAGGGCTCCCAGGTTTCGGTTTTGTATGCTGGTGAGAGCTATCATACAGATCAGGGGCCCATTTCATTCAATATAATGGTTTCCCATACAAGAATAGCTCCACCAGCATGTAAAGTGTGCTGATGGTAAGTACCATCATTGACTGATATGGTTTTTGACATGCTCATAGTCGAATGTTCGTATGTATCAATACGTACTAAGATTCATCAGTCCAGTGATAGTTTCCCTGCACCCATGCTAAATCAATACCCTGTCTGATACTCATTGGGCTTAGGTACAAGTATGAGGTGGTAGTCTCTATACTCCACTGCAAAGGAAGAATTTGTTCTGAATGGCACCACTCTTACTGGTTGTTATTTTCCAGCACTGAACTGTTGCGTGACATGCTGCACTGTGTTTTGCCTGCCCACTGCTACAATCTATAATTAGGGTGTCAACTCCAAACAGTAATACATTGTTACCCACATCAGTTGACTCTGCTAATTCAGAGTTTTCCCCAAACAGAAGTACTCATCCCAAACACGCTGACACATGACAAACATAGTGCCTACTTGACTACAGAGTTAGTGTTATGTGTGCTGGACAGCCATGACCTGGCTATTGTCAAAGGCACTAATATCACATGTCTTGCCCAGCCTGCACTCAGCTGCCATACCAAAGGTCAGTAAGACGTCACATGTCCCCCTAGTTACATTGCCTAACTACACCATTCACCATAGTGGTTGGAGTGTTCTTTCTCCAACATGGCAGCTGCTTCTAACTCAGTTTCCCATGAATATATCTGAACACAACAAACAATACCTAGATATTATGCTCTCAAGAAAGACCATCCACTTAACAACTTAACTCAACTTACACATATCTGAATCAAATTACAGCAACATCTCTTTGACTATATCCGCCTTGGAAAAAAGTTACAGACATTCCATTGGCTCTTACTTTTTAAGATTATTTGGTGGTCTTTCTCTGATTAAAATTAGATTCATTTCTTTTTCCATTCTGTTTGCTATTTGTTGTTCATTTCAACTTAATATCTCAGTGTAATAACAACTAATACAGAGAGTTTTTGCTGTTAACACACAGTGGGGACTATTCTGTCAGCAATCATTCTCTGCAACACAATACCTATGTACTAGATGCCTGCTTCACAACCTGGTGATTTGGAATCTTTCTGGCACTGGTATCTCAAAGCTTTGTAGGTGGAAATTTATTGTTTAACATATGCATGATTGCCATCACGAACTGCTTAGAAAGCTCTAATCTCTCATGCAATAACCTTACTTCACTCCTATGCTTGCTCCCATAATTCAATTTGATGTCTTCCCATTTGCCATATTTATTTAATTTTTCCCTTTATTCTTCTTGGCTTCTTCTGTCTTCTTTTCCTTCAGGGTTTTTACCATATTTTTTTAATTTAATTTTATTTTATTTTTTTACTTTGGTCCTTAAAATGATTGGCACTATGATGTTTTGTGTTCTTGGGACCTATTTACTGAACAAACACACAGAGATTATACTATAGGGATTCCCTGCCAGACACCTATGTACTTTTGCCGTCACTCAGGCAGCTTCTGTATTTTCATAGCAAACCATTCTTTGGGGTATCTCAGCACCGCTGGTGAACAACTTCATGAAGTTTGTCATTGTGGTGTCCTCTTTCATTGTGTCACACAGGGCATTGTTGCTAGGAGCCAGATTTGGTGAATGTGGAGGATGCAGCACCATGATACACCCCAGATCACACATGAAGCCAATGGTCTGGCATCTAATGTGTGACTACACATTGCCATGTTGGAGCAGAACACCATGGCCCATTTAGTGTTGCTGAATGGGGCACCCATTGTGCACACACCTTCATCATCAAATCCTTTTGATGGTGTGGAGGATGCCCCATGATAAACCTGTAGCCATCTCTAGTTCATCAAATGGGATTTGCTTGTGCTCCATTATCAAGTCATTGCCACACTGGGCATTGTTTAGTTTGCAAGCAGTTGCTGAATATCTAGTGATTTTGTGATTTTCAGTACAGTCACTGCCGTCTTTGAACTCTGATATCAAATGAAACAGATCTGTGACTTGGTGCCATTTTATCACATGTAGCTATGAATCTATTGTGGATGTCTATAGCAGTCATACATTCCCTCCAGAGAAACCACACTGTCCACCAATTCCCATGCTTGAGTGCTTCCATGTTGTCTTATCGATGCCCGCCAGTGTACTTCCAAGCCAGAACAAGTGCTGCTGTAATCTACCAACTATGGGAACAGCAACACCATCCAGTGGTGGTAGACAGAACTATAATCAATTTTCACACATACATTGTCACATGTTTCAGACTGCTACTTTGCAGGGACTATAGGGGGAATGCCAACCAATGTTGGATGAATTAAACTTTTTTTTCTGTTTCAGTGCATATCTTTCATTCCACTTAACTATTAATTGAATTTGACCTTCCGTTATATCTGACTTATTAACTGTTCTCATAGCCACTTCCAACTTCCTTTGATATCAGATACTTTATGTTACTATCATTTAATTCCTAGTTTTCTTTTCTGGCCTGTTTCATTTATCCTGATGTACAAGGGCGTGTTGAAAAGTAATGTCTCCAAATTTTTATTCTGTTCTCGAAATTAATTCAGTCAATGTGTGTCATGAATATTACTCAGTTGACTTTCCCACTATGCTGACATAAGCTGCAATCCTCTGCAACTAGAGGGCTCTGAATTGTAGCATGTAACATGGTGGTGTGTAAGGCAACTGTATCAGTGTATGAGAAACAGCATGCTATTTTTGAGTTTCGAATTCAAAGAGCTTGTCCACACATGGAGCACCCTTTACTTCAGCATAGCACAATGACACCTGCAACAATCTGAAACCTTTGGTTCACTGTCAACAAAGTCAGATATTATATAGTGACCCTATCAACACTCTGGTCTGCTGGTCTCTCACTGGGAGAGATGTGTTCATTGCCAGAGCAACTATGTTGAGAAATAAATATGTGGGCATGAAGAAGAAAGATGTAGAATATTAATTAAGTTTGTTTTATTTAAGAATCTTTATGAGTTTTCACATAAAAAATTTGGAGCATTACTTTCCAGTGCACCCTTACAGATTCTGAGCAACAGTTAAACTTCTTCCTTTTTCCTTTCAGTCCTTTCCAGTATTTGGCTGGATGATGGTACTTCTGATAAAAAAATGCCACTTTTTTTCTTGTACATATTCTTGTTAAAAGTAGATGAATATAGGCTTTGCTAGACTTGTTTGATTGTAGCGACACTTTTTTTTCTTTCTGCACCACTGCAGTCATAGTCATAAGATTAGTCAGAGTCTTAATGTTCTACTACAGTGATAAGTACTACTAAAATGATAAGTAATTAATATATTTCACATCCCAATATTAGTTGAAAACACAGGGCTTGCTGATTGGAAATATGTCAAAATTAATTATAGTATAATTTTAATTTCTATTATTGCTTTTTAACATTTTCTTTAATTTTTTTCTAACTTATGTGGCATAACGCTTTTTTTTATTCCAGTGAAGCAAATCTCAAACTTCAAGACACCAATGACAATCTACTCTCTGTAATGGATACAGGTGGACCATTTTTATCTAGACCTGCTTCACCTTGCACCAGCAGTATAGGACTGTGTTCTTCAAGCATGTAAAGAATAATTTCATAGTTTCTGAGTATTGCTACTATTTAATATTATCCACATATTGTTCTTCCTGATTTCTTTTCTCTCACCATTTTCTCATATTTGACGTGAATGTAGTGACCTTAAAATCCATTGAAGTGAACTGGACTAACAATTTTTTTAGAAGATCTGTTCAGGGATGATTATATTTTGACATGAATGTTGATAGCATTAGGTTTTCAAGGGGTCTCAAAATTTCGTATATGTCAAACTTCCATAATAATTTTTAGTTCACTGCCTTTCTAAATTAGAAACTAAATATCAGTCCTCTTTAAAGCATTTATTTTGTATATCTCCTAACGCTGTGTTTGACATGACATCACATTTGTAACATATAATTCACAGCATATTACTTTTAGGGTGTATTTCTTTTAATTCATAAGCTTTTTAAGTGAAAACGTAATAAGAAGTTGTCTAATAAGTTTTTTTTCTTTTTCCTATTTCCTTGACAAAAAACAGATAGATATATTCACATTCCCAGATTTCAGAAAGGCACCACAATGTCAACTGATAATTGAGATAGGGTCATATGTTGTTTCTTTGCAAATATGTGATTAGTTTGAAGAATATCTTATTGAAATCATCCAGTATATACTGAAGGGTGAATCTTCAGCAAAAGAGAAAGTAGCATTTTGTGACTTAAAGCAATGTTATAGGATTCATAATGTTCTCAGCAGCATAAACAACTTAGCAAATGGATCAGCAGTAATTTCTGATTATTTATGGATAATGCTGTTGTCTACAGGAATCTTTCATCACTGGATGTAGGGAAATCCAGAACAATTTTTACATACTTTTTACTTGGTGTATTGAATGTCAGTTTTTTAAATATGGATAAGTGCTATATAATACCCATAACAAAACAATGCAGTGGCATCCAGTGACAAGATCAGTGGCATGCTCTTAGGGTTTATCATATCATGTAATTTTGTACATTCACATCTGTATCCATTCTCTGTAAACCACTGTAGAGTCCATGTCATTAGGTATGTCCCATAGCACCATGTATTGTATTAAGGCTTTTTCCCATTCTATTTACACACGGAGCATTGGAAGAATTACTATTTGACACCACTGTGTGTGCTGCAGTTAATATGATCTTCTGTTTGCACTCCTTGTGATAACAGTACATAGGGGGCCGCATTACATCCCTAGATTCCTCACTTAAATTTGGTTCTAGGAGTAGGTTTTCATAAAATAGTTGGCATCCATCTACAAGTGACTACCATTCATACAAAATCATGATGATCTGTGATTACCCTTCTTTACATATACTCAATATTCCCTTTTAATCCTAATTGGTATGAGTCCCACACACTAGAGTCATATTCTAGGACTGGTTACATGAAAGTTTTCAAAGCAGTCTCTTTTGTGGTCTGAATACAATTTCCAGTATCCTACCAAAGAACCAAAGTCTGCAACCTGGTTTACCTATCACTGGGTCTATGTGATCATTCCGCCTCATATCCCCAGAAATGATTAACTATAAGTATATTTATGAGTTGTCTGATTGAATTTGAAGCTCTTTGACATTGTAATTATAGGTTACTATGTTATTGCATTTTGTAAAGTGAACACTTTTATATTTCTGAACATTTAAAGTAAATGCCCAAGTTTTGCACCATTTTGAAATCTTATCAAGATCTAACTATATATGTGTGTTTTTATAGTTCTTTATTACAGGTGACTGAATAATATGCAAAATTACTCAGCCTGTTATTACTATTTTCATCCAGGTCACTAATGCACAACATGAGCAGCCAAACTTTCCATCTAAATAACATTCTGTGTTCACCCTACCAAGAAATCCTAAATCCAGTAACAAGTTTTGTTGGATACACCATATGAGCATATATTCCTTAATCATCATTGGTATAGTATTGAATAAAATACTTTTTGGAAGTCAAGAAAAACTGCATCTATCTGACTGCCTTTAACCATGGAGTTGGACATTCTATTTGAGATACTTCATTACATTTGAGCTCATACTATGTTCTAAGGGTCTGCCAGCTATCTTGTAGACTGATGACCACAGATGTTAAGTCCCATAGTGCTCAGAGCCATTTGAACAATTTTTGAGCTATCTTGTAGATTGGTGTGATCTGTTTTCTTCCAGCTAGTGGGTACAGTTTTTGTTCAAAGGATCTGTGGTATTTTACAGTTAAAAGAGGGTCTAACTCAGCAAAAAATCTATATTAGATCTGAGAAGTATTCCTCTGGGCCCTGGGTCCTTTTAATTTTCACAATGGTGACATCTATATCAGTCATCTTTGCAGCATTGGGAGAATTAAACAAGTGCAGTACTCCTGGACCATTGTTTTTAGCAGAACAATTGAAAATGGAGTATTTCTGTCTTTCCTTTGCTGCCACCAATTTTAGTTCCTGTGTAAACCATGAATGTCTGGATACCTACTTTGGCACCACTGATGGCCTTTACATATGACCAGAATTTCTTTGGTTTTTGTGAGAGGTTTTTTGATGTCATTGAAGGCTTCATGCATTGCTCTCTTGATGGCCAAATGTGTATCATCTATCTATCTATAGCACTACATTATGTTTTACACATACTGTGCAGTACTTGCTGTTTCTTTACCAGTTTTGTTATAGAGACTGTATACCCATCATTTACTTTTCTACTGCATACACATCTATCCTGTGTTTGCTCAACTAATCCACAGTTCCTCTGCATGCCCCTGCAAAGATCAAAATGTCTCAAGTTTGTCCTTAGTGTATCATACTACTGCCTCTTCATCTAGTTTACGGGTCATAAAAATCTTCCTACTTATTTTAGATACCATCTGGAGTTCATTAACCATTGGTGCTGTTACTGTTTGATACCAGGTCAGTTGTAGACATCCTCAAACAATTCAGTTTCATTTTTGTTACCATTATATCTAATGTATCTCCTTCATGAAAGGGCTTCCAAACTATCCTATAATAATAATAATAATAATAATAATAATAGCTTTATTCAACATCGAATGGTACACGGCACATGTAAAAAGAAACAGTTATGATTAAAGTTATTTGTACAATACACAAGACACATTCTTCTGAATACATCATTAATTTACAACAAAATTACAATAAGATGTTTACTGATTTCTATTCACATAATTTCACAAAGCATTTGTTGTTCTTCATATAACTATGGTACTCTTCTAATGTGTAGAAAGGGTGTTTTACTAAAAATTTCTTAAGCTGATGTTTCAGTTTAATTGTAGGAAGAGCCATGACTGCACTAGGCAGTGCATTAGCTAATTTTATACCTGCGTACTGAGGCACCTTTTTGTAAAGTGGTGTTCTGTGGCTGCCAATGTAAAACCTTTCTTTATTTCTAGTATTGTACTGGTGGAAATCTGAATAAGTGTTTGGGTGTAGTATTTACACAAGCAATATGGCTTTTAGAATGTATGTGTTTATAACAGTTAAAACCTCCATTTTTGGAAGCGAATTGCGACAAGATTCCCTATATTTTGCTACACAGATTATTCTCACACCCCTTTTTTGAAGAATGAGTAGCTTATCTAGATTAGCTTTGGTTGTTGCCCCCCAAATTTCAATATCATAGTTCAAGTGAGAGGAGAAAAGAGCATGATATGCAGTCTTTAGGACTACAGTGTCTCTACAGAACTTGCTAATAGTACTGATGGCAAATATATTTTTTGACAACTTAGTTGCTAGGGAGTCAATATGTGTGTCCCATTTCAGGTTGCTTTGGATTGTTACGCCAAGGAATTTTACACTAGACTCTTTCTTTACCAATTCATTGCCAATGTATAATTGAATTTCATTACTCAAACTACTTTTGTTAAACTCCATCAGACATGTTTTACTGGTGCTTACATTTAAGTGGCTTTCATTAAAAAACTGAACAATTTCTTTTGTCACATTATTACATTCGGCCTCTAGTTCATTACATGATTCCTTTTTACCCACAACGAACGTGTCATCAGCATACAGAACAATTTTGGAATTTATAGTACAATATTTAATATCATTTACATAGATCAAGAACAGAAGGGGGCCCAACACCGAGCCCTGGGGCACGCCATATTTTATGCAAGTGATCTCTGATTAGTAGACACCATTTTCCGTTTTAAGTAGAACAAACTGTTTTCTATTGCTCATATAACACTTTATTAGGTCATAAGCAGCGCCTCTAATGCCCATGTTCCATAGCTTGTCTAATAGGATGTCAACATTCACACAATCAAAGGCTATTCTGCATAATTTTCAGAGAACACATTTCACATCATTTAGTGCAATATCTCATCAGTCCTGCTACTTACAAAGCTGTAATTTTTTAAGTGATTGGCTGGTTAAAATATCTTCCAATGAGGGGAGTGTGCTTGGGGAACATGTCTACTAGGCAACAGAGATTTTTTTTCTCACCTTTTTTTTATTTTTTATTTTTTTTTAAAAACATCAGGAGATAAGTCTGGCAGCCAGTGGAAGGACCCAAACTTGATACTGACTATTGCCCAACAGTCCTGCATGCAGGTTCAGTTTCTATCTACTTTACTTTGAATCTGCTGTAATAAACACACCACCTATCCTTTTGATGTACAGGTACTTGTACCCTTCTACGCCGAAAATCCCAGAAAATCACAAGACAGAAAGTCACTAGTATTGATACAACATACTTGCAGTTATGCACTGCACAGTGTCTTATGAAGAATATATACAGACAAAAATGAGGAAAGGCATCCATTACCCGACATCTGATTGATGGATCACAAACAGAGAACAGCTCAGAAAAACCACACTAGTTTAACTCTCTCTCTCTCTCTCTCTCTCTCTCTCTCTCTCTCTCTCTCACACACACACACACACACATTAAGACACAACTGGGGAGGTAGGGTGACACTGAGTTCCCATGACTGAAAAAGTGCTTATTTTGTGTGTGTGTGTGTTTTCCAAACTCAGATTTTTCAATATCATAATAATTTTCATGTATTATTATTTATTATATTGTAGTTGTTGTATGAAGGATAACTCCTTCTTCCAAAAATAAAAAAATCTTACTTATTGTTTAAATAATGAAAAAGGATAGATAAACACTCTACTCATCAAGTGGCAGCAGAGGAACACACACACACAAGAGGATTTAACTTTTACAGACTCTCAGAGCCAGTGGCTCCTTGTTCTTGTTTAATAATGCAGTTCTGTATTTTATTAGTTTAATTTAAAAAATCACTGAAGTGTGGGGTTTCTCAACAGAATATTTGTATCTTGTATGTAATTATTATTGTTAATGACTTTTTCATAACAAAACTAACCACATGCCTGCATTGTCAAAATTTTGGTGAAGCTGTGGCAAGTACAAAATAGCCATAGAGGTGTTTGAAAAAGGGAGAGAAAGAATGAATGTAATATCTTAATTTGCATGTAGTATGTTTAACTGATAGATTGTTGTTAGAAGAAAATCTTTGGTTCAACTATATCCCATTCAAAATTGTTGAGAGTTTTAATTATAATTAATGGTGGACTGTGTTTCCAAATTACACTAATAGTAACTAATATAACCAGTCACAACATAAATAGCCAGTTCAATAAAGGGATAAATCAAACAATGGAAACTCCTAGTTGAAACATCAACAATGCAGGAAAGGAGAGATTGCTACTAACCATAAAGATGCCATATTAAGTTGCAGACAGGCACAATTAAAAGACACTTACACATTAGCTTTTGGTCACAGCCTTCATCAGAAAAAGAAAGAGAAACACACAAGCAAGCACATCTCATGCACACACAACAGCCAACTCTGACAGCTCAGACCAGAATGCAACTGTCACGTGGAATGGAAGCAACAATCTGGAAGGGTGGTCGGGAGGGGTAGGGGGGGGGGGGGGAAGACGAAGGCATAGCATTGTATGGGTGAGGGAAAGAGGAGTGCTGCCTGGTGGAGTGTGCAGGGACTAGACTGCCACCAGGCACAGTGTCAGGAGGTTCTGAGGCAGGGAGTAGGGAAAATGGAGTGAGGAAGGACACGATCAGGGACAGATAAGTGCATGCATTGGCAGAGGGCAGCTAACAAAGAAGGTGGGCGATGAGAATGGGGGGGGGGGGGGGGGGGAGGGGGGAGGTGATGATAGGAAAGAGAGGGTGGAAACTATTGGGTGAAGGATGTGGTGGGAGGGGGGGGGGGGAGGAGTTTGTTACCATAGGTTGAGGCTGGGATAGTTACAGGAGCAGAGAATGTGTTGTAAGGATAACTCACATATGTGCAATTCAGAACAGCTGATGGTGGAGGGGAGGATCCAGATGGCTTGAGTAATGAAGCGGCCACTGAAATCAAGCATGTTACAAACTGTTCCCACACCATCCACCCAACAGTTTCCACCCCCTCTGTCCTATCCCCTCTTCCCCATTCTCATCTCCCACCCTCTGCCAACACCCCCACCCATCTTTCCCTGCTCCTGTCCTTTTTCGGTTCATTTTCCCCACCTCCCTACTGCACAACCTCTTGACACTGTACCAGTTGGCAGTCTAGTCCCTGCATACTCTATCAGACAGTGTTCCTGCCCTCCCCCCCTCTCCCCACCAATCATACTCTGCTATCCCTTTATCCCTTCCTCTTACCCACACCTTCCAGATTGCTCCTTCCATTCCATGTGACATTTGCATTCTGGTGTGAGCTGCCAGAGTTGGCGATTATGTGTGAGTGAGGTGTGCTTACTTGTGTGAATGAATGGTGTGTGTTTCTCTTTCTTTTTCTGACAAAGGCTGTGTCTGAAAGATAATGTGTTAGTGCCTTTTAATTTTGCCTGTTTGACAATTAATGTATCATATTCACAGTAAGTAGCAATCTATCTTTCCTTACAAATATAAATCAAACACAATACATTCTAATCTGGAATGCAATTAATGTCTAAAATAGATACCCATATATCTTGAAGGTGGATTTAGTTGCCACCAAAAACACACCTGTTACTCTGGAGCTATAACCCCCAAGACAGCTTAGTTCATTTTATTATTTTCTCACCACAACTTTATGTTTTTTTTTTTTTTCCATGCAAATGCTACTCATCTGACAATCATAAAGTAATTTTGAATGAAATATTGTTCAACTGTAACAGTAGGATTTTGTTTACTTAGATGCTCATTTCAGTATATATCTCTATGATCCGTAGAGCACAAATAAGTCGAAGTCCTGACCCTTCTGATGTCAGCACTGATGCAGATTCAGCTCCACACAGCCTCAGCAATATGAAGTCTGACTCAGATGATGAGGCTGTACAGAAAGTGAGAAGACTTGATGAATATGGTAAATATTATTTAATATTTAGGCTTTGTAAAATTCATTTAATTAAAGTTAAGTTTAAAGTAATAGATCACTATTCACAAAATAGCCGAGGAATTGAAGCGCATATAGCTACATAGAAAACTTTCCACAGGAAGACACACAGTGTAGCTCTGTGTGTCATTTTGTGTGCAAGTGTCAGCTTTCTGAAGTAACACTCTGTCCAGTCTTAGGTAGTTATTGTCACATTTTAGATGTACCTATTTTGATCAATGCTTTTCTATTGAATTAGTAGTGTTCTGTTCTCATATACCTAAGCTGATGGAAATAGGAAGTGTGAAATCATGAAATCTAGACCAAATTCTATGATGCTCCAGTATTTTCATGCCTATGGAATATATTGATCAAAATTTTGTCCTTGTGCAATCTTATTTTCAATACAGAAAAAAAAAAACATTCTTACAGATCAAGAATAGTGTGAGTACATGATGATGGCTATTGGGTGTGATAAAGGTTACTGGAATTTATCAGGTGGAGTTGGCAACATAGCATGCCCAGATGACATTTATCTGCAGATGGAGTTTATTGCCACTATTTGGAATTTGAGAAAGGTCAAAGCATTGGCATGAGGAACATAGAAGCATCATGCTGTCAGAGTACAAAGAAAGTAGTCTATAATACAATGACTGCAGAATGAGTGGTAACAAGATGTTCCCAGGAGGACAAAAAACAAGCACAGGTCCTTCCAGAAGGACTACATCACAAATATATTATAGAACTGTTCAACAGGTTCTGACAAACAGACAAATCACAACTGCTGTAATATAGGCAGAGGTAGCAGGCAGAATCTCACCATGATCCCTTGGGAATAGATTACTGCAAACTGGAATGAGCTGAAGTTACCATTGAGATTCCACCACAGACTACGGAGAATTGTATAGTGAAGAGCTAGAGTCAAATGGGACACTGAGTGGCATTCTGTTGTGTTCATCAGTGTGTCTTGCATCTATGTTTATGGTGATCATATAGATGACATTTTTTCTGTCAATAACATTGTGAGGGGTCACAGGAAACAGAAATTTTTGAGACCTGTACACTTCCATAAAAGAAATGCAAGTACCTGTGGTCCTAACACAGGGAAGAAAAACCAGTTAAGAAACACTCCTAAATGACAGTACCTTGGTACTACGATATCAAGTTGCTAACAAGACTGCCCAGAAATCAACAGAACATCACACATGACAGGGACTTTCCCCATAATCTCAAATACTGAAAGATGAATATTGCAGTGTTAAGGACTACCTAATATATTAAAGTCATAAGTAATGTGTTATTATTGGTGATAGCAACAAACTTAATCAAAATTGTTGTTCTGAGTAACTACGTAATTCTGAAGACTTTCATTTCTTGATTTGTCCTGTATCATATGCACACTCTTCATACACAGTATTTCTGGATGAAATAAAAATCAAATTAAAATAAGCATTCAGTGCATCCTTGCATCAGATATTCTTCAAAACTGAACAAAGTCTGACTTTCTTATATCAGTCACAGTTACCTTTTCAGTGTGATATAGTTCTGATGTTCATATTGATAAAACAAGAATGCTTGAGTGACATAGTCATTGTTATAAACTGGAATGTCTTTGATAGAACTAAAATAGGTTAGAGAATGCATTTTATCTCCATTTCTTTACATGGTTTTAAGTTGACTCGATGTATTGTCACATAAATCCTAGGAAATTCATTTTTACCTGATACCTTGACAGAAAAGCAATATACTTCTATGCCTGACACCAGAAAACATAGATTATTACATCAACTAATTCAAATAGCCATGATCTGTAATTTTGTGCCTGTTAAATTATAGGTTCTCCAGATCATTGCCTTGATAATCTGATTCATCAAATAGGAAGAAGACGAAAAGGAAAAAACAGATGATTAATGATAATGTGCCACACAAGCTTTCAAACCCATCTTTACTCAATGGTTCCTTTACTTGTTTAATTTTAGAAAGAATTTGTAATTTATGGAAATATAGCATGAAAATTCAAGGAATTCAGGAAGTTTACAAGCAAAAATGAATGAAAATTGTTTCTATCTCTTCTCACCATTAAATGAGCAAGGTGGCACAGTTGTTATGCACTGGATCAATATTTACTGTCAAAATTCGCATTCTGTCATCCAGATTTAAGTTTCCCATTGTTTCCTTAAATCTCTTGTGTCATGAAGGATATAAGGTTATGATTTAACATCCAATCAAAGATGAGGTTGCAAGAGATGGTGCACAGGCTTACTTAAAGTAAATGTCAGGATGGTTTCTCTAAAAAGGACAGGGGCATTAAACTCTAATATCCTATCTTCATTCATTTTTAGAAGGGATGTAGTTCTATGTCCCACACTAATTTAGGTATTCTATGATTTCCCTAAATCACTTCAGAGAAATATTGGAATGATGCCTCTAATAATACAATGTGAAATTGCCTTTTTTTACCATCCCTCTAACTGATCTAGTACTCTTTCTGTAAAGACCTTGAAATCATCATGACTTTTTTTTTTATTTCTGATGATACTAGAGCAAAAAGATTTTGAAGCAGTTCTTGTTCCTTTGCTGCAATTGAACTGCAGTTTGAAGTATTATTATTTTAGAAGTTGAGCTGCTGTTTCTGATAGATGAAATGCAGATTTCTATTGAAAAACCATAAAAACACGGATCAGAGTTCCTATTACAAAAGAATACAGAAATTAGTAATAGAAAATTGGATATACAGTAATGCATGATTACTCTAGCTCTGATATATACCAAATTTTCAGCAGCAGAATGGCTGACAGCACACTATTCTGTTGTTACAAATTGATTAACCCTGCATCATTAATATTATTAATAATTCTCCTGTTCTCTTTTTCTCTGCTCATGCCCCCACATACTTCCCTTCAACAACAACCTACTGGAGATTAACAAGTCTATGTATCTTGTGTACCCAGTTCTTAGATATAGACCTTTCACTTGAAGAACTTTGAATATTATTGAACAGGAAGCTTATGAGCCCTCATTTAATACATAGTCTTGCACTTAATACATAATCATTCTGTGTCAGTGTTACCTGCTCTCTTCTCCAAAATGTTGACACTGCCTGCCACCACATGAGTGCATCTATGGTCAAGAACATGCTGCAGTTTCCACCATAATTGAGTCTCATAGTTGAATTTGCATAATTATAATTCTTATTGGTTTTAGGCACTGTAAAAATCCTGTTTCCCATTCTGAAAAGAGATGATTTAACAAATTAAATGTAAAACTATAATAATCTGGGTGAAACCTTTCTACGACAAATACTTTGTGAGAAAATGCAGAGCTTTGGCAAAAGGGCATAATGACTCTTAGGAAGCACTTTATGCTTCTTTTCTGCTGTGTTTTGTTATAAACATGCAAATGGACATCGACAATATCCTTGGTTCATCCTCTAACCTCATTCAAAATGTGAACTTCTGCTGTATAACTGTGGTCAGGGAATCTCATTCAAATTCCCCCTTGCAGTTCCTCTCCCTAAATTATTGTTGGAGTAAGTGCTTAACTTTATGAAAAATGATACAAAACTCTTCTGGAAACAATTTATAAGATATATGTATCTATAATGCAAATGTACAATGTTTCCAATTGTGGTGCTACTGAAGAATACTGAACATTAAGATGGACAGACTGATAACTAATGAGGAGATATTGAATCAAATTGGGGAGGAAAGAAATCTGTGCCACAAATTAACTAAGAGGTAAGACAATTGATAAGACAATTTCTGAGGCATCAGTAAATAGTCAGTTTGGTTACAGAGGGAAGTGTGTGTGTTTGGGGAGGGGGGCGGGGCTTAAAAATATAAGGGGATATGGAGAGACCTAGACTTGAATACAGGAAACAGTTTGAAGTGGATGTATGTTGCAATAGTGCTGCAGAGATGAAGAAGCTTGCACAGGATATATTAACATAGAGAGCTGCAACAAACCAATATTTGCATTGAAAACAACATGTATCCATTCTGCAATGAATCATAGTTGTGGAACAGACCAAAATTAATATAGCACACCCCAACAACACAGCATATACTCTGCAAAAAGTCAATATTTATCACATTAACTCACCAAAATTAACCAGTTAATAGCAACTCAACATCTAAAATACTGTAATATTTTGGTATCATATTTCCTTCCATGAAACAGGAAACTATATTCACCTATGCTACTATTTTTCCAACATTTGGCATCTATCTCTACCTTCCTCCTTATTCATACATTTTGTAGAAAAAAACTTAAGTTCTAACAGCTTAAGGTTTCTGAAGATTTGTGATTCTGGTTGTATAGGAATTATTGAAGAAAATATAATAATTGACAGCCTGCATAGGTCTCCAAATGGAAATATAAATGTATTTTTGAACAGTTTGATTTTGTGGTTAAGAGATTTTTATGTTTAAACAAAGGTTGCTGTCTGTGGAGATTTTAATATTGAAATGGGAGATTCAACGCAACTAGACTCCAGAACATTTTTTTAATATTTTAAAACCTTGCATGAACAAGTGTCCTATTATAATTATGCATGTCTAGACAACATTATCATTAATTTACGCAGGAAGGAATGTGTGGCTAGTCTGGCCACCGGAGTATTTGCAGATTTTGTTTCATTGCTTTTAATACTTTATCGTAAGCAGCCAAATTATTCTGATTAATTTTGTGTGGCACAGATAAGAGGTCAGAGAGAGGAGAACAGTATGTTATTTATTGACAAATTAAATGACACAAATTGGGATTCTGTCTCAGAATTTCACAAAAGAAAACCTGTAGTTGTAAACAGTTTTGATAACTTTTTTAAAAAAAATTGTTAAGTCTTATGGTATTCAAGTTCCCAATTACTAAAAGTTAACTCCTCAGGTAAAAATAAAAATAAAAAAATTAACTGGTATACAAATGAAACGACAGATATCAGGGAGAACATACTCATACTGAATTGAATATACACTGAAGTGTCAAAGAAACTGGTATAAGCATACATATTCAAGTACAAACATATGTAAATAGGCAGAATACAGCACTGTGGTCAGCAACATCTACATAAGAAAAAAAGTGTGTGGCACGGTTAGATCAGTTACTGCTGCTACAATGGCAGGTTATCAAGGTTTAAGTGAGTTTGAACGTGGTGTTACAGTTGGTGCACAAGTGATGGGAGACATCATCTCTGAGGTAGTGATGATATTGGGAATTTCCCATATGACCATTTCATAAGTGTACTTGAATATCAGGAATCCAGTAAAACATCAGATCTCCAACATTGCTGTGGCTGGAAAAAGATCCTGTGAGAATGGGACCAATGATGACCATTCAACATGACAGAAGTTCAGCCCTTCTGCAAATTGCTGCAGATTTCTGTGTTGGGCCTTCAACAAGTGTCAGCGTGGGAACCATTCAATGAAACATTATCGATACAGGATTTTGGAGCCAAAGGCCCACTCATATACCCTTGATGTCTGCAAGACACAAAGCTTTACAACTTGCCTGGCCCGTCAATATCGGCATTGGACTGTTGATGGCTGGAAACATGTTGCCTGGTCAGATGAGTCTCATTTCAAATTGTATTAAGCAGATGGATGTGTACGGGTATGGAGACAACCTCATGAATCCATGGACCCTGCACGTCAGCAGGAGACAGTTCAGGCTGGTGGAGGCTCTGAAATGGTGTGGGGCATGTACAGTTGTGATATGGTACCCCTGATATGTCTAGATACAACTCTGGCTGGTGGTATGTATGTATACATCCTGTCTGATCACCTGCATTCATTCATATTCATTGTGCATTCCAGCAGACTTGGGCAATTCCAGCAGGACAATGCAACACTTCACATGCCCAGAATTGCTACAGAGTGGCTCCAGGAATGCTCTTCTGAGTTTAAACACTTCCGCTGGCCTCTGAACTCCCCAGGCATGAACATTATTGAGCATATCTGGGATGCCTTGCAATATGCTGTTCAGAAGAGATCTCAGTGCCCTCATACTCTTATGGATTTGTGGACAACCATGCAGGATTTGTGGTGTCAATTTCCTCCAGCACTACTTCAGACATTAGTCTAGTCCATGCCATGTTGTGTTGCAGCACTTCTGTATGCTCTTGGGGGCCCTACACGATATTAGGCAGGTGAACTAGTTTCTTTGGCTCTTCATTGTATATAATTGAGGATAATTGGTGGGCTCCACGATACTTCTAGATATAAAGGTATTGTATTACAAAACTAACTTCATAAAATCCAATAAACAGCATGTTAAAGGTACATAGAAGATGCTCCATATAAGTATAAGGCAGCACGAGAAGTTATTAGGCAAGATAATTTTTTCCAGCCAGGCATGTCAAACTCTGCTTGATCCAAGAGAATTGAATAACTACTTTGTCACATCTCTCAGAGAACTCAAAGACAAAATTAAGGCCATAGACACATCTGCAAGGGATTTGCTTGGTTGCCAGCTGTTTGAAGGGCCTTTGCTCCATGGGGATAAAATCATGCTGTATGACGTCTGTGAAACTGTTTCTGAATTATCTAACTCCAAAAGTATGGGCTTCCACTGAATGTCTGATTATGTCATTAAATGAACAGTTAACTTGATGACTAAGCCATTAAGTTTTATTTTGCCCAGGTAAAAATACCACTGCAGTTTTTCTGGAAATTTTTGATCAGACTTTAACAGATTACAAAAATAAGAAGATGGCATCACTCATATGGTCTTAGTAAGCATTCAACTGCATTCCTCTTAACATATGTTATATGATATGTATAACAAATTGGAGTATTATGGTGTACACATATCTACACTAGCAGAATTTGTTCGTACTAGAACACAACACAGGTAGTCTCAATTTGAAATAGGCAATCCCCCTTAGAAGGAATTGGTATGGTTGCTCCACAGGGGTGTGTCCTTGGCTCCCTCATTTCCTTTGTGGCTATAAGTGACCTGCCTCATTATGTATCACAGTTGTAGTCTGCTATGGTGATGATACAACTTCACTTATTTTGCATCACAGCATCCTAACTCTTGATAAGATTAAGCATTACATTGATCTGCAGTCAATAAACTTGTTTCTAATCCAGGCAAGACCCAGAAGTATAGAAAATAAATGTTTCAAACTCTTAGGAATACATACTGATGCCTGATTCAGTTGGGAAGACCATATCAACAAAGTCTGTAAAAAGATCTCATGAGTGTGCTATCTTGTGTGGAAACTGAGAGAGATTGTCTGTAATAATTATCCCTGTATGCCATATTTTACACTCTTTCAGTCACATATCTCATATGGTCTACTCATATAGGGACATTTTCCTCATATAGTAACATTTTAAAAGTTCAAAAATAATTGTCCATATAATATGGAATGCTGGTCTTATAGAGCACTGTTGCCATTTTTTTTTATCAGCCTTAGGATACTAACAGCTGTGGATCTATATGTCTGTGAGTCTGCACTCTTTGTCAGGGACAACATTAAACAACATGTTATCAGGGAAACAATCCACAAACATGACACTAGAAATAAGGTAAGCATTGACATTCCATTGCACAGGCTAGTAATAATAGGAAATTTCCATAAAGTGAATGCCCTAAAAATTTTTAACAAGTTACCTCTCATTACTCTATACCAGCCATTAAAAAAAAATCAGAATAAAATTATATGACTTTCTAACAAAATATCCATGTTACAATATAAAAGAGTTCTGTGATATGGACAATGTTGATATTAGTATGTAGCGTTATAGCTGCGAGTAAGATACTTAATTTGTACATGTAATTTGATCATTAATGTTAATACTTTGCTGGCAACTATAACTTGCTGTCAGCAAGAAAGCCAGTTCTGCTGAATGTAGTCAGCCACAAATAAATAATCTGAATGCAGAATCTGAATCTAATATTTAGTTTAACAAACTTAATACTGTAAAAATATTAATTCTACAGTTTTAATACCTACACGTTTTCTTTGCACATGAAAATTTTCCTCAAGCTTATGGAAGATCTGTAAAAATCACTACTGATATGGCTGGTAAAAAGTCACTTCAAGAAGAAATTTGTGAAGCCGTGAGGAAAGAGGGAAATGAGTCAGAAGACAGAAATGATTTTCACATTTCCAAGGTACAGTAACTGTTAAGCCTACACATTACCTTGAGATATACATGTATTATTTATACTTTACACTGCTTTCTTTCATAAAATATGTCACAGGAACATGACACCATTTACAACAAACAAGTGTTGTCTTCTGTGGTTAATGGAAGAACACCAAATACAAAGACCCTGTCCTCCTTAGAACCTGAGGGTCCAGTTGACAGAACTTTCAAAATAGTATTTGCTGGAGATGCAGCAGTTGGAAAGAGTAGCTTTATGTTTAGATTTTGTAAAGGTGTTTTCATTAACAATATGGGATCCACCCTTGGTTAGTATCTCCTTTCTCATCTAATTCTTTGATTAAAAATATTTTAGAGCTTTTAAGAAGATTAACTACTAAGTTATTTGAATTACAAAAATGCATATATCTGTGTTGTGATATATTCTAAAAAGTTCATTTGCTTTTACATGCTTGCAAAACATTTTGCCATGCGAAGATAATTAAGTAAGGAGAACAGTACAGGATAACAATCTAGAAAGGAAATTGCTTATAAATCACTCATGCAACCCACCCTAGAATATTGCTCAAGTGTGTCAGACCCAGGACCATTGCTAGGTGTTTTGCCACCCTAGGCAAGAACTGAAAAATGACACCTCCTCTTCTACCATTGGTCTCCCCAATAACCCCTCCCCCCCCCCCCCTCCCCCTGATGCCAACACCACCACCACCAATAACCAATGGTAAGACAAGGCAAATCTCATATTACACTTTTAATCATTAAACTGAAGTGACTAGATATCCTCATTTTCCATGCACAGTTCTTAATTTTCATGCTTTGTCCTCAATTCCTTTAAAACCAACTGAGGACAACAGGTGTCCTCAATGTCTTATTTTTTGTCCTCAATTTTTTAAATTTCCTGAAATAATTGAAATAGGAAGAATGTACTGAACATTTCAAACTAAAAGTCAACTGAATATACCAGTGCAACCAAATTTCCCATCAGTTACTTATGTCATTTAATTGCAAAAAAATGGATGAATAAAGTTGTGAATCTATTTTCTGGTGCAAATGAATTTTTCCCTGAATTTAGAAATTATGCTGTACTGACAGGATACATGCCAAAGCATCAAAGTAGGTCATCTGGATAATCATGGTATTTTTTCCTTTTCTGTTGTAATTGAGATATTTTCAGAATGAGGAATAAATCTCGTCCTTTTCAGCATCCATTGTCTTGCAATTAAACAAATGAAGGAAACCTTCTTTGCATTTTGTATTGAGTATTCTACAGCTTTTATTAGCCATCCTGGTGGCACAGTGGTTTAAGCCATTGGCTTCTGATCATTCACCCAAGATGTGTCCAAGTTCGAAACCCAGTGAAGCACGGATGTTGTACTTGTCCAACTGCAATGGAACTTTCTGTTCCTTGCAGTCAGTGGCCCTAAATTAGGGAAGAGTGACTGCTTATAGTCCACTGAGCTTCTCACAGTAGTTGTTAAACTCTAAGTCAAAACAAAAAAAATGCTTTTGTTAAGTGCATTTGTTTTCCATTAAACTGTTTCATCAAGCAAAGTTACTGGACTTGGAATACCCATTCTTCTGTGCAGTAAATTTTTGGCTTCAGACTTCTTTTGTCTTGTACAAAATTACAATGAATTTTTTGCTGTTAGATTTGAAATTAATTTTTCCTGCTCTTTGCTGCCTCTAAAATTTTCCTGCCTTAGGTGGCCACCTAGTCTTGCCTAGTGGTAGAAATGATCCTGTTGGGACCTGTTCCAAGTAGTAGTAGTAGTATATTGAAAGTATACATAGAGGGGTAGCATGAATGGTCACAGGTTTTTTTGATCTGGTGGAAGAGTGTCACAAAAATGCTGAAGAAACTGAACAAGCACTCTTGAATATAAATGTAAACTATCCTGAGAAAGCATACTCACAAAGTTTCAAGAATCAGTTTTAAATGATGATGCTAGGAACATACCCCAACCCCCTACATATTGCTTCCATAGGGATCATAAGAACAAGATGAGATTAATTACAGCATGCACAGAGGCATTTAAACAATCATTTTTCCCACACATCATACGTGAATGCAACAGGCAAAAATCCTAATAAATGGTACAGTGGGATGTACCCTCTGCCATATACTTCTCAGTGATTTGCAGTGTATGGATGTAGATGTAAATATAGATGTAGTTTATGACATTAGTTTGTTATATACCTTGAATTACAGAGCAAGCATTTTAGTGAAATTCTTACTATGCCCATTCTACAGGAGTTGACTTCCAAGTAAAAACCATCAAAATAGACAACAGAAATGTTGCATTGCAGCTATGGGATACTGCAGGTATGACAATAGCTGGAAAAAATTATTCTACATGATTGCTTACTTAGAGTTCATTATAGAGTTCATCATTAACTTAAGCATGAGTCATTATCATATTTCTTATATGGGTATATAATTTTCATTTTTACAGGACAAGAACGTTTCAGAGCTATGACAAAAGCATATTTTCGCCGTGCTGATGGAGTATTGTTACTTTATGATGTTACAAATGAAAGATCACTATTAAATGTTCGCCGTTGGATACAGAACATTGATGTATGTTTCCTTTCAAGCTTTGGGCATTGTACATCTTCTGCAAGAACTTAAAAGGCCTGTGATATTAATACCACATAACTGTGTTTGTTAACTTTCACTGAAGCCTAGTATACATTTTGATAACACATGACAGCTTGTTCTATTCCTTTCAGATATTCTCATCACCAGTAATATGAAGCTCTTGACTTTTATAAAAAATATAGCTTTTAAGTAACAACACTGTAGCTGCATAAATTAACAACTCCATGATTCTTCTAGTTATAAATGCATTATATTACTTAATATTTACTGTAATATATAATTCAATTTCTTCCAACAATTACAGTAAATTAATAAATACATAGACAGAAAATAGTGAAACTGATTTCCACATATACAATAATAAATAGGTTATAATATCAAACAATAACTACAAACATTACAGATTTGACTATAAAAACTGTGTGATATTGTTCAGCATAATTGTTTCTCAAAAACTTAGCATTATTTTAGGATTTTGTGCTTGTATTTAATCATAGTGGCTGAAAATTATGATAACTGCAAACTGAAACAGTCTCTATAAATGCTGGGTGTATCTTGTAATGCAATGGTCAGAATGTGTTTCTCAGACGTTTAGACTCATTTTGTTTTCTGTAATTCCTTGAAATCACTCCAGGATAATGCTAACATAATGTTTTAATCATAGTTGTGACTATATATAATGAGTGCAGACAAGAAAACAACACTACAACTATGATAGACAAGTCAGAACAATTTTATAACAATATTGAGCCTACAAACCAAGAAGCAACAAGACAAAAGCTGACACCAGTAATTATCAAAATAGTCTTTACAACTTCATGAGTTTTTCAGAAGAGGTTCAAATGGCTCTGAGCACTCACACAACACCCAGTTTTCAGAAGAGGAACTCCCACCCAATGCAAATACAGATTGGCATGAGGCACATTATAAGAAAATAACTGTTTGTTGTAATGATAAACAAATCTCATCCACTACTGCAGGTCAGCAAACAAACAACATGGACAAAATGACTCAGTGTGTACCTGTACAATCAAATATGCCATATGAGGGTGCACTTCAAAAAACTGTAGAGAAAGAAGATAAATATCCCAAGCATTTACAATGGTATCAGACAAATTAAAGTACCAGAGACAGAAAAAATCTGATAATAGGCACTGGTGATAAGCAAGGAGAAGAAAGGTCATGTTTCCATTTAGGAAAAGTGAAAAACAATACAATAACTGAAAATGTAAATAGATTTCTGAAGAAAATCTTTCTAGGTTATTGCAACTTTCAAGTATGTAAACTAGAAACTAAGGGCATAAATAATAGTTTCAAGATTGGTGTCAACTTCCATCTAAAGGGAAAGCTAATGGACATTAATATATGGCCCAGATGTTGCAATAAGATAGTTTTTTATTCCAAAAGTGAACCATTGGCCCAGTAAAATAGAGCCTGAATTTAAAAATTAGGACCACGGGTTATCATACAAAAAGGATATTAGAGATGACAGTACTGTACCTTTAGTTATAGCAATGTTCAAGAACCCAAGTGAAAATTTTATCATTCTTTGTAGAAGAAGTTTATCCAGGTTTTTTATGTATCTGTAACCACTGACTGAGTGATGCAGAAGGTGACTATTACAGATCTGTTTAATATTTGGATATGAATAAATGTGTGGTATTGAACTACTGTAACTCATAGTGTTGTGCCAGTGTATGCAAACAACAATTTTAGTGTATTTTCAAGATTAGTACAAACCTCGATTTTGAACTAATTGTAATAACAGCGTTAACAAATACTGATCATTGTTATCTCCATGTACCATTCACTAGATATTAACTTTGAGAACTTTATTGCACAGATGGAGAACTGTCTACCTTACCTTACACATCTTAAGTGTAAAATTGCATTGTGTGATGACTTCACCATACAACTAGGTGATGGTAGTACTAAAGAGAGGGTCTTAATGAGTTTAGTAAACAACTATGGGCCATTTGTAGCAAACCAACTCGCAATGAGGGGTGATGCCTGCCTAGACACAGTTATCACCAACCTCAATACTGAGGTCTTAAATCAGTGAATTGAATCAATGATAGCAGATCACTCTGCATTAGTAACTGTACTCAGTATGTAGAGTAAGAGTAAATTACAACCAAGCACAAGGCATTTAAGTATATATTCAGTAGAAGGATTATTAAAGAAGACTGACTAAATGACCTGCAACCAGCACTGTCTCTGGATGTCAGTTCCAAATCTTAAGGACAAAATTTGATGACATATTCTCAGTAATCTCCAAGAAGAATTCTGTATACAAATCACAAGGAAGTCAAAAACGTATTAAAGGGAAGATGTGGTATATATCTGAGCCAGGTGAATTAAAATGTGTTGTTGTCATAGTGTTCAGGGACTGGACGAAGACAGCTAAAGACCCAATTCAATGTGACTACTTGTGAGCCAAGAGAAATTACAGAAATAAAATGGAGAATGAAAAAAAGAAATACAATTGCAGGCTCTTAAGAAGACTCATAATTCACATAAAGCAACTTGGAATCTGGTAAATTTGCACAGGAAGAATACTACCTTTGCCTGAAATTCCTGTAGTCCTGCTGTCTTCAATCAGTGCTTTGGGAGGACAGTAAAAATACTGTAAGTGAAATTCCAGATTCATTATTAAATCTTACAGCTCTCATACAAAACATAAGCTGCTGCACAATTAAAAACTGGAATTAGGGGCACCTTAACGACATTGTAAGAATATTAAATTCATGTAATCATTCAGAGAGTGAAGATATGTGTGGCATATTCTGCACAATCCTCAAGGAAGTTATTCTGGACATTGATCAATCACTAGCCACAGTAATCAAAAAATGTTAACAGCAGCACTGGACTTAATAAAAATACAAAGCAGGAGTTTTCAGACAGAGAAAGTGTGGCACAGACACTCTGTGGCCTCATCACGGCATCTGACTGCATCTCCCACAAGATAACTCTTCATAAGCTAAATTGTTATGGCATTGGAGGCATTGTTCTGGCAACTCGTCAGTCTTATATTCAAAACTGAAGGTGGGTAGTATCAGTCCATGGAGCAATCTCCAAAGAACAAAAATTGAAGCATGGAGTACTACACAGATCCATCATGGGACTTCTGTTCCTTATTTATGTCAATGATACAGGCTGTAACAACCACAAGCTACAGTTTACTGGTGACACCACCCTTTTTGCCCAAGGAAAAACTTCTGCACAAGCTCTCATAGCAACAGATGTGCTCTCTGAAAACATTCAAGAGTGGCTTATAGAAAATAAAACAGGAATGAACCAAAAACACATTATCTTGTATGCAGCCTCAGCAATGTTGGATGCTATAATAATATGGAGGCTGTCAAACTGCTGGGCTTCATAACTGACAACAAACTATCAATAAATTAGCACACTGTGTGTGTGCTCCAAGTTATCCAATGTAATATACCTCCCGAGGAGACTAAATGGTGTATTAACTGACCAGTACTGTATAACAGTGTATTATTCACTATTTCATAGCCTGATTAATAATTTATGGTCTATTGTAATGGGGACACACTTCACGTTTCAAGGACATGGTAATGCTTGAAACAAAAGATGTTGGGACCATCACATCAAGCAAAGGGCTGGAGCACTGAAAGCCTATATTCGCCCAGTTAGGAATAATGACCATTTCCAACCAGTATGTGTTTTTATGCCTCATCAGTGTAATAGAAAAGCAAGAGGCTTTTAGGATGATGACACCCTCAACAAGAGGAACATTGGAAAATCAAGCTGTCATCTTTCTGGAACACAAGATAGTTTTACAATGATTGCTCTAAAATATTAAACATACTGCCTCAAGAAGTGAAATGTGTAGCACCAGGACCATTCAAAAGGAAAATTGCACATAACATGAACAGCACTCCTTATACTCTATCCAAGAATGTTTCAAGAGTGACATAGTGATTGCACAAAATAATATGTCTTCATCTGTTACCATATTAGCCACCATATAAGACACATTATTTTTCCTTTGAGAATAGGCCCAAAAACTGGATGTGTCTTATACATTGACAGTTAAGGTAGGTATCTATAAGCTCCAGTTGTTCTAAATTTCTATGTATCCACTTGAAGCAGTTCATTGTTAGCTTCCTTGTAAATTTTGAGCATTCCTGTTGTATGGAGATCAGTGGATGCACAAGTGCCAACTTTAACAGTTTTTATGTTGTTTGTTCAAGCTTCAATTATTGTTGTGTTTAATGTGGAGATCAACTTATGCCACACCTATATTGTGGTTTTATTTACAAATTATGTTTGAAAAATGGCATTGGTATACTATTGCATTTAAGCTGCAAGTGATTGCTTATGCTAAAGAGCATCAAAACAAGGCTGCAGAAAGGCATTCTGCACCACCGCCAACTGAACAAATAATAAGAACTTGGTGGAATCAGGAAGATGTTTTAAAGTAAGCACCTCACAGTAAACATAATCTGAGAAGTAGAATGGTTAAGTGTCCAAACTTGAAGCAGAATTCAATACTTGGATTTTTTAGAGAACAGACAAGTGGGAATTTTAGTTTTTATGAAAATGATTACTCATCCAGCAAAATCAGTATTCACTGACAAAAGGATCACTATCATGGTGTTCAAGACTTATGAAGATGTATCAGCTTTGTATGCATACCAAGACAAAAATGTCACATAAGATGCCAGCCAAGTACAAATAACAAATTGTTGAATTTCATCAATTTCTCATTAATGCAGGGAAAATAGAAAAATTTAAACTTTTGCAAATTTGATACATGGATGAGACTCTGCTAATTTTTGATGTGTCTTCTAACAGAGCTGTGGAGTTTAAGGGCACAAAAAGCTTAATGATTAAACTTCAGGGCACAAACTATTCATTACACAATCATTTTATCCTGTTGCACTGATGGGACAAAACTTCCACCACTTTTCATTTTTAAAAGAAACCACTGAAAGGAGTTTATGTCCATGTGCACAATAAAGGCTGGATGCTTGGAGGAAGAATGAGGTGAATAGATAAAATTTGCTCTGGGTGATCTGTAGGCCTACTGAAGAAGCCTGTCCTGTTAGTATGGGATCAGTTTTGTTCTCAAGAACAGTAGATGTTGAAAATATACTGAATGAATTTAAGACTTAGTTAGCTGTAATCCAGGAGGGCTAACTAGTTTACTATCATTGAATGTATATATCAACATATCATTTAAGCAACTTACGAAGGAGGGTGGGACAAATGGATGCAAGCTACAGATTTTGAAACAACACCATCAGGAAGGAGGGAGATACCTAGAATTTCTCAAGTTTGTGAGTCAGTCAAAGCCTCATGGGACTCTATAAAAACTGAAACAGTGTTTAAATCACTTAAGAAGTGGGGACTCAGTAATGCACCGGATGGTACAAAGGATAATTTATTGTATGGGGATTCAGATTCTGACATGATGACTTCAAGTATTTCTCCCTTGATCTCTGAGAATGAATTTTGCAGATTTGAGGATGGAAATTAAAAGGTGAGCACTTTTTCCCACTCAAATTACCTAGGTATTTGATGATGTAAATGCACTTGCACATTATACTTGTTTTGCAATAGATGTATTAAGTGAGAAATTTGTTCATTAAAAATGTCTTAAAAAGTGGGGTGCATCTTTTATGCCAGTGCATCTTATAAGATATATGGTATACATGTCCTAATTGTGAACAATTTCCTTCATATGTTATATGAGAATTGTAAACAACTCAAATGTATGTATGTGATTTTGATGCAGTCTATCCATTCATGATGAACAACGAACACAGATATAGTAATAAAGTAAACATATGACAACCAGTTTCCTCAGTTCATGTTGACATCTGGTGTTGGTACAACTCATATTTTTCACTTTACTTCTTAAAACTTTTAAACATGTTCAGCTCCCCCCCCCCCTCTCTCTCTCTCTCTCTCTCTCTCTCTCTCTCTCTCTCTCACACACACACACACACTTTCATAAGCTCATAATGTGATCAGCTATGATGATCAATTAAAATGGGACACATTAAGTTCACATTTGCAACATACTCATCAGGAAAACATGATCTTAGTATTTTTTTTTATACTTTGTTTAAATCATTTATGACAATTTCACTTTCCAGTAATCTTAAATTCATGATGACACAATTTTTTTAGTGGAGAAAGGCTGGCTTTAAAACAGCATCACAAACTCGTTCAGTTTGTGACCTATCAACAATGTCATGTTATTATGTTGCCTTGCCAACTGATAATAAGTTTGTTGTTTTTTTCTAGACTACAAATATCAAATTTCAATAGCAAGCTGAATACATTCATTGTTTTGAGACACTTTAATATTTTTATTACACTGAAATTACAAGATTAATAATACAATATCATGTTGCCTCATTTTAAACATGATTGATCAAAAACAGTGAAGATCATCCTGGAGCTGTATTGAGTCTGTGATGTCCTTTGCTGCATATTTACAGTAGCACTTTTTTTTCCTAGGATGGAAAGGTGTCTAATGAAACTTATGAGGTCTCTTCATTAATAGAAGTCCTTTACATAGGTTTTACGTTAAAAAATAGGTGTTCATTGTGATGTCTCATTTAATGAAACAACTTTATTAACAAAACATATAGTTGTTCGTACAGTCAACTACCATACACTCAAAACTGTCAAAACAATTGTACTATGGGCCTCTAAAATGCAAATGAAACATCTGGCACCACCATTCAGTTGAAGAGAGAATCCCATTTTGTTGGCGAAATTGCTGAAATTCCAAGTAGGAAAGCTGCAGGCCATTATCCATAATGATAGTTTGTAGCAAGCCTTCTAAACACTAGTTGGAAGTGAGTGCTTTGATAGTGCTAGTGCTAGTTGTTTAATTCACTGGAATGGCAAACAGATACCTACTGTGGGCATTGACAATAATTAGCTATCTGGTGTTCCAGAAAGGATGAGCAAAATCAACATGGATGGATTGCCATGGACCACCAGCTAGAGGCCAATTGAAAAATTCTTGATATGGCACTGCCTTGTTGTGCGCACACATGTGATAGTGAGGAGTCATCAGTTCACTCTGCTTATCAAGACCAGGCCACATATGGTGCTGGCACATTAGCTGCTGGTTCTAACGATTCCCCAATGTACTCTACGTAAAATTTTCAAAACATTCTGTTTAAAAAATGTGGGAATCATGAATTGCATTTGTTCATTAGGAGTATGCAGTAAAATTACCATATTCTTAAGAGACAGGCTGTTGCAATGAGCATGGTATTTATGTACTACTGCATCTGAAATTGATTTTGGGTTATGAGGTGAACCCATCTGAATGTAGTACTTGAACAATCATATTGATTGATCCTGTTCAGTAGCTTGTGCAATCTGCCAACAATCAATGGAAAATCTTGGAGTGCTCATCAAACAGATTGATGAATTTGAAGACAAGAAGCTTCTGATGCATTGGATTCTGGGTCAGTTCCCATAGGGAGGGAACACAGAGTGTCTCTCTTTGCATTTTGTGCCATAAGGCTATAAATAATTTTATACTGTTAGTTGGAAAGAAGTCGTTGCCATCACTGCAGCTTCTGTGCTGTCCAATCAGGCATATCTTTCATTGTATTAAAAAGGGCTGTCAGCAGCTTTTGATCAGCCATGAGAAAAATTTTTTGACCATTTAAATATTGATGAAATTTCATGAAGCCATGCATAATGCTGAAGGCTTCCTGTCCCACCTGACTGTAGCTGACTTGGACCTTGTTCAACATCTTGGATGCAAATGCTGTGAGGCGTTCAGTGTTTCAAACCTCGTGAGATAAAAATCCCCTATTCCATGTGATAATGCATCAACAGCAAGCACTATTGGTTTCTACAGATCATAAAAAATAAGACGTGGATGACTAATTAATGCATTTTATGACCTATAAAATGACTTTGAACATTCTCCAGTCCATTGGAAAGGAATGTTCTTATGCTGGAGGCGATGTAAAGGAACAACAATTTGTACTGCATTCAGAATGAATTTAATGTAATAAGTAAGTTTCTCAAGAACTACCTCTAGTTTTCATACATTCTTAGGAAGCATAAATCTCCAGAAGGCCTCTAAATGCTTAGTTGAGGGACAGGCACCATGGGCATCAATGAGATGTCACAAATATTCAATTTCAGTATTGAAAAATGAACATTTCTGTAGATTACACTTGAGTCCTCCATCAGTCACAACTTGGAAAAGAGATTCTAAATTTTTAGATGCTATTCCAGTGTTTGTCCAGGCACAATGATGTCATCAAAATAATTTGAACTGGATGAAACTTTTGATCTTCCTTGTTCATAGAAGCATTGAAACAACGCATGAGTAGTCTCACTTCTGTAGGGAAGACACTGGTATTTATACAAGCCAACATATTTACTGACAAGAGGAAGTTGCTGGTAAGTAGTAGCCACATCAAGTTTGGAAAACAATTGTCCATCTGCTAGGTGATCCATAAGCTCCTCAATACATGGAAGTGGGAAAGAATTAATAACTGAGCACTAACTTTTGCTTTAAAGTCTACACAAGGTCTGATTTTTCCATTCAATTTTCTAGTAATAACTAGCAGATATTCCCATTGACTTGCAGAAATGTGTTTCAAAACAATCATTTGTATCAATCTATTGAGTTCAGAAGCAACTTCGTCACATGTGGCTAGAGGTGCTGGGTGTGTGCAAGAGCAGTTTGGTTGAACATTGTCAAATATAATGTGCACTTGAAAATTCTTTGTCTCTTTCAATGTGCCATCAAAATATGTCCATATTTTTCACATGTTTGTAGAATGTTTGCATGGGAAACTTGAGTATTGATAGCATGCACATTGTCTTCAATATCTAATCCAAGCAAATTAAATGCACCCATGCCAAAAATATTGGGACTAAGCATGATTTGACTACCATGAGTGGCAATAATGTTGTAATATTTTTAGATTTTGCTTGCAAAGTGCCCATCCCAAGAACAGAGATACTTTCAGCCTTGTAGACCATGAACTGCAGACATGATTTATGTAGCTTAGGGTGCTCCAATTGCTTATATGTAGTCTGATTAATTAATGTGACTGTGTGACAGAAGCATCAATGTCTAACTGAAACAGTACAGTTTGATTGAAAATCTATAAAGAGAGGAACAGTTTACAGTTTTTCCTCTGAATGTGATATTCAGGTCTGACTTTCAGAAGCCTATGTCTGCCAGATTTGTGAAAGACTGAGCATTTTGCTGATTTCCTGTTTGATGAGAGATGATGTGAGTGAGTCTGTAGCTTTGTGAGTCTTACACTTGTTTATGGTTACTGTGAGTATTACCAGGAGGAGCAGGTGTGGAATGGAATGTGAGATCATCCAATTTCACAATTTTAGATTTGTGTAGAACAGAGCTGACTTTGTGATTTCTTTGCTGGCACATTTGTTGTATGTGTCCCAATTTATGGTTGTGTTGGCAGTCTGCGTGATTGAAGAAGCAGTGGTCATGGTCATTTGTTACACAGCACAAGACTTTGGAGCATGAGAACTTGCAGGAAACTAACTGGGTGCCACATGTATTGTGTTCGCCATGGCTTCTGGCTGTTTTCAGTATGATCCATGTGGGTCTGTGCCCATTTAAAACTGTCTATGGCCAACAATGAAGCAACAGGCATGGTATAGACTATTTCCACAAGGTCTTGCACTTCCTGAGATTTGACCATTTTTCATGAGACCAGGATTGCAATACTGTAAAATCTCTGTCCATATATTACTGTCAGCCAGGTTCTGAATAATTACAACATGACCCATTTCATCTTGAAATGAAGCTCCAGAATTGTAGTTCAATTTACAATTCCTCATCATGCCTTTGAGTTCAGTGGTCCATTCCTTGTAGGTGTAATTAATTTGATGGCACATACAAAAATATTTAAAGTAAGCAGGAGCAACATGAATCTCTACATCAAAAAATTTGTCAGCCTTCCTAATGACTTTCTCATAGGGGAGGGTTTGGGGCTCTGACTGGGGAAATAATTTTTGGCACAAACAGAAAACGTACACACTTACTCATGAAAAAAAGAAAAAAACATTGAGAGTCACCTGAGATTTTGTTGGCTACAAAATGCTGCACCATCTGCATTTTGTATTCCATCTAGTTCTCCTGTTTTGCATCAAAGGAATGGAGTGGAGAAGGCAGTACCTGGCCAAAAGAATTCTGTACTTCAGTCATTGCTGGTTGCTGGGCTTGCTGGTAGTCTGGCAATGCTTGATCATAACATTTGTATTTATTGGCTCTGATAACTACACTCCTGGAAATGGAAAAAAGAACACATTGACACCGGTGTGTCAGACCCACCATACTTGCTCCGGACACTGCGAGGGGGCTGTACAAGCAATGATCACACGCACGGCACAGCGGACACACCAGGAACCGCGGTGTTGGCCGTCGAATGGCGCTAGCTGCACAGCATTTGTGCACCGCCGCCGTCAGTGTCAGCCAGTTTGCCGTGGCATACGGAGCTCCATCGCAGTCTTTAACACTGGTAGCATGCCGCGACAGCGTGGACGTGAACCGTATGTGCAGTTGACGGACTTTGAGCGAGGGCGTATAGTGGGCATGCGGGAGGCCGGGTGGACGTACCGCCGAATTGCTCAACACGTGGGGCGTGAGGTCTCCACAGTACATCGATATTGTCGCCAGTGGTCGGCGGAAGGTGCACGTGCCCGTCGACCTGGGACCGGACCGCAGCGACACACGGATGCACGCCAAGACCATAGGATCCTACGCAGTGCCGTAGGGGACCGCACCGCCACTTCCCAGCAAATTAGGGACACTGTTGCTCCTGGGGTATCAACGAGGACCATTCGCAACCGTCTCCATGAAGCTGGGCTACGGTCCCGCACACCGTTAGGACATCTTCCGCTCACGCCCCAACATCGTGCAGCCCGTCTCCAGTGGAGGGACGAATGGAGACGTGTCGTCTTCAGCGATGAGAGTCTCTTCTGCCTTGGTGCCAATGATGGTCGTATGCGTGTTTGGCGCCGTGCAGGTGAGCGCCACAATCAGGACTGCATACGACCGAGGCACACAGGGCCAACACCCGGCATCATGGTGTGGGGAGCGATCTCCTACACTGGCCGTACACCACTGGTGATCGTCGAGGGGACACTGAATAGTGCACGGTACATCCAAACCGTCATCGAACCCATCGTTCTACCATTCCTAGACCGGCAAGGGAACTTGCTGTTCCAACAGGACAATGCACGTCCGCATGTATCCCGTGCCACCCAACGTGCTCTAGAAGGTGTAAGTCAACTACCCTGGCCAGCAAGATCTCCGGATCTGTCCCCCATTGAGCATGTTTGGGACTGGATGAAGCGTCGTCTCACGCGGTCTGCACGTCCAGCACGAACGCTGGTCCAACTGAGGCGCCAGGTGGAAATGGCATGGCAAGCCGTTCCACAGGACTACATCCAGCATCTCTACGATCGTCTCCATGGGAGAATAGCAGCCTGCATTGCTGCGAAAGGTGGATATACACTGTACTAGTGCCGACATTGTGCATGCTCTGTTGCCTGTGTCTATGTGCCTGTGGTTCTGTCAGTGTGATCATGTGATGTATCTGACCTCAGGAATGTGTCAATAAAGTTTCCCCTTCCTGGGACAATGAATTCACGGTGTTCTTATTTCAATTTCCAGGAGTGTATGTGCAGTGAGTGATGGCTCTTCCATGGTTACCATTTCATGCAAAAACTAAAAATACTCCAATATAAACTAAATATAATGCCAGGAAGTTCAATTATTTCACTGACTATTGGTGGAAGAGAACAATTTTTGGGTAATTAGATGTCATTTGGAGTTGCCAGCGATTTTTTTCAAATTCCATGGATCCACTCTAATCTCATCCTCATCCCCAGAAATCTATGTTGTGTCCACAGTTGGGAAGAAGTGGTCTGATCAATTAAGGGCATGTCCGCCCCCGGCAGCTGAGTGGTCAGCGCGACAGACTGTCACTCTTAAGGGCCCAGGTTCGATTCCCGGCTGGGCCGGAAATTTTCTCCACTCAGGGACTGGGTGTTGTGTTGTCCTAATCATCATCATTTCATCCCCATCGACACGTAAGTGGCCAAAGTGGCATCAAATTGAAAGACTTGCACCAGGCAAGCAGTCTACCCGACGGGAGGCTCTCATGACACGCCATTATTATAATTAAGGGCATTCCAAATATTTATTAAATGGCTAAAACATGAGCATATTTATTGACATTATGAACAAAATAATTGAAAATATAAGTAAATTAATGTCTCTTGTTTCTCTGTTTCACACTGTGTCTCTCCAATCAATCTCTGAATTGTCTGCACAATAATGTGGATCACTGGCTAACAGTTCCTATCACTGAATGTCAATAATGTCACACTAGTTTTTAGTTGGTATCTCACTGCAAGTCTTCCAAGATCTGGAGCAAATCTCAGGATGCAGCATATTAAAGATGAACACAGGCAGTTACGTTTGCGTGCTGTTAGTTGAAGCAAAGACTGTGTCATCTGGTCATGTCCGCAGCATCACCCATTGGAAGATGGTGAAACTGGAGAGAGCAAGGTTCAAGATGGTGCACTGGCAGCCTGTTTAAATGTATTGTCTTCTGCATCAATGTGAGCAGTGTGTGGCACATTTGTATGTCTTTGACAAAGACATTGTCAATACTGAACTATTGTGCACCAGTCACATCATATGCAACTCATATCTACGTAGGACATGCAAGAACAAGTAATGGACTCCCTGCATATTTTGTGTCATCCTGCACCATTGATTGGAGACTAACAAGAGTCAGACTAGGGAATTACCATCCCATGCAAATGCTGCCACTAACACATCACAAACAGCTGTATTTGATGTGGAGCATGACCAGGCGGCAAAGAGTGCTCATGAATGATGTTGAACAGTGTTCATTGTTGAATACAGTGAATTTCACAATTAGTAGTGAAAACTGACAGGGGTGAAAGCGTATGAGGAAGAAGGTGGCAGGAGGAAGGAGAAGGGTGCCAAATAATAAGTTGCTTGTGTGGAAAAATGTTCTCAAACTGGCCCTGATGGTTGTGATCTAGGGAGAGGTCCCACTTCCAATATTCTGGAGAAGCACAGTGACGATAGTCCTGATATTGTGGTCTGGGGTCCTATCAGGTGTGACTTCACGTCATGGCTCATAATGACTGAGGGAACTCTGATAGCAAAACGGTATGTTAGAGACATCCTGCATCCTCATATGTTACATCTCATGCAATTGTGGTGCCATTTTTCAACAGAACAATGCTTGCCCACACATGGCACATTTCTCTATGAACTGTCTGCATGATGTTGAGGTACCTCCATGGCCAACAAAATCCCCAGATTTGTTCCTGATAGAACATGTCTGGGACCAACCTGGACATCAATTCTGTGCCATTGCGAGTGTCCAGGAAATCAAGGACCATTTACAACAGCCCTCAGGAGAGAATACAATGGCCTTATGACAGCCTTCCCAAACGAATTGGTACATGTATTCAGACTAGAGAGGGTGTAATATCATACAAATAAGTGGACTCACACTACGAAAGTTCTTTGTCAGTTTGACTTGATTTTGTAATCACTGAAATAAAAAGCCATACACTCTTAAACTGTGAAATTTCATTCTGTTTCCTCCTCATTTGCTGGGTGCTTCACTTTTTTTGGTCAGGATATGTATCAAGGGCTACTGGTTTCTCTCTGAACACATGTAGTAGTAGTAGTTGTTGTTGTTGTGGTTGTGGTTGTGGTGGTGGTGGTGGTGGTGGTGGTGGTAGTAGTAGTAGTAGTAGTAGTAGTAGTAGTAGTAGTTTTACTGATCTGTAGATCACATTTACAAAGATATGGGACAAGTTTTTGTATTGTATTTTAATAACAACAAAAATACAGTCATTCATATCTACAGACATTTACATTCTTACAGGACTAGTATGACAAGGATGGGACAGGTAGTCAGCCATGGCATTATAAAAGGACCCATTTGCCTGAAATAGGCAAAATGACAGGGAAATGACAGAAAACCTAAATCAGAATGGCTGGATGAAGACTGGAGCCTCCACCCTCCTGAATGCAAGGCCACTCTGTTGAAAACAGTGCTACCACCTCATTTGGTTTATCCTTAGTGTACAATACTGTTTTACAAACAAGTTATTAAATAATGTAAATGCCTAATGGTGCAATGTTCATTCATTTCTCACTCCCAGTCACTGCACACACTGTACACACATTGTTTGATAACACTACACACACTATCAGCTGATGTCAGGACCATTTTGTGTACAACCACCTCACATTTCCTAGACTGAAAAACTAAGTCCTCTGTAATGAGTGAGATGTTGAGCTCAGAAAGAGCATAACTTGTTGGTACTATACATTGCACATTTTTGATAGTAATTTTTTCCATAAAATAATAAAATTGAAGGAAAAAATATAGTTTGCAAGTGTTATGTGGAATGATAGATGTTTTATTACCATTATTATTATTTATTTGTTACATTTTTCACTGAACCACTACACTGTGTTATCAAAGTAATCTTTCAGTGTACAGAATGTCTTTCTTAACAGATACTTTTTAACTGCCTCTCTAAATAACTTTTTTTTAATAATTTCTTTCACCTCCAATGGGAACTTATTGTATAGCATTCTTCCTTGGTAGAAAATGCTGTTTTGTGTACTATATTTATTCTTTCTTGGTAAATCTAAGTTTGGTCTATATCTAATTCCACAGCTGTTCCAGAGCTGTTTGTGCAGTACTTGTCAATCTTAGTTTTGCTGTGTCCAGATGATTGGAAAATGCACTTGCTCAATGTATTTAAAATCCTTAGTATTTTAAGCAGATCTTTACAATGAGCTTGACTACTATTTTTGGTTATATTTCTTATGGCCCTTTTCTGCAGCTTGAAATCTGTGTTCACATTTTGTCCATTTGTTCCCCAGAAAGGAATGTCATAGCTAAGAACTGAATGAAGAGTGAACAGTATGTAACTAAAAGACAATGGTTATTACACTCTGATAACAGGACTCTAAGGGTATAACATGCTGATGGCAGTTCTGTTTGTAAATATCTTTGTGTTCACACCACTTCAACTGAGAATCAGTATTCATTCATAGAAATTCTGCATTTGTTACACAGTCCATATAGGTGCCACCTACATTTAATGTAAAAGTGTCATTATCACTCTTCAGATTGAAATTCATGAAATTTTTTTTCTTTATTTCAATGTCACTTTGCTGCTTTTTGACCAATTGTAAATTCCATCGATGGTTTCATTTGCTTTCCTTGAAAAGAGTTCTCTTGTTTCCTCGGTGGCTACAATGCTGGTGTCATCAAAAAGGAGAATTTTTTTCCCCATGACTAACACAGTCAGGAAGGTCATTGCTGTATATCAGGAACTGTATTGGTAATAAAATGCTACCCTGAGGAACTCTTATACTAACATATTGTGGTTCAATAAGGGTTTTACTAAATGTTTAGACTTACTTGAGGTGTGTATTATCTGTACTCTTTGTAACCTATCTGCTATGTGTGATCTGACCCAGTCATTACCTACACCACTTATTACTAATGCTTCTAGCTTATTTAGTAGAACCTTATGGCCAACAGCACCAAAGGCCATAGAAAGATCTAAAAATATGTCTGCAACACACTCATCTTTGTCAAGAGCATCAAGTACCACTTCTGTGAATTCTACTATGGCTGATTCTGTAATCCAACCACTTCAGAAATCAAACTATGATACACTTAAAAGATTGTATTTATTCAAGTAATGCATTAAGCTGTCTTTCACAACTGATTCTATTATTTTTGAGAATGATGGCATCAAGGAAATGGGCCAGCAATTTTCTATGTCAGCTGCATTACACATCTTTAGCAGAGGTACAACTCTTACCTAAGGCTCTGGAAACTTCCCTGATGTGAAGGACTGATTTATTATTTTGTTAAGGAAGCTTGTGTACTCTCTAAACACTGTTTCAATACTCATATTCATACTTCATATAAGGGTACTTACTTTATTTTTTAGTTTTCATACATTTTTACTGGCTTCACACTCTGTGGTTGCTTGTAACATCATTGTAGTTAGAGCATAATTATTTATAGGTGTTATATTTGTTTGTGGAAATTTTTGCTGTAACTTCTCTGCAATGCTTGGAACATGTTCATTCACATAATCTGCCAGGTAGTGTGAATTAATTATGCTGAACAATAAATAGTAATTAGTCACCATTTGTTATTATTTATGGAAGTGTTATATTTTGAGCGATAAACAGATTTGTGAGAGATAGACATCATGAAGGAATCCACAGTTGAGACTGAAATTTATGGGATATGGAAACAAATTTAATTTTATTGTGAGTGTAAATTTCTGATGTCTACAATATCCTCTGAAGAATAATACTAAAATAGGAGAGAGGGTGGTATCTTGGAACATTTTTCAGACCTTTGCCTTTAGGCAGCCCTGTAATAGAGGTTTAATACATTTTCTTTTTTCATTTTGAAATGATAGCATTCTCTTTGTGTGTGCTACAGTATTGTTCCAAAATTACAAAAATTACTCCAGAAAAGTAAGATTATTTTCAAATGTGAAAAACTGTTCCGAGGTACACATACCTGGGAACAAATATTCTATTTGAATTTAAAATTGTTGCAATAGAAAAAATTTGTCAACACTGTATTTAATAGTCTGTGTGATACATTATTACTATACCACACACCAATAATCAGTTACTGAAATCAAATTAAGAAGAATACTTCAATGAAACTTGGACCATACATAGAAGAAATTGCTACAGTAGAGTGCAGAAGATAACTGAAATAGACAATGAGATGAACAGAAATGACATTTTGTTTAAAAAAACAATAATTACACTGAAGTCCCCATGATTCATGATGGTCCCCCGGACATTACAAAAGACAGGACATGATTCTTAACAGGGCGTGTGTGATCACCATGGATGATGGATGACAATGCATGCTCTGCAATGTGTTCCAATGATGGCCACAAGGTTGTTAAGGAGCTGTTGTGGTAGGGTGTTCCATTCCTCTACCAACACGATTGACAACTTTTGGATGGTCATTGGCAGATGTTGATGTGCTGCAGTACATTTCCCCAATGCATTCCACATGTCCTCAATGTGTTTTAAGTCAGTGAATGGGCAGGTCAGTCCATCCATTGAATATGCTCTTATTCCAAGAGTTCCTCCACCTGCACAGTTTGATGCTGGCACACATTCTTATCAATAAAACCAAATCAAGGCCAAATGCACCTGTGAAAAGATGCGCATGGAGAGGAGTGCAGTGTCACAATAACATTGACAAGTGAATGTACCATGTTCAAAGATTTGGAGGGAAGTACACCCATACAACATTATACCTCTCCACTCCAAAACAACTGGACTGCCAAAGCAATCATGTTCAACAGTGTTTCTGGGTGCATTACATGACCCACCTCTTGCCGTGTGAAGGTATGTCCAGCATTGTTGAACATAATCATTTTGGTAGACCATATGTTATGGTGTTTGGAGGCATTCATCAGTCATTATTATACCTACACCTGCATTACTCCTATTTGATTTTGTATTTGTATCCCTCCATTCACTTGAACAGAAGCCTCGTTGCTCCTGCCACCATACTTCACTAATTCCCACTATATCTAACTTCAACCTATCCATTTCCCTTTTCAAATTTTCTAACCTATCTGCCTAATTAAGGGCTCTTAAATTCCATGCTCCATCTTTTCGAATGACAGTTTTATTTTTCCTGGTGGCTACATCCTCCTGAGTAGTCCAACCGTAGATCCAAATGGGTAACTAATTTCTTCCAGAATATTTTACACAAGAAGATACCATCATCATTTAATCTTGCAGAAGAGCTGCATGACCTTCATGTCCATGGCTGTAGTTTCCCCTAGCTTTCTGCCATTTACAGAACAAGAACAGCATGGCCACATTGGCTGATGTTAAAAGACCAGATCAGTCAATCATTCAGACTGAGTGCTAGTCCCACAAGATTTGCATGAAAACTTGTGTGATATTTGGAAAGTAGGAGATGAAGTACTGATGGAAATAAGCCTGTGAGGATGGGTCATGAGTCATGCTCGGGCAGCTCAGTCAGTAGAGCTCTTTCCTGTGAAAGGCAGAGGTCTTGGGTTAGAGGCCCAGTCCAGCAAACTGTTTTAATCTGCCAGGAAATTTCATATCAGCACACACTCCACCGGAGTGTGGAAAATTCACTCTGGAAATGATCCCACAAGCTGTGGGTAAGTCATGTCTCCAAAAAATCCTTTCTTCCAGAAGTGCTAGTCCCCAGAGTTTTTCAGGGTAACTTCTGTGAAGTTTGGAAGGTAAGATATGAGGACCCGGTGGAAGTAAGACTGTATGGACAGGTTGTGAGTCATACTCAGATAGCTCAGTCAGTTGACCACTTGCCTGCAAAAGGTAAAGGTTGCAGGTTTCAGTCCCAGCCTGGCACACAGTTTTAACCTGTCAGGAATTTTCATATCAGTGCACACTCTGTTGTAGGGTGAAAAATTAACCCTGGATACAGGCTTTTGCCTGCCTCTGAAACTCCTGGAAAGGCTGCTGCCCCTCTTCAGGACCCACACATTTGTCTTGCATCTCCACAGATACCTCTGCATTATGGTGGACTTAAGGTACTGGTATCTGTATCACTGAAGCATGCAAGCCACACTACCTCAGCAAGGTCACTGGTTAATGGGGAGATGCTGCACATCATTGATATTAAATCCCAAGAAAATCATATTAAATCATATATTACACATTTGTTTTCAAATCTGCTTTTCAGGACACTAAATTGTATTGCTATCTCACTGTTTACTTTATTTGCCTGGTGGGTTCTTAGCTGAATATCTCAGAAGCACAATCACTTGCCTACTATCAGTCTTTCAGCAGTCAGTGACAACAAACTGAAGATTAAGACTATGTTTGCTTAACAACAGCTAGGTAAAACACTACCTTGTGGTAAAATTTCATGTGACAATGAAGAAACTGTCACAGAGGATGATGGTTTCACTGACCAATATTTAGTGCAACTTAAGTGGACATATTGGTAAAAAATTGAATGGCTCTTTTTTTTCATCACAGGCTGGTGTGGTAACAGCTGCACAATTCTCTGTTGATCTCTGTGTTTTCATAAGCAAGAGTTTATCTTTGAAGCAATGTCAGGTGGTTATGAACTCTTATCTGGATAGCTTAGTCAGTAGGAGCATGGAAAGGCAAGGTTGCAGATTTGAGTCTAGGTTTGGCACACAGTTTTAATTGGGCAAGAAGTTTCAGAAGTACATATGTTTTATACTGTAACTGGAAACAAATTTTCATGAATTAATCTTTGTTTTACCCAAAATTATATTTTAGCCATGAAGAATTTTTTAAGGATTCTTTCTAAGTTATATGTGTCACAGAAATTACATGCTACACACAGGTTCTTAAAAAAAATAATACTTATATTATAAAAATATCTTACCAAACTGAAATAGTTGTTTTTGTGTCACAGTAAATGGCTCTTGATAATTATACTTTGTCATCATTGTGTTGGTATATGATATTGTTTAGTGTTAGTATTGTTGTTACCAATAAGAGAGAAAGAGAGAAACTCAATGCTATCACTTTACTTACTTTTGTTGAAAGTCACCAAATGGGTTACTGTTTGTAAAGTGTGCTATGCCCCCAGTCCATTAGACATATGTAAAGCACTGTTCCCGATGTCAATGACATGTATCACTTTACTGAGGAAGCATCTACTTTATAAATAACTGAATAAAAGTAAATATTATAATCTAAAGTGCAAACTAAAGAAGAGTGTATTACTAGCAAATTATTTAATCAAAATTTGTAGGAACTTACTGAACATCACATCCCAGTAATATTGTGTGGCAATAAAATAGATCTACGTGGTGATAAACTGGCCCAAGGAAAGACTTGTGTGGATCCTGAACATGGGCAAAAAATTGCAAGAGACCATGGTGTACCATTCTTTGAAACTAGCTCAAAAACAGGACTCAATATAACAGATGCAATAGTAGTGCTCACCAGGTAATTATATTAATTTTTGTCCTTGCTCTATTTTTATGTCACCTCCAGACTGTGTTTCTCTTAAATTTGAAATTATCCAAGACAGTTCATTTTACTTTAAAACTTTCTCCCCTTCATCACAATGAAGTTTGCATTGGAATGCCATGAATAATTCTTTGAATGTATAAAAAATTGCATTTTAAAACAAGCCAAAAAACTGATCTGAATATTTTATGATCTCAAGAAATGAAAGCATGGAACGTAGATACTAAAACCATAATATAATGAGGACTAAATATAGGAACATCAAAAAAAAATCTAACAAATTAAGATATTAGATGAGAATTTAATTCCAATCAGTGACAGAGACAACAGCAAAATCCTATTAAGATGATCCCAATGTATTTGCTTAGTAATCAGAGAAACGTGTGTGAATTGATGAGTGAATGTGCTGAAATGTCCAACACCACACCCCTAGTCAATGTCATAATCGTTTGATTGATAAATACTCTATCAAAATGTTGACTTTTTCAGATCTTCCCATAAGAGGAAAAGCTGCAGAAATTATAACAACATTTGTTGAAAACAGGCAAAAGTGTGTTGCATTAAAACATAAATCTGAAAATACAGAGAAAAATGCATGCTTTGAATTTCTGCAGGTAAAATATGGAGAAGCTCAGGTTTCGGTACTAGGACCTCTGCTCTTTACCTTGTATATGAAGGGCATGCTCACTGAAGGAAATGTAAAAGTGATTATGTAAAACCCTAAGGGCATTCTTATTGGATCATTGCTTCTATTCAGTAGAAGAATTTCTAGATCATCTAAGATACAAAAGACTTGAAACAAGACAGTGCAGATACTGCAAGAACCTTTGTGGATAAAGCTAAAATTCATGTATCTGCTGAAATAATTACTGTATTCATATATCCACGTGTGTGTGTGTGTGTGTGTGTGTGTGTGTGTGTGTGTGTGTGTGTGTGTTTTCTGTATCCCACAATCTGGAAAGATTTATAGGATGAATCAATAAATCAAATCAATGTCTTGAGTGACACATCTTTGCTAGTTTGCAGAGACTCTGTGAAGGATTTGGAAAATAGAGCCCATAAGAACATGCAGAATCTGACATGGGAAAACCATTGTGATAATACCTGCTCAGAAATAAGTACAAATATATTCTTAATGATGAAACAAATGTGCTTTATGATGGACACAGAAACCATGCTAAAAATGTACTGTGGACTTATCTTCCCTCGCATCTTTTACTATACACCAGTATGGGGAGGAGCAATAGATATACACATCCAGACAATTTTAAAACTTCGAAAGAAAGCTATCAAATGAATGGAAAAACTAACACTATGTGAATCCTGTAAAAACAAATTCAAAGAATTTAAATTATTAACTGACCAAGTTTGTACATAGATGATAAAATACTCCTTTTAAGGGTAAATTGTAAAGCATCTTCAAACAAAGAGTTTCATGAGCACAGCACAAGAACTAGATGCAATTACCATATCTGCAGTAAAAAACTGAAAATGTCAGATAGGAACGCTACAAAATCACGATGCTTATTTCATAACAGACTGCCACTTAGCATGAAGGAACTGAGCCCCTTCATAAGATCTCATTTCTGGATGTTGTTATAAGGTGCAGCAATAAATACAGACAAAGCTATAAGACAAATATAACTGTAAATTTGAAAATGGAATACAACACCTCATTTTTCACGTGGAAACAGATTAACTGAAAAAAAGGAAACATGTGCAGTGCTGAAAATACTCAAGAGAACATACAGGATAACAGTATTTAGGGCAAATATAATTTAAATGAGTTTTGACTATGAAACTTCCTGGCAGATTAAAACTGTGTACTGAACCGAGACTCAAACTGAGTCTCGGTTCGGCACACAGTTTTAATCTGCCAGGAAGTTTCATATCAGCACACATTCGCCTGCAGAGTGGAAATTCTCATTCTGAAGTTTTGACTATGTATAAAATTTCCAAATATTTTCTGCAGTATGGCTAACATACATTATATAAAAACTAGTTTTCAGTTTGTATAAATTTAGTTGTATTTTTGGCCATGACACAGAAAAACTTTTCTTATGTGTGTAAATTATGTCGTGTAAATTAATGCAGGCTTTTGGTATGTACAGGGTGTCTATAATTAAAGTGTCAGTTTCAAAGCACTTTAGAAAGAGAACCACTGCTTAGAATTTGAACATTATATTATTGAGGCAGAGGAAAATGTCATGGAACAAAAAATATTTAATGAAAATTTTACCTTAATGCAAATGGGGTCAGCTACAAGTGACAGATGAATTGCAGCACTGGGGTAATGGTTTGTGTTGCACATTACACCCTCCATGCTATTCAGTGTGTGTGATTGCACAAGTTTGACAGTGAACAGTTGTGGCACTGTTAGGTAAGCCCATCCACCATGGCAACATCATCCCACATCAGATGGGAAAAACTAGTTTTTAATTGTTCTGAGGCCAGAAACTGCATAAAAAGCAAACTGACATCTGTTTCTGATAGTCATGAGACTGGCGCAATACATGTTCAATAAGCTAGTCACCATTTTCTGTCACAAGCTGAGAGCAAGAAACCGCATATTCCCCAAGAGATCGGAGTGTCTCAGGGATTCAGAATGTGTTGTGCATTATGTGTCTTCAAATCAGCTACATTCATAATTGGAGAATGGAACACAATATATTTTACATAACCACCACAGACTGATGTCACATGAATTAAGACCAGGTGGTCTACATGACCAGTTTGTAGGGAAGTGAGGGCTGATAATTCTAGCATTTCTGAAAAGCCTCTGACACGGCTGCTTCACTGGCTGTGAAATGTGCACAAGAGTGCCATATTACGTAAAAATTATTCTACTCATGCTGTTGAAGGGTTGGTTCAAATGGTTCAAATGGCTCTAGGCACTATGGGACTCAACATGAAGGTTTGGAATGTTGTTTAGTGTGTAAAAGATTCTCATGGCATTTATCAGTGATGGTGCAGATAAAAGGATCCACAGGTCTCATCTCCTCAAAAAATATGGCCCTATTATAAATGATGCTGTCAACCCACACCACACAGTCACCTATGCATAATGAAGTAGTACCCATAAATGTGCATGCAGATTTTCCATTGCCCATAATCTGCAATTCTGTGTATTTACATGATGGATGGAAATGGACTCTGTCCATAGAATGTTCTGTGACCACTCATTGTCCACTTCTATGCAAGCAAGAAATTTCAGAACAAATGTTTGTCTTGCTGGCAGCTCAGCAGGAAGCAACTCCTGAACATGGGTGATTTTGTGTGGATAGCAGTGCAGGATGTTTCATAGCATTTAATGTACCATGCTCACAGGCATGTCCAACATTCAGTCAATTCCCCATGCACTGCACATTTTTACACCACCACTTGACCCGTCTTGCAATACACTGGCCACATCTTCGACAGATGTTAAATCAACTGCTTTCCTCTCTATGCCACATTGCACTTCAAAAGGAACTGTCATTTTGAATTTTGTAATTTTTTTCTGCAAACCCTTACCAGACACTGGACGAATGACAGTTTTCATTACACTTCAAAAGAACCTGTCTCTTTGAAAATTGTGACCATTTTCTCCAGACCCTTATCAGACATTGGACCAATTCTGTTAAAATTTGACATCGATCTGACCATCAATTCTCTTTCTGCGGTGTTTTGAAACTGGAACTTTAAGTATGGACACCCTGTATAACATGCTGTGTACTACTGTTGGTTATCTGTAAACGTTATTATCATAAAAATGTTTTCATGTATCATTAATATAATTCTAAGAAATTTGTATATTCTCTATAAAACTGCAATATGACATGTCAAATGTCATTATAATATATATGATCACTGGAGAAAAAATAAACTATACTATATTACACTATTTTTCATACAAACTGATTTTAGTACTATTGAATACATCTGGGATGCTGCTATGAGCACTTTAGGTGAGGCTCTGATGATTTCTATGAGATGTGGTTTGAGTAGCTGTGAATCAGAATGGCTCCACAATGCTACAATCAGCATCGTAATAATACACATTACTCTTGACAGATTTCATGTAACTCACTATTACAAAATGATTTGGTGTATATTTTGCTTTATCTTAGTTATCCTTTCTTGTAATACCTATATGATCTGGACTAAAATTTATTTTTTTGTTTGTTACTTTAGGGAAATGTTGACCCAAGAAGACATTGAGGTACATACTTCATCACTAAAAATATCTCCTAAGGGTCACAAATCAAAACCCTGTTGCCATAATTAAAATTTCAGTTTAATTATGATCTTGTAATGCCAATACTTTTAAATTAATATTTTGAGGATCTTATAGAGATAAGAAGTAACCTAGATATCTCATATTATCAGTATTATCCTTATATACTCTATGAGCTAGGCAGTCAGCAATGTGAGAATACTGTTTTCTACAGTAAAAATATGGCCTACAGTTACTATATACAGTTATTTGTTAAGTATCCAAATGTTCCAAACAAATTAAGCTATATACTCCAATAATAAAAAGATTTAGCAATATAATAACAAAAATTCTCTAACTTAGAGTAGAATAGTTTCTTTTGTCTGTGATATGTCACATTACTTTATCAGATGAATTTTAAATGGAAATTATTTTCCTCATACTGTAAACAGAAGAACATTCAGAAAATTCATTACCAGGTAGATCATAGTAGCAAGTAGAAATGTGAACCAATACCTTTTTTGCATGTTGTATTTACACAATTAATTATTACTCAATAATAAAATGCTGTTTAATTTACAAGATGGAACTCTTCCACATATTATGGAAGTAATCTAACACACATGTTCATCAATAATAATGTATGGTAAGGCCTGGTTGGGAATTACGAATTATTTAGAAATAAAGAAGACAACTCACTGAAACACAGAAGCACTGCTTTGCTGATAGGTACACAAACAAAAGGAACAAAGCTTTGTTAGCTTTCAGAATGAACTTCCTTTTTCAAGTTTGTAGGAGAAATATGCACACGAACACATTCACATGCACATGTCTTTCTCCCTACATTCTGCTCAGTTGACTGCCAGCTCTTTCCTGGCCCACAGTGAGTGTACTGGGGTTAGTTGGGTGTGCAGGTTGGGGTGGGGTGGGATGGAGAGAGGTGGGAGGCAGGGAGAGTGTTGGGGGAGGGTTGGAGTGGTATGGGGATGGACTAGGATGTTGTGGAGGGTGGGTGGGTGGCAGGACACCTGTGAAACCTGCCTGTAAAATTGTGTGCCCCGCCACCTGCCACCTGCCCCCTCTACCTGCATCCCTAACTAGCCCACACGTGGCTCCTCGCTCTTCCATTAGCCACTAGATGTCTCCCCCAACCATCTCCCTGCCTCCTGCTTCTCTCCATCTGTCACCCCTCCAAACCTGCTCCCACACCTCACCCCTGTACTCTCACTGTGGGCCAGGAAACAGCTGGCAGTCAACTGAGCAAAATGTAGGGAGACAGTCATGAGCATGTGACTTAGTGTGTTCATGTGCATGTTTCTTGTACAAGCTTGAATCCAGAAGCTAGCAAAGCTCTGTACTTTTGCTTGTGTACCTATTGACAAAGCAGCACATCTGCCTTTTGGTGAGTCATCTTCTTTATTCCTAAATAATTCATAAATTTTCATCTATGCCATTTCTAAGTCATATTACAAAAATTTACCTTTAGGGATTGTTTCATTTTGTCATTTTTATACTCCAAATCACTGAAACACAAGTCATTAGTGTACTGTAATGAGAAATGTGGCTATCAGCTGATGATTAATGAAAGTGAGTCCAGATAATTTTGATGATGTTATGTAGGAAGGGAAAAAGGAAGAAAGCACAAGATGGGTGACCTGAGAATACATAATTAAGAGACCTATAAAAACTATAGGATCTCCTAACTAAGTGTCTCCAGAATGAACAGTGTTTCTAATCTACAAATCTTTAACATAATGCAGCTCTTCAGCAACTGTGAATAGTTCAGAAATCAAGAAAATCAGCCTTAAGTTGGAAGGTAAAATTTTATTAGTTTCCCTAGGTTTCAATGCCAATAATGGTATCTTCTTCAGAACCTATAAATTAACCCATACGGACATCTGTTACACATTGAAATGCAGCCTCAATCTAATGATTTCATAATAATGAAAATCATGGTACTTACAAAAATTAAATTATTTTGAGGGCCAAACATTGTCCACGTCACAAAATAAAATTAAAACAGAATAAAGACATATAGTCACAAGATTATGTATGTCAAAACTAAAAACATTTTGACAAACACAGACGGAGCTACGCCGGCCAGGATTAAGAGTCACACGTAAGCAACAAGGATATTAGGCATCACAAGCAGTTCCGCGGCAAGGCTCAGCCAGTGGCCAAGCACATGCGTGAGCGCAAGTGCAACCACTAGCACTAGAGACAAGCTGTCTCAGAATTACTTAGAGAGAATGTAAATTGTAAGCAAATTGTGACAGGAAGCAGTCCTACAGATGGACAGATCTACCTATTGGTACAGTACATTAAACAATTTACCTGAGAACTAGCTACAAAGTCAGGGCATGAAAATTTACATTCAAATATTATAATAAGAGTGCGAAGCCCCACTACAGTAACTAATAAATTAGTATGGGAAACACAAGCATGCAAAGCATAAAATATCTTGAACTTTTGCTTAATGAAGTCAAACGATGTAAATTAGACACCCTTGAAGCATTGCAAATTTGTAAACATCTTATTATTGATAGAGAAAATTTACTTAATGATCTGCTGCAACTAAAAACTAGAAATTATTTTGAAGGATTTCAACCTGTACTCCAGTGGAGTTGACCCACAGTCTGCTTTGAATGGCCGATACTATTTCCTATCTGCTTTGTCCCTTTATTATAGTGTGATTGTACAATGTGTCTCTATGTATTTTATATTATACTGGTAATGACATGTAGTTGCTAACGTGTTTCTTAATTTGTCTGTTGCACGCTTGTGTTTCCCATACTAATTTATTAGTTACTGTAGTGGAGCTTCGCCCTCTTATTATAATACTTGAATGTAAATTTTCATGCCCTGACTTTGTTGCTAGTTCTCAGATAAATTGTTTAATGTACTGTACCAATAGGTAGGTTTGTCGATTTGTAGGACTGCTTCCATCACAATTTGTTTACAATTTATGTTTGCTCTTAGTAACTTTGTGACAGTTTGACTCTAGTGCTTGCGCTTGTGCTTCCACTTGCGCATGCGCTTGGCCACTGGCCGAGCCTTGCCGTGGAACTGCTCACGACACCTAGTTTCCTTGTTGCTTATGTGTGACTATAAATCCTGGCCGGCGTAGCTCCATCTGTGTTTGTCTTAATGTTTTTAGTCTTGACAGACATAATCTTATGACTATGCGTCTCTATTCTGTTTTAATTTTATTCTGTGACATGGCCAACCTTTGGCCCTGAAAATAATTTAATTTTTGTAAGTACCACAATTTTCTTTATTATGAAATCATTAGATTGATGATGTATTTCAATGTGTAACATATGTCCATATGGGTTAATTTATAGGTTCTGCAGAGGATACCATTATTGGCATCGAAACCTAGGAAAAGTAATAAAATTTTATCTTGCAACTGAAGGCTGATTTTCTTAAGTTCTGTTTCCAATCTAATGTAAAAGAGGAAATGGGTGGACAGATATTCTGTTACATTGGGCAGTTCCAGCTCAGTAACTGTGCTCAGTCAACTGCTTACCAGCTGTTGGCATTTTTAGTGACAAATGTGCTCAGCATTTGAACTAATTTCAATTCTCTTTACAGTCTCCTAGAGCATAAAGATACAAAATGATAGATAATATACAGTAGGTTCCACTTAAGACTAGTTTCAGGGATACATTTAGATTAGTTTACATTTTTACAATTTTTTATATAGATTATTATTCTTCAGTAAGTTTACCTTCCTTACAGACACTGGTCGAAATCACCATATTGCCTACTAAAAACTTTGATAGAAATAATTCAAAAGCCAAGATCACTTAAATACTGTTTACTGGATAACCAGTTTCAACACACTAAAGGTGCCATCATCAGATCTAAATGTAGTTTAACATTTATAAACCTTTTGGATATAATGATACATGGGACAGACCAGCTGATATAAAATCATTGTCACAAAAAATAAAAAAAATGCTCTCATGGTCATTGTTTTTCTATTTTTTGAGACAATGATTTTATATTAGCTGGTCTGCCTCATGTATCATTATATCCAAATGGTTCATAAATGTTAAGCTACATTCAGATCCGATGATGGCACCTTTAGTCTGTTGAAACCAGTTATCCAGTAAACAGTATTTAAGCGATCTTGGCTTTTGAATTATTTCTACAACAGAGTAATCGCCCCAATACACAATATGTGCAAAGAAACTTTAATGTTTTTCTTCAATGCTATTTCCTACGGGTGTTAAATGACAGAAAGCACAGTAATCCTTGCCATTTATTGCAGATGAGTTCCATTACAGAGATTTTTCTGTTTAGTGTTGGAATGCCACTGGATGAATAGTAACTATTATTCTTGAAGAGTATGATCAATGAAATTTATAATACAGATCTTCAAATTCCCTATCTCCTACTTTTCCATACATATCACTGCTGTTTTCTTAATAAGATTTAGATACATATATGTAGAATGAATGAATGAGTGAATATGTTGTGTGAGGTTCAAGTCAAGGCTATGAAATAACTAGATGACAACTTTAAAATTATAGTTCATAAATCATTTTCTCATTTATACTGTTTCATTTTTGTACATTTAGATCACTGCAAAATAATACATGAAGGCTTAATCCACAATATTCAAAATTATTATCTTAAATAAAATAAAATGAATTGAAAAGTCTGAGATAGATTTGTGACTGATAACACAAACAAAAAATAATGAGTGTTTGAAAATAATCAGCTCATTTCCTTTTCTACCTCAAATCAGTGACATGTGAGGCATTGTGTACTGTACTGAGAAATGAGGCCATCAGCCTATGAATTGTGAATGTGAGTGCAGATACTTTTAATCACATTATATTCCAAGTTTATTGTAAGAAGGGAGGAAGGAAGGAAGGATAATCATGGTTTAACGCCCCATTGACATAAAGCCAATAGATGTGGTTAAGTCTTTAGAATTAGGAAATAATGTGTCCTTTATGACCTAATTAAGACTAATTGTTAATTTTGACCTATAATATTTGTGGTCAGCATTGTACAAGTTAACTGTTGTCACCAAAGATCCTTGTCATAAGATAAGACCATTGGCTGTAACCAAAATGGCTCTATGTCTGTTTGATTAAATTGTTTTAGTGTTAAGCACTCAATAAAAAGGAAACATTTTTCATAATTATGCCTCTTTGTATTATCTACTAACTCTGTTCCTTACTATGTTTTATGACACAGTTGTAATGTTTAAAAAAATACCAGATACCCATTGTATTAATAATCTTGGCAAAACAAAGAAATAGTTAATAAAATGTGTTACATTATGCTAGTTCATAAGTCAGAAATTACCATAGATTTGTCTTGGATAGTATCAAAAGAACTGAATATTCTGAGTAAAATTACTTATTTATTATAGAAGTAAAAAGTAAGCAGTGTTCAAAGACAATCAACTCATTTATTTCTCTTTATATTTCATTTAACTAGAACACAGGTTACTGTGTGCTGTACAAAAAATGGGGCCATCAGCTTCTGAATCATGAAAAAGTAACTCAGTACCTTTTAAGACAGTATATTTGAAGATTGTTATACTAGTCAGTATCATTTCATTTTATGTTAATTATGATCTATGATTTCTGTGATCAGCCTAAAGTAAGTTATCTACTGTCACCAAAGATTCTTGTTATTTGGTAAACCAAGTGAAGACCTCTGCTTCTAGGCAGTATAGCTTTATGTACATTTGATTAATCTGTATTATTGTTAAGTATTGAATAAAAGTAAAATTTGCTTCACGGTTATACAAGCGTATGTTTTTTGCAGACTGTATTCCTCACAACATATTTGTCATAATATGTAATATTTAAAACAATACCAGAGACACTTTTTATTAACAGCCATGGCAAAACAAAGAAAAGTACCTGATTAAATGTTATGTTAGTTCATATAATCAGAAATTACAATAGAAAGGTATTATGTTTCAAAACCTATGAAGTTGCTCAACTATTGTTAGTCTCTTAATTACTATCATAATGCATTATGAGCACTGCTGTGTAGTTACAGAAAGGTTAATCATATTCATTCAATATTGAGATATTAACTGACAATAAGATACTCCTTTTCTAAGTATACTTTCAAATAATTTTTCCTCATTTTCTGTTGGATTATTAATTGCTCTACTTACATAAATTAATTTATTTTTGCACAAGTCATGATTGATTGCGCATTTCAGAAACACAAATTAGGCATTTTTGTGGACAATAATTACAACTGCATGCAAACAATATGCAAGCATTGAAAACATTCTTATTTTCAGAGTCTCATTAAATTTCTATGTATGAAAATTACAGCGTCATTATATTATGGACCAGAGAAATAAAATGTATTATAAAAGTGACTCATAAAAAATTTTGTATGTAATTTTATTTTTAGCATTGTAGAAGAAGTCTCCAGTGAGAACACTATTAGTGAAAGAATCCCACACATGCATCACCAAGGGCTCATGCATAGTATAATACTGACTGGAAAATATTATAAATCTTCTTCTGAGTCTTCAACTGTCCATAGTTTGTCAATGATACGAGAGCTGTTTGAAAAGTAAGGTCCAATTGGTTTTGAAATGGAAACCACAGGGAATATCAAAAAATTTTTATTCACAACAGTTAGCCACACCTTCCAGCTACCTCTCTAAATAGTCACCGCTCTGACTTAGACATTTGTCATAGAATTGTACAAACTTTTCAGCACCCTCATCACAGAAAGCAGCTGCCTGTGCTTTCTGCCAATTATCTACACTAGTCTACAGCTCATTGTCTGTGCCAAAATGTTGGCTTCATAGCCAGTCATTCATGTAAACAAAGATGAATCTCAGAGGGAGCCAATTAAGAGATGTATTGTGGGTGATTGAACACTTCCCATGAAAAATGTTGCAGGAGCATCTTCATTGCCCATCCAGAATGCAGCTGAGAATTGTCTTGAAGAAAGAAATGCATGACATTTCTGTTATTTGGGCTGCATAGTTTCAGGTGAAATCTCTCACTAGATCTACATATTTGGTGGGAGACACTGTTGTTGTAAGCATCTCTACATGCTCACTATGCACTCAGAACTGAAAAGAGTGATGTCACGTGATTTATGGGCATATTAGAGATACTCCCCAACACATCTGTGGAGAGCGAGCTTCATAAGATTTTCATAGTGGTTTCCATTTTGTGCAAAATCGTACTTTGCTTTCCAAATACCCCTCGTAACTGTCAGCATCACCTACAGATCTGTCTTTGAACAAGAAGGTTCCATACATGCTTCAACCAGAATTATGTAAAATGAATTTGTATTGTAGGGAACTATCACTTGTTTACAGCAAAAATCTGGGTATATTTCACTCATACATAACTAGCATAATACAGTTATAATTTTGTGTTTGGACTGAATTGAAGAAATAGCTTTTTCCCTATAAGCAAAACATCATACCCATGAATGTGCATCTTACGAAATAAAATTTTCTAGCCAATAATACAACAGACTGTGATATTGGCACTGATACTGTATAAAACTGCAGAATGTGCATACTGAGATTTTTACCATGGAGCTGTCAAACATGTATGTAAGCATCATTCTTCAACAAGATGAATTGTGCTCTTTCTCTGTAAAACATAAAATTGTAAACTGCTGTCATGCGCACTAGGTAGGAGATGACATTCTGAGATCAATGATAGCCATGTGATAAAGGTTGCTTATTTCTTTTGTAGCCATGCACTGATGAGGTCCTATGCCACAATGCCAATATCAGTTACTTTCAGATGACCACTGACCCAATACTTATTTGAATATCTGCTTGTTCTTTGTGCCTGTAAATCTGGGAAAACAATAATCAAGATAGTTACATGTCAGAAATATTTTCACCTTCTACTAACAGTACTACGCCCTTTTTAACTCTGTAGACACTTTTGACTCTCTGAATAGGCCTATCATTCCTTATTTGAATCATTATTTATACCTGATCTTGGCCATATTTTCATATGTGACAACCATATAACCATATGAACTACAACACCACAGAAAAAAAAATTGTGTTTAATTCTTTGCATTCAATGAAATATCCACAAAATTCAATATGTTACCATTTCAGCAGCACAGAAAATGATCAGAAACCGAAAACTTTGGTCAGAAAATATGAAAAAGAATACTTAATGGATATTTTGCAGTAACAGTTCTCAGGAGATATAGGGCAGTATCTAACAGCAAAAGAGGGGAATGCCTCGTGATGACTGGGTGTTGTGTGATGTCGTTAGGTTAGTTAGGTTTAAGTAGTTCTAAGTTCTAGGCGACTGATGACCATAGATGCTAAGTCCCATAGTGCTCAGAGCCATTTGAACCATTTTTTGAAAAGAGGAGAAGATGTCAGCAAATGAAGAAGTATTAATGAACATATTAATAATGTTCTCAAATCACTTTAAAGTTAATGAGTATCAAGGATCAGATTTTAAGGCACATTATTGCTGTAATATAAGGCTTTCCAATAACAGAAGCTGTTAGCAGATGTGCTTTAATAGTTACACAGTTCACAAATCTTCTCTGTTGAATGAAGTACACAGTTTCAAAACAAAATGTTTGATAAATATCATTGCTGGACTGAGAAGTGGAGTAATTTACAGAATATCTCATTGATAACACCTTGGAGTTGACTGACAGAAGAAAGGGAGAGCTCAGTTTCCTACAGCCACTGAATACTTATTTTATCTTTACATTGAGCCAGTTTTCAGATCCATGTCACAGCTTCTGTTTCTGACAATACTTCTCATTAGTTTGTTAGTGATGCTCTGGTGTTTGAACTTGTGCTATATAGTTGGACTTACTTGGACTGTTCTCATACCACACTGCAATTTAGCCTTCCATTCATCAGTTGCTACAGGCTCTGTGTTATGCATATCTGTAATTCTCATGCTGAGCTACTGCTGAAGTAGTTAAATGGTCTATCAAAAACATATAATTTTCATAATGACAGACAATAAATAAAATATATGATACACAACATAAATATGTTTAAAAGCAGATTAAAGTTGTTTTCATCCTGACAACTCATTCTGTGCAGTATATGTAGGCTAAAGTTAAGAATAAGGGCATTGCCAGCCAGGAAGTTGTTCCTCTACTCCATGTAGTTTAAACAGCAGCCATCACAGCAAATGTGTTTCACAATTTTGAATGGGTAGTTACAGGTTTCTGCCCACCACCATTTTTTGCAAATGCATTTCAGTCCTAAAAACCACAGTTGGATTGGGACATAAAAGGTAATCTTAATTTGCCACCACTGAAGGTACTATTCCAAGGCTTCCTTAGAGAGTCCTGATCCATGAAGCTTATGTGTGAGCAAGAAAGTAAACTTTTACATACCGTAGCTCCCAACCTGGAGGACCAGTGGCATCATGTTTGGATGCTTTCAAGAAAGATCAAATTACAGGAGAGCTAATAAAAAATGGAAGACTAGCACTGTTAAAAATAATTACAAAGTTCTTAAAGATTCCAGAACGAAATTTTCACTCTGCACTGGAGTGTGACAGTTTTAATCTACCAGAAAGTTTCATATCAGTCCACACTCCACTGTAGAGTGAGAATTTCTTTCTGGAAACATCCCCCAGACTGTGGCTAAGCTATGTCTCTGCAATATCCTTCTTCCAAGAGTGGTAGTTCTGCAAGGTTTGCAGGAGAGCTTCTTTGATATTTGGAAGGTAGAAGATGAGATACTGGTGGAAGTAAAGCTGAGAGAATGGGTTGTGAGTTGTGTTTGGGTAGCTCAGTTGGTAGAGCACTTGTTTGCGAAAGGCAAAGGTCCTGAGTTTGAGTCTCAGTTCAGCACACAGTTTTAATCTGCCAGGAACTTTCTTGAAGAGTTTTTGGGCATATGAGAAATTGCATGACAACTAGAAATGGCTGTAATCTGCCCTACACTAAAGAAGAATGACCCTCTGGTACATGATAATTATAGAGGGGTTATACTCATTAATATTAGCTACAAAATTCTAACTAAGTGTCAACAGATGAAAATGATCCAAATTGCAGACTACAAAAGCAGTTTAAGAAAGAATGGAACAACTATGAATCAAATTTTTCCATTCCTACAGGCAACCCAGAAAGGTTGAGAACATAAATTGACATTTACATGGTTTTCATTTACTTCAAAAAAGCTTATGACAGGGTACAAAGGAGCAAAATCACCAATGTTTTGAAAGAGTTACAGTTTCCACAAAAGTTAACACATCTACTGCAGTTGTATTTAGAAGAAACCTCTTGCACAGTAAAGATTAATACAAGAATGTCACAGCATTTTGAAGTCACAACTGGTGTTAGACAAGGAGATGCATTATCCCTGATACATTTTAATTTAATTTTGGAATTAATGGACAGAGATTACAAAAAATTAAGCCCAGCTGGAATAAGATTGAGTAATAACACAACAAAATGGCTTGCATATCTGGACAGTATTTTTCTAAGTCATGACAAGTTCTTAAAGAAATATTGCAAGAAAACAAGGTTACAAGTTAACAAGGAGAAAATACATTACATGGTCGTGAGCAAGGCACTCAATGATGGTGCCCCATGAACAGTTGCTTCTTTAAAGAGTAGATATATTTAAATGTTTAGAATATAATGGAAACTGAGATTAAGGCAAAGGCTGCAGCAGAAAATAGAGCATTTCAAAAGGTGCTAAACTCTAACATACCAGAGCATAATTCTCCCAGTGGCCATATGTGGGTCTGAAACATTTACATGAAGGAAAATAAGTGAACTAAACCTGCTATTCTGCAAAAGAAATAAATTTTTGGCACCAAGAGACACCCCCAGTGACAGATATTACAAAAACAGGAGCTAGCAGAGCTATATTCATAAGCTGATACTAGCTGTAGAATGAAGAAAAGAAGATTGGTGTTGGCAGGGTACCTAATTTGGATGGAAGAAGAAAAACTACTGTGAGTAGCATTCTGAGGCTTCATGGAGAACAAAAGAGGTCAAACAAGGCCACAGACATGGTGGAAGGATGATTCCAACACAGATATTGTGCAAGGGCCTCATGGAAGGAGAAAGGGCAACACAAACCAGGAAAAGAGATGACTAGTGAAGGAATGTAGAGAACACTTATGGTCTCCCAGGGCAAAGTGACATTAAGAAGTAGTTATTATATTTTATGCTTCTACAGTAGTTGGTGCAGTTTTTTGACTGCCATTTTAATACTTGGGGTTTTGGGTGGACTGACACATGATACAAAAGATTACAGTTTCGAACAAGTATGACCAAAACATTGCCTAAAAATAATTGTAGTGTAATAAAAGAACTGAAACTCTTACATGTCACAAAGTCTGATGAAATAGGGTTATAGTATGTTTCTAAGGTTTACTTTTCAAACTGCAACAATCCTTGCATATGTTTCATTGAGTTTCTTGATAACAGGATCATCTTACAGTGCCAGTCACCATTATTATCTATAAATCTGCCAAGAGTCAAGTACCAGCTGAACTTTTTTTTTATTGATAATGTTCTATTCTTTAATGCTTCATTTACTGCTTGCTGAAATGTCCATAATCTCAGATATGTCAGCGTACTATATGTTCTTCTACTGCTGCTTCTTTTCCAACTATTTTTCCTTTAATAATAATCTTCAATAATAATTTTCTACAAACAATATTTCCTTAGAATCTGTAAAATGCCATTAGTTTTCCTCTTTCTAAAATACTCTAGAAAAGTTCTTGTTTCCTTCACTCTTTGAAACACTTTATCATTTCTTTATGTGTGTGCCTACTTAATTTTCTGTATGTTTGTTCACATCCATATTTCAAAGAAGAACTTCTGTGAAGTTAAAAATGTAGGGCAGAAGTACTGATGGAAGTGGAGCTGTGAGGGCAGGTTTTGAGTCATGACTGGATAGCTCAGTCGATAGAGCACTTGCCTGAGGAAGGCAAGTTCCTAGTTTCAAGCCCTCATCTGACACACATTTTTCATCCACCAGGCAGTTTCATACCTGTGCACACTCTGCTGCAGAGTGAAAATTCTTTCTGAAATTTCTCCTCTTTCTTATCTTTTGTCCAAGTTTTTGAGTCATATGTAACTACAGTCCAAATTAAGCATTTTGCAAATTTCCTTCTTAGTTCAATTCCTATTGTTCTTGTCATTATCAAGGCTCTCTGAAGACTTCCTTTCCACGTGCTATACTTTTTCTTATTTCTCTGCTAAAACTTCCATCTGCAGTAGAAATGCTTCCTAAGTGACTGTCTTTCATTCTGGCGCTATATATACTGGGCTGCGTTTTCTGCTACTTTCATGACTTTTGTCTTGAAAACTTTCTTTTATTGCTTAATGCCTTCTTCATTTTCTGTAGATATTTTTCATTTTCTGCTAGTATCACCTGACCATCTGCATATTTAATAACATTTTCCATTCCTCCAGATAATATAATGCATGACATGGCATAAAAGAAACATGAAGAAAATGCTCTGTGATGTCTTTATGACACCACAGTTTGGTAAAAAGATACAATACCTCAAATAATGTACAAACATAACAGCAACATGGGATTAATTGCCCCTACCTCCCCCACTGTGAAACTTTGTCTTCGGATAGGGGATCCTTAAAATTTTAAGTTTTTTGACTATCTGGATATCAAAGTTTCTTTACGGCTATTATATTTCTTTGTAATAAATTATATTTATTTATAACAAAAACAACCTTTGAAACCTGGATAATGAAAAAACTTCTATGGGATTAGTGAATTTAGTAATTAATACATAACAGAGAAATGTCAAGTTCATTGTACCCATTAGAGTTCACACTGCCAGCAGCATGCCATTGCATGGAATTAATGTGTCAAAGAATTGTTCAATGTATGAATAAGTAAGAATAAGATAGCAGGTGGAGAAATGTACTTGTGAAGACTTTGCCTATGATTGCATTTCCTTAAATGAATTCTGTTAAAAATCAACACCATCCACCAAGCCTGTAGTGGTACTATGAATATGTCTCAAATGTACAAAATTGATGCATCAGTCTGATACAGTATGCACACTGCCACTACTGATTGTTAATTACCATAACAGAAACGTTATATGTTGTCAAGGATGTTGCTTGTGAGTTCCACAGAATGTCATCACCCTTTTTCTGGTTAAATTGTCCACAACACACCAGTGTTTGAAGAAAGTACTATGAGCAGCAATATGCTCCTGGGAGAATCTCAAATATGCTCCATGAGATTTTTGTCAGAAGATCAAGACAGTCTCTCAATACAGTGAATCATTTACTGCTGAAAATATTCATCTACAAGTTAGACCTACAGCCCAGTTGACATGCTGACTTGCTCACTGCAAATATTTCTTACCGTGACAATCGATGGGTGGAGTACAGTGACTGGTCACTTTGCATACATTCTGCTAGCATCAAGTCTTCCATGCAGTTTAAGCTGGGGTAACAAAGGGTAACAGGTGGCTCTCTGTGATGAGACTTGCCTTATAAGTGGGAGACTGGCAAGGTGGTGGAGAGACCCAGTGAGGCATGGTGGTGAGGTGGCACAGTAGAGTGCAGCTGTGATATGACTACATGATTGGAGGTATCTGCCAGGTTGCTCAGACCCCATGAACCAGATGATGCAGGAACTACAACACTCCATCAGGTGGACATTAGAGGGACACAAGGGGATATTTTAAACAATAAAAAGGAATATAATTTATGGGTAGTTTTCTATTAAGTTACAAAGTGAGTAATTTTTTCCAGTATTTGGAGGATGTGTTGAACAGTATGAGACGTTTGATTTTTCAGTCACCCACAAGTTATTCCAAAAGAGGGTCTAATGGGAGAATCGTATAATCATATATCTATGTATAACCTGAACAACAACACAACGACATTACAAACCTGGTTTTTGCAACGAAGTCTATAAGTATGAATCTGTTAAAATATGACTGAAGGCCAATTAATCTAGAACTCTATTTTAAGAGATTGCTGATAGACATTTTGTCCCAATTCACAGCTCTTAATAAGCTAACATCTATTCAGTACTCAATATTAAGGAGTGGACTATGCAAGCCCAGGTAAGTCTACTGGATTTAACTGTCGAGTAGGACAGTTTATCATCTACTTGAAACTTTTAGCTTACCAGTATGATAGGAGTAATTAGAGGAACTAAGACTCAAGTTTAAAAGAATAGTTGACCATACACTGGACAGATATGTACCCAGTGGAGTAGTTCACAATGGGAGGGATGCTCTCTGGAGGGAAGGCAACATTCTTTTTGAGGAACACTATTGAGAAAATTTAGAGAACCAGTATTTGAACCTGGCCTCAGAACAATTCTGTTGCCTCCAACATACATTGTACATAAGTACCATGAATATAAGATGTGACAAATTAGGGCTCTTATGGAGGCATATAGACAGTTGTTTTTCCCTTGTTCTCTTTGCAAGTGGAACAGGAAAGGAAATGACTAATAGTGGTACGGGGTACCATATGCCATGCACCATAAGGTGGAATGCAGAGTATCAATGTAGATGGTATACAGTCACTGTAAAGATACTTCTAAAAAAAACAGAGACTATTGCATAATAGGTATAAAACAAAGCATAGGGCTATAGATAGAGAGATGCTGAATGAAATGTGCCTAGCTATCACAAGAGCAATGCCTGAAGCCTACAGTGACTGCTGTAGTAGAATATTGTCAAAATATCTTCCACAAAACCCAAAGAAATTCTGGTCATATGTAAATACTGTTAGTGGCAACAAAGTTAGTGTCCTATCACTTACAGAGGAGGCAGAATCTGAAATTGAGAGCAGCAAAGAAAAAGCAGAAATGCTTAAGCGGCTCCGGAAAGGCTCAAAATCATGAAAAGTTCAATTTTTACTTTTTTGTGTTTTCTGAATCTGCAGACTATTAAGTTTTAATAGATATATAATTTATTCAATTCTGAAGACTACAACTATTTTTAAATTTTTTTTGAAATGTGTTCTACATGGGCGTGACCCACTGTGGCGCTGTTAAACTGCTGTCAAATGGTGTTATTATTAACGTCCGTGTTCATCAGGTACATTTTAGTGATGTGAGATAAAGTATGTGTTGTGGCTAACCTGTGATGGTTCAATATATATCGCTCGTGTGATTGTCAATTGTTTCATGTTTATTTACTCTGTCATTATCTCGAAAATATTCGTAATTAATTCTGTTTCTTGAGTCTCTGTTTTGTTGAAGTATAATAATGAGTAAAAGTAAAGTTATTAGAAATCCTCTGAAGGCTTTTAAGAAAAGGATAAATGTTGGAAAGCCAAAGGTATGTGTTATTACTGTAAACAATAAAGACGATGAAAATCCCCAACATAGCTTGTGTCCCAAAGAAGAAGACAGTTGGTGTAAATATAACAAAGGATTGCTAACTGGTGAAGTGTACACTCATAAGCATAGTCTGCCTCATGCAATAATGGAGGTGATAAAACCTATTTTCAGAGACTTAGAAGCACCTGAACTGTTGAAAAAGTGTATTCACGGAAAAACTCAAAACCCCAATGAAAGTGTAAATAGTGTTATATGGTCGAGAATCCCCAAGACTGTATTTGTTGGAATAGAAACACTTCACTTTGGTGTGTATGATGCTGTTGCGACTTTCAATGATGGCAACATTGTAAGGTGCAAGGTATTTAGAAATATGGGAATGAAGATAGGTTCTAACATGGTACGAGCGATGCTTGCCTTAGACAAGGAACGCCTTCGGGCTGCAGACAGGGCTGTAAAGAGTCTAGAAATACAAGCAAGAGTAAACAGGAGGAGGAACAAGAGGAAGCTGGAGGAGGAGTTTGTAGAGGATGAAGATAATCCATCCTATGGACCTGGAATGCACTAAAAAGTTAATCCAATCTTTGTCGCTCGATTCCCAAAACTTTTATTTTCTCATACTAATTACATGTTTTCTAAGGATCTTCCAAACATATTTGTTTCAAACTTTCAGTAAATGTTACACAGTACCTTCTGCATAATTTAACACAGCCTTTTTCCAAAAAACTGTATATTTTTGAATATATAAATAAAAAATTGCAAAAAAATGTTGTGAATTTTCATTACAGTTGAAAAAAATCATCTTTAATAACTGAACTAAAATTTTGTAAAATCCCTGCGTTAAGTTGTAGCCCATATTCCAATAAATAATCTGTAAAAAGTTCAACTTCCTACCTCAAATACTTTGTGAGGAAAGATGTAATTTATAAGCGTTATTTTAACATTGCAAGTATAGCGCGTTCCGGAGCCCCTTAAGTCTGTTTTCAAAAGTCCCTTTCTAAAGGAAAACCCATGATTATTGCCCAATATAATTCGCTGAAAAGACGAGTGATTTAGATATCAATGTCAGTGGAATTAATAAACATCTGAAAACATTAAAACTGAACAAAGCCCTAGGGCTCAACTGAATCCCTATCAGATTCTATGCCCTATTTGCACCTGAGTTAGGCCCCCTGTTAACTATAATCTATCATATATCCCTGAAAGAAAACCCTGCCCAGTAGTCAGAAAAAAGCACATGCCATACCCATCTACAAGAATGGTAGCCGAAGTGATCCACATAACTACCATCCAATTTTCTTGACATTGATTTGTTGCAGAATCTTAGAACATATTCTGAGCTCAAACATAATGAGATATCTCAAACTGAATGACGTCCTTCACGCCAACCAGCATAGATTTTGCAAACATCGATCATATGAAACCCAACTCACGCTTTTTTTATATGACATACTGAAAGCCAGGAACTGAGGCAGTGCACTTACACTTATCACCAAAAGTGTGATCATAGGAGGTATCAAATGAAGTTTGTGCCTCGATTGAGGATATTTTGGTTGGGAGAATGCAGCATATTATCTTAGGTCCCTTGCTGTTCATATAGTAAGTTAATGACCTTGCAGACAATATTAACAGTAGCCTCAGACTTTTGCAGATGATGCAGTTACCTAAATTAACTACAGTCTGAAAGAAACTGCACATACATTCAATCAGATCTTGATAAGATTTGAAAGTAGTTCACAGTTGGCAGTTTGCTTTAAATGTTCATAAATGTAAAAATATGCACTTCATAAAATGAAAAATGTAGTTTTATATGACTACAGTAACAACGAGTTATAGTTGGAATCAGTAAACAAATATTCAGATACTACATTTTGTAGGGACATGAAATGGAATGATCACATAGCTCAATCATGTGTAAAGCAGGTAGCAGACTTCACTTTATTGGTAGGATACTAGGACAATTCAATCAGTATACAAAGGAGATGGCTTACAAACCTCTCATGTGACCCATCCTAGAATATTGCTCAAGTGCGTGAGACCCCTACCAAGTCAGACTGACAGGAGCTATTGAACATATACAGAGAAGGGCATTGCAAGTGATCTCAGGTTTGTTTGACCCATGGGAGAGTGTCGCAGAGCTGGTGAACAGGCACACCCTTGAAGTCAGATGTAAAGTATCCCAAGAAAGCCCACTTAAAAAGTTTCTAGAACAGGCTTTAAATGATGACTCTAGGAATATATACCATCCCCTGCATATCACTTCCATAGAGATAGTGAGGATTAATTAGATTAATTATAGTGCACACAGAGGCATTTAAACAGTCATACTTCCTATGATCCATATGTGAATGGAGTGGGAAGAAAATCTAATAACTGGTTCAATGGGAAGTATCTTCTGCCATGCACTCCACAGTTGTTTCTGGAATATGGATGTGCATATATATTTGTTGGTACCTGTAAGTAATACAGTAACATCTAGTGAGGTTTGTACAGATTCTGGACATGAAATAATTTGTATGAAGATAAGTGTTGCTCATGGGATAAACACAGTAATTGGATGCTTTCATAGATGACTGCCTCAGGAGCTGTACTGGCAGATAATTTCAGGAAAGACTTGGATAAGGTCATGCATAGAATGTCTGATCATGTTATAGTGTTAGGGAGAGATTTAAATTTCCCAGCTATAGAATAGGAGACTCGAGTGTTATGGTGAGTGGTAGGAACAGGATGTAGTACTTTGCAGCCTAACACTCAGAACAAAAGGTCTCTGCATAAGCTATCCCTGGATAATGTTTATTTACTGCCCCAATTATTTGACTACAAACTGCCATTTGTTTCATCCAAATTTGACTATTAGATTCTGAGTAATTAATTTTCTCATGATGCATAGTAAATAAGTTCTGCACCTTCTTTTGCCCTGTCTTGCTGAGCATTGACTACAATACAGCAGTTGTTTGTGTTCCATAGATATTCTTATTCTAGTTGTAACAGAGAATTGTCATTTTGATGTTTTCCAGCCTGTTTGCATTACTGGCTTCTGTCTGTCAACTCTTTCATCTTTACTGTTTATGTTTTGATGATACAAATTTGGTGTTCTAGTGCACTTTTGTGAAAAGTTATAAACAGAATGGGTAGAATAAGGAAGCTGGGCTATAAGACCAGGTTTCATGGAAATAAATATATAAAAATTAACCACAGAACTGCTACTTATGAACAGAGGGAAGAAACTAATATTGAAGGTGAGCTCAGCCCAAGTATCTCTGCATCAAGTAAAAAGTTTCTAGGTGCTTCCTGGATTCAAAATGCCTCTAAAATGTGTGACAGTGAAATACATAGGGTGAACAGTGCTTCTTCTTCTACTGGCACCATTCATATTTTCATTATGTTATCATGTGAACTTGTGGAAAACAAACACTTAGTGAAAAAACCTTGGTAGAAGCATCACTTTGCATGAAGATGTGGAGAAAACAAAGGGAATTGTTTGTAATTTAGTTCTGGATATTGAAATAATTAATAAGCTCTTTGACATCTTTCACAAAACTCCCACTACACAACATGTGAGCAAGGGCGTGGAAGTGGCTGGTTTTGTTTACGTTTTCAGAAGGTCTACGTAGGCCAGAGGTGTCCTGTATACAGACTGTCTTGTGGATGGGGACAGCAAGGCTTTCTAAAAGCAATAGATGAGAAACCATATGGACCAACAGTCAACATTAATAAACTTGAGTGTATAGGACATCTACAGAAAAGAATGGGATCACAAGTTATGAATATATGTAAGGAAAAAAGATAGGTGTTAAAGGGGGTCTGAAAAAGTTTGGAACAGACAGGATCGAGAATTATCAAAGTATGGCAAGGTATTCTGTAACTGTAATAGTGTAGAAGTAATGGGAAGAGCTATCTGGGCTATATTTCTTTATAACATTTCAACTGATGAGAAACTACATCCCCTTTGTGCATGGGGACCCAACAGCTGGTGCAAATTCACGTGTGTTAAGGCTCTTGGAAAAAAAAGGATGATATCAATTCTGAATGGGGACTGAAAAGCATCAACAGGGACTGCACCTGTTGTGCTGAAATTTCTACAGAATGCATTACCATGGGGGCCAGAATAACCAGAAGATCAAAGAAAAGAAGATAAAGGGGATGAAGTTGAGCCATGGTGTAGTCCTGTAAAGTTTTAAAAGTATGTCTGCACTATGGTGTACAATAGTTTCCTGTAAGTAAAACTTTATCATGATTTTTCTCAAAACTACATTTTTTTCTGGTACATTTTCCTCAGAAACTAGGAACAATAAAAACGTCAAACTTTCTGTATCTCTTGTTAATAAAATGATACTTAATCTGATAAAAAGGGGCCTGTTGTGATACCAAGAACAAATTTAAAACCACTAAGGTGTTTATAAACATTATAATTTTTTCTTTTCAAATGAAAAAAAGCATTATTCATAACATAAACAAAATACAGTAACCAGTTTTTATTCTATTTGAGGATGGTGTTTCATCTGTATTCTGTAAAAGTTTCAGTTCTTTATCTCTACCAGTTTCTTCAGAAAGTGTTCCTGAAGTTTGCTCATTGATTCTTTATGGGAGTTTCTTTGTGACTGTGTCTTCCACTACAAATAAATGGGCTTGTTGTTGGGCTGCAGCCTTCTCAACAGCTCAGAAATGCTGAGTGGCATCAGAATGAATTATCAGTATTTTCACAAGAAAACCTGGTGTCTAAGATGCTATGGAACCAGAGACCAGTGGCAACAGGTACAGCAACAAGAGTGAAGACAGCATGAGAGTTATTGATACTAACATGAAGCCTGCATCTCTACACATATCTGAACCAATATTACAATAATGTTGTGTGACTTTTGTACACTCCTGGAAATTGAAATAAGAACACCGTGAATTCATTGTCCCAGGAAGGGGAAACTTTATTGACACATTCCTGGGGTCATATACATCACATGATCACACTGACAGAACCACAGGCACATAGACACAGGCAACAGAGCATGCACAATGTCGGCACTAGTACAGTGTATATCCACCTTTCGCAGCAATGCAGGCTGCTATTCTCCCATGGAGACGATCGTAGAGATGCTGGATGTAGTCCTGTGGAACGGCTTGCCATGCCATTTCCACCTGGTGCCTCAGTTGGACCAGCGTTCGTGCTGGACGTGCAGACCGCGTGAGACGACGCTTCATCCAGTCCCAAACATGCTCAATGGGGGACAGATCCGGAGATCTTGCTGGCCAGGGTAGTTGACTTACACCTTCTAGAGCACGTTGGGTGGCACGGGATACATGCGGACGTGCATTGTCCTGTTGGAACAGCAAGTTCCCTTGCCGCTCTAGGAATGGTAGAACGATGGGTTCGATGACGGTTTGGATGTACCGTGCACTATTCAGTGTCCCCTCGATGATCACCAGTGGTGTACGGCCAGTGTAGGAGATCGCTCCCCACACCATGATGCCGGGTGTTGGCCCTGTGTGCCTCGGTCGTATGCAGTCCTGATTGTGGCACTCACCTGCACGGTGCCAAACACGCATACGACCATCATTGGCACCAAGGCAGAAGCGACTCTCATCGCTGAAGACGACACGTCTCCATTCGTCCCTCCATTCACGCCTGTCGCGACACCACTGGAGGCGGGCTGCACGATGTTGGGGCGTGAGCGGAAGACGGCCTAACGGTGTGCGGGACCGTAGCCCAGCTTCATGGAGACGGTTGCGAATGGTCCTCGCCGATACCCCAGGAGCAACAGTGTCCCTAATTTGCTGGGAAGTGGCGGTGCGGTCCCCTATGGCACTGCGTAGGATCCTACGGTCTTGGCGTGCATCCGTGCGTCGCTGCGGTCCGGTCCCAGGTCGACGGGCACGTGCACCTTCCGCCGACCACTGGCGACAACATCGATGTACTGTGGAGACCTCACGCCCCACGTGTTGAGCAATTCGGCGGTACGTCCACCCGGCCTCCCGCATGCCCACTATACGCCCTCGCTCAAAGTCCGTCAACTGCACATACGGTTCACGTCCACGCTGTCGCGGCATGCTACCAGTGTTAAAGACTGCGATGGAGCTCCGTATGCCACGGCAAACTGGCTGACACTGACGGCGGCGGTGCACAAATGCTGCGCAGCTAGCGCCATTCGACGGCCAACACCGCGGTTCCTGGTGTGTCCGCTGTGCCGTGCGTGTGATCATTGCTTGTACAGCCCTCTCGCAGTGTCCGGAGCAAGTATGGTGGGTCTGACACACCAGTGTCAATGTGTTCTTTTTTCCATTTCCAGGAGTGTAATTTGGGTTCTGTGTGCCATAGTGAAAGGATCATGAAGTGCCAGCAGCAGAGATCAGCCATTGCTTCCATGCAGAATAAAGAGAAACAGAAGGTTGTCACATTCGAAAGTAAGTGTCATTACTGATAGTAACCAAATGCCTATACTTGTTCATAGTGTATAATTTCATGAACATTTACAATTTCTCAGTTTTTTCCAACAGTGCAACAGCTCCTGATAAGGCACTAGCAGATCTGTTGGACCAAGACATGCATGTGTTCATGATTCTACTGTCTGCACCACCATCATAACAGTAGCAGTAGCTCACAGTTGGCCTTCCTGATTTATCAGATCTACGTTTCAAATATACTGCACCACACCAGCAGATACCTGAATTGTGGGTTCAGGAAATGCATTTGGTGTCTACACAGTGGCACATCAATGAGCTCTCTGATATACAGCTGTTCCTGGACAGTGAGTTCTCGTAATCACCATCATCAATACTGCCCATCAGACTGCTACTGTGGCATACTTTCCCTGTTAAAGGGGTGTTGTTCTTTTGATGTACAATGCTAGTGGTAGTAACATTTGCTTGTAGGTTTATCCTCAGATCATAGGTTCAGCATAGTATTAATGACTGAAAATCACCAGTATAGTGATACAAATGTAATGCTTTCAGTCTACAAAAAGCATGTATTATTCTCCTAATTCCTTACAATGTTCGATGGTTTAATGCCTCCTGTGTTATTACATAACCAAACAGAATGTATTGACAACAACATCAGAACAGTTAAGATACAAAACAACTGGAATATTGAGGAGTGCGGTCACTTTCAAGAATCTACATCTACATCTACACATACATACACCATCTGCAAGAAACCATATCCTGCATGGTAGAGGCTACCCTCAACCACTACTAGTCATTTCCTTTTCTGTTCCACCTGCAAACAGAATGAGGGAAAAATGACTGTCTGCATGCCTCCATATGAGCCCTAATTTCTCTTATATTATCTTCGTGGTTTTTGTGCAAAATGTATATTGGCAGCAGTAGAATCGTGCTGCAGTCAGCTTCAAATGCCAGTTCTCTAAAGTTTCTCAGTTGTGTTACTTGAAAAGAATGTCCCCTTCCCTCCAGAGATTGCTATTTACTTTACCCAAGCACCTCCATAATACTTGCGTGTTGCTCGAATCTACCAGTAACAAATCTAGCAGCCTGCCTCTGGATTGCTTTGATGCCTTCTTTAATCCAGTCACCTCTAAAATAACTTGCAACAAATGGCAGCACTCATCATGCAGTCATGCATACAACCAACATGAAGGTAACAATAAGTGAACAATAAAGCGTGGTGTGTCCTGTATGTCCGCCCACTCACAGAACAAGAAGTTAGACTTATTGACTGGTGGCCAGTGTTTGAGTTGTTGAGAACAGTTGACTGCTGCTTCAGAACATTTGAAAAATTTAAATATATCACTTTTCCCACCACACGCTGCACTGGCATCATTTATATTGCAGCTACCAACATGAAAAATTAAATAAATTCAACTGAAATCTGTGAAATAAATCATTGGCAAACTTTTAAGCTCTCCAACTGCATACACTACTGACTATTAAAATTGATACACCAAGAAGAAATGCAGATGATAAACGGGTATTCATTGAACAAATATAATATACTAGAACTGACATGTGATTACATTTTCAAGCAATTTGGGTGCATATATCCTGAGGAATCAGTACCCAGAACAACCACCTCTGGCTGTAATAACGGCCTAGATACACCTGGGCATTGAATCAAACAGAGCTTGGATGGCGTGAACAGGTACAGCTGCCCATGCAGCTTCAACATAATACCACAGTTGATCAAGAGTAGTGACTGGCATATTGTGATGAGCCAGTTGCTCGGACACCATTGACCAGATGTTTTCAATTGGTGAGAGAATTGGAGAATGTGCTGGCCAGGGCAGCAGTCGAACATTTTCTGTATCCAGAAAGGCCCGTACAGGACCTGCAACATTCAGTCGTGCATTATCCTGCTGAAATGTAGGGTTTTGCATGACACCCCATACTATCATGCAGGGTGATACGCCAGTATGGCGATGACGAATACAAACTTCCAATGTGCATTCACCACGATGTCACCAAACATGGATATGACCATAATGATGCTGTAAACAGAACCTGGATTCATCCAATAAATGATGTTTTGCCATTTGTGCACCCAGGTCCGTCATTGAGTACACTATCGCAGGTGCTCCTGAATGTGATGCAGTGTCAAGGGTAACCGCAGTCATGGTCTCCAAGCTGATAGTCCATGCTGCTGCAAACGTCGTCAAACTGTTAGTGCAGATGGTTGTTGTCTTGCAAACATCCCCATCTGTTCACCTAGGGATCGAGAAGTGGCTGTATGATCCATTACAGCCATGCGGATAAGATGCCTGTCATCTTGACTGCTAGTGATACAAGGCCATTGGGATCCAGCACAGTGTTCCGTATTACCCTCCTGAACCCACCGATTCCATATTCTGCTAACAGTCATTGGATCTCGACCAACACGAGCAGTAATGTCACAATATGATAAAGCACAATCACGATAGGCTACAATCCGACCTTTATCAAAGTTGAAAACATGATAGTAAGCATTTCTCCTCCTTACACGAGGCATCACAACCACGTTTCACCAGGCAACACTGGTCAACTGCTGTTTGTGTATGAGAAATCGGTTGGAAACTTTCCTCGTGTCAGCATGTTTTAGGTGTCGCCACCAGCGACAACCACGTGTGAATGCTCTGAAAAGCTAATCATTTGCATATTACAGCATCTTCTTCCTGTCGGTTAAATTTCACGTCTGTAGCATGTCATCTTTGTGGTGTTGCAATTTTAATGGCCAGTAGTGTAAATAAGTTACTTTGTGGACAGAAAATTTTAGGTGTACACATCCCCAGCATTCACCCAAGAGAAAGAGCACTGTCTGAGAGAGATTATCAATATATCTGTGGCACTTGCAGGAAACATTAATTTAAATCCTGAATTCATCAGGTGGCCTCACTCTAGTGTTTATGGTTGGAGAGTATTGGTAATTTGATGACAATAGTGGCACAAATGCCTGATTCATAGAGTTTGATCTGCTGATAAAATACATTTATTGATCCATGAATAATACATGACAACTGTGTTTCTTAGACAGAGCCTTAATGACGCAAATCAGTGAACATTTTACTTGGTCACACCCAGTGTATTGCTAGACAATACTGGCTGAATTAATGTTCAATTACTCTTAGACCTAGCAATTTAATTCCATTGTGGTATATTTAAAATATTCTAGAAAATACAAGAATGTGAACTTAATACACAACATAAGAAGAAGGAAATAATCATATCCACATGATCTCAAAGAAATTATTAGTCATTTCAAAGGTTATACATGAGTGGTGATTAGTTAAAGTCTTCCCTGAATTTACCATCACGAGAAGAGAATGAACTAGGCACACAGTTGTGTGAAGTGTATGTTACAATAAGAGATTAAAAGAGATTATCAAAAGCTAAAGCATAGAAATGAACCCCTCTCTTCAAATGGCTGAAATTCCTGTTGTCGATTGGTCTCGTTGTAGTGCAGGCATATTGTGTCTGCCATTAGTCTGCATGATGTTTCTGAACACTATGCCACCGCAAATATTACTGCTGGCTGACATAGGGAAGGTTGTTGCAGTTGTGGCTGCAAGATGCACACATCTTCTCAGACGAGATCACGAGAATTTATCTAGGTCCTGTGAACTGTTAAATGAAACTCGGCAACTTGACGTAAGGGCAATGTCCAGATCTGCTTATCAGCCATGGTAGTCCTGAGAGTAGCACCCAGCAAGGAGTCTACATGAGTCTCCCAGAATCTCTCTCCGAAAAACCCTCATTCCCCTTCAACCCTTGGTCTCTCCACTCAGTGCATGTTATCACTAAAAAGCCCTAACTGTACCTCCAATGATGTGACTGGAAATGAGACTGCTGTCTTCCATCAACAATTTAGATGCCAGAATGCCAATCAGAAATATTCTTTCACACCCAAGAAAGACCCAAAACTGCATTCTCACTGCAAGGCAAATATTGTGGTATTCCTTGTGAATTTAGCCATTTTCTGGACTGCTCTTAATGCAGAAAAATGAAGAGCAAATTTTCTCAGGTGCAGCCGTGGCAATGAATCAGAATTGAAGGGATGTCCAGAAAATAGGATGAAACAATAGTTTTAGCATATATTCACCCATATCCTCTGTAGCAGGTTAGGAATTTGTGAGGCTTCCACTTCTCCATATTCCTAAGTCTTCCATCCCATAATGTCTGAACTGGACACTAAGTCCATCCATCCAACAGAATGCTTTTGTCTACCTGAACCTCATATTAGCCTGCAGGGCCAACTCGTTTATTCCTGCTGGTGCAGTGAAGTATATTTCTGAGTTGCTGTTACTGTACCTGACCCATGGGAAAGGCTGAATCTTCCTTGAAGTTGGAATTTCCCATAAACCAAAAGCAACAAGATACAGAATGTCTTGTAAACTCAAGTAATGACAGGTTTCTCCAGTATCAGAATGAAGTTGAAATAAAAGTACTTAGCTGCCCCTGACCACTCATATAATTATGCCTGAAAACAATTTGATCAAGGAAAGAAAATGTCATGTTAAATGAAAGAGAGAATGAAGGTGATAGGCAATAAATTTACAGATCACTATTAAATAGGAATAACAATGTGAGAGGATGATATGGCACAGGCCAATGTCTCACAAGCTGAAAAAGGAATGGAATCATAAATTTTGTCAAAGAGGCTTAGTAGTATAATCTGTTATTGATCAAAGGTCTCTATAACTCTGGCTCATTATAATACCCCAAGAGCCCCCCCCCCCTCCACACACACACACACACACACACACACACAGATAAACACAGCTATTTGCACCATGAAAAATGGGTCATATTACTCCACACACAAGCACATAATTATTTACAAATAAATACACCGCCTCTCTCTCTATCTCTCTCTCTCTCTCACTCTCATCGAGGTGGATAGAGTGAGTACAGGAGGCCTCTGACTCTGTTCTCACAGATAACCTGCTTATCATCATGAAGCGACAGACTGATTTACAGCTGTTATACAGTGTGTATGAAATGACCCCTTGATTGAATTTTTGCTTGGTGCACTATGTGTGGAGGAGCAGATGGAGCACTGCCAACATCATCATTCAGGCATTTGAACTAATCCTCAACTTTGAGGACCATTGAAGTTGCACACCACACATCCTTAGTCAGCCTTTGGGTGGTACATGTCACTGTATCATATACATACATTTTTTCATCTGACATCTACAAACTCCTCAATCTGCAAGCTATTTGCCTAATCTCTCATTTGACTGTTAACCTTTTTGTACACAGGTGTTATGCCATAAGGGTTATCAGCTGCATATAAAGACATCTTTAATGTCTCAGAGTGGCATCATATTACTTAATAGGTCTCACAATCCCTCCCCCCCCCCCCCCCCAATCAAATCAATATAGCTGTCCACATGTATATAAAGTAACTTTGGATCTGCAAAATGAGTATTTGAAAACTCATAATGAAACTGCTACATGTTGAGCCTGAATAGATCCAATATACACATACCAACATGAACAGGTTTCATGAATTCTAACAAAACCTTAGCCATCTCCAGAGTGATGAATTCTTTGTTGAAGATTCTGGCCTGTTTAAAATTTGACCTATTGATATAATTTTTCAGGCCAGAATACCTGTCACAGTTTGATGATAGCTGAATTTTACTGTGGTTTATGAAAATCTACATTGTTTCTCCAAAAACTGTGTTATTCATAAGTTTATAAAAATCTGTGTCAAAATAATACATTACAGAATCCCTCTCAGCAGTGTCAGTGTCAATGTATTTCTTCAACCAGCATGAGTAGTTAGATTTAATAGTGTAGGTGACTAACCAGTTCCATTTGCAAACTGCAACATTGCTCAAGGTTTCTATAATGGATTAGATATCTCAATTTATACCCCAGCATCATAACTAGCTTTAGGGGCAATCCATTTAATGGAACCCAGTGCTCCAGCAGACATAGCGGCAAATCACTGTGCGTATCATGCAACTATTAGGACAGCCATATCTGCCTCCACTACATACCCTACAATGGAATACATTGTTACATTTGTGAAATACCCTAATTAGATGATTTCTTCATTGGACAGCCTTCAGAAGCCTCTAACAGACAAGGACTATTGCATATATATATATAGATATTATTTACATCGAAGTAGAGGATGTAACTCATATTGCTGGATGTTTTATTAAATTTTTCACTCATTCATGGGTTATCTGCATTTGTGTACTTATGGATATATTCTCAACACCTCCCACACATCCCACACTCAAAAAGCAACAGCATGTCAACAATGGTTAAGAGTTAAATGCTGACCTCTGGAACTGTGCAGTAGAATGCAGGCTGCAGCATGTATGTTTCCCTACTTACACTCCAGAATTTCTCAAAAATGTCTGCAAGTAATCGTATGTCCATGTCCATATAAAGTTTGCATACCCCCTAAATCAGAGATGTTGAAATCCTGCCAAATACTCAATGAATGCCCATATTTTGCATCCTTTATGTTGTTGCCTGTAAGATTATTGGAAACTGTGGTTATGTTGGGCAATGTGATTGCATAGGGAGAGACATGAGCTGAAACTTAGCATTATCAAGATGTTAATCTTGAATGAGGTATTTGTTCCTAATGCATAGCTTCAGCAAGTTTCTGAAGTATTGCATTCATAAATCATAGCGAGTCAAGGTAGTACAGTCTTTGGTGATTCACGTGGAAATGAAATATATTTTATTGTCTCCCAGGGGGGCCAATAACCTGAAAATTGCTCAAAGCAAAACAACCCAGTGCTCAACAAGGAAATGAGCATCATACCCAATCAAATTGTTAAAGAAAATGCATATGTATCATGGTAGTTGACAGTGCAGATTGTGTGTGTTTTGTGCTGCAACACTGGTGCAACTTGCTAGTTAGATGCGGTGATATCAATGCAGTTTCAGCTTTTCTGTCTAGAGGCAGCCCACAAATATTACAGTTACTTGCTTTCTCATACACTCCTGGAAATTGAAATAAGAACACCGTGAATTCATTGTCCCAGGAAGGGGAAACTTTATTGACACATTACTGGGGTCAGATACATCACATGATCACACTGACAGAACCACAGGCACATAGACACAGGCAACAGAGCATGCACAATGTCGGCACTAGTACAGTGTATATCCACCTTTCGCAGCAATGCAGGCTGCTATTCTTCCATGGAGACGATTGTAGAGATGCTGGATGTAGTCCTGTGGAACGGCTTGCCATGCCATTTCCACCTGGCGCCTCAGTTGGACCAGCGTTCGTGCTGGACGTGCAGTCCGCGTGAGACGACGCTTCATCCAGTCCCAAACATGCTCAATGGGGGACAGATCCGGAGATCTTGCTGGCCAGGGTAGTTGACTTACACCTTCTAGAGCACGTTGGGTGGCACGGGATACATGCGGACGTGCATTGTCCTGTTGGAACAGCAAGTTCCCTTGCCGCTCTAGGAATGGTAGAACGATGGGTTCGATGACGGTTTGGATGTACCGTGCACTATTCAGTGTCCCCTCGACGATCACCTGTGGTGTACAGCCAGTGTAGGAGATCGCTCCCCACACCATGATGCCAGGTGTTGGCCCTGTGTGCCTCGGTCGTATGCAGTCCTGATTGTGGCGCTCACCTGCACGGCGCCAAACATGCATACGACCATCATTGGCACCAAGGCAGAAGCGACTCTCATCGCTGAAGACGACACGTCTCCATTCGTCCCTCCATTCACGCCTGTCGCGACACCACTGGAGGCGGGCTGCACGATGTTGGGGCGTGAGCGGAAGACGGCCTAACGGTGTGCGGGACCGTAGCCCAGCTTCATGGAGACGGTTGCGAATGGTCCTCGCCGATACCCCAGGAGCAACAGTGTCCCCAATTTGCTGGGAAGTGGCGGTGCGGTCCCCTACGGCACTGCGTAGGATCCTACGGTCTTGGCGTGCATCCGTGCGTCGCTGCGGTCCGGTCCCAGGTCGACGGGCACGTGCACCTTCCGCCAACCACTGGCAACAACATCGATGTACTGTGGAGACCTCACGCCCCACATGTTGAGCAATTCGGCGGTACGTCCACCCGGCCTCCCACATGCCCACTATACGCCCTCGCTCAAAGTCCGTCAACTGCACATACGGTTCACGTCCACGCTGTCGCGGCATGCTACCAGTGTTAAAGACTGCGATGGAGCTCCGTATGCCACGGCAAACTGGCTGACACTGACGGCGGCGGTGCACAAATGCTGCGCAGCTAGCGCCATTCGACGGCCAACACCGCGGTTCCTGGTGTGTCCGCTGTGCCGTGCGTGTGATCATTGCTTGTACAGCCCTCTCGCAGTGTCCGGAGCAAGTATGGTGGGTCTGACACACCGGTGTCAATGTGTTCTTTTTTCCATTTCCAGGAGTGTATTTTGTGATGAGATTGTGAATGATTAAACTGAGTCACATCTATATGCGATCATGGGTAACAGTAACTCTAAATATGATCACTTTTGCTATTAGTTTGCTAACTAAATAAACATTATTCTAACTAAATCGCAACTGTGTGGCCTCTATCATTGATGGGTCATTAATTTAGTTCCCGATATTATTATTACTTTTGTTATACATAATATTAATAATATTACTTTTGTTATACACAATATATCCCCCACCCCCATGAACCATGGACCTGGCCATTGGTGGGGAGGCTTGCGTGCCTCAGCTATACAGATAGCCGTACCATAGGTACAACCACAACGGAGGGCTATCTGTTGAGAGGCCAGACAAACGTGTGGTTCCTGAAGAGGGGCAGCAGCCTTTTCAGTAGTTGCAAGGGCAACAGTCTGGATGATTGACTGATCTGGCCTTGTAACAATAACCAAAACGGCCTTGCTGTGCTGGTACTGCGAACGGCTGAAAGCAAGGGGAAACTATGGCCGTAATTTTTCCCAAGGGCATGCAGCTTTACTGTATGATTAAATGATGATGGTGTCCTCTTGGGTAAAATATTCCGGAGGTAAAATAGTCCCCCATTCGGATCTCCGGGCGGGGACTACTCAAGAGGATGTCGTTATCAGGAGAAAGAAAACTGGCGTTCTATGGATCGGAGCGTGGAATGTCAGGTCCCTTAATCGGGCAGGTAGGTTAGAAAATTTGAAAAGGGAAATGGATAGGTTAAAGTTAGATATAGTGGGAATTAGTGAAGTTCGGTGGCAGGAGGACAAGACTTCTGGTCAGGTGACTACAGGGTTATAAACACAAAGTCAAATAGGGGTAATGCAGGAGTAGGTTTAATAATGAATAGGAAAATAGGAATGAGGGTAAGCTACCACAAACAGCACAGTGAACGCATTATTGTGGCCAAGATAGATATGAAGCCCACACCTACTACAGTAGTACAAGTTTATATGCCAACTAGCTCTGCAGATGACGAAGAAATTGAAGAAATTATTCAGATAGTGAAGGGAGACGAAAATTTAATAGTCATGGATGACTGGAATTCGAGTGTAGGAAAAGGGAGAGAAGGAAACCTAGTAGGTGAATATGGATTGGGGCTAAGAAATGAAAGAGGAAGCCGCCTGGTAGAATTTTGCACAGAGCACAACTTAATCATAGCTAACACTTGGTTTAAGAATCATGAAAGAAGGTTGTATACATGGAAGAACCCTGGAGATACTAAAAGGTATCAGATAGATTATATAATGGTAAGACAGAGATTTAGGAACCAGGTTTTAAATTGTAAGACATTTCCAGGTGCAGATGAGGACTCTGACCACAAGCTATTGGTTATGACCTGTAGATTAAAACTGAAGAAACTGCAAAAAGGTGGGAATTTAAGGAGATGGGACCTGGATAAACTGAAAGAACCAGAGGTTGTGCAGAGTTTCAGGGAGAGCATAAGGGAACAATTGACAGGAATGGGGGAAAGAAATACAGTAGAAGAAGAATGGGTAGCTTTGAGGGATGAAGTAGTGAAGGCAGCAGAGGATCAAATAGGTAAAAAGACGAGGGCTAGTAGAAATCCTTGGGTAACAGAAGAAATATTGAATTTAATTGATGAAAGGAGAAAATATAAAAATGCAGTAAATGAAGCAGGCAAAAAGGAATACAAATGTCTGAAAAATGAGATCGACAGGAAGTGCAAAATGGCTAAGCAGGGATGGCTAGAGGACAAATGTAAGGATGTAGAGGATTATCTTACTAGGGGTAAGATAGATACTGCCTACAGGAAAATTAAAGAGACCTTTGGAGATAAGAGAACCACTTGTATGAACATCAAGAGCTCAGATGGAAACCCAGTTCTAAGCAAAGAAGGGAAGGCAGAAAGGTGGAAGGAGTATATAGAGGGTCTATACAAGGGCGATGTACTTGAGGACAGTATTATGGAAATGGAAGAGGATGTAGATGAAGATGAAATGGGAGATACAATACTGCGTGAAGAGTTTGACAGAGCACTGAAAGACCTGAATCGAAACAAGGCCCCCGGAGTAGACAACATTCCATTAGAACTACTGGTGGCATTGGGAGAGCCAGTCCTGACAAAACTATACCATCTGGTGAGCAAGATGTATGAAACAGGCGAAATACCCTCAGACTTCAAGAAGAATATAATAATTCCAATCCCAAAGAAAGCAGGTGTTGACAGATGTGAAAATTACCGAACTATCAGTTTAATAAGCCACGGCTGGAACATAATAACGCGAATTCTTTACAGACGAGTGGAAAAACTAGTAGAAGCCGACCTCGGGGAAGATCAGTTTGGATTCCGTAGAAATACTGGAACACGTGAGGCAATACTGACCTAACGACTTATCTTAGAAGAAAGATTAAGGAAAGGCAAACCTACGTTTCTAGCATTTGTAAACTTAGAGAAAGCTTTTGACAATGTTAACTGGAATACTCTCTTTCAAATTCTAAAGATGGCAGGGGTAAAATACAGGGAGCGAAAGGCTATTTACAATTTGTACAGAAACCAGATGGCAGTTATAAGAGTCGAGGGACATGAAAGGGAAGCAGTGGTTGGGAAGGGAGTAAGACAGGGTTGTAGCCTCTCCCTGATGTTATTCAATCTGTATATTGAGCAAGCAGTAAAGGAAACAAAAGCAAAATTCGGAGTAGGTATTAAAATCCATGGAGAAGAAATAAAAACTTTGAGGTTTGCCGATGACATTGTAATTCTGTCAGAGACAGCAAAGGACTTGGAAGAGCAGTTGAACGGAATGGATGGTGTCTTGAAGGGAGGATATAAGATGAACATCAACAAAAGCAAAACGAGGATAATGGAATGTAGTCGAATTAAGTCGGGTGATGTTGAGGGTATTAGATTAGGAAATGAGACACTTAAAGTAGTAAAGGAGTTTTGCTATTTGGGGAGCAAAATAACTGATGATGGTCGAAGTAGAGACGATATAAAATGTAGACTGGCAATGGCAAGGAAAGCGTTTCTGAAGAAGAGAAATTTGTTAACATCGAGTATAGATTTAAGTGTCAGGAAGTCATTTCTGAAAGTATTTGTATGGAGTGTAGCCATGTATGGAAGTGAAACATGGACAGTAAATAGTTTGGACAAGAAGAGAATAGAAGCTTTCGAAATGTGGTGCTACAGAAGAATGCTGAAGATTAGATGGGTAGATCACATAACTAATGAGGAGGTACTTAATAGGATTGGGGAGAAGAGGAGTTTGTGGCACAACTTGACCAGAAGAAGGGATTGGTTGGTAGGACATGTTCTGAAGCATCAAGGGATCACCAATTTAGTATTGGAGGGCAGCGTGAAGGGTAAAAATCGTAGGGGGAGACCAAGAGATGAATACACTAAGCAGATTCAGAAGGATGTAGGTTGCAGTAGGTACTGGGAGATGAAGAAGCTTGCACAGGATAGAGTAGCATGGAGAGCTGCATCAAACCAGTCTCAGGACTGAAGACCACAACACATACATAATATTAACTTTGTATTTCACAAACCTGTCATCAGCCAGACAATTTAACCAAAGGGTCACAAGTGTCTAATTTAGGGTGTGTAATGTGATACGTGCAGTTCAACCCCCACAAGAGTTTGAGCCAAGACATTTTGATGAAGAGGAACCACATGTGAGCCTGAATATCTTTGGGAGGTTAGCTCACATACTTCCAGTCAAATCAGCCCTGATCTTATTTTTGTACCAATGACATATGAAAGATTATCATAACAAAAGAAAATGTTTCCATTTATTTATCATTTTTAATATCAGTTACATTTTTATTACCCAATGAGAGGCCATTTCCAAACTATTATATATTACTTGGGAAATAATTAATTTCCCCATAGCTCTACAGATAACACTAATGTTTTTGTATGTGATGTTAGGTACATGGATGATGTGTCTAAGTATGTTGCAAATGAACTGTATGCATTAAATGTGGATGTATTCAATATCTGTTGCTACAAAATCATTGTATCATGTGATGTAGGTTAACATTTATGTTGGAATGTGTAATTTGCTTCTGTGATCATGTTCTGTTCTCTGTCCCCATTATTTTGTCATCTGCCATCAGTGTTGTCATCAGTGTCATTTTGGTTCTGTCACTTCATCCTGTGGGGCCTCTTTGTTTCATATTTAGGTTTTCTTTCAACTAAGATCAGGAATGTTAATAAACAAAGAAGTCAACAGGCCAATAAAGGAAAGTTTGAGAGTGAGTGGGAAAGCACAAGACATTTCAGTGGAGAACAATATTAGTAAACACCATGGAACAGTTAAATGAACTAAAACAAGGCAATGCTACCACTGCAGTGCAGCTGGCTTAAATTAAACAATTAATGCAGCCACTGCAAAATAGCTCCCTCAGATGAAGCAAGAAACTCAGATGCAATTTATGAGGCAAGAAGTCAAGCTAAGACTCTGTAATCAAAGGATTGATTGTCAGGTTACAGAAGTTTATTTATTTATTTATACATCAAGTTCCATAGGACCAAATTGAGGAGAAAATCTCCAAGGTTGTGGAATGTGTCAGTACATGAAATTACAACATAAAAGTAATAACGAATAAAAATACAATGTTTATGAACCCAAAAAAGGCAAGCCATAAGTTTAAGTATATGCAATCAATAATATAACATCAGAATCAGCTTAATTTTTCAAGGAACTCCTCAACAGAATTTTAAGGAGTGACCCATGAGGAAACTCTTCAGTTTCGATTTGAAAGTGCATGGATTACTGCTAAGATTTTTTAATTGTTGTGGTAGCTTATTGAAAATGGATGCAGCAGTATACTGCACACCTTTCTGAACAAGAGTTAAGGAAATCTGATACAAATGCCGGTTGGATTTCTGCTTAACATTAACTAAGTGAAAGCTTCTTATTCTTGCGAATACGCTGATATCATTGGCAAGATATGACAGTACAGAATAGGTATATTGAGAGGCCAATGTCAAAATAGCCTGACTAGTGAACAGATGTCGACAAGAGGTTCACAAACTTAAACCACTTATTGCCTGAACCATCAATTACTGAGCCAAAAACATACTTTTAGAATCAGAAGAGTTACCCCAAGATACCAAGTGATCAAAAAGTCAGTATAAATTTGAAAACTGAATAAATCATGGAATAATGTAGATAGAGAGGTACAAATTGACACACATGCTTGGAATGACATGGGGTTTTATTAGAACCAAAAAAATACAAATGTTCAAAAAATGTCCAACAGATGGCGCTTCATCTGATCAGAATAGCAATACTTAGCATAACAAAGTAAGACAAAGCCAAGATGATGTTCTTTACAGGAAATGCTGAATATGTCCACCATCATTCCTCAACAATAGCTGTAGTTGAGGAATAATGTTGTGAACAGCACTGTAAAGCATGTCCAGAGTTATGGTGAGGCATTGGCGTCGGATGTTGTCTTTCAGTATCCCTAGAGATGTCGGTCGATTCCGATACACTTGTGACCTCAGGTAACCCCAAAGCCAATAATCGCACGGACTCAGGTCTGGGGACCTGGGAGGCCAAGCATGAAGAAAGTGGCGGCTGAGCACACGATCATCACCAAACGACACGTGCAAGAGATCTTTCACGTGTCTAGCAATATGGGGTGGTTCTAATAAAACCCCATGTCCTTCCAAGCATGTGTGTCAATTTTTACCTCTCTATCTACATTATTCTGTGGTTTATTAAGTTTTCAAATTTATACTGACTTTTTGATCACCCGGTATAATACCACATGACATAAGAGAATGAAAGAAAGCAAAGTAGACTAATTTTCGTGTTGAACGATTACTTACTTCAGATACCGTTCGAACAGTAAAAACGGCAGCATTAAGTCTTTGAACAAGATCCTGAATGTGGGCTTTCCATGAGAATTTACTATCTATCTAAACACCAAGAAATTTGAACTGTTAAGTTTCACTAATCATATGCCCAGTCTGTGAAATTAAAATGTTAGGTTTTGTTGTATTGTCTGTTAGAAACCATAAAGTGAGTCTTACTGTGATTCAGTGGTAGTTTATTTTTTAGAAGTCATCAACTTATGTCATGAACTGCACTATTTGAAAGGAACAGGAGTGGCCCCAACACTGATCCTTGGGGCATCCCCCATTTGACCATACCCCACTCAGAGCCCACATCACAGTCATTGTCAATATTGTGAATAATGACTTTTTACTGTCTGTTGTAAAAGTAAGAGGGTAACAATTCTGACCTACTCCCCGTATTCCATAACGGTCCAACTTCTGGAGCAATATTTTGTGATCAACACAATCAAAGGCCTTAGTTAAATCAAAAAATATCCTTTTGTTTAACCCATACAGTAAATCACAGAGAAAAGAGATTATAGCGTTTTCAGTTGTTAAACAACTTCTAAAGCTGAACTGTACATTTGAAGCAAATTATGTGATATAAAATGATCAATTATCTTTACATACACATCCTTTTCAATAACTTTAGCAAATACTTATGGCATAGAAATAGGTCTAAAATTGTCAACATTTTCCCTTTCTCCCTTTTTATAAAATCACTTTACTACTGAGTACTTTAATCATTCAAGAAACTGACCATTCCTAAAGGAAAAATTACAAATATGGCTAAGTACAGGGCTAGCACTTGCTGTACAATACTTTAATATTCTGCTAGGCACTTCATCATATCCATAAGAGTCCTTAGTCTTTGGTGATTTAATTATTGACTCAATCTCCCCTTTGTCTCTATCACAGAGGAGTATTTCATACATCAATTTTGGAAAGGCATTTCCCAAGAGAGTTATATGATTCCCTGTAGAAACTAAATTTTTATTTAATTCACCAGCAATGCTCAGAAAATTATTGTTAAATACTGTACATATATCTGATTTATCAGAAACAGAAATATTTTTACTACAAACAGACATTATATTGTCGTCCTTGTGCTGCTGACCAGACACTTCCTTCACAACTGACCATGTGGTTTTAATTTTATCCTGTGAAATAACTATTCAATTTGTGTACCACATACTCTTTGTCTTCCTAATAACATTTTTAAGCACCTTAAAATACTGTTTGTATAGGCTACTGTAGTTTTATTGTGACTACTTCTAACATTTTGATATAATTCCCACTTTGTTCTACATGATATCCTTATCCCACTAGTCAGCCATCTAGACTGCCTTTTACTGCTAGTGCCCCATTTAGAATGCTCTAAAGGAAAGCAAACCTCAAAGATCATGAGAAATATGTTAAGGAAAGCATTATATTTGTCATCTATGTTATTGACACTATAAACATCCTGTCACTCTTGTTCCTTGATGAGGTTTAAAAAAACTCTCTACTGCCATTGGATTAGCTTTCCTACATAGTTTGTAATTATATGTGACATTTTTTGAGTACAAAAGCCTTTTAGTGTTAAAATTCGTGCATCATGGTCTGAAAGGCCATTCACCCTTTTACTAACATAGTGCCCATCCAGTAATGAAGAATGAATAAAAACATTCTCTATGGCTGCACTACTGTCCCCCTGCACCCTAGTTGGAAAAAACACCATGTGCATCAAATCATATGAATTTAGGAGATCTACCAACATCCTATTTCTTGCATAGTCATATACAAAATTAATACTGAAGTCACCACTTATAACTAGTTTCTGGTACTTCCTGTAAAGTGCATCAAGAACCCTCTCTACCTTGAGCAGAAATGCTCTGAAGTTAGAGTTAAGGGACCTATAAGCAACAAAAATTAGAAGTTTAGTTCCACTAAATTTAACTGCCCCTGCATAACATTCAGATATCTGTTCAGTGCAGTGCCATGATATGCCTATGTACTCAAATGGAATACTGTTTCTTACATACATGCCCACTCCCCCACTCCACAAGGAACTCCTTAAAAACAGCCAGCTAATCTGAATCCTGGTAAAGAAAGCCTCTGAATTGTCACATTATTTAAGTGGTGCTCCAATACACCAATAATTTCAGAGTTGTCATCTACAGGGTGAAAAGTATTTCACCAACAAACTCTGGGAGGTTGTAGGAGACATCAAAACAAATATTTTTCCCAAAAGTCATTTTTTCGTGTGAGGAGTATTTAAACCAGTACGGGAAGATTTCTCTGGTGGCAAATTAATTAAATCAACAAACACTTTTCCATTTATTTATTTATTTATTTATTTTTATTTATTTATTTTTTTTTTTTTTTTTTTGACCAAGAGACAACAACTAGGTAGCAGATACGGCCCAATTAAACAGTCCCCAACAACACCGACCCACACATTAACGAAGAACTGCACTTGAATAGCGCTAGTAACTGTGGCATGTGGGTTATCCTCACTCCAAACATGCGAATTGTGCATGTTTAAGACTCCATCAGCCCCGAACATTGCTTCATCGGTAAACAACACAGAGTATGGAAATGTAGGATGCATTTCACACTGTTCCAGATACAACTGCGAAAACTGTGTTCTGGGTGGATAATCAACTGGTTCCAGGTTGTGGACATGCTGTAAGTGAAATGAACGTAACAATTGCTCTCAAAGGACTGTTCTTACATTCATCTGATTCGTCCCCATGTTACGTGCAATTGCACGAGTGCTGATTGAAGGATCCCGCTCCACATGCTGCAAGACAGCTTTCTCAACTTGCAGCATTCTTACCATACAATGACATCCCTGTCCAGGTAATCTGCAGAATGACCTGGTCTCATGCAGACGTTGGTGCACAGCAGCAAAGGTTGTATGATGCAGGATATGGCGATTAGGATATTGTTGTTGATAAACCCGCTGTGCAGTTTGTCCATTGTGGTGCGCCACATAGTATGCACCAACGATATCAGTGTACTCACTCAAGGTGTATTGCTACATTAGTAAACAGAGAAAATGCACTACTACACTGGTGGACAGCAGTTTCCTACAACTGAAGAGCGTAATACGCTTTCTAACAACTGAAGATCGTAATACGGCATCTAACAACTGAAGAGTGTAATAAGGCCTCCACCAGTTTAAATAATCCTCATAGGAATAAATGACATTAGGGAAAAATATTTGTTTTGATGTCCCCTACAACCTCCCAGAGTTTGTCGGTTTAAATACTTTTCACCCTGTACAAGCAGTTCACCAACTTTATCTCTAAGACCTCTTATGTTTTGATGAAATATGCTAATTCCTTCTATACTTGGAAACATGATGTCCTCTGAAGGTAATTCCTTAGTAAGAGGAACTTCCTTTAAGCAGGTATACCTATCAGCTGACTTCAGTCTAAAAAGGTGCAGCTCTAATGCCAACTACTACAGGACTTTTTCCATGCGTGTTCCCACCACCACCCACTACACTGTCACCTATAAGCTTTGCCAGCTTCCCCTTCCCATACCTATTGAGATGCAGGCCATGCTTATTGAAACCCAGCCTATTGGTTGACTCAACTGGCACCACTGCAATGTGACCCATGCCCTCTGCCATCAGTGCCCTCTCCAGCCCCATGTTAACACACCTAACAGCTGCATTAAGATGAGAACAACCATGATGCTGAAACAGTTGCACAAAATCCACGTTAGTACCACCAGTTTGAGTAGTTATCTTTACCAGGTCAACACCTACATCATACGAGTGACTTGGGGTAGAGGCTGTAAAGATAGAGGCAGAGGTCACCGAGAGTATGGGCAAAATGAAAAATGTATTTTGTGAGAAAGTTGCCAGTGTGGAAACTGAAGTAACCACAAAAATGATGAAGATCACTGCATGTATGGATGATGAAAATGAATCATCCACACAAGCACAGAAGGAAACTAATCAGCAACTAAGCAAAACCCAAACAAAAGTGTCTACTCTTGAGTAGGTGGCGTCTGCAATGCGACAGGGAAGTGTCGATGCAATGGAGGTAATTCCAGTGGGTTCACATGCTGTTTTCCCAATGCAGGATATGAATATACCACTCCTTACATTTGGCTGAATGCGAAGTATCCACAGAAGTGCATCTGCTTGTGAAATGAGTGGCAGAGTGCAATGTATTTGTAGTGAGTCATAGGTGAGAATGAGCACTAATGCGTGGTGGGAGTCATCTTCTTGTGTGTCAAGATGGACTTGATAGCATGTGGGGCACCTTGGGTTCTTTTGATGGCTGGGGAGATGGGTGTGACATTATGAGCAGCTGTAGAGAAACAAATGGTGAACATAAACTTGGACAATCTGAGTGTGCCCTCATCTCTGGCACGGTTTAGCATGGGCATGTAACATTTCCCCTCTTTGCCACAGGCAAGACAGGTGGCCAGAAGTGCTTCACATATAGCTGGAAAGTGAGCTGCTTACATAAGAATGCTATCTCATGGTGACTCGGCAGTGATGGTCACGGGTCCTGTCTCAGAGCTGGCAACTCGTGGCAGGTAGTGAACATGCTTTACATTGAAGCCAGTGTGTTCTAGTGGCTTGGCAGCTGGCAGTGCCACTCTGATAGCTGAATGATGGATTGTGGACTGCAATGAAGACTGACACAGGGCAGATGCTGTGTGTGACTCTTCCATGCTGATCAACACATAGTTGGCTGGGCTGGGGTTGAAATACAGCTGCTCAACACTGAATTCACAGAAGGATTTGCATTTTTGTGTCACTGCAGCAATGTCTTGAACTGGGTAGGTGACCAATGTCTGTCTGAAACAGATTAAAACTGTGTGCCGGACCTGAGTTCGAGTCTTGGTCCAGCGCACAATTTTAATCTGTCAGGAAGTTTCATATCAGTGCGCACTCCACTGCAGAGTGAAAATCTCATTCTGGAATGTCTGTCTATTGTCACATGGCAGTCTATCAAACTGCAGAAGCTTACTGACATCCCATGCCATTGGAATCCCAAGTCTGATGACACAGAACCAGCTACTTCCACTGAGTTGCTGTTTTGGCACAGGCATTGTCTGGCAGTCATTGATGCTTGAGTCCCCTCACTCTTTCTGTGGCTGTGGTAGTATCTATTCTGTTACAATGCCTTCCCTCTATGAAAAACCTGGCCCCAAGATCTCTACTGAAAACTGTCGGCACCATAAGCACTGATTCAGTTACAAGTATTCACACTTTGGTGTCCTCTACTTCACCCACAGTGATACTAGGTCATTTGCAGTATTTATACTATCTCACAACCACTGAGCCCCTGTGTTCTCATTTGCACTATCTTCACTTCAACTCTTACTTTTAGTCCTGTTAGCAGCTACATCATTTTACAAAGTGGGAATGGAATAGGAATCAAGAAGGCATTCTAACCCACTTACTATTTGCACACTAAAATTCAATTCTTGCACATTCTCTCCTCACATACATCCAATAATGCAAAAACAATTCTCACATATAACATTAAGTTCGACCCAGCATTTACATGAACAATATTACACATTCTCCAGCACTAACATATAAAGACAGGATCTCCCTAGCTGGTACACTTCTCTTTTCATTAATTTATATGCATACTGTCCAGTTACCTTATTAATATTGCATAACAAGTAATGAAAACTGTAGTAGTTCACGTTTTCCGTCGCACTTCAGAGTAGACCGAGAACTGTCTCATAGGCATGCCCGATGTGAACTGACTGGGCACGGCCCGTGCTGCCTGAGGTGTTGTTGTTGTTGTTCCGCTGGCAGAGGTCGCGGCCGAATTCTCGCGTGCCCTCTGGTGGATGGGACTCTATTTGCGGCAACTACCGTCCGTGACATGCTGTGCCGATGTGCGCCTCCCGCTATCTTTCTGGTGGCTACTGCAAAAACTATCTACAAAAGGCTTACTACTGTCACATTATCAGCTTTATTGACTGGGAAGAACTCTATGACTCAATGAACATAATTCATTACATCTTTCTAAACAAACTTCATCCTCAAAATACATCAATTAATGCATATAACATTTCATCATTGTATTCTTCATGATACTTCATAATGAAAATCAATATCTAAACTCACAGTCACCTCATGTTCCAAGAAAATACAAGCAGTCCAATGGCCCTGCTTCACTGAGCTTTCTGATACCATGGACTCACTTCCTGTGTCACAGTAGCTTTTCAGTTACTCTCCTGTGCCCATAATACATCTTTGAAAAATTTCATACTTTTGTCCCTAGTACCTGACATGTTTCCTCATGATGTCAAAACTGTACAGGTATCATTGGCTGATTCTCTGCTGTCGTGTGCATTGTGTCCTGGCAAACCTGAAGCAGTTTACCTGATAATGTCAGGGCCAATGTCCTGTCTTGCCTCTATGTGGTGCTTCTGCTTATTGCTGCTTTGGGTCAATGCCACTTGTAAAGACAAGAAATCTTAACCATCTGATTCCACTGGAATTCTATGACCAGATTCTACTTGGTCAGTGGAGAACTACCACTGGTTACAACTACCCTATTATGCTAAGTTCCAGATATTCATGCATCCCACATAATATAAGTCTAATCGAGATGCTTCTCTAATCTGTTACCGAAACTGTTTACAGTACTCACTCTACTTGAAAAAATTCCTGTTCACCAGAAACACTTACGGCTACTTGGGCCTATTTCTAAGTCCTCCTGGCACCTACTGTTTCTGACATCAGAACCAACTGCACTCCCTGCACTAGCTTGCATAATGCCCTTCTCGATGGTAAACCGATAATATTATATTGTGAGTACACAGGCCTGCGTGTCCTGGTAAATTGCATATCACAAGTGTTGATGGTTCAGCTCTCAAGCCCTTACCAAACTCTAAAAGTCAGTCTGAAATTGACATAATGAACAACTAAAATGCTGGGATACAAGGATACTGTGGCCCTCCCCAGGATTCTTCCATCAGACATCATTGGGCGTGACTGCACACATGCCTGACAGATTGCCCTCCATGATCCACTTCATGGCGCCTGTAGTTGACAATCCCCACACTCTGTTTATATTATACAAGAATTTTATAAAGGGGAATAATCAGCAACACTTCACGCAGTAACTCTTGGGTTGATTCCCTTTGAGGTATTCTATTTTATTTAATCTTCCCTTATCCAGACAAACATATCCTTCAGTAAGGACCCTCGCTTTTTCTATTCTGTCACATGCCTTTCCCCTACACAATACAAGGATTATTACTAGAATATTACATTTACTATTCTACTAATATCTTTAAAATAACTACTGATAAGGCTACTAAGCTGTGGTGATTTTTCTGGATTTAATCACGGCAGTGATCCTTAATACTTCAATTTGGATCACTTGAAACTTTCACACAGTTACTCTGCTCACTCATTTTCACCCACAGCGTAGCATCCAGAACTTGCAAGTACAGTATCTTGTAGTGTCTTCTGATCCCTCCAGTTCATTGACATCCACAGTTGTCAATTCTGAGGAACTATCACCAGTGAAATTCTCTTCCTCAATGTGACTGCCGATGCTCCTGTCGACCTCTAGTGTACCCCATGACTTGTACCCAAGCCATGTACCAGGTGGTGAAGGACTCAGGTTAACTCTCAAATAACATTCACTGGGACCACTATTTGGGGTAAACATTGATTTAATACTCTTTCACTCATAACACAACAGATATATATATACATATTCTTCTTTTACACTGGAAAAATAAATACTTTTTTTGTTTGTTGTTGTTCTTTGTTCTACGGCACAGCTTCGCACTTACAATCACTCATGGTGCTGGGAGCATCTGATGTTCATGAGCTTGGCCCAACACAGCACACTTAACAACTTTCTTCTTTACCGTTGCCTCTGTCTATCCCACAGTGGAGTCAAAGCCATGGGTATACCTGGTTGCCATCATCATTGCCGTATTGCACAATAACACCCTTTTCAGTGAAATATACTTCTCCTCGTTATGCAACCCTTTTAACATGTATATGCCAGTGCTCCCCCCCCCCCCCCCCACGACATCGTTTCAGTGCTGTCTTTTATAATAATTAGCAAAAGTTAGTGCACTACGTACTTAGGACTCGCACGCTCACGTGCGAAGCTTCCACTGCCGTGAGCCACCTTGACTTGACTCCTGATCGTTGTTCTTTTTCTTACCAGCTTGCTACACTGTTCCATCTGCGTAACCTTGGGGAGGGAGGGAGAAACTCCCCTTGTTACTCTTGTAAATTTACTGGTTCATTTACTTATAGTCTATTTATTTTTATCTATTCTTCTTCCATCAGTACAGCTTAATTATTATTTTTACTCATTTACTTATTATCTATTTTCCTTACACACTATTTACATTTTCAAGGCGGAGTACTGTCCCTGGGTAAGGCTAGCCGTACCGTTTCTCTTTTAAGGCGCTAGATGCCTCTCGCTGGCTGTGTCCATTCCCTGCTGCCCTCTCTCAACGTTATTTTATGTTAATACTACCACTTAGCATCACCTTTTTGCCACTAGATGGCTCATACTGGCTGCCTCCAGCTATTGTATTGTAGCATCACAATACGAGGCATAAATGATACAGAGATACCAGCATACAAGGATCCAACTAGTGAATATCAAGAGCCTGAGCTGATGCTTATATATGTTGCTGTCCTAACTGAACCACCACTTGCAGTCTTCTGTCATCAGAAAGAAGTGTGCCTTCTTCTTTGTTTACAAATTATTCCACTCCCAACACCAAAATTATAGTGGGTCAGGGAAGAGAATGATAGCTAATTGATGGAAAGAACTGTCATCGTCTGTGTTAGGATTCGTTTGACCCCCACCTGTGGCATTTGCATTCTTTTGATGGCTGTGAAGATGGGTGTGATGTTGTGGACTACTGTAGAGAAGCACATGGTGTGTATACACAGTTCCTTGTTCATTCATTCAACTTGGACAATCAGAATGCGCCATCATCTCTGGGGTAGTTTAGTGTAGACTCATAATATTTCATCCATCATGATGGCAGGCAAGGTGGGCGGCCAGTGGCACTTCACATACAGCTGAGAGGGGAGTTGCTTACATGAGGATGCTGATTTGCACAGACTCAGCAGCAGTGGTTATGGGTCCCGCCTCGGAACTGGCAGCTTGTGGAAGACAGCAGAGACATTTTATGTTGTAGCTGCTGATGTCCAAGTGGCATGACAGATGACAATACCACTGACAGAGATGAATGCTGGACTGAGGGCTGTGAGGCTGTGTCATAGTTACAGCTAGGCTCCAAGATGGCAACAGTAGAACTTGTGGCAGTGACTGGCATGCAGCAGGTGCAATGCATGGCCCTGCTGTGCCAGTCAATGTGTATTTGGTTTGACCATGGTTTAGAAGCAGCTGCTCAGTGCTGAATTCATAGAATCGACTGTTTTTCTGTGTCGCCACAGGAATACCTGGAACAGGGTCAGTGACCAATGCCTGTCTTTTGTCACGTGGCAGTGTATCAACATGTCAAAATCTGTACAGAATTGGTTACTTCTCCTGAGCTGCTGTGTCAGAAGAGGTGTTGTCTGGTAATGCTCAATGCTTGAGTTCCTTCACTCAGTCAGTGATTCTGATGGTGTCTGTTCCACTACACATCACTTGTTGTGTGGCATATGCTTGACCAGAAGGGAGCTGCTTGGTTCAATGTGACGATTTGTGAGACTAGTACACACAAAAATTTCTGCACCAAGTGCCTGGCAATGTATTGGAACTTGGCCACAAAGGCACATATGAAAATAAGCATATTCTGCAAGCAGTATGCATCACAGCTGCACCAATATATGGGAGTGTACTCTTCTCATTTTGTCATTCTGCCAACATATTTGGATGACAAAATTACAGATGAGGAATGATGTAATGGTGTAGTAGACACTTTCCTACTCATGCATTATGTGCTCTCATCGGGACACAGTCAAGATCATAGTTCTTTGATATTTTAAGGTTGTTGGATAACATCAGAGAATAAGTATAAGAGAGGAAAATGCACATTAGTGCACAAAGGATGCAAAAGGAGCTGCCATACATGTTTTTGTTGTGTAAAAACAGAAAAAACTGGCACAATATCCATGGAAGAAGAGTTAAAATGAAAAAGATGATATTGAAACAGACACTGTTGTCCACAACAGTGCAATCATGGCCAGAACAAAACAAAAGACAATGGAATTTGTGTCAATTCGCGTTCAAGCAACATGTAATGGGAAATGGTGCAAAGATGATGTGTGTGTGCTGCCATTGGCCTCTCCTAAGGCAAAGGTACATGGGAGAGAGGATGCACATGACCGTAGGCTATGGGATTTCTCAGGGGACACTTAATTAGAAAAGGGACATTATGTAGGCAATGTGTGGTACTGATGATCACAAGTGCAAGGTGACATTGAAAAGTACTGTGATGACCTAGAGATGTCTGAAACTGCAGACAGTCAGTGTCACTTCATTGAGAGAACTGAAGAAGGAATCCAGACCAGGGCATACCTGAATTCTGGTTCAGAAGTGACTGCAGAGACAAAGTCTTTTTACCTAAATTCGGTTGAAAATTGCAGTAAATTAGCTGAGATACCCCTTAAAACAGGATCTCACTGATTCCTGCAATTGGGGTGAGAGAGAAGTTGACAGAAAAGGGGATCTCAATGTTACTAAGCAAGAGAAGAATTGACAAACTGCCTATTGGCTTCTGTCTCGGGTTCTTCGGCCGACGTTCATCTAATGATTTTTCTGACGTTTCGCCAGCACGAGTGGCTGGCATTGTCAAAGCTTCACCCTCCATTGCCGGTGGTGAACTGGAGGCGAGCTCGCGGCCGCAGACTATATGTACCTGGCGCGCCAACGTCCGAGGGCTTCTCCGCGGTCATTTCCGGTGCGGTCCTCCTCTTGCTACCTGCGACGGTCGTTCGCTGCAGTACGGGAAGCCAGGATCCGTTTACCTTAAGGCTTTCCTCTTTCTTGTTGAAACTGTTCGCGTGTTTTTGTATTTCTACAGCTTCTCTGAACAAGTGCGTGTGATAGAGCTTCTCTACAGCTAGAACTTCCGTGTCGGCGAATTTTATTACGTGGTCGGTCCCATTCAGTGCGTGCTCTGCCACGGCCGATTTCTCCACCTGCCCCAACCTGCAATGTCACTTGTGCTCTTTGATCCTGCTGTTAATTGATCGTCCAGTCATTCCGACATAAACTTTTCCGCATGTGCATGGTATACGGTATATTCCCGACCTTGCAAGTGGGTCTCTTTTCTCCTTCGCCGATCTAAGACACTCTTTGATCTTCCTTGTCGGTTTGAAAATCGTCTTTACGCCATGTTTGCGCAATGTACGGCCGATTCTATCCGTCACTCTGGGAATGTATGGTAGAAAGGCCGTAACCGACATTTCTTTTTCTGGTTCCTTACTTCGCCGAGTGTTGGGCTCTGTTACACTTCTAATGTAATTTGTGGAGTACCCTCAGAACAGTTTTCAGGTGTTGCATTTCTCGTTTGAGGTGTTGCGGCTCACATATTCGTCCTGCTCTCGTTACGAGCGTACTAATCATGCCTCTTTTCTGGCTCGGGTTTTGGTTTGACAGTTTGTGCAGGTATCGGTCCGTGTGTGTCGGTTATCGATACAAGCTGTGTCCCAGGTTTTCGCCTTCCCTTGTGACCAGCACATCTAGAAATGGCAGTTTCTTATCCTTTTCTACTTACATGGTAAATGTTATGTTGGCATGGAGCCTGTTCAAGTGTCTTAGGAAGTCACCGAGCTGTTCTTCACCATTGCTCCACACCACGAAAGTATCATCGACGTACCTGTACCACACCTTAGGTTTGCAAGTCGCCGAGTCCAGTGCCTGTGCTTCGAATTGTTCCATGAAGAAGTTGGCCACCAGTGGACTGAGAGGACTACAAATGGCGACGCCTTCCAGCTGTTCGTAGAAATCGCAATTCCACGTGAAATACACTCCTGGAAATGGAAAAAAGAACACATTGACACCGGTGTGTCAGACCCACCATACTTGCTCCGGACACTGCGAGAGGGCTGTACAAGCAATGATCACACGCACGGCACAGCGGACACACCAGGAACCGCGGTGTTGGCCGTCGAATGGCGCTAGCTGCGCAGCATTTGTGCACCGCCGCCGTCAGTGTCAGCCAGTTTGCCGTGGCATACGGAGCTCCATCGCAGGCTTTAACACTGGTAGCATGCCGCGACAGCGTGGACGTGAACCGTATGTGCAGTTGACGGACTTTGAGCGAGGGCGTATAGTGGGCATGCGGGAGGCCGGGTGGACGTACCGCCGAATTGCTCAACACGTGGGGCGTGAGGTCTTCACAGTACATCGATGTTGTAGCCAGTGGTCGGCGGAAGGTGCACGTGCCCGTCGACCTGGGACCGGACCGCAGCGACGCACGGATGCACGCCAAGACCGTAGGATCCTACGCAGTGCCGTAGGGGACCGCACCGCCACTTCCCAGCAAATTAGGGACACTGTTGCTCCTGGGGTATCGGCGAGGACCATTCGCAACCGTCTCCATGAAGCTGGGCTACGGTCCCGCACACCGTTAGGCCGTCTTCCGCTCACGCCCCAACATCGTGCAGCCCGCCTCCAGTGGTGTCGCGACAGGCGTGAATGGAGGGACGAATGGAGACGTGTCGTCTACAGCGATGAGAGTCGCTTCTGCCTTGGTGCCAATGATGGTCGTATGCGTGTTTGGCACCGTGCAGGTGAGCGCCACAATCAGGGCTGCATACGACCGAGGCACACAGGGCCAACACCCGGCATCATGGTGTGAGGAGCGATCTCCTACACTGGCCGCACACCACAGGTGATCGTCGAGGGGACACTGAATAGTGCACGGTACATCCAAACCGTCATCGAACCCATCGTTCTACCATTCCTAGACCGGCAAGGGAACTTGCTGTTCCAACAGGACAATGCACGTCCGCATGTATCCCGCGCCACCCAACGTGCTCTAGAAGGTGTAAGTCAACTACCCTGGCCAGCAAGATCTCCGGATCTGTCCCCCATTGAGCATGTTTGGGACTGGATGAAGCGTCGTCTCACGCGGTCTGCACGTCCAGCACGAACGCTGGTCCAACTGAGGCGCCAGGTGGAAATGGCATGGCAAGCCGTTCCACAGGACTACATCCAGCATCTCTACGATCGCCTCCATGGGAGAATAGCAGCCTGCATTGCTGCGAAAGGTGGATATACACTGTACTAGTGCCGACATTGTGCATGCTCTGTTGCCTGTGTCTATGTGCCTGTGGTTCTGTCAGTGTGATCATGTGATGTATCTGACCCCAGGAATGTGTCAATACAGTTTCCCCTTCCTGGGACAATGAATTCACGGTGTTCTTATTTCAATTTCCAGGAGTGTAGCTCGTGGTGAGACATGCATGGAAGAGCTTTTTGATGTCTTGCGGGAACATGGAACCGATGTGCTCCAGAGCGTCACTGAGTGGCACTTTCGTAAATAACGAAACAACATCAAAGCTGACCAGGATGTCGTTTGGTGCAAGTTTCAGTTTCTTCAGCTTCTCAATGAAATGTCCTGAGTCCTTAATGTATGTGTCGGTCTTCCCCACGTGTGGCTGGAGCAGAGAGGCCAAGTGTTTTACCAGTTTATACGTTGGTGAGCCAGGAGCGCTAACGATCGGTCTCAGTGGAACGTTGTTCTTATGGATCTTGGGTAATCCATACAGCCGAGGTGGTAGGGCTTCCGTGTTGCGCAGGTTTCTCTGTATGTCCGCCGGCAGAGAAGACACCTTGATTAATCGATTCGTATTCCGAGTGATACGCTGCGTCGGATCTGCGCTTAGTTTTCGGTACGTCGTCGGATCTAATAGGTCTCGGATCTTTTGCTCATAATCTTCGGTCTTCATTACGACGGTCGCATTCCCCTTATCGGCAGGCAGTACCAATATACTCTTGTCGGCGTTGAGATCCTTAATGGCTTGTACCTCTTCTTTCTTCAGGTTGCACGCTGGTGGTTTTGCTCGGCGCAGTATCCTGGCTGTTTCCGTGCGTATTTCCTCTGCTCTTTCACAAGCAAGGGTCCGAATGGTTGCTTCGGTGTGGGCAATGATGTCCTCCATAGGTATAGTTCTCGGGACGATAGCGAAATTCCCTCCTTTTTGAAGAACAGACACTTCCTCTTCGGACAATTGTCGTTCAGTGAGGTTGACCACTGTGTGTGACATGTCGGGAATCGCCTTGTTGGTCTGCTTCGGGCATCTTTCAAACTTTTTCTTCTGCTGTTCGGTGCAGCGCTCGAGTTCGTTCTGCATGCTCCTGTGAGTGATGCTGTCGATCTTGTCCCAGTCGCCTCGATGCATTCTGCTACTTAGTAGATAGAAAATGTCCAGAAGTTCCTTATCCGTTCTTGCCAAGTCTCTCCGTGTTGTATGTATTCTCTCACGAAGAAAAGCTCGTTCCATTCAGTCGTAGATACGATGTGCTTGGGCGGTGGTGAATAGGCGCTTACATCTCAAGATCTTCGGTGTAGCACATTCATCTTGGCACCGTGACAGAAAGGCGAGAGAGGACATCAATCGCGCTTTCTTCTTCCGTCGTTGGTCAAGGCGTCGGTACAATCTGCAAATCTCCTCCCCGTAGAGGCGTAATACATAATTGTTAAGGCTTTCGTGGCCACTTGTTGACAAACTGCCTATTGGCTTCTGTCTCGGGTTCCTCGGCCGACGTTCATCTAATGATTTTTCTGACGTTTCGCCAGCACGAGTGGCTGGCATTGTCAAAGCTTCACCCTCCATTGCCGGTGGTGAACTGGAGGCGAGCTCGCGGCCGCAGACTATATGTACCTGGCGCGCCAACGTCCGAGGGCTTCTCCGCGGTCATTTCCGGTGCGGTTCACCTCTTGCTACCTGCGACGGTCGTTCGCTGCAGTACGGGAAGCCAGGATCTGTTTACCTTAAGGCTTTCCTCTTTCTTGTTGAAACTGTTCGCGTGTTTTTGTATTTCTACAGCTTTTCTGAACAAGCGCGTGTGATAGTGCTTCTCTACAGCTAGAACTTCCGTGTCGGCGAATTTTATTACGTGGTCGGTCCCATTCAGTGCGTGCTCTGCCACGGCCTATTTCTCCACCTGCCCCAACCTGCAATGTCGCTTGTGCTCTTTGATCCTGCTGTTAATTGATCGTCCAGTCATTCCGACATAAACTTTTCCGCATGTGCATGGTATACGGTATATTCCCGACCTTGCAAGTGGGTTTCTTTTCTCCTTCGCCGATCTAAGACACTCTTTGATCTTCCTTGTCGGTTTGAAAATCGTCTTTACGCCATGTTTGCGCAATGTACGGCCGATTCTGTCCGTCACTCTGGGAATGTATGGCAGAAAGGCCGTACCCGACATTTCTTTTCCTGGTTCCTTTCTTCGCCGAGTGTTGGGCTCTGTTACACTTCTAATGTAATTTGTGGAGTACCCATTGCTCCTCAGAACAGTTTCCAGGTGTTGCATTCCTCGTTTGAGGTGTTGCGGCTCACATATTCGTCCTGCTCTCGTTACGAGCGTACTAATCATGCCTCTTTTCTGGCTCGGGTGGTGGTTTGACAGTTTGTGCAGGTATCGTTCCGTGTGTGTCGGTTTTCGATACACGCTGTGTCCCAGGTTTTCGCCTTCCCTTGTGACGAGCACATCTAGAAATGGCAGTTTCTTATCCTTTTCTACTTCCATGGTAAATGTTATGTTGGCATGGAGACTGTTCAAGTGTCTTAGGAAGTCACCGAGCTGTTCTTCACCATGACTCCACACCACGAAAGTATCATCGACGTACCTGTACCACACCTTAGGTTTGCAAGTCGTCGAGTCCAGTGCCTGTGCTTCGAATTGTTCCATGAAGAAATTGGCCACCACTGGACTGAGAGGACTACCCATGGCGACACCTTCCAGCTGTTCGTAGAAATCGCTATTCCACGTGAAATAGCTCGTGGTGAGACATGCATGGAAGAGCTTTTTGATGTCTTGCGGGAACATGGAACCGATGTGCTCCAGAGCGTCACTGAGTGGCACTTTCGTAAATAACGAAACAACATCAAAGCTGACCAGGATGTCGTTTGGTGCAAGTTTCAGTTTCTTCAGCTTCTCAATGAAATGTCCTGAGTCCTTAATGTATGTGTCGGTCTTCCCCACGTGTGGCTGGAGCAGAGAGGCCAAGTGTTTTACCAGTTTATACGTTGGTGAGCCAGGAGCGCTAACGATCGGTCTCAGTGGAACGTTGTTCTTATGGATCTTGGGTAATCCATACAGCCGAGGTGGTAGGGCTTCCGTGTTGCGCAGGTTTCTCTGTATGTCCGCCGGCAGAGAAGACACCTTGATTAATCGATTCGTATTCCGAGTGATACGCTGCGTCGGATCTGCGCTTAGTTTTCGGTACGTCGTCGGATCTAATAGGTCTCGGATCTTTTGCTCATAATCTTCGGTCTTCATTACGACGGTCGCATTCCCCTTATCGGCAGGCAGTACCAATATACTCTTGTCGGCGTTGAGATCCTTAATGGCTTGTACCTCTTCTTTCTTCAGGTTGCACGCTGGTGGTTTTGCTCGGCGCAGTATCCTGGCTGTTTCCGTGCGTATTTCCTCTGCTCTTTCACAAGGAAGCGTCTGAATGGCTGCCTCGGTGTTGGCAATGATGTCCTTCATAGGTATAGTTCTCGGGACGATAGCGAAATTCCCTCCTTTTTGAAGAACAGACACTTCCTCTTCGGACAATTGTCGTTCAGTGAGGTTGACCACTGTGTGTGACATGCCGGGAATCGCCTTGTTGGTCTGCTTCGGGCATCTTTCAAACTTTTTCTTCTGCCGCTCGGTGCAGCGCTCGAGTTCGTTCTGCATGCTCCTGTGAGTGATGCTGTCGATCTTGTCCCAGTCGTCTCGATGCATTCTGCTACTTAGTAGATAGAAAATGTCCAGAAGTTCCTTATCCGTTCTTGCCAAGTCTCTCCGTGTTGTATGTATTTGCTCACGAAGAAAAGCTCGTTCCATTCAGTCGTAGATACGATGTGCTTGGGCGGTGGTGAATAGGCGCTTACATCTCAAGATCTTCGGTGTAGCACATTCATCTCGGCACCGTGACAGAAAGGCGAAAGAGGACATCAATCGCACTTTCTTCTTCCGTCGTTGGTCAAGGCGTCGGTACAATCTGCAATTCTCCTCCCCGTAGAGGCGTAATACAAAATTGTTAAGGCTTTCCTGGCCACTTGTTGACAAACTGTCTGTTGGGTTCTTCGGCCGACGTTCATCTAATGATTTTTCTGACGTTTCGCCAGCACGAGTGGCTGGCATTGTCAAAGCTTCACCCTCCATTGCCGGTGGTGAACTGGAGGCGAGCTCGCGGCCGCAGACTATATGTACCTGGCGCGCCAACGTCCGAGGGCTTCTCCGCGGTCATTTCCGGTGCGGTCCTCCTCTTGCTACCTGCGACGGTCGTTCGCTGCAGTACGGGAAGCCAGGATCCGTTTACCTTAAGGCTTTCCTCTTTCTTGTTGAAACTGTTCGCGTGTTTTTGTATTTCTACAGCTTCTCTGAACAAGCGCGTGTGATAGTGCTTCTCTACAGCTAGAACTTCCGTGTCGGCGAATTTTATTACGTGCTCGGTTCCATTCAGTGCGTGCTCTGCCACGGCCGATTTCTCCACCTGCTCCAACCTGCAATGTCGCTTGTGCTCTTTGATCCTGGTGTTAATTGATCGTCCAGTCATTCCGACATAAACCTTTCCGCATGTGCATGGTATACGGTATATTCCCGACCTTGCAAGTGGGTCTCTTTTCTCCTTCGCCGATCTAAGACACTCTTTGATCTTCCTTGTCGGTTTGAAAATCGTCTTTACGCCATGTTTGCGCAATGTACGGCCGATTCTGTCCGTCACTCTGGGAATGTATGGCAGAAAGGCCGTACCCGACATTTCTTTTTCTGGTTCCTTACTTCGCCGAGTGTTGGGCTCTGTTACACTTCTAATGTAATTTGTGGAGTACCCATTGCTCCTCAGAACAGTTTCCAGGTGTTGCATTTCTCGTTTGAGGTGTTGCGGCTCACATATTCGTCCTGCTCTCGTTACGAGCGTACTAATCATGCCTCTTTTCTGGCTCGGGTTTTGGTTTGACAGTTTGTGCAGGTATCGGTCCGTGTGTGTCGGTTATCGATACACGCTGTGTCCCAGGTTATCGCCTTCCCTTGTGACCAGCACATCTAGAAATGGCAGTTTCTTATCCTTTTCTACTTCCATGGTAAATGTTATGTTGGCATGTTCCCGCAAGACATCAAAAAGCTCTTCCATGCATTTCTCACCACGAGCTATTTCACGTGGAACGGCGATTTCTACGAACAGCTGGAAGGCGTCGCCATGGGTAGTCCTCTCAGTCCAGTGGTGGCCAACTTCTTCATGGAACAATTCGAAGCACAGGCACTGGACTCGGCGACTTGCAAACCCAAGGTGTGGTACAGGTACGTCGATGATACTTTCGTGGTGTGGAGCCATGGTGAAGAACAGCTCGGTGACTTCCTAAGACACTTGAACAGCCTCCATGCCAACATAACATTTACCATGGAAGTAGAAAAGGATAAGAAACTGCCATTTCTAGATGTGCTCGTCACAAGGGAAGGCGAAAACCTGGGACACAGCGTGTATCGAAAACCGACACACACGGAACGATACCAGCACAAACTGTCAAACCACCACCCTAGCCAGAAAAGAGGCATGATTAGTACGCTCGTAACGAGAGCAGGACGAATATGTGAGCCGCAACACCTCAAACGAGAAATGCAACACCTGGAAACTGTTCTGAGGAGCAATGGGTACTCCACAAATTACATTAGAAGTGTAACAGAGCCCAACACTCGGCGAAGTAAGGAACCAGAAAAAGAAATGTCGGGTACGGCCTTTCTGCCATACATTCCCCGAGTGACGGACAGAATCGGCCGTACATTGCGCAAACATGGCGTAAAGACGATTTTCAAAGCGACAAGGAAGATCAAAGAGTGTCTTAGATCGGCGAAGGAGAAATGAGACCCACTTGCAAGGTCGGGATTATACCGTATACCATGCACATGCGGAAAAGTTTATGTCGGAATGACTGGACGATCAATTAACAGCAGGATCAAAGAGTACAAGCGACATTCCAGCTTTGGGCAGGTGGAGAAATCGGCTGTGGCAGAGCACGCACTGAATGGGACCGACCACGTAATAAAATTCGCCGACACGGAAGTTCTAGCTGTAGAGAAGCACTATCACACGCGCTTGTTCAGAGAAGCTGTAGAAATACAAAAACACGCGAACAGTTTCAACAAGAAAGAGGAAAGCCTTAAGGTAAACGGATCCTGGCTTCCCGTACTGCAGCGAACGACCGTCGCAGGTAGCAAGAGGAAAACCGCACCGGAAATGACCTCGGAGAAGCCCTCGGACGTTGGCGCGCCAGGTACATATAGTCTGCGGCCGCGAGCTCGCCTCCAGTTCACCACCGGCAATGGAGGGTGAAGCTTTGACAATGCCAGCCACTCGTGATGGCGAAACTTCAGAAAAATCATTAGATGAACGTCGGCCGAAGAACCCGAGACAGAAGCCAATAGGCAGTTTGTCAACTAGTGGCCACGAAAGCCTTAACAATTTTGTAAGAGAAGAATTGATTTTCAGGTGAATTTGTTGTTATTGCTGGGCTGTTGCTCAGTTTTATAATTGGCAATAATTTACTATGGGGCCAATCAGAGGTCATGGGCTGGACCACAAAAAATATGATTTTGTATAAGATTCAATCGCATGGAGTGAAAAGGCCACCAAGGGGGCATTTCCTTCAGTGACATGTATGGAGGACAACAATATTTTTATGGCTGGGTGACAGGAGTTCAAAGGTAATTTATTAGATGGAACTGGGGTTCAAGATGAGGTCAGTTTACTGTCTATGGGTTATGATACTCATTCCATGCACACAGCCAATGAACAAGAATCTAACAGACATGATGGGTCTTGCACATGTACTTGCATATGTTTTGTAGTGCTCTCTCCACAGTAACTAGAAAACAGTGTCAAGTGCTGAAATGGTGGTCAGCCACCCTATGATCATCTCAGAGAAGCGATGCAGCTGTCTGCTTTCAACTGCACATGCTCTGATGTAATGTCATCTCTTGTGGCACTACGAGTGCTATGTTGCTCACAGCACCAGGTCAATATTGTTCTTTGAAACAGCATATAGCATTGTGTGCAAACATAGATATGAGCAATTTCTGTGGAGCCATTGTCATAATGGCAATGTGTCAAAGTAGTCTAATGCAGAGACTGCCAACTTCAGTTCAGGTCCCACTGTTGCCAACATTTTTTATTTAATTTTGTTTTATTCCTCACAATGTTAATCTACTAATTATAAGATTTAAATATATTTAAACAGTTCAATTTATATGCATAAAATTAATATATTAAATTTAGTTATGATTACTACCCTTGTAAGTGAAAAGGCTATAGGCTAGATAGTGGTAAAAAAAGTGAGTATACGAGGAAATTTAGTATGAAAGTGCTTCCTGTGATGATCTGCATATGATCTGCTAAAGAGGCCCTTTTCCAGTGGATCCTTGGAGGAGAAAGTGAGATTTAAAGAATCAGGTAGCTTTACTTAAAATGAAAATCGAACAACAGAGAGGCATGGGATGAGGCTCACTGATTTGGCTTATGTAACACTGAAAATTTTGAAATACTCCCAAAATATTTCAATCAGCTTTTTAATAGTTCAGATACAACCCATGAGCCTGAATACTCAAATACTCATGAAAATCTACAAGGCCATTTATCCCCAACTGTATAAGAAATTGAATAAGTTAAGAAGTTATTAAAAACTTTTAAAACTAGTGGAGAAGACTCTATTACAGCAGAACTTTTGAAATGTGATCTCATCCCTTCCAGCACTATGACTGCTAAACTTAATCTTTGAGAAACTCTGGAAAATGCTAAAACTTCAAGGAGAGTGGGAGACACCTTGGTACATCCACCACAAAAGAAAGGCAATAAACATGATGTTAACAACTACAGAGGAATTTCTTTGCAAATGGCTGCATATAATATAGTTTCCAAGATTATACTAAATAGGATAAGAACAACATAGGAGAGTAATTTAGATGAATATCAAGGTGGTTTTAGGAAGGGCGGATCATGTTCAGGAGAAATAATTAATCTGCAGTCAAACATTTGTCACAGACTACTGAATTCAAAATCTGTTGATTTCTCAAAGGCCATTGGTTCCACTGACAGAAACTATAGATAATATGAAACTGTAAGAGTAGAGGCAGGTTGATGCACATTTCAAGTTCCTAGCACCTTTCAAGTTTTGCCTGAGTGGGCTGTAGGAAAAGGTAAAATCCTCCCTAAGGATTTGTGCATTGAGAATCAGGGATTTTACAGGAACCATTGTTGTAACAGCACCACGATCAAGTGGCCTAATGCACAGACTGGCAATTTGTAGACTTGAGTTTACTTTCTGCTGCTATCAATCTTCTATTTTATTTTATTTTTATAACTCAGCATGTTAAGCTATTAATTATTAAATTTAAATATATTCAAATAGATCAGGTTATATAGATAAAATTAATATATGCAATTTAGTTACAATTACTACCCTTGTAAGTCAAAGGTCTAAAGGCCAACACACTGTATCAGATCGGCAAAATTTTGCCCAAGCTGCCACTGCTCACTGATATTACAGTCATAGGATACTATGTTTCTTTCTATTTTGTGAAGTGCACAATTGTACATTTCTGAGCATTTAAAGCAAGTTGCAAATCTTTGCATCACTTTCAAATCTTATCAAGATCTGATGAGTATTTGTAAAGTTTATTTTAGACTTTACTTCATTATAGATAACTGCATTACCTGTAAAACATCTGAAGTTGTTGTTAATATTGCCCACAAGATCTTTTATATATAACATGAATAGCAAATCTCATTACAGATTTGCCAATTTTTATGAGTTTTGTTTTATTCATACACAGAACAACATTTGTCACAAAGTTTGCTAATTTCATGAGATTTATTTAACTAATTTTCTTAAAATCCAAATAATTATAGGTCACTCCTCCTTGAAACAAAATACAAATAAAAAACAACTAGATTGCACTAAGTAAGATAATCAAATAAAACTTTTACACACTTATTTACTCACCTGTTCAGTAGAGCCATATATAAAAAGGGTGATGACAGTTACATTTGACACAATATCCAGTACGCAAGATAATTAGTTAAAAGTGTTAACACTTAGTTACAAATTCAGTTGGATGAGAAAAAAGGGGATGACACATTTAATACGATATTCTGAGCAACTGCATGATATATTTAGAAACAAAGTTGTAATGTGAAATAAAGCTTTTTTTACTAATCCATTCACCAGTGTCCCTAATTTCATTAATTGGAGTTGTTTTCTATAATTTCAATCATCACACTTAATTATGCAAGTATGTGTACTGTACAAAGCTATGCCTATAACATGCAAAAATGACTTTTCTCACTCTCCAATGCATGAGGAACTTTTTCGTAAAATTTAAGTCTTATACAGAGTGGTCTGCACACACAACTTATTTATATCAACTTACCTTCAGTCAGTCCACTCTTCAAAGTTATCAGCAGTCACCACTGATTATTTTGTAATGAAACAGGCTGCATCATTGTAATATAATGCAAGATATAGTAATATGTACACAATAATAAAGTAAATTAATTTCAGTGAACTATGGTATACATATTAAGCACAGGCATAATAAAATACACTACTAGGAAATTTCTAAGAGCTAGTGTCAATTACTTATACTGTAATATAGTATGGTATAAACCCTGTGCACAACAATTGCATAGAGTATACAGGACATAATTATACAAGACATAACCATAGCACATACTAATACAATGAACTATTGGAAAATTTGTTAAATGCTAAAATTCACTTCACACATCTCACAGAATTCTTTAATATGATAAAAAGAGCTCTCTAATACCCAACTGTGCCACTTAATTTTAAAAATTTTTACATCACAGACTGAAAATAGATTGGTAAGCTACTAAACATTTTGAATGGGTTCACTTTGTGAAATTCCCAATTCATGCTGACCTGTGTCTCGGTATATCTAAATTAATCTCACCTCTTGTGTTGTGTTTGTGAATTACCCCCCTAGTAGCAAGTTCTGAAACATTATTTTTAATAATGGTCACAAATATATAGATGTATAAATTTATAATTGTCAGCATCCTGATCTTGACAAAAAGAAGATAAGAGTACTCCATATGACCTGTTTAACATATTATGCATAAAACTTTTTTGTATTTTTAAAATATTCTGGATGTGAGGAGAGTGTCCCCATAAATTAAAACTTTGGCTTTACTTTTGGAGTAGAAGGTAGCAAAAGCAAAGCCAAAGTTTTAAATTTTGCATTTAAAAAATCATTCATGCAGGAGAATCGTACAAACTTATTGTCATTTCACCATCACATAGACTCTCATGTAGAGGACACAGTAATAGGCATAGCTGGTGCAGAAAAATAACTGAAGAAGTTGAAAATAAATAAGCTGCCAGCTCCACATGGAATACCAATTCGGTTTTACAGACAGTATGCCACAGCATTGACCCCTTACGTAGCTCGCATTTATTGTAAATCTCTCACCCAGAGCAAAGTCCCAAATGACAGGTGATTCCTGTACATAACAAGGGTAAAAGTATGGACCCACAAAATTACAGACTGATGTCTTTAATATCAGTTTGCTCCAGAATCCTTGAACATATTTTCAGTTCAAATATAATAAATTCCATTGAGAGGGAAAAGGTTCTGTCCTAAAAGTAAAATGTTTTTAGAAAGTATTGCTCATGCAAAACTCTGCTGGCCCTTTTCTCACACAATGTCCTGTGATGCATGGATGAAGGACAACAGGTGGGTTCCATTTTGCTTCATTTCTATAAAGCATTTGACACAGAGCCACACTGCTGTCTGTTAATGAAAATACAAGCATATGGAGTTGGTCCACAGGTATGTGAGTGGTTCACAGACTTCTTAAGTAACAGAACCCAGTATGTTGTCCTCAATGGTGAGTGTTAATCAGAGATAAGGATATTGTCAGGAGTCTTCCAGGGAAGTGCGATGGAACTGTTGTTATTTTCTATATACATAAATGACCTGGCAGACAGGGTAAGCAGCAGTTTGCAGCTGTTTGCTAATGATGCTGTGTTGTATGGGAAGGTGTCATTATTGAGTGACTGTAGGGGGTACAAGATGACGTCGACAAAATTTCTAGTTGGTGTGATGAATGGCAGGTAGCTCTGAATGTAGAAAAGTTTAATTTAACGCAGATTAGTAGGAAAAACAAACTCATAATGTTTCAGTGCACCAGTAGTAGTGTGCTACTTGACACAGCCACACCAACTAAATATCTAGTCATAACATTGCAAAGCAATATCAAATTGAATAAGCATATAAGGATTGTAGCAGGGAAGATGAATGGTTGTCTTTGGTTTAAAGGGAGAATTTTAGGATGTGTGGTTCATCTGTAAAGGATATTGTATATAGGGCACTAGTACAACCCATTTTTGAGTAGTGTTCACAGGTTTGAGGTCAGTGCCAGGTCAGATTAAACGAAGACACTGAAGCAACTCAGAGGCAGGCTGCTAGATTTGCTACTGGTAGGTTCGAACAACATGCATCTATTACAGGAATGCTTCAGGAACTCAAATGGGACAAACAATCCTGCCCAGAGGAATGTCTGGATTCTGTGCTCTGCACTCACTGGTGGTACATCATGTGTTATGCTCCCCATCGTGGCACTCAGGATCACAGCACAAAATTATCATACCTGATTATGGCCATGCAATAGTCTGAAACTCGTCATGGTTTAAGCACTGAAAAATAAAAAGAACTTTACAACTGAAACAGTATTTTCAACTTAAACTCAAATGGGAAGCACTGGAGGGAAGGCAACATTCTCTTCAAGGAGCACTATTGAGATAATTTAGAGAACCGGCATTTGAGGCTGACTGCAGAACAATTCTACTGCCGCCAGTATACATTTTGCATAAGGATCCTGAAGATAAGATTAGAGAGATTGGGGCTCATATGGAGGCATATAGACAGTAATTTTTCCCTCACTCTGTTTGCAAATGGAACAGAAAAATATGCGACTAATAGTGGCACACAAAATATGGTGATTGCAGAGTATGTATGTAGATATAGATGTAAATGTGCAATCAGACCACATGACATACACAACTGGAATAGTCCACAGTACGTCACCCTGAGGTAATTCAAGCTCACTACATCCCTAAGTTTCAAAATGAGGTACAACAATCCAGATTTCACATATGGTGCTCAATTGACTCATTCCTCTCAGTGGAGTTTGCAGTCAGAGTAAATACCCAAAAGATTTACTGGCTAATTTTCTACTTCATTTGGTATGTCCATTAGGAGTTGTGTTTTAACAGGATTAGACAAGAGTTTATTAGCTGTGAACTAGTAGAAAGCCATATAAAGACTTTTTTTTACTATCCTATTTAGTTCTGAAATACTCTGATGTGCGGAAAATAGTGCTGTATCATCAGCATAACATATGACAGAGTGAGCTACGTTATAAGGCAAATCATTGATTGCTGTAATGAAGAAGAAGGGCTGAGAATAGATCCTTGTTGAACACCAGTACTGATTTCCATTAAGGAGGAATTTACATTTCTGACAGTGACAAATTATTTCCTGTTGCTTAAATAAGAACTAATCACAGCTAATGTGCTCCCTCACATCCTGTAAGACTCCAGTTTCCCTAGTAGAATGTCACCAGCAATGCAATGGAATGATTTGCTTGGACCACATAGCAGCACTGATAGCATGTTTTTATCTTCAAGAGGTGTTAAAGGTTGATCTGTAATTTCCAAAATGGCTGCTGTTGTGTTTCTCTCCTTGTGAAAACCAAACTGATTGTTACAGAAGATTGTGTCTCTCAAAGCAGCTGCTTATTTGTGTGTGTAGTGATGCCTCAAATATCTCTGAAAATATTGGCACAGTTAAGACAGCCCTGTAGCTTTGGGGAAGTTGTTTGTCCACTTTTAAGGGTCCCATACTTCAGTCAATATAAACAGAACCCTTATAAGACACTTTGTTGTCTGACTCTCTGCTCACCTGTTAAGACCTCTTTTTCTTAGAAACACTTAGAGGTATTGAGCAGAAATAATCTTATGGTCCCTTGTGGGTGTAAAAAATTTAAACTTTGAATTTAGTGCAATAAAAAGGTGTGACCATTTACGTCATATATTTTGGTACTTGTAAACTCACTTTTCAAAACCTAAAAGGTACTTTCTATTGACATAGAATCATGAAATTTGGCAAGAAACAAGGATTGACAGAACAAGTAAAGGAAAAATATTCAAAAACTGTTGATTTATAATTATGTCAGATCAAAAATATTTTTGTCATTTGTTATCCATCTGTATGTCTGTTCATCTGATAAGACCCCTTTTTCTCAAGAACAGGTAGAGGTATAAAAGTTGAAATTTATATAGAATACTGCAGCTTATGATCCCTTGGTAGCGTAAGAAATTTAAGCTTCCAAAGTCAATGCAATCAAAAGATATGGCCATCTGCTATGATCCCTTTTTCTCAGTAATGGATAGAAGTACAAAGTTGAAATTTATATCAAATGCTAAGGTCCATGGTCCCTTGGTGGTATAATAAAATTTAAACTTCTAATCAATGCATTCAAAATATAGGGTCATTTATGTCACATATTCTGATACTCACAAACTCATTCATCAAAACCTATAGATAAACTACCTACATACATAACTAAGTCTGTATGGAACCCTAAGAGTGTAAGTCCTACTTGCACTTGTCCAGCATTTTTAAAAATTAGGATAATTTTCAGTACCTTGAGTGAATATATAAAAACTCCAAATCTACACATTTATTAAAAATATAAGCTAATGGTGTAGAGGCTGAGTTACTTTTAAAATCTGAAAATTTCAAAACAGCTTTTGTAATATCAGCAGATGTGGTAGCACCCCACTGAAATACTAGTTCACCTGACAGTGGGCTCCAACCAGGTCCATTGCAGATAAACTTGTTGCTTTAACTTTGTTTCCAATTTCTTTACCCAAATTTTTAATTGGTGATTTAATTCCTCAGGATTAAGGAGAGCTACTTGAGTGCATTTTGGTGTGTCCCCTTGTTTCATTATTTGCCACGTTGTCTTGCATTTATTGGGAGCCCTTTCTATATAGTTCTTCACAACTTTTTTCTTTTTCTTCAGAAGGCACTTAGCTCTGTACAATTTTTTGCATTCAAGATATGACCTATAAATATTCCATCTCTGCTCAGTTCTTTGGGTACAGGCATGCTTATGCATCTGGTACAGTTTGAGCATGTTTTCTCTTATTTCCAGCAGTCCTTCAGAAAACTAGTCCATCCTTTAATTTTTCAGTGCATTTGGAGATCTAATTTTTGTTACTGTTGAATAAAAATGCCATAAATGTGTATATTTCAGTTATCTAGGGCCATTTCAGCTCCCCTTTTCCCTGGTTGACAATTATATACAAAGTCTCAATTTGCACTACCTAGTCTTTCAATAAACACTCTTATGTACTCTTCCTTTTGCCCAGTTACCAGTAACACAATAGGTTCTTTGATTTTAATTGGTTGTCTCTTACACAGAGTGAGGAGTAGAGGCTCATTATCTGTGATCTGTCTGGCCTTCTCATGCAGGTCTCACCGTAAAGTCTTCCCAAAAGAAATTCATGATAGTATTGTCTATACAGGCATTCGTATGCATAGCAGAGTTATTTTTACAATATAGGTGCAATGATCTTAACATATTCAGAAATGCACTTGTGACTTGCTCCTTTGTGTTTGCCATTTTTATGTTAAAATCACCACAGATAGCAATTCTTGAATAAATCTCCAAGATTTTTTTTAACTATTAACTTCCATTTTTTAATGTACAAGTTTACATCTCCTTCCAGAAACCTATACACATCAACTACAACTATATTTTCATTCTCTAGTTTTACATGACTAACCCCCCACCCCAGCCCAATTCTAAGCAATATGTAGATAAATAAAATCTGGAAGATTTTACGTCTTCTTTGAGAGAAATTCCAGTCCTACCATTCTTCCTCTTTTTTCTACACATCATGTCTGCAACAACATACCCTTAGGAAACAACTATGTTTACCTAATCATAGGTTAACCAGTGCTCTGATACACACTTAATATCGACATGCTGAATGTTACACCCTAATATTAATGTATGTCAGAGATGGGCATCATCTGGCATGAAAGTGTGATCACATTGAGAATCAAATGAAATTTGTGATTGCATTAAGAATTTTGATAGGGAGAATGCAGCATTTTTTCTTGGATAGGGGGTTATCGACAGATGTAGCAGTAAATTCAGACAAATCCCATGGAAGTATGTTAGGACAATTGTTGTCCATATTGCATATTAATAACCTGGCCAACAACATTAACAGTTATTTCATACATTTTTGCAGATGACACAATTACGCGCAAATATTCAGTTGGCTCTTGATAACATTTCAAAGTGGTACAAAGATTGGCAACTCACTTTAAATGTTCAGAAAGCTGAAATTTTGTGCTTTAGGAAATGAAAAAACTAATATCTTATGATTACAAATTAATGAATCACAACTGAAATCACATACAAATACCAGTGTGTAACAATCTGCAGGGACATGAAACAGAACAATCACATTACATGAAAAGGAATCATGGAAATTTTATGTAATGCTCACCAAAGACTTGATGCGACTGGCACTGTCAAACCAGGAGCACTTTTATCTGAAATTCTAAAAAAAGTATGAAAGCTTCTTACAGTCTGGAAGCAAGTGTATTGTGACAGAAGGTGCAAATGAAGTCTACATTAATGAAAGGAGATGGGCAATGAGGGTTTTGAAAGACAAACTTTGAAATAACCCACAAATTACCTTTTATGTTGTTGCTATTCCATGGAGGCATGATTTAATGGAAATCATGTGTTAATATTGAAATCACGAACACTAATAGGAAACTAAGAAAAATTTGTAAATCATTTCTCAGTGCAATGTTCACACCAGTTGACAGATCTCTAAGAGAGCACTTTACAAAACATGGTCTGCACCAAAAGAGCAGGGGTAAAGGTGCTATGTGTGCTGCAATGGAAGCTGTTCTATCAACAAGTAAAGTAAAAAGTATCCTAATTCCCCTGCCAGCTGTGAAAAGTATTGAAGATCCAACTGTACCTGTGCAAACAGCAGATTACTCAACAGGAACACTACCACAGACTTCAGGTGCAGCAACAGTGGAATCTCAAAACGCAGCCATCAGATCTGAAACTGCTGTCCCCCAGCGTTCACCAGCAGCAGTGGTAGAAATTTCATCTACTGTTGATCTTCCATCAGTGGCTCAAGATTCTTCATCACTCTTAGTCCCTCCACAATCAACAGCAGTGCACAACCCTGCTCCGCCTGATGAGTCTTCACCATCAGCAGTAACAGAGGCAAGCAGAAGAAACACAAGAACCAGGAAACATACAACTCTACGGGACTTTTGGTACCCAGCCTCAGTTCCAGGACTAATTACGTCTAAAATCTGTAGGTATGCTGCCTATAATCACTAATTTCAATTTACAACAAAACAGTTACATCAGAACAAAGAGTTCAGGAAATGACAAACTTCATATTTTTCATCAGAATATAATGTGCCTAAGAAAAAACTGGACCAGTTGTTCGTTTGCATTAATGACACTGATGTAAAGAAAAATGGCCATATATTACCGTTTACTGAACTTCATTTGATGGAAAGGATTAAAATGGTGCAATTATATATAAACAAGCTAGCAGCTTATTATATTAGAAATAGAATGGATAAAGGTGGAGTAATAATGTATGTTAAATATAATAGAGTGTACAAGTCTGTAGATGTAAAACATTATAGTGTTGATCAACATTCTGAGGCTTGTTGCATTGAGGTCCACATTAATACTTAGCCTGTTTATGTGATTACTGTTTACAGAGCACCCTCAGGAAAGCTTAGTATATTCCTCAAGCAAACAGAATCACTTTTAACTCACCTGTTCTCAAAAAACAAAGAAATAATCATGCTTGGCGATTTTGTTGTAAATTTCCTTACTTGTAAACCTTGGACCCATTTTATTCCTGTTCCATGTAAATGACTTGCCTCTCAATATAAATACTCATTTAACTTTGTTTGCAGATGATACTTGTGCCCTAACTGAAAATGAAAATTCTGACAATATACCACAGAGTGTCATGAATACTTTAAGTAACTTGTAAACATGGTTCAGTCTAAATGGCTAAACATTTCAAAAACCCACATGATGAGTTTTAAAACCAAACAGTCAAAAACTGAAGAAGATTTTGAGAATTTAATGAGCTCTTTTAATCTGAGAGCAATTGTTGACTTTCCCACAAGGGTGACTAAGAACTGCACAAATCTAATTGACAATATATTTGTAGACAATAAAAGAACTGGTAACATATGTGTAAACAAATCTTAAATGGCCTTTCCGACAATGATGGGCACTTGTTAATAGTTCATGATGTAAGCCTCGCTAACAAGAGCAGTTTTACCAATAGAGCTTTTGGACTAATCAATAGTGAGAATCTGATCCTTCAGCAAACATTTGCAGCAGTTGGAATGGAGCACAGTATAGCAGGCTAAAGATGTCAATGATAAATTTAACATATTCCTGAATGAATTCGTTATCATTTTTGAAACTGTATTTCCCAAGAGAATTTGAAAAAAACTCCGATCACAGTACTTACAGAAGACAATGGCTCAGTGAATCAAAACATCCAGTAAAACAAAGAGAATACTTTATGTCTCACCCAGAAATTCTAACAAACCTCAGGATAGGAAGCACTACAAATTATACTGTAGCATCCTAAAAAGTGTCATTAAAATCCAAGAAATATGTTTACTAAATCTGAAACTAACAATTCAAATGATAAAAAAAGCTATTTGGAAAGTGGTCAAAAGTGATACAAGGAAAATTACTGAAGATACAGACAGTATCGAAGTGTGTCATAACGGACTCATGATAGTTGAAGGTGATTAGTTGCCAATATCTTCATCAACCATTTTCTGACAGTAGCAGATAAAATTGGTTGTAAAAGGTGTATAGTTGGAGCCATGATCTTCTACAAAAAGCAGTGCAGAACAAAAGTAGTTACATGCATGTACCCTATATTACAACTGAGGAGATTGGGAAGATAATAAGACGAATGAAAAATAAAAATTCCACTGATGTAGATAATACATCTAACCAAGTACTGAAGCACTGCTGCAAATGTATTCTTGAAGTTCTCTGTGACATATTTAATGAGTCCATAAACCAAGGTACTGCCCCTAATATACTCAAATATCATAATGCAATTGTGAAACCATGGTTCAAAAAAGGAATAAAGCTGAAGTTTCCAACTACCGGCCAATTTCATTGTTAACAAGTCTCTTTAAAATCCTAGAGAAACTAATATTCAAGATAACCATGGATCATCTTAATAAAAATAAAATCCTTAATAAAAATCACTTTGGATTCTGAAAGCGTACTTCAACTGAACATGCCATTTTCTCATTTGTCAAAAAACTACTTGAATCCATAAACAATAAAATGTCACCATCTGGAATATTCTGTGATCTGTCTAAAGCATTTGACTGTGTAGATCACAAAATTCTACTTACAAAGGCTGAGCACTATGGATTAAATGGTAAAGCAAGGATGTGGTTCAAGTCACATCTAGACGACAGGAGACAGAATGTAGTATTGAGCAATTTTGCAATGGCACCTGCTTACTCTGACTGGGGCAAAGTAATATGTGGAGTGCCACGGGGCTCAGTGCTGAGTCCCTTACTGTTCCTCATCTTTATCAATTATCTGCCATGCTGTATGACACAAAAAGCACACTCCACCCTGTTTGCTGATGACACAACTATTATGAATGAGAAACTATTCAATTGCAGCCTAAAGAACACTGCAAACACTGTGTTCAAAGATGCTCTAGACTGGTTCAATTCAAATGGTCTGTCACTCATTGTGAACAAGACTCAATTCATTCAGTTCCAAACAGCAAATAAAAACAGGAAAATATTCAAATAAAATGTGGTGAGAAAGAAATATTGAGAGTCAAGTCTTCCAGATTCCTGGGATTACATATAAACAACAATCTAACCTGGTCAGTTCACTTCAATGGCCTATGTAAAAGATCGATTTCAGCAGCATTTGCCATTTGCTCAGTTTCATTTGTTCTTGATTTGGAAACAATTAAAGCTGCATACCGTACCTAGGATATTTCCATTCACTTATGACATATGGTATCATGTTTTGGGGTAACCAGTCATGAGCAAACAAAGTCTCTATTGCACAGAAAAGAGTCATTAGAATTATGGCTAGAGTGCACCCCTGATGCTCTTGCAGATACTTATTCAAACCTAGAATACTGTTCAAGTGTGGAAGCTCAAAAGCAAAGTAGGACTACCAGAGGATATTGAAAATGTACAAAGAAGGGTAACGTATGGTCACAGATTGATTTGAGACAGTGGAAAGGTTTCGGTGTGTACAGCGATCTGGACCACCACCTCTGAAGGTCTCGCTTTATGGTGGTACAACATGCAATGTGTGGGTTTCATGAGCTATAAAAAGGGCGGAAATGATGTTTAGGTTTATCTCTATTCCAATTTTCAGTACAGGTTTCCGGAACTCACGGAACCGAGCTGATGCAAAACTTTTTTTGATACAACATGCAATGTGTGGGTTTCATGAGCTATAAAAAGGGCGGAAATGATGTTTAGGTTGATCTCTATTCCAATTTTCAGTGCAGGTTTCCGGAACTCACGGAACCGAGCTGATGCAAAACTTTTTTTGATGTGTATGTAATTTCTTTTTTTTTTCCAGCGATTACTGGTTTTGATGCTGTGGTATTTTGTCTTTGGCCAATGGTTCAATTGTGTCGTCTGAAGTGAGCGATGTCTGTTTGTTTTTACTGTCAGTGCCATTTGATGTGTTGACAAGTTCTTTTAAATATTCGTCATTTTTCTGTGTCGTCACAGTAAAACATGTTGCACGGACTTTACGAGGTCGGAGCAGCATATATTTCGAGCTTACAAAATGGGTAAGTGCAAGAAGTTGGTTATATTTGGCTTGCAATATTTTGACTCCTTAGATTTTATATTGCTTGTCATCATGTTTTCTTGTCGTACGTAAGCTCACTTGATAATTTCACGCGTAGATAGCACCATTATTCGTGACACAAACACTGGTAATTATGTATTGATTGTCATGTATCGTAACCATTCTACTTCAATGGAGACATTATTCGTTGAGGCGCACAAAGTAGCGTAAATAGTGTGGTGTTGAAACATTTACATCCCGCAGTCATTTGCATTAACGACCGTTGATGATGATTCTAGGCATCAATTGTTTCCAGTTTGAGAATAATGGTAGGCTTTTCGTAGCCGGCTGAATGGGCCTACTATTTCGATTTTCAAAATTTTGACGTAAATACCTGTAAAAATCGTTTTGATAATCTATGTAGGGGAATAGAACGTCTGGCAAGCATCATAAAAATTTTTTGAAACTTTTGAATTGTTTTCTTCTTCGTTACCAAACTTGCTATTGTTGCATGATTAGGTATGGAACTGTTAGTGAAATATTTGCTAATCTTGTCCCTGGCATACGCAACAGATTGCTTGGGCAAGTCTATAAATATATATCTGTAACACGATCATCCTTGTCAACAGCTTCAAGTACCACTTTTGTGAAATCTGCAATAGCTGGTACTTCTCCCATTTCAGATATGAAACAGTGTTTCATTTAGTAAAAGGTATTCATTTAAATCATCAGTCTACCCTTCGTGATTGATTGAGAAATAGCAATTTACAAAACTTGCCCGTCCTTGTTGATTTTCTATTACTTCCGTGTTTGATTTGTATGTTGTTAAACTTTTCTGTGCGTTTTCCAGCCTGTTGTTTTTGACATCCCACACTACTTCACTTTTATTTTCTGTCATGGAATGGCTGCTTGCTGTACCCGGTAGCACATCTTTCTGTACCTGTGAAAGTAATTTATGAACTGTGGAATAGTGTAGTGCTACTGCAAAGAATCGAGAAATTTAAGTGTGTGGAAAGACTTTCTGATACCCACAGTTACCCATTTAGTTTTCTTGGCAGCAGTGACGGCGAGGCGGCTGCTGTTGTTGAAGAGCCTACTTTTGGAAATAACTTTTCAAAAATTAATTTGAACAGTGTGCAAAATTTAGAGAACATAACCTCTGGTGGAATGCCCTACAAAGTTGGAGCACAATAATTATTACATTATTATGTTTATATAACCAAGTCCTATAATTATTCTTTGTAACTCATACTACATTTCCAAGAGATGGGTCGTGCATATGATTAAGGAAACACAAATGTCTGCTCTGTTTTATGTGAAGACTTCTTGGAAGTTTTACGCACTGTACCAGAAGATCCTAGAAGCATTTTAACACAATTATAAACATTCAATCTCTAATAAAACAATATAAAGAAATAATGAACAAGTAACTCACATTACAACAAATGGTAACTCACATTACATTATCACAGATCATACTCAAACTAGAAATAACCACAGGAATTTACAGCAGTTGGAAGGTTCAGTTTTCTGATTTGTTTGTCATTAGTGTAGTTTTATCTCATCTTCAATTTTAGGCCACTTCCAAAGCTTCCCATCTTTAATCACAACATCAACCTTAAACTCACCATTTTCAGTTTAGTAACATTACCTGGAAAACATATTGTCATATTTTACAACCACCCAATCATCAACATGTAAATCTAGCGATTTTTCTGTTCTGTTAGTGATTTCATTTGCAACTGATGAAGAAGTGTGTTCTAAAACTTCAGCATTGTAGTGTTCCAAGTGTTGAATTTTAGTGACAATCAATAAAGGTTTGCAGTTCTTGATTAAGGCCGAGAGATGTAATTTTTTTTTTTTTTTTTGCCCCTCTCCTCTAAAGTCTTCGTCACCCATGAGAATTGCTGTCACATTAGAAGAATTTAACAATGATTTTTTACAAAATCAGTTGCATTGTTTACAATAAATTTCCTGCTTTTCACGAGACCAAAAATGGTGTTTGACAGCCTCACCTGTTTCATCAACTGGCCCCTTCCCATGAGAAGTTGCAAAGTGCTTCCGTATAATTTTTTGCCTTGACTCTTTCTTAGAGGTTTCAGAGCCTCTGCATTATATCTATTCTCTGATATTATTTGGTAGCCCTTCAAGAACTCTATCAATAACAGGGACGACTGTGTGTTTTTATTTTTTTGTCTGTCCAGATTATCAGATACCAACACACAGGGGTGAGAAGTACCATGAAAGCCAAATCATAGCAGTAAAAATACTAATTCAGTTCTGCTGCCATTGTGCACTTTCAATTTCATCTTGACTTACATATGTAAAATTAACAGAAAAATCAGTATGCATCATTGTAATTAGCATCAAAGAAGATAGTGATGCCCTGTCTGTCTGATAGCTCTTTGATTCTTCACTCTTGAAGTAGCAGTGCTCTAAAAAAAATTAGGTCCCATGGTAGGAATATGATCAAGAAGATTCCATACTGTATGTTCTTCCTCTACTTTCAAAATTCTGCGGTCACTCTCTTGGCCCCACATGCAGTCATCCTGATTTGGGTTTTCTGTGATTTCAGTAAGATGCTTCAGGCAGGTGCAGCGATGGTTCCTTTAAAAGGGCATGGCAGATTTCCTTCCCAATCCTTCCCTCAGTAATGTTCGGTACAGAGAAGCGTGCCTTAAGGATGACAGTTTCATGCATGACAAAAGAAAAATTAGTAAATGCAATAAAAAAACAATACTGACAATAAAGTGTGCATTAACATTACTGGATGAATTGAAGGACTTAATTCTATTTGCTGCTTCAATGAAGTTTAGCTCATTATTGGAAGAAACTAAATTTTCATGTATATCCTTAATTAAATTATTGTCTTCAGAAAAACTTGATAAGGAATGTTTTCCATATGTTAATATGTATGAATAATTGTAATAAACAAATAACATTCTCGTTAATCGCAAATGTCCAGTTGCATGAAATGTAGTTGCCAATACACTAGGCATATCAAATAGTTCACATGATAAATCACAATGTGTGACATTCAAGATTAATCCACTATTATTCAATTTGAGTGTAAAGGGTAGCTCAGGTGTATCATAGTTTCTTACATGTAAATGTGACATCAAGGGTGGAGTTATATGAGAAAATTATACCTTCAGAACATCGTTTAAGAAATGGATGATAAAGATGCGTTAAAATTCTAGGGAATTCATCTCTTGGGGATGATTCATAAACAATTCTCACAACTGTACAGTCTACTATCTAAGAGTACTGCTGATTGAGGGCAAATTAACTTATGACTATGTTTGCACCTATGCAAGTCATTTCCATTTAGGGACACACAATATCTTTGATCTACATCCATACTCCGCAAGCCACCTGACGGTGTGTGGCGGAGGGTACCCTGAGTGCCTCTATCGGTTCTCCCTTCTATTCCAGTCTCGTATTGTTCGTGGAAAGAAGGATTGTCGGTATTCCTCTGTGTGGGCTCTAATCTCTCTGATTTTATCCTCATGGTCTCTTCGCGAGATATATGTAGGAGGGAGCAATATACTGCTTGACTCTTCGGTGAAGGTATGTTCTCGAAACTTTAACAAAAGCCTGTACCTAGCTACTGAGCGTCTCTCCTGCAGAGTCTTCCACTGGAGTTTATCTATCATCTCCGTAACGATTTCGCGATTACTAAATGATCCTGTAACGAAGCGCACTGCTCTCCGTTGGATCTTCTCTATCTCTTCTATCAACCCTATCTCGTACGGACCCCACACTGCTGAGCAGTATTCAAGCAGTGGGCGGACAAGCGTACTGTAACCTACTTCCTTTGTTTTCGGATTGCATTTCCTTAGGATTGTTCCAATGAATCTGTCTGGCATCTGCTTTACCGACGATCAACTTTATATGATCATTCCATTTTAAATAACTCCTAATGCGTACTCCCAGATAATTTATGGAATTAACTGCTTCCAGTTGCTGACCTGCTATATTGAAGCTAAATTATAAGGGATCTTTCTTTCTATGTATTCACAGCACATTACACTTGTCTACATTGAGATTCAATTGCCATTCCCTGCACCATGCGTCAATTCGCTGCAGATCCTGCTGCATTTCAGTACAATTTTCCATTGTTACAACCTCTCGATACACCACAGCATCATCTGCAAAAAGCCTGAGTGAACTTCCGATGTCATCCACAAGGTCATTTATGTATATTGTGAATAGCAACGGTCCTATGACACTCTCCTGTGGCACACCTGAAATCACTCTTACTTCGGGAGACTTCTCTCCATTAAGAATGACATGCTGCGTTCTGTTATCTAGGAAATCTTCAATCCAATCACACAATTGGTCTGATAGTCCATATGCTCTTACTTTGTTCATTAAATGACTGTGGGGAACTGTATCGAACGCCTTGTGGAAGTCAAGAAACACGGCATCTACCTGTGAACCCGTGTCTATGGCCTTCTGAGTTTCGTGGACTAATAGCGCGAGCTGGGTTTCACACGACCGTCTTTTTCGAAACCCATGCTGATTCCTACAGAGTAGATTTCTAGTCTCCAGAAAAGTCATTATACTCGAACATAATGTGTGTTCCAAAATTCTACAACTGATCGACGTTAGAGATATAGGTCTATAGTTTTGCACATCTGTTCGACGTCCCTTCTTGAAAACGGGGATGACCTGTGCCCTTTTACAATCCTTTGGAACGCTACGCTCTTCTAGAGACCTATGGTACACCGCTGCAAGAAGGGGGGCAAGTTCCTTCGCATACTCAATGTAAAATCGAACTGGTATCCCATCAGGTCCAGCGGCCTTTCCTCTTTTGAGCGATTTTAATTGTTTCTCTATCCCTCTGTCGTCTATTTCGATATCTACCATTTTGTCATCTGTGCAACAATCTAGAGAACGAACTACAGTGCAGTCTTCCTCTGTAGAACAGCTTTGGAAAAAGACATTTAGTATTTCGGCCTTTAGTCTGTCATCCTCTGTTTCAGTACCATTTTGGTCACAGAGTGTCTGGACATTTTGTTTTGATTCACCTACCGCTCTAAGACCAAAATTTCTTAGGATTTTCTGCCAAGTCAGTACATAGAACCTTACTTTCGAATTCGTTGAACGCCTCTCGCATAGCCCTCCTCACACTACATTTCGTTTCGCTTCCTTGCTGATCAGTGGATAATCATTCAGTATGTACTTCACATGAATACCTGCCTGTCTCCATTTCACAGGATATGTATAAATCTTATACATTTCAAAATTATGCTTTGACATAGCAATGGGCATGGAAACAGTAACAGTTAATTCATCTTCAATCATTAAAGAGTAGGTGGTGGATAACTTATAGTAATCGTGTAAGAGTTAACAGGGTAAATCATAGTATAGGTTGCATCTAGCTTTCGCTCAATTAATAGTAGGATCTGTAAAAATTGTTCTGGATGTAGTAGTACACAGCTCAAACAATCATTTGAACTACTTTCTAAGGCTGTTCTTAAGTTAAGGGCATCAATTCTAGCATTTGATAAACTATCAGTAATCCTTAACAAAAGAGTGTTTAAATCTAAGTGTGCACTCACAGCATTTAATCCTTGGAATAGTTGTTGGATATTTGCGTTCATTTAATTACGAATTACATGGAAATGTGAGATAAATTGCTTTACAATCTGTTCAATGAAACGTGTGTGGTTAGTAATGGTTCTTTACATATTCTTTAATACGATAATTTCATTAGAGAGGTTAGTTGAATCTCTACTGGACTGTTGTTCAAGAGCTAATATTTTGCCTTTAACTTCCAGTAGATCGCTACTAGTTAAAGTACCAACTACAGTACGAAGGATACTCCATCCAAAATCAAACCAGGCACATTTACTCCTAATTAAAGTACCCATTCCCAAAATTGTATCATTACCCTTAACAGAATGAATTAGATTAATTTGCTTCTTTACAGAATTGAACTGTTGTTGGATTTCACTCAGATTGTACTTGAGGACAAGTTTTGCATTGCTTGTTGAAACTACCGTGTCTGTTCAAACAAAACACCTGTACTCTGTGGTACTGTTAGTACAGCATTAGTAGAATACGCTATCATAGCAAACATTAGAATAAAAATGAACATGGTTAATTAGTTCTAAATACTAGAGTTAACAATGAACATAAAGTAAATGAATTTCTTGTGGTAACCTGTGGAATAAAAGGTTTAGTTTCACTATGCACTCGTGCAATAGCTTCAATACTAAATTTTCACAACATATTCACATAAGCACATGACTGAAAAAAACACACGCATTGCACTCACACACACTACGCAGATTGTAGCGGTGTCTGGAACAGGATCGCTCGGAACGTGGTGATGAAGTCTGGACTGTGACCTCACGATTCTCGCTTCCTGGGTTTGAGAACAGCAGGTCTGGCTCTCGGTCGGTCCTCGTCGTCTTGCGATACTACAGGAAATCTACCCGGAAATGGCTTTACACGATTGACATGAATGACAGTTGAATGAATGGGCAGTTGGAGCTTAAGAGTGACTGGCAACAACACCTCCAAGTTTGGATATGGTCCATTCCACAACTTCTTAAACATTTTGATTTAACCCTTCTTTAGTGCCCCATTGCTCAGATACACAAGATGTCCAACTCAATTTTATTTATTTATTTATTCTTTGCCCATGGACTCCAGCTGAAAATCCAGCTGAGAGTATTGGGTGTGTCATACAATAGCCTATTAACATTAAACTTGATTTCATTATATATAAATGAAACAAATAATTAAACAGAAATAGTCCATAATCATACAAAGGTTTTACATGTTTCACATTATATGTACACACAAATCCAAACAACATACAGAAATGATAATTTTAAAGGTACATTTCAGTAATGATGTATTTCAACACCATCTTAGTATTCACTCAAACTGTATATACATTTCTCTGTGAGATATAGTTTCAAATGATTTTTAAAACATTTTAGATCTGTTTCTTTTTTAATGATTTTGGGGAGTTTATTAAAAAACCTTTTGCCTGCTTCTTCTGGGGCAGTCATAGCCAGTTTTAGATTTCTGTTTATCATGTAGTAATTTTCATTTCCTCTTGTACCGTGTTTGTGTACATCTTTATTTAGGAGGTGTTTATCATTTGACCTTACTGCCATTATGCTTTGGTATATGTACAGTGAATATACTGTCATAATATTATAGTGTACAAAAGCTTGCCTACAGGTCTGTCTTGGTGGTATTTTTGCAATGCATCTCACTGCCCTTTTCTGAATTGTAAATATTATTTTTAGGTAGCCAGCTTGTGCATTTCCCCATATATGAACTGAATAAGACAAATGTGGGAAGACAAGTCCATAATACATTGATCTGAGGACTTTATTATCCACTGTCTTAGCTGTTTTATGCATGATGAAGATCTGTTTATCTTTTTACACAGTGCATCTATGTGCTCCCCCCATGCCAAATGTTTGTCTATTATAGGACCTAGAAAATTTGTGCTGGTTACTTCTTTAATAGTCTTTCCATTTATATTAACATTTATATTATAATTTTCACTATGCTTGGTCTGAAATACTACATTCATTGTTTTAGACTGATTCATAAACAGGTTGTTTTGTGTTAAATATTTATTTGCATTTTCAATAGTCAGGAGTGCTTCCTTCTCAAGCCCCTGTTTTGTGTCAGCTGTGCAAATGATTGTTGTGTCATCAGCATACATTATAAGTTTCTGATTTATATAGCTAGGGGAGTCATTTACGTAGAGTATAAATAGTATTGGCCCAAGAACAGACCCTTGCGGCACACTGTGTTTAACTGTTTGTAATTCTGATCTGTAGTTTGTTATATTTCCCCCACTAGTATGTCTGATTTCTGTGCATTGTTTACTATTTGTAATGTATGATTTAAGTATGTCATAGCATTTTCCTCTAATTCCATACTGATATAATTTCATCATTAATTTTGAGTGGTTCACGCAATCAAATGCCTTAGATAGGTCCATAAAAATCCCACAAGTCTTTTGTTGCCTGTCAAGTAAATTAAGAATGTGCTCAATTATATCTGTTGATGCTGTTTTTGTTGACTTCCCTTCTCTGAAACCATGTTGTGATGAATGCAGTATACTGTACTTAGTTATAAAACTTACAATTCTATTCTTTATTATCATTTCATAGATTTTAGCAAATGTTGAGATCAATGATATTGGCCTGTAATTTCCTAATTCATCCCTGTTCCCTTTCTTAAATATTGGCTTCACTTTACTTACTTTCAGTGAATCTGGAAATATACCTTCTTCTATCGCAGCATTCAGCATGTGTGTCAATGGTTTTAATATACATTCCCTGCATTCCTTTATGAGATGTGATGTGACACCATCCAAGCCAGATGAATGTTTAATTTTAACTTGTTTTATTAGGTTTGACACTTCTGCATCTGTTGTAGGTGTGAAAACCATAGTATGATTTGTATGTGGGGGGTTTAACAATTTACTTACTGCATTTGTTTTATTTCGACTTATTAATTCGTCTGCTACAGTAATATAATGTCTGTTAAAAGTATTGGCTACTTCGAGAGGGTTTGCGTTGCTTTTTCCGCTCATCAGTGGGCAGATGTCCTCTGCCCGATTTGTTACTTTTCCTCTCTCTTCATTAATGAACGACCACAAACCTTTTGAGTAGTTCTTTCCCTTATATATAGACATCCTGATGAATGATGCTTTAGTTTCTCTGATAAAACTACAGTACTCTTTCTTTTTTATTTTATACAGTGTGTTGTAGGCCTCAGTATTTTTTTGTTTGGAGAGGTCATAATACATTCTCAGATTATTTCTGGCATGGATTACTTCTCCAGTCACCCAGCTTTTCTTTTTTTGTTGCTGTTTGACAAGCCTTTTACTAACAGGACATGTAACATCATAATAATAATTGAATAAAGAATAAAATTGGTTCCATTTGGTGTTTGCATCTTTAGCTGCATATATTGTTTCCCAGTTTTCTGCCTCTAACATCTTTTTTAGCAGATTTATGTTATGTGGGTAGTTCTGTCTTCTCATCTCCCATATCTTCTGCACTGAATCACTAGTCTTTATATTTATGTCTATCATGATTGCAAAATGGTCTGCTAATGTGGAGTTTATTACCTGTGTCACAATAGCATGTAGGAATATTTGTTATTACATGATCAATAATAGTTTCACTATGCTTTGTTACTCTGGTTGGTTTATCTATTTTTATTTTTAGATTGTATATGCACAATACGTCCAGTAGGGTCTTAGTATTGTCTGTATTTTTACTCGTGTCTATGTTCAGATCTCCTATAATGATCAAATAAGCATATGTTTTTGAGAGGTGTTGGATTATATCTTCCAGCTGTTCAAAGAAGGTTTTAATTATACCATTTGGTGATCGGTACAAACCTAATACACAACATAAATTCCCAGCAATTTTAGTTTCCAGTGCTGTAGCTTCAAAGCTCAATTCTATAGCATATTTTGTTATAGCATATTTGTTGTATTAGGTTTGTACCGATCGGTACAAACCTAATACACAACATAAATTCCCAGCAATTTTAGTTTCCAGTGCTGTAGCTTCAAAGCTCAATTCTATAGCATATTTTGTTATATTTATGTCTTTAGTTGATTTATAGTTAGAAAAAAATGGCAACCCCACCACCTTTATAGGAAGTTCTGCAAAAACTGGCTACTTTCACATAATTCTTCAAGTTGTACATTCCTATGTGATTTTCTTTTAGCCCATGTTCTGTAACTACTAGAATGTTTGGCCTATACTCCTGTAATATTACCTCTAGTTCCTCTATTTTATTGTTTATGTATTGAACATTTTGGTGAAGTATTCTAACAGTTGGCTTTGAATGTAATAGTTCCCCTTCCTGTAATATACTAAGCACTTCACTTGCTCCCTTTGCTTCTGGTACTATGCAGTGATTATTTTCAGTTTGTGTCATTAAACCTGGATCGTACCTTTGTCCGGTGTTTATATTTCTCTCACTATTGTCGCACTGGTATTTAAGATGGACAGTTTTACTTACATCTTTTTCCATGTTCTCTTTCTGCTTACTCGGTAGGTCTCCTAGTTCTCAAGCATCTGTCTTGATTGGAAGCTGCTTCTGCTGTTGCTCTCCCAGGCCTCAGGTACCTCTTCTGTGTGGTTGCTGTTGCTGGTGGCTCCCGTGCTCCCCGACTTGGTGACTGCCCTTCTTTGTTAGCTGCTGGCACTGCTAATGACCTTTGTATGTTTTCCTCACACGCATTTTCATTGCCTTGAGGTAGTATTATGGGGTCTGCTGTTCTGGATGCTGTTGCTGTTGACGACAGCTCTGCTGATGATTGTGGTGATTCTGCTGCTATTGGTTTATCTGACACTGCTGCTGAGAATATCTGTGCCTTTGCTGCTGCTACTGGTGTTTGTTGTAGCTCTACTGCAGATAATGATGGTTCCACTATTACAGACAACTCTTGTTTTGGCGGAATTGGGATTGGAGACACTTCTATTACAGATGACTCATTAATAAATTTAAGTATTTCGGCAGTAATAATCTTTTTCCCTTTTACGTTCATGTGGAGACCATGTCTTGTGAAGTGCTCTCTGTGAACACTGTTTATCTCTACGAAAGTCGTATTCTGGAAACCTCTACATATTTTCTCAAATAGCCTGTTTGCTGTAACAATCTCGATGTTTACGCACGAATTTTCCATCAGATCGTGTCTCCTGGGGATACTAACAATGTAGAAATGCACTCGAGGCATCCTTTTGATTGTTTCCTTTAGGATTCTCGTTGCACGCGAAGTTTCATTACAGTAAACATCATTTGCGCCTCCTATTATGATGCAGCTGTTACCCGTCGTTAATGTTGTCACTGTTTTTCAGAATTTCGCGTAATGGCGCGCCTGGTTTGATGATGCCTGTTACATTAAGGTCTGGGTGATTTGTTCTCATAATTTCCGTAACTCCTCTCCCATGACTATCTGCAAAAATATATGTCTGTTGCTTGTGTCCTTGCTTATGCATAACGGGGTTGTTTACTTTTTTTTCTTTACGAATATTTACCATGTGTTTTTCTCCGTTTCATCCACTTGTATATTTTTGTGTGGATAGTTTGTTCATATTTTTATCCATAGATGCACTATTAACACTTTCTTTTCTTGCGTTTGCCCGCATCTCGTGGTCGTGCGGTAGCGTTCTCGCTTCCCACGCCCGGGTTCGATTCCCGGCGGGGTCAGGGATTTTCTCTGCCTCGTGATGGCTGGGTGTTGTGTGCTGTCCTTAGGTTAGTTAGGTTTAAGTAGTTCTAAGTTCTAGGGGACTGATGACCATAGATGTTAAGTCCCATAGTGCTCAGAGCCACTTCAACCACTTGAACCACTTTTCTTGCGTTTAATTCACTTGTGTCTTTTTGAGTTATCAGTTCGTTCATATTTCTAGTTACAGTCGCACTGTTTACACTTTGTACATTTGGTTGTGCAGACCAACGAATTTTATGGCTAGCATTAATGAGATCTTGTTGTCTTGACGATTCAGACAGTTCCCGTATGGTTAGTACCAAATTTTCCATTGTTTTTATATATTTTTTTATAATGTCAAGTTCTTTTTGAAGTTCGTCATGCACGCTGTCTTCTATTCCCGCGTAGCACTTTTCACTCGCGATCTCGCGGCCGTTACACTCTGTCACATTTACACTGTATTTGTAAATCTTCTTGAGCATAGCAGTGTGAATGGCACCATTTATGTTTAAACACGCATATTCTAATTCCATTTAGCACTATTTCGTCACAAACAATACACTTGATTGAAATTAAGTCTTCAAAAACTGCAGAGCGGTTTAAAGTTACGTGTACACTTGCCGCCATATTAGTTGAAGTATACTGTGGCACTGCCGCTAGGCGGTCATGTTGTCTTGCTTGCTGAAGAAAGGATAGATGATTTCGCTGTTTCACTCCACTCCATGCTTCCTTTAGCTTGCGTGCTAGATCCCTTACGTGTTCATTGCTGATCCCGGCAGTTGATCGTGCAAAGTCCAAGGGTGAATGCATTCTTCTTCTGTGGACGATCTGATATGGACTTAAGCCAGTTGAGCTGTGCATTTTGGCATTGTAATAACTTACCAAGTACGGTAAACAGACATCCCAATTGTCGTGTTTGCTGCTCACATAATGGCTAACCATTTTAATAATTGTTCTGTGGACTCGCTCGACTCTTCAATTTCCTTCAGGGTTGTGCTGATGTAGTCCTTAACTGAGTTACTTGCCTGAGCTTACAAGTCTATTTAAGTAATTCACTCATAAAATTCGTTCCTTGATCACTAATTATACTTAATGTAGATCGAAACTTAAGAATCCATTCTTTTACAAAAACTTTAGCTATAGTCTCAGCGCTCTGATCAGGTATTGGTATCATGAGAAGGTATCTAAAGAAATGCTCTAACATTGCAAATATGTACACTACTGGCCATTAAAATTGCTACACCAAGAAGAAATGCAGATGATAAACGGTTATTCATTGGACAAATCTATTATACTAGAACTGACATGTGATTACATTTTCACGCAATTTGGGTGCATAGATCCTGAGAAATCAGTACCCAGAACAACCACCTCTGGCTGTAATAACGGCCTTGATACGCCTGGGCATTGAGTCAAACAGAGTTTGGATGGCGTGTACAGGTACAGCTGCCCATGCAGCTTCAACATGATACCACAGTTCATCAAGAGAAGTGACTGGTGTATTGTGACGAGCCAGTTGCTTGGCCACTATTGACCAGACGTTTTCAGTTGGTGAGAGGTCTGGAAAATGTGCTGGCCAGGGCAGCAGTCGAACATTTTCTGTATCCAGAATGGCCCATACAGGACCTGCAACATGCGGTCGTGCATTATCCTGCTGAAATGTAGAGTTTCACAGGGATCGAATGAAGGGTAGAGCCACGGGTCGTAACACATCTGAAATGTAACGTCCACTGTTCAAAGTGCCGTCAATGCGAACAAGAGGTGACCGAGACGTGTAACCAATGGCACCCATCACGCCAGGTGATACGCCTGTATGGCGATGACAAATACACGCTTCCATTGTGCGTTCACCGCGATGTCGCCAAACACGGATTTTGACCATCATGATGCTGTAAACAGAACCTGGATTCATCCAAGAAATGTTTTGCCATTCGTGCACCCGGGTTCGCCATTAAGTACACCATCGCAGGCGCTCCTGTCTGTGATGCAGCGTGAAAGGTAACTGCAGCCGTAGTCTCAGAGCTGATAGTCCATGCTGCTGCAAACGTCGTCGAACTGTTCGTGCAGATGGTTGTCGTCTTGCAAACGTCACCATCTGTTGACTCATGGATCGCGACGTGGCTGCACGATCCATTACAGCCATGCGGATAAGATGCCTGTCATCTCGACTGCTAGTGATACGAGGCCATTGGGATCCAGCACAGTGTTCTGTATTACCCTCCTGAACCCACCGATTCCATATTCTGCGAACAGTCATTGGATCTCGACTAACGTGAGCAGTAATGTCGCGATACGATAAACCACAATCGCGATAGGCTACAATCCGACCTTAGTTAAAGTCGGAAACATGATGGTACGCATTTCTCCTCCTTACACGAGGCATCACAACAATGTTTCACCAGGCAACGCCGGTCAACTGCTGTTTGTGTGTAAGAAATAGGTTGGAAACTTTCCTCATGTTAGCTCGTTGTGGGTGTTGCCACCGGCGCCAACCTTGTGTGAATGATCGGAAAAGCTAATCATTTGCATATCACAGCATCTTCTTCCTGTCGGTTAAATTTCGCGTCTGTAACACGTCATCTTCGTGGTGTAGCAATTTTAATGGCCAGTAGTGTATTTGTTTCCATCTTTAGTCTTAGGCAACGGTCCTACGACATCTAGTCCTACTCGTTCAAATGGTTCATTTGTCTCTGGCAGTTCTTGCAATGGTGCTCTAGTTTCTCCTACATTATTCCGTCTGTTACAGGAATCATATTGTAAAAAAAAACTCGAAAACGTCAACTTTGCGGCTCGACCACTCAAAACATTTGAGCTATTTTAATGTTTGTTGCTTTTTTATGGCAATGTCCTGACAATAAAGAATCGTGTTGTTCTCTCATGATTTGCTCTTTCATGCTTTCTGGAATAACTAGGCGGTTTCCTTGACTAGTGATTTTGTACACTAATCCATCCATTTTGACAAAACGCTGATCATTTTTCCTTAATTTGCATTGTGGATCTTCTTGAGCTGCCTTTAACTCTTCTTCTCGACGTATTGTAACACAAACATTGACTTTTCGACTCATTGCATCAGCAGACACATGTTTACCAGGTCGGTGAATAACCTTATATTGGTACTCATTCAGTCTTAATTCCCATATTGTTAATCTGGAACTTGGATCCTTTAAGCTCAATAACCATTTAAGTGCGGCATGATCTGTAATAACTGTAAATTCTCACCCTGTTAAGAAACATCTGTTATGTGTTATTCCAAAAACCAAAGCACAAAGCTCCTTCTCAGTAGTAGTACAATTACATTCTGCTTTGTTTAACTGTCTGGAAGCAAATGAGATTGGATGTTCGTGACCATCAACTTTATGAGACAAGATTGCACCTGTGGCAAAATTGGATGCATCTGTTGAAAGAATAAAAGGTTTAGTGAAATCCGGATAGGCTAACACTGGGGCTGTGGTTAGAGCAGTTTTTAAGTTCTTCCATTGCCTTTTTGCACTCTGTTGACCAATTAAATGTGGCTCCTTTCTTCAGTAGCTGTGTCATTGGACGTGCTATATTCGCATAACCGGTTATAAATTGTCTGTAGAAATTTGACAATCCCAAGAATGATTGAAGTTCTTTCAAATTCTGTGGTTCAGGAAAATTCTTTTTATCTTCAATTAATTTTGGATCAGGTCGAACACCTTCATTGGTTATAACATGGCCAAGATAGTTAACTTTACTTTGTGCAAAATGACATTTATCTATTGATAAAGAGAGGTTTGCGTTTCTTATACGCTCAAAAACAGGTTGTAGTCTCTCAGTATGCTGTGGCATGTCTTCACCAAAAATTATTACATCATCAGAGTAAACTAGTGCTTGTGTTGGGGTGAGCCCTCGTAAAACTAAATCCATCTGGCGTTGAAATGTAGCTGGAGGATTACGAAGTCCAAACGGCATACGAAGATACTTCTATACTCCTGTTGCTCTTACAAATGAAGTTTTTGCTTGATCATCTGGACGCACTGTTAACTGGTGATAACCACTTGTTAAATCACAGGCTGAAAAAATCGACATGTGCCCAAGTAATCCAAGGTTTCCACTAAATTTGATGGTAAATGGTAAATGTCGGGTGTGGTCACAGCAGTCAAAGATCGGTAATCAACACAAAAACGGAACTGTGGTTCTCCAGAAATTGATTTCTTCTTTACAGTTACAACAAGCGAACACCACGGTGGGTCTGAATGATCTCTTGGTTTTATAATTCCGGCTTCTAGTTGTTCTTTGTCTTCTACCAACTCTCTTTGTCTAAATGGTATTCGGTAAGGTTTCTGTGTGATTGGGGCTGCATTCCCTGTATGAATACGATGCTAAACTCAATGAGTGACAGTTAAATTTGCACGTTCGGAATAAATCTGCATACTCCAACAAAACAGGCGCTAAAATCTTCTGTTCATCAGCTGTCAAATGTTGTATCTTCTTCAAAATCTTCCGCTTCAGTTGCGTCTCCTCGTTGCAATTTTGCAGTACTGTTACAAAAATCTATGTTTATAACTGCAGCATTTGTTACTTCATCTGGAATCTACGTCACTTTTACTTACGCTCGACACTTCAGCTACCTTCGTTCCTCGTGGCAAAACATTATCTTCAGTCCTCATATTCGTTATTGTAACCGAGACTTTTGCGACATTCTGTCTCATCATTGTAGCCACGCCTACATTTCTAGCAACATAACAATGCATTGTATCTAGTAACTCACTTTTCTCGGGTCGCTCAATTAATAACAAAGTTCCTTCCTTGCATCAATGTGACTTAACTTCAACGTAGATTGTCTTTCCTGCTCCCTTGGGAATTTGCTGATGCTGATCAATTTGAACATCGACTCGGACGGTTTGAACTGATGCATCGGTTGGGCGGTCCATCCGCACGACGTCAGTTTTGCTGCTCCTTTGAGTACGATGTGAAGAACGGTTTCCTAGGTTGTAATTGTACGGCCTAGTCTGATCTCTCTTTCTGCGACAGATATCTCTGCCTCGTTAGAGGACAAGAAATAAAATCTAAGTACACCGTCATAACGTGTTTCGTTATTTGAAACTACTTGCACCCTTGCTGTGTATTTATCTTTATTTTCACCTTCATCTTGGTCTTGGCCAAGAATTAATTCTATGTCAACTTCTCCATAGTTAAGTAAGTTTCCTCCATTTAACCATCGCACTTTTAATAGCGTCGGGTTCAATTTATACCATTTGTCTATGCCACACCACATTAATGAGGTATGTGCTCCTGTGTCAATAAATAGTTTTTCTCCCACGATATACAGCACCTATCACGAAGTCATTTTCGGTCTGATTTTCGCTGAACTAACAGGAATTACTGTCTCTGGCAAGGGGCAGACGGAGTGGTGGCCCGTACGTCCCCGTACTCGTTTAAAGATCTGGCAGATTGTCTGTTCGCATTACCTCTCTTCTTGTTGCGACAATCTCTCGAAACGTGACCCTGCATCCCGCAATGATAGCAGATTCGATTCTCTTTACAATCCTTACGCTTGTGACCCAGCTTATAGCATCTGTAGGATTGTACTGTTGTGTTGAAAACTCTGCGTTCTTGTTTCTGCATCTCATTCGGGCGTCTTAGTGCTTCAACGAAACCAACAGCTGATTCTACTGCTTCCTGAAACGTTTTACATCGCGCCAATCGAACAACTTTGCTTACTTCCTCTCCGTGCAACCCATGAATGAATGTATGTGTCCAAGGCTCTCTGGTCGGCTTCGAACAACTGAATGTTGATTTCATTTTCATCTTCTACTAACTCGTATGTTTGAGCGTTGATGTTTCGAATTCTGTCGGCAAACTGCTCGATACATTCGTCTCGTCGCATTAGAAAACTGTGAAGCTGCTCTCTGTACAAATCTGATCGCGTTTTTACGTTTAAATCTCTGAACAACAACAACCGTTCTAAACTCATTGTAATCTTCTGTTTTCACCCAAGTAGGCTCTGCGCTAATGAAATTTTGTGCTGCTCCCTGAATTCTTAATTTGGCAACCACTAACTAGCTTATCGGATCCCCCTGCGGGTCTGGGGTAAGAATAGGCCCGAGGTATTCCTGCCTGTCGTAAGAGGCGACTAAAAGGAGTTTCAACCGTTTCGGCCTTCCATGTGATGGTCCCCCTTGGGGTTTGACCTCCATTTTTCAAAATTCTACAGAAGTACGAGCCTTTTGGGGAAGGACACCTTACGTGGTGTACCACTGGTCGTAAGTGCACTAACACCTTGGCACTCAGCATTGCACCGGCGTTGTAACCATACCCACTATTCCTCAAATTGGGCCTAAACGCCTGATGGGTTGTCCAAGTTACGCCCATAGTGCGTCCCCATCTGCACCTACGATCATGATGGACTTTCCATGGCACCAGAAATCCAGCACGGTAGCCAGCCCGTTGTGGTGGGGTCATCATGTACCCTCTAGGTTGTAGCCCCCTGACAACACAGGAATCGTACTGCCGATACCTGAGCCGCACCCTCCCCACGTCGGCCAAGGAGTAGATGCCCGTCTCCTTGGGGCATCAGGACTCCCGGCAACGGTCATCCTGCCAGGTGGCCCTTGCTGCGGCTGGGTGGCGCCCGTGGGGAGAGCCCCTGGTCGGAGTGGGTGGTATCGGGGCGGACGTTTCGCAGATGAAACGTCAACACGTATCAGGTCGCTCTGCGGCCGAGTCTTTCAAAATAAAAGGTACCGTTTCTAGTTCTGGTTCTCCTGCCCTTTCCCCCGTGGCCACTCCCTGGGAGGAGGGACAGGCCCGCCGGCTTGGGGCGAAGTACTTCCCCCGCTATTTGGTCTGTTCTCGAACCGATGGGGGGACGTTCGCCACCTCCAAGCCCATGTTCTTTGTTCAGCACATTGAGGACATCTTCGGGGAAATCGAGGTTCTCAGCAAGATGCGTTCAGGGTCCGTTCTTATCAAGACCACCTCCGCCACACAGTCGGCGGCGCTCCAGGCGTGCGACCGCCTAGGGGACATCCCAGTGTCCATTGTCCCGCATCTGGCACTAAATAGGACGCATGGGGTTATTTTTCATCGTGACCTCCTGCTCCAATCTGATGAGGAGCTCAGGGCCAACCTGGAGCGCCGAGGCGTGCATTTCGTCCGGCAAGTCCAGCGCGGCCCCAAAGACCGTCGCATCGACACCGGGGCCTTTATCCTCGCCTTCGAGGGGGACGTTCTCCCGGAGAAGGTAAAGGTGATGTGCTACCGGTGCGACGTGCGACCCTACGTCCCGCCTCCTATGCGCTGTTTTCGGTGTTTGCGCTTTGGGCACATGTCGTCACGGTGTGAGGCTGAGCCCCTTTGTGGCGACTGTGGACGTCCTCTTCGTGAGGAACATACATGCACCCCACCACCTCGGTGCATTAATTGTCCTGGTATCCACTCGCCTAGATCCTCAGACTGCCCCGCCTATCAGAAGGAGAAGATACAAGAACTCAAAACTTTGGATCGGCTCTCTTATTCTGAGGCCAGGAAGAAGTATGACCGCCTCCATCCCGTGCCGTTGACCACTTCGTTTGCCTCAGTTGTGTCCACTCCTTCCGCGGTATCCTCACCCCTATCCTGTCCCCCCTCCGCCTCCTCCGCCCATCAGGGGGCCCTGCCTCCGCCTCCCAAATCCCTCCCTTCCAAATCCTCCTCCCCCGTGGCCCCCGCCACCTGAGAAGCGATCCTCTTCTCAGGCATCCATCGGGGAATCGTTCCGGACCCCAGCTTCCAAGGTCCGGCGTTCCAAAACGGACCCCGCACGTGAGGATCTTCTTCGGGTCCAGCCCACCATCCCTGTGCCTCCTCGGCCTTCCAAAAAGGCCTCCAAGAAGAAGTCTCTATCCCCCTCTCCACCCCGGCGCATTTCGTCTGACGCTCCATCCGTGAGTCGCTGCTCCCGGCCGTCCTCAGTTTCGCCGGGACGCTCTGCTGCCAGGCGCTCAGCTGGCCTCTCGTCGGCAAATGATGCTGCCCCTCCTACACAACCAGGGACAGCGGCTGCAGTTGGCGACGACTCAATGGAACCGGATCCGCCTCCCGCCGGTTGTAGCGTTGTTCCCTCACAACCTGGCCCTCCGCGGCCGCGGCCTGTCTCGTTCCCCCAACTTTTTGACTAGCGATGGCCTTGTTACATTGGAACATAAGAGGAATCGGGAGGGATTACAACTGCTCCTCCGCCTGCACTGTCCGCTCGTCCTTGGTCTCCAGGAAACCAAGTTGCGCCCGACTGACCGTATTGCCTTTACCCACTATCCCTCGGAGCGATATGACCTCACCCCTGTGGACGGTATCCCAGCTCATGGTGGGGTCATGTTGCTCGTTCGGGACGATGTCTATTACCATCCCATCCCACTGACCACCCCACTCCAAGCAATAGCTGTCCGTATTACTCTTTCTGCTTTTACTTTTTCAGTTTGTACCATCTACACTCCATCGTCATCTGCTGTTAGTCGGGCTGACATGATGCACCTGATCGTTCAGCTTCCCCCGCCGTACCTATTGTTTGGCGACTTCAATGCCCATCATCCCCTTTGGGGCTCTCCTGCATCCTGTCAAAGAGGCTCACTCTTGGCGGATGTCTTCAACCATCTCAATCTTGTCTGCCTCAATACCGGCGCCCCGACTTTCCTCTCGGACTCTACTCATACCTACTCCCACTTGGACCTCTCGATCTGTTCTACCACTCTTGCCCGTCGGTTCGAGTGGTATGTCCTTTCTGACACCTATTCGAGCGACCACTTCCCCTGTGTCGTTAGTCTCCTGCACCACACCCCATCCCCACGTCCTTCGAGCTGGAACATACCGAAAGCTGACTGGGGACTTTTCTCCTCCCTGGCGACCTTTCCGGACCACGATTTTCTCAGTTGTGACAGTCAGGTCGAATACCTCACGGCTGTTATCATCAATGCTGCCGAACGTTCCATTCCTCGTACTACCTCTTCTTCACGTCGCGTTTCCGTCCCCTGGTGGAATGAGGCTTGTAGGGACGCTATCCGTGCTCGACGACGTGCTTTACGTACCTTTCGCCGCCATCCTACGTTGGCGAATTGTATTGAATACAAACGACTCCGAGCGCAATGCCGTAGAGTCATCAAAGACAGCAAAAAAGCTTGTTGGGCCTCTTTCACCAGCTCCTTTAACAGCTTTACTCCCTCTTCCGTCGTTTGGGGTGGCCTGCGCCGGCTGTCTGGCATTAAGGCCCACTCCTCGGTACCTGGCCTGACCTCAGGTCATGAGCTCCTTGTTGATCCTGTGGCTGTCTCCAACGCCTTTGGCCGCTTTTTCGCGGAGGTTTCAAGCTCCGCCCATTACCACCCTGCCTTCCTTCCCAGGAAAGAGGCAGAAGAGGCTCGGCGACCTTCCTTCCACTCGCTGAATCTGGAAACTTATAATGCCCCCTTTACTATGCGGGAACTCGAACGTGCGCTTGCACTGTCCCAGTCCTCTGTTCCGGGGCCAGATGCCATTCACGTTCAGATGCTGGCACACCTTTCTCCGGCGGGCAAAAGCTTCCTTCTTCGTACCTACAATCGCGTCTGGACCGAAGGTCAGGTCCCCATGCGTTGGCGTGACGCCGTCGTTGTTCCTATACCCAAACCCGGGAAGGATAGACACCTTCCTTCTAGTTACCGCCCCATTTCTCTTATAAGCTGTGTCTGTAAGGTGATGGAGCGCATGGTTAATGCTCGGTTAGTCTGGATTCTTGAATCTCGACGGCTACTTACTAATGTCCAATGCGGCTTTCGTCGCCGCCGCTCCGCTGTTGACCACCTTGTGACGTTGTCGACATTCATCATGAACAACTTTTTGCGAAGGCGCCAAACGGTAGCCGTGTTCTTCGACTTGGAGAAGGCTTATGATACCTGTTGGAGAGGAGGTATCCTCTGCACTATGCACAGGTGGGGCCTACGCGGTCGCCTGCCCTTTTTTATTGATTCCTTTTTAACGGATCGAAAGTTTAGGGTACGTGTGGGTTCCGTATTGTCTGACGTCTTCCTCCAGGAGAACGGAGTGCCTCAGGGCTCCGTCTTGAGCGTAGCCCTTTTTGCCATCGCGATCAATCCAATTATGGATTGTATTCCACCTAATGTCTCAGGCTCTCTCTTTGTCGATGACTTCGTGATCTTCTGCAGTGCCCAGAGAACATGCCTCCTGGAGCGCTGCCTTCAGCGTTGTCTAGACAGCCTCTACTCATGGAGCGTGGCAAATGGCTTCCGGTTCTCTGAAGAGAAGACGGTTTGTATCAACTTTTGGCGATATAAAGCGTTCCTTCCGCCATCCTTACATCTCGGTCCTGTTGTTCTCCCATTCGTGGAAACAACTAAGTTTCTAGGGCTCACGTTGGACAGGAAACTGTGTTGGTCTCCACATGTCTCTTATTTGGCGGCCCGTTGTACACGTTCCCTTAATGTCCTCAGAGTTCTTAGTGGTTCATCTTGGGGAGCGGATCGCACTGTCCTGCTTCGCTTGTATCGGTCCATAGTCCGATCGAAGCTGGATTATGGGAGCTTCGTCTACTCGTCCGCTCGGCCATCCCTCTTACGCCGGCTCAACTCCATCCACCATCGGGGGATACGTCTTGCGACCGGAGCCTTCTACACTAGTCCTGTCGAGAGTCTTTATGCTGAAGCTGCCGAATTACCATTGACCTACCGGCGCGACGTACTGCTGTGTCGGTATGCCTGCCGGCTGTTGTCTATGCCTGACCACCCCTCTTACCAGTCCTTCTTCGCCGATTCTCTCGACCGTCAGTACGGGCTGTATGTGTCTGCCCTGCTGCCCCCCGGAGTCCGCTTCCATCGCCTGCTTCGACAATTGGATTTTGGCCTCCCTACCACCTTCAGAGAGGGTGAGAGCCCGACACCACCTTGGCTCCAGGCTCCGGTTCATATTTATCTCGACCTCAGCTCACTCCCAAAGGAGGGTACTCCGGCTGCAGTGTATTGCTCACGGTTTATAGAACTTCGTGCTCGACTTGCCGGTCGCACCTTTATTTACACCGATGGCTCCAAAACTGACGATGGTGTCGGCTGTGCCTTTGTCGTTGGGGCCGCCACCTTTAAATACCGGCTCCTCGACCAATGTTCGAGCTTTACGGCCGAGCTTTTTGCTCTCCATCAGGCCGTTCAGTATGCCCGCCGCCACCGCCATTCATCGTATGTAGTCTGCTCTGACTCACTCAGTGCTCTTCAGAGCCTTGGAGCTCCCTATCCGGTCCATCCCTTGATTCACCGGATACAGCAGTCCCTCCATTCTTTCGCTGATAATGGTTCTCCTGTCAGCTTTCTGTGGGTTCCCGGACATGTAGGAGTGCCTGGGAATGAGGCTGCGGATGCTGCAGCCAAGGCTGCAGTCCTCCTGCCTCGGCCAGCCTCCCATTGTGTCCCGTCATCTGACGTTCGTGGGGATGTATGTCAGAGGCTTGTGTCGTTGTGGTGGGATGCTTGGTCATCCCTCAAAGGAAACAAGCTCCGGGCAGTAAAACCGCTCCCAACTGCTTGGACAACTTCCTCCCGACCATCTCGGCGAGAGGAGGTCCTTCTGACCAGGTTGCGGATTGGGCATTGCCGGTTTAGCCACCGCTACCTGCTCTCTGGTGACCCAGCCCCGCAGTGCCCTTGTGGTCAGGCATTAACAGTGCGCCATGTTTTATTGTCGTGTCCCCGTTTTAGTCAATTTCGTGTTGTCCTGTCCCTGCCATCTACTTTACCGGATATTTTAGCTGATGACGCTCGAGCAGCTGCTCGTGTTCTGCGTTTTATAACTTTGACTGGCTTGTCCAAAGACATCTAACCTTTTTACTTATTTTATCTGCATCTTTGTCAGGTCTTTCTGGTGTTCCCCCTCCCCTTGAGTTTTACTAGATTCCATGTGCTCTAACAACAGTGACTGGGCGCTAATGACCTCAGTAGTTGAGCGCCCTTAAACCCCACCAAAAAAAAAAAAAAAAATAGCTTATCGGAATCTGTCCAGGATCCATACCGGGCGGCACCTTCAAGTTAACGAAAAGACACCTTCACATCATCTTCGGGTTTCCCGCTAAACACTGGTACTGATAGCAATAATGAAAAATTCCTTATTGCAGTCGTATCTGTACTGCATGAATTATCATTTGCCAAGTCTTTCGGAATGTTACGCTCTCTTCTTTCTGGTTTTAACTGCCGAATCTCTTCTTGCAGTTCATTAATAACAGTTTGTAGATCGACAACGTTACTGTGACTGGATTGCGACATTTCGTCTAAATTTAACGCCAATGAGTCACTCAAATGTAAAATAAAAATCCATCACTGCCTTTCGTATTATAGCCAAACTGGAGTAGACCTACCTGAATTCCAGCATTGGATGTCCCCGCGTAGTCGGAAGATGTTTATGCTGCTGCTGCTCCTCGATTTTCACATTGTGCTGCACCTCTTCAGGACTATAGATTTTCCATAATTATCCCCATGCTTATGTACTGTATGGCTGCGTGCAGCCCGTAGACCCTTACACGTGTTTAGTATCTGCAGCAGGCATGAAAACACCACTACTTGACACAGACAGCACTGGTACTTCACAAGCCAACGATGACTCTATAGCAACCAGCGAACAGAACCCAGTGAGTGGAATGAACTCGCCATGGAAATGGAACTACTTTAAGTGGAATGTCTGAACCCACGTAGTTATGTGCACAAAAATAATCAGCACATTGCTGGTGCAGGCTGCTAACAACAGAGCACATAACAACTCTTGACACAAATGCAAGGCTAGGTTGGTGGTGTTTTAAATCTGCAGGAGCACAGGCCTACTTCACTTACTGTCACTCTCAAGTAAAAACTTCCATCGCCAAGTTTGCCCAAGTGACGCAATGTATGTGTCCTCCATGGTAGGTTTCTGAACTACTCCACTGTTCTACCCATGCCATCTCATCTGCCTCCATCAGGTCATCAGTTGGTGCATATACTAAATACCTCCCCCGCTGAAATGGCGAGGCTTGGGCTGCAACCTCTGGCACAGAACTGGAGAAAGTGCTGGAGAACCCAGCAGTGGACCAACCACTGAAGGAGGCAACACCGAAACCACCGGCTCCGCCGGAAGAGTCAAAGGACACGGGGGCTGCAGCAATGGCTCCATTGACAAGGGGAACGTTAGGGGAACGAGGCTGAGTCAAAAGCCATGGGCCTCCACCATGTCAGGTGGAAGCACGAGCCACAGTGCAGCCCAAGGATGTATACAGCAGGACGGTGGAGGGTGCAGAAGGGGTGGCAATATTGAGGCATGCTTCTGCAAGTGGAAGCCCGCTCTGGGAACAGCATTGTGATCAACCCAGCTGCTCAGTGTGCTGGAAGATCACAGCAGCGACGCTCCAACAGGGTGTAGGTGCAACTTATTGGCTTGACGAGTCAGCTGCTCCACACCAACATCTACCACAAACAACTGCCGACCTTTGTGGCCCACCTCGACACCCAGCAACCACCCCAGCTGCCATCTGAAGGACTGGGCGAAAGTGGAAGCACTGGGTTTGCTTTCATCCACGGCGACTACGTTGAGCAGCATTCCCTGCCTTGTGGGAGCAGTGTTTTCACTGCGGAGCTGGTTGCTCTTTATCGTGCACTCGCTCACATTTTCCTCGTGCCCTGGGGAGTCATTTGTCATATGCAGTAACTCCCTGAGTGGATTGCAAGCACTCGACCAGTGCTTTTCTCGAGACCCTTTGGTGTGCAGTATTAAAGATGCTGTTTTTGCTCTCGCCGAGTGTGGTCGTTCGGCGACATTTGTGTGGACCCCGGGCCACATCGGCATTCCAGGAAACGAACGTGTCGATCGGTTGGCCAAGCAGGCCACCACTTCGCCACCCCTGGAGCGTGGTCTCGTGGAAAGAGACCTCCGGTCAGCCCTACATCGCAAGGTCTGCGATGTTTGGAGCTCTGAATGGTCTGTCTTGAACACACCAAATAAGCTCCGCGTGGTAAAGTCATCCATGGCCGTATGAAACTCATCCTTGAGGGGCACACGTAGGTACTCAGTTGTTCTCTGCCGTCTCCGAATGGGACATACGCGGTTGACCCACAGCTATCTCCTTCGCCATGAGAACCTGCCCAAGTGTCGCTGTGATGCGCATGATTTCTCAGGCTACACCCACTCCAGCGACTTTTAATTGTGACGTGGATACCAAAATAGTGTCTTTTATGGTAACAAGTTGTTTTGGTACCTCTATCAACGCTTTCCAGCTGGAGGTTCTTCGTTTGTAGTCGAGTGTTTGACTTTTTACCTGATCCATCAATCACTGTAGTCTGTTTTACTCTAGTCAACTATTTGCTCTGCTCCTCTTAAGTGTCCTCTATTTTGTGTTATTGCGGTGTTCATTTTGCTCTGTACCCCCTTGGTGTTCCCTCCCTCTGGGTGCAGAGGTTACGATTTTACTGTATAGGCCTTTTACAAGTATGTCTGTTTGAAACAGGGGATTGATGACCTCGATGTTTAGCCCCCATGAAACCCCAAAACAAACCAACCAACCAACCAAGTGGCAGTCCCAGGAGGAAACCCACCAACCCATGGTGGCCCTTAGCATACGACTCAAGGTGCAACACATCCAAGGGACACCACAGCTGGTACCCATGCAAACATTCTGCTGGAGTGCACATGCTGACCAGCCTCACCCGACACATAGCCAGAAAACTCAACAATGTATTGCTGCGGGAAGAGGCAGACGTGGAATTATTGATCCGGGTCTTGAATGTATGCACAAAGTGCTCCACCTTTGAGTTAAAAGCCAAGTGAAATGGCGCCATAGTCGGTTGATGAATATCATTGCAGATGCAGAAGTCTTCAAATTCCCATGGCACAAATTGTCTACGATTACAGGACACAGGCACCCTAGGGGATCCCTCAATGACAACAATAACCAACAACATGTAAACAGTGGTATTTGATGTTGTAAACGACAGCTTGGCTACATAGAGAAAATTTGACAATGCATTGACCACCAACCACTATGTGCTACCCAAAAATGGACCCGTGAAATCGATGTGCACCCTGTCCCAAGGGTGCTCAAGAACTAGCCAAGGAGAGAAGTGGTGCGACAATGCAGCTTGGTTGTGTGCACAAGCCCACACCAGATGTTCAATGTCATGATAAATTGCCCACCAGCAGAGGTGACGTTGTGCTAATGCTTTTGTCTGGGTCGTACCCCAGTGCGACACATCCAGCAGCTGGAGAATGAAAGGCTGCGACACTGAAGGGACAACCATTCTGCAGTGCTGCTCCTCTGTGGCAAGCATAAGATCCCTGCAGATAACATGAGTCGAGTAAGTAGCAGAAAAAACATATGCTATGCATGATCTGCACCTGAATAAAAGCACTCTGGCCATCCCATCTGGCTTGCTGAAACGATTTTCCAGACACGCAGGTCAGCAGCAGTAGTGGTGGTTGTAACCTTTTCAGCTGTTAATGGAAAACTTGACAGGGTTTGCTGCAAGGCATCACCACTAGGAACATGAGAGCCTCTTGTCAGTCGAACTGCTACCAGGGTAGCCACTAAAGTATATCAGTATTGTGCTGGGTGGTGTAGTGGTAACGAATGCCATTAGAATAGTTACTGAGAAAGAGGGCCCACTGCTGTAAACATTGGGCAGCCCTATCCGGCAACTTGGAACATGTTCTAAATAAGGAAACCAATGAGTTGTGGTTGGTGATGAGGAGGAACCTCGTCCAATACAGGAAGACGTTTAACTTCTTAACCCCGAAAATAATGGCAAATACCTCCTTTTCCACCTGTGAGTAGTTCCGTTGTGCATCAGAAATTGGCTCGAACGCATAACTGATGGGCTGTTTGGTGGCATCTGGGTGCCGATGGCACAGGACAGCACCAATGCCATACTATGAGAGTCACTCCAAAAGAAATGCACACTATTTTTGTAAAAATACAGTTTTCTTTCTGCATGTGTGAAAGCCTTACAGTGTATAGATACATCCTTCCCGCTTGTTTCCAAACTTAATTCAACCTGTTCCTGTGAGTGGCGCCATCACAGCATGTCTTCAAGATGGCTGCTACACTTGACGTTCCTCAGAAGCAAAGTGCTGTCATAAAATTCCTGTGCTGTGAAAACGAGACAATGGGAAACATCCACAAGATGTTGAGAAAGGTGTATGGAGATGCTGCTGTCGATCGCAGTACAGTTAGTCGGTGGACAAGCAGGTTACATGATGAAAGTGGGCACGGCAATATTGAGGATTGTCCTTGCAGCGGCAGGCCTCGTACCGCGCACACTCCAGACAATGTGCAGAGAGTTAACGAATTGGTGACTGCTGACAGACGCATCACAGTGAACGAATTGGCACGCTATGTTGGGATAGGGGAAGGAAGTGTTTGCAGAATACTGAAAGTGTTGGCGTTAAAAAAGGTTTGTGCCAGGTGGGTTCCCAGGATGTTGACAGTAGCTCACAAAGAAACAAGAAAAACGGTATGCAGCGAACTTTTGGAACAGTACGAGAATGGTGGAGAACAATTCCTTGGAAGAATTGTGACAGCTGTTGAAACATGGCTCCATCATTTTCCACCAGAGACGAAGAGGCAATCAATGGAGTGGCATCATGCAAATCCAACCAAGAAAAAAAAGTTCAAAACCACACCTTCTGCTGGAAAAGTTATGGCTACACTGTTTTCCGATTCCGAAGGACTCTTGCTTGTGGACATCATGCCAAGTGGAACCACCATGAATTCTTATGCATATGTGACGACACTGAAGAAACTTCAAGCTCGACTGAGTTGTGTTCGACCACGTCGGCAAAAGCAGGATGTTTTGCTGTTGCACGACAATTCACGGCCACTTCTCAGTCAAAAAACCATGGAAGCGATCACAAAACTCGGATGGACAACACTGAAACACCCGCCGTACAGTCCTGACCTGGCTCCATTTGTCTATCATCTCTTTGGGAAACTGAAACACTCTCTTCGTGGAACAAGATTTGAAGATGACGACTCCCTTGTGCACGCTGCCAAACAGTGGCTACAGCAGATAGGTCCAGAATTTTACTGTGCGGGTATACAGGCACTGGTTCCAAGATGGCGTAAGACAGTTGAGAGGGATCGAAATTATGGGGAGAAATGAAAACATTGTTCCTAAAGTATGTATATACACACTGTAACACTTTCAAACATGTAGAATAAAAGATGGATTTAAAAAAAAATAGTGTGCATTTCTTTTGGAGTGTGCCGCGTGGGATTAGCCGAGCGGTCTAGGGTGCTGCAGCCATGGACTGTGTGGCTGGTCACAGCGGAGGTTAGAGTCCTCCCTCGGGCATGGGTGTGTGTGTTTGTCCTTAGGATAAATTAGGTTAAGTAGTATGTACGCTTAGGGACTGATGACTTTAGCAGTTAAGTCCCATAAGATTTCACACACATTTTTTTCTTTTGGAGTGACAGTCGTAGAATGCATCACAGGTGAAGGTCAAAGATTTATCTGGTGTAAATGAAGCTCTGCTCTAAGCAGAGCACAAACGCTTCTTGAGAGACCGAGAGGCCCATTGACAATCCGCTAAACATAAAAATTGACGCTCTTCTGGTGAAGCCAGTGAAGAGGCTAGCAGACGTGTGCAGCCTAGCAGATGAACTCAGTATAATACGAAATCTTATCCACAAAAGACTTGAGAATCTTCATGTTATTAGGAGCTGGTAGGTTAACAATGTCTTCATGTTGTTGTCCAGGGGGGACGAGATCATCTTTACTAAGCACACAATCCATACAGTGCACCTTCGGGAAGAAAAAACTGTTCTCTTCTCACTTGGGAAGAAAAAACTGCTCTCTTCCCGCCTGTAGCGAAGGCCATTCTGTAGGAGGCATTGGAAAGCTGACTGAAGAGTCTCTAAATGCTCTTCCCTAGTAGGGCCTGCGTCTCAGATGTAATCAAGGTAATTGGCGCAACAAGGAATGTCCTGAATCAACTGCTCCTAATATTGTTGGTAAATTCCTGGTGCAGATGAGATTCCAAAAGGACTGAGAAACTCCGAGAAATTGTGTCCAGTGACAACTGCAAGTAAGTATCACGCCAATAGAAGTAGAAAAAAATACTGGCCCCAGACAACTTCGTCAAAATCTCCAGCTGCCATAGAATGAGATATGAATCCATGGCAGCTTCTGCATTGACTATCTGTTAAAATCGCTGCAAAGGTACACTATGCCATATGACTTATAAATCACCGAATGGTTGGCCCATTGACTTAGTAAAATAGGAGAAACGACACCTTGATCCTGCCAATATTGCAATTCAGCCTTTATCTTGTTCTACATGGAGAAGGAAAGGGGGTGGGAACGACAGAATTTTGGGACTGCCGACAGCTTAAGAGCAACATGTGCCTCGAAATTTTCTGCCTGGTCCAAGGTATTCTCAAACAATGGGCTTTAGGGCCACCGTAAGGAGTTCAAACCGTGAAAAGGGGTGGAGTGAGACACTAAATGCATTCATCAATGATCTAAAACCTGACAACAGAAAAGGCGACAACCCCAAAGATATTTTGCCCCAGTGGTGAATTTACCACCATCAATGTAAGTTACCATTCAACATTTATTGTTCACAGTAAGACATAACCTGACCGAATGACCATTTCATCTCTGGCCACCCCAAGATCCTGTATGTATCCAAATTAATATGGCTGACTGGCACGCCACTGTCGACTTGAAATTCAACAGACTGGCCATCCACAGTCAAGGTTAGCAAAATAGGCTAGAGCAACACATGTGGCGTGGGAGACAGCCACGGAGTCCAGGGAAAACACTGGGGAGTCAGACGACTGACTCGTGGCTTGCCATCTGTCACGAACAGTTGCCAAATGTTTTATATGAACGTGCAACAACTGACAGCTGGGGCAGGAAATCTGGCTTGCCCAACAAGCGCAAGGAGAATTACACTGATTGCCTATAATAACTTGCTGTGGGCGGGAATTAGAACACTGCAAGCAACACAGACCTGCAGAGCTTGGTATGGGCAAAGATAGGCAGTGCCGAGACACTGTTGAACTGGAACTGTCAATGCTGGCAAGACATGGTGACTCGGTGGGAGGTGAGGCCTTCTGGGGTACACCGCAGGTCCCCAGGGGCTGTTGACTGTGCATACCTAATCATGCCACCTGCCAGTTATCATAAAGGACGTCCTGAGCAACCATTTTACGCTCATGCGATTCCGAAATTTGGGCAATGTCAGCTAAAGAAGGGTCAGACAAGGTCAACGCTCTAGTCAAATTTGGGATCAGGAGCTAACCGGACAATCATATCCCGAATTCATGAATCTGCATAAGAGATAGCACATTTGAGACACTCAAAATGACACTTCGTGAGAGGCCTTGCAAATCTGCAAACAATCCAGGCTGCATGTGACTGCCCAGGACACTTCGGCTGGTTAAACTGCAACCACGCTGCTACCACATCTGTAGAATACTGTGCAAGAAACCAACAAAGTCCTTCAAAGGAAAGCTTATCGGGCTCAGTAGAGGGCTTCAAATTGTCGACTACTTTATCTGGATCCATGCTTTCAGACAGTAACCACCCAGCTTAATCAACCTGTACCAACAATACTCCTTACCTGACAGTGCTGTAAAGACCATCACAGATAATTCTCCTACCTTTCCATAGAATAATCAAATCTGGTAAATGGCATCGAGGGCAGTGGGGACAGACCAGAAAAGTGAGTTGGTAGTTTCTACCAGCGAGGCAAGTGTGCATTCTAGGTTATCAGCACCTATGGTTGCTCCTGTTGCTGCTACTGCTGCCGGTGCAACAGCTTCTGCTCCTTCTGTAGGAGCAACTGTTCATGCCAGCGTAGTATCAAAGTAAATACTATGAAAACGGGGAAAGAAAAAAAGACAAAAACAGGGGCATTACACGCGTTAGTATGTCCTTCATTGCCACTTAGTATCTGCAGAGGGCATGACAACGTCGCTACTCGACACTGTCGGTGAAGGTACGTCACAGGCAGACGATGACTCAGTAACAAACAAGGAACAGAAACCCGTGAGTGGAATGAATTCACCATACGAAAGTAACTACACTGCAAAAATATCATACTACTACTGAAAATTAGAGATGGGCAAACTCGTTCATCCTTGGGAACTAGTTCACTGGTGACCGCTCTTTTTTGGGAACCGTTCATTTTTACTCGTTCACCGTTCACACGTGCGTCGTATATGATTCTCGTGAAAAACTGAAAATTAGTAGCATAGGTGACTGAAGATGGAAGGTGCCAAGAGGGGGCACCTCTGGAGTACAGAGTTTTTATTCATTACAGAATTCTCACACACTTGTAGAAGTAATTTTCGTGATTCTGCAAAACCCCTCGTTTAGCCAACTGCAGCGTTATGTGGCTGATCGCAGTGAAATAATATAAGGTGGCGCAGGAAAAAGCGGCCCTGAGTACAGACTGCTCGCCAATTACGCACGATTTGTTGACCGCTACGAGCAGAATAGCTAAACATGTACTAATTAGGTACTAAAGAAATAACAAATAAGCTAATGCAAACAACTACTTCGAAACAATAGACGACGATTGGTGGGCGACAGTGAGCTGTCTAGTACTCGGGGCCGATTTTTCGTGTGCCACCCTGTACCACTGAAATAACCTTGTAGAAGTTAACGTATTCTCTTTACAAAATATGACAGCAGACACTCGATTATGGAGCGCGGGCTTCATTCGGTTGTAACTCGGTCTGCCGTCCATAACAATGAACATACTGTTTTACCTTGGATAAAAAAGACGGAAAAGGGCTACTCGTGTGTACCGTGCCGACTTTCTTTGCATGTGTAATGACAAAAAACGTGCCTTTTTATAAGTATGTCTTCTGCTGTTTATCAAAATAGTGAAGTAAGCTGATATGCCCTTTTGTTACCTGAAAAGATGTATGTACACTACTGGCCATTAAAATTGCTACACCAAGAAGAAATGTAGATGATAAACAGGTATACATTGCACAAATACACTCCTGGAAATGGAAAAAAGAACACATTGACACCGGTGTGTCAGACCCACCACACTTGCTCCGGACACTGCGAGAGGGCTGTACAAGCAATGATCACACGCACGGCACAGCGGACACGCCAGGAACCGCGGTGTTGGCCGTCGAATGGCGCTAGCTGCGCAGCATTTGTGCACCGCCGCCGTCAGTGTCAGCCAGTTTGCCGTGGCATACGGAGCTCCATCGCAGTCTTTAACACTGGTAGCATGCCGCGACAGCGTGGACGTGAACCGTATGTGCAGTTGACGGACTTTGAGCGAGGGCGTATAGTGGGCATGCGGGAGGCCGGGTGGACGTACCGCCGAATTGCTCAACACGTGGGGCGTGAGGTCTCCACAGTACATCGATGTTGTCGCCAGTGGTCGGCGGAAGGTGCACGTGCCCGTCGACCTGGGACCGGACCGCAGCGACGCACGGATGCACGCCAAGACCGTAGGATGCTACGCAGTGCCATAGGGGACCGCACCGCCACTTCCCAGCAAATTACGGACACTGTTGCTCCTGGGGTATCGGCGACGACCATTCGCAACCGTCTCCATGAAGCTGGGCTACGGTCCCGCACACCGTTAGGCCGTCTTCCGCTCACGCCCCAACATCGTGCAGCCCGCCTCCAGTGGTGTCGCGACAGGCGTGAATGGAGGGACGAATGGAGACGTGTCGTCTTCAGCGATGAGAGTCGCTTCTACCTTGGTGCCAATGATGGTCGTATGCGTGTTTGGCGCCGTGCAGGTGAGTGCCACAATCAGGACTGCATACGACCGAGGCACACAGGGCCAACACCCGGCATCATGGTGTGGGGAGCGATCTCCTACACTGGCCGTACACCACTGGTGATCGTCGAGGGGACACTGAATAGTGCACGGTACATCCAAACCGTCATCGAACCCATCGTTCTACCATTCCTAGACCGGCAAGGGAACTTGCTGTTCCAACAGGACAATGCATGTCCGCATGTATCCCGTGCCACCCAACGTGCTCTAGAAGGTGTAAGTCAACTACCCTGTCCAGCAAGATCTCCGGATCTGTCCCCCATTGAGCATGTTTGGGACTGGATGAAGCGTCGTCTCACGCGGTCTGCACGTCCAGCACGAACGCTGGTCCAACTGAGGCGCCAGGTGGAAATGGCATGGCAAGCCGTTCCACAGGACTACATCCAGCATCTCTACGATCGTCTCCATGGGAGAATAGCAGCCTGCATTGCTGCGAAAGGTGGATATACACTGTACTAGTGCCGACATTGTGCATGCTCTGTTGCCTGTGTCTATGTGCCTGTGGTTCTGTCAGTGTGATCATGTGATGTATCTGACCCCAGGAATGTGTCAATAAAGTTTCCCCTTCCTGGGACAATGAATTCACGGTGTTCTTATTTCAATTTCCAGGAGTGTATATTATACTAGAACTGACATGTGGTTACATTTTCACGCAATTTGGGTGCATGGATCCTGAGAAATCAGTACCCAGAACAACCGTAATAACGGCCTTGATACACGTGGGCATTGAGTCAAACAAAGCTTGGATGGCGTGTACAGGTACAGCTGCCCATGCAGCTTCAACACGATACTACAGATCATCAAGAGTAGTGACAGGCGTATTGTGACGAGCCAGTTGCTCGGCCACCATTGACCAGACGTTTTCAGTTGGTGAGAGATCTGGAGAATGTGCTGGCCAGGGCCTGCAACATGCGGTCGTGCATTATCCTTCTGAAATGTAGGGTGTCGCAAGGATCGAATGAAGGGTAGAGCCACGGGTCGTAACACATCTGAAATGTAACGTCCACTGTTCAAAGTGCCGTCAATGCGAACAAGAGGTGACCGAGACGTGTAACCAATGGCACCCCATACCATCACGCCGGGTGATACGCCAGTATGGCGATGACGAATACACGCTTCCAGTGTGCGTTCACCGCGATGTCGCCAAATACGGATACGACCATCATGATGCTGTAAACAGAACCTGGGTTCATAGGAAAAATTGACGTTTTGCCATTCGTGCACCCAGGTTCGTCGTTGATTACACCATCGCAGGCGTTCCTGTCTGTGATGCTGCGTCAAGGGTAACCGCAGCCATGGACTCCGAGCTGATAGCCCATGCTGCTGGAAACGTCGTCGAACTGTTCGTGCAGATGGTTGTTGTCTTGCAAACGTCCCCATCTGTTGACTCAGGGATCGAGACGTGGCTGCACGATCCGTTACAGCCATGCGGATAAGATGCCTGTCATCTCGACTGCTAGTGATACGAGGCCGTTGGGATCCAGCACGGCGTTCCGTACTACCCTCTTGAACCCACCGATTCCATATTCTGCTAACAGTCATTGGATCTCGACCAAGGCGAGCAGCAATGTCGCGATACGATAAACCGCAATCGCGATAGGCTACAATCCGACCTTTATCAAAGTCGGAAACGTGATGGTACGCATTTCTCCTCCTTACACGAGGCATCACAACAATGTTTCACCAGGCAACGCCGGTCAACTGCTGTTTGTGTGTAAGAAATCGGTTGGAAACTTTTCTCATGTCAGCACGTTGTAGGTGTCGCCACCGGCACCAACCTTGTCAATGCTCTGAAAAGCTAATCATTTAGTCCAGTCAAATTGCAGAAATACCTTGCAAAAGGTGGGGTAGAAGAGTTTACTTTTTCAACTCGTTCATATGGTTGGAAATATTAGAAAACAGAGTTTTGCCAACAAAATTTCGCTTGTGAAAACTTTCTGCAGTCAAAAACCTTGGAAAATTTCTGCCTTTTTTCCGTTTTTTCAAAATATCTGTTTTATTTGGTCCTATGGCTTTAACGTCTATTTTCTTTTTTAAAGAGCACAAAATTCTCTACAAATTTGATTCTTGCCATTTTTTCTACTCCCAATATATAAGGCGCTACAGCGCCTTAAAAAAATACAAATTTTTCAAATTTTGAGTATAGTGGCAAGATACCTTATTTTTGAACACTATTTTTTCAGTTTCTGTTTGTGTAGTATAAATACATTATACATCATGTTATATGTTGGAATTTACCACCTGACTTTCAAGTATTCAATTTCTCTGTATGCAACATGAGGATTGCTGGGTACCCAACTATTGTGATTCTTACATCACTACCTGAAGTTCACTATGGGCCACCTCAGCCCTGGTATTTGTAAAACTATAAATATAAAAATACATCATTAAGACACACACACACACACACACACACACACACACACACACACACACAATAAATTGTCTCAGGAAACTGAACTATTATTAGCTGCAATAGGCAACCTAATTAGGTAGGTAATTATTCTTGTGTATAAAAGCCACACAGTTGACATTAAAAATAAGTAGCTTTATTACAATTAAAATGCATTGTCAGTTACTAAAAAATGTTGACAGTTCTGGGTGTGTAATACTTGTAATATCGCACATTAGCGCACTTGAGACAGATATGAGCATCACTTCCGACGACTTGATGGGCCAGGTTCCTCAGTGTCACCAGAAATACCTTGAGTTACGGATTCAGGGTCTGTACCTACAGTTGATCCCAGATTTACCTCTTCTTTAAACAGCGAGTGAGCCTCAGCAAGTTTGTTGATTTCGTCAGCGGTTTCCTTAACATCCTCCATAACATCTTCTTCACTGTCTTCATATAAAAATTTTGGCACGTTTTCACAGTTGACCCCAATACATTTCTTGCAAATTGAAGAACATTTCAAACCCGCTTTTCTGCAGGAGCACGCTCCGCCACAGTTCAGCTTGCATGAGCATGAAACAATGTGAAGAAGTGCTTCAGGTGCTGGATCTTGGCTCATTATAATGGGTATTGGACTGTGTTCACTGTGATTCCAGCCCCATTTCTCAGGAGGTTTCCAGTTTCCCATCCAACTTTGGGCTCGTTGGTAAGTCCGCAACGAATGATGTTGTGCAGCATCTAGTGTAGGTGGCAACCGTGCAAGATTCAGTTTGCTTTTTGTGGCAGACTTGGCGAATAGCTGGTGCCGCAAATGGTCTAGTGTGTGGGAACTGCTGACACCTCCACTATACAATGCGATGGTAACCTGTTCTGTTGCTGTTATTATTTCTTCACGGGTAGCATGTGGTTTATTGAACGTGCAAAGCGCTGAGGTTAGGTGTTCATTTTTCGCAACAATATTGCAGCACTTAATTCTTCCTTGATCAAAAAAAGCGGATGTTGTATCACACTGTCAAACTTGTAAGATGCAGTGGAAAACCACTTGTCTTCTGCATTTCCTCTTCCTGGCTTTAAGAAAAATAAGTTTTCAATGTCTTGCCCCAAACCGGTCATGAGCACAAGCAGGTCAACATCTTTTCCTACAATGTCAACACTTCCAAAATCTTAGGTTCTTGAAATGACAGATATTACAATCATAACGTCAGCATCTTCTTGTGCCTGGTGCACTTCAACGCTACACTCCAGAAATTCCTTTTTAAGAAATGTGATCAAACGCATCTTGTTTCGTTCGTTGTACAAGAACTTGTCCTGAGGGACTTGGTTCACCATCTCTGATTCAACCACAACGTCAACCGAAGAATGTTTTTTGGACCTACGATCCTCTCAGCACTCTTTGTGCTACATTTGTCTCCCTCACATGGATCCCCTTAAAATACAATAGCAAATTGAGATCCAAGTTGACGTTGCAGGTAAAAAACATAGCTTTGGGCTATTGACTTGAAGCAAACATTTCGAGTCCAAGTCACTTTGTGGATAAAGCTACCGTCCATCAAAATTTCGTTTGGCATATGGCAGTCTTAACTGCTTGGTTAAAAAGTCATCAGAATTCCATTTTGCACATAAGAAGCATCTCTCTTTGAACTTGAACTGACCTTTTTCCTGCGACCGACGTAGCACGCCTGTTGGTTCCTGAGGATGTCGAAGGCTAGCTGCTATCATTCTCTCATTAAAGCTGGGTTTACACTAGCAAGTCGCTTGCAGAAGTTATTGCTGCAAGTTATTGCTAGCCGCTTGCAGCTGTGTTTACACAGCAGCGCAAGAATTAAGCAAGATTCTTCCGCAAGTTCTTTGGCAAGAAACTTGCGTCAACAACTTGCTGATACTGTTTACATATGCTTTCAGTACCACGAGTGTCAGCCGAAGTGTAAAATGACAAGTAGGCGGGTGAGATATGCTGCAGCTCTTGTAATTGTAATGCAAAACCTGAAAAACAAAAAGAGAAGTATTTTGGTTAGAGAGTAGATAATGAGAAGATCGCAAAATGGTGCCTGTAATAACCTTTTGCAAGAACTTAGTATCGAGAGCATGGATACTTTTGCAGAATGTCCTCAAATGATCCTGAGTATTTGTTGATGTTAATAGCGCCCGTCATATCAAAACGAGACACAAACTTCGGTACTGCTATTTTAGCAAAGGAACGTTTGCTAGTCACTCTATGATTTATAGCTACCGGTGAGCTACGAATAAAATAGGCATTTCATTTATTTATGTGAAACATACAACCAAAAAAAGTTTGAATTTTGAAATCTTTTCTTTGTAGGAGACTCATACAAGTCCCTAATGTACTTGTTTCATATTCCCGTCTGCACGATTTCTCTGATCGTACCCGATGTATGTAGAGCCTTTTTTAAAATCCTGAAAAGGGAAAATTATTTGAAGGTATGTGAAAACACAATAATTAAATTAAATTTTTATTAAAATAAACTGCATTTTACAGAATTATATGCTTATAAAAATGTTTTTTTTTCTAATGCTCATAAAATAGAAAGTGAATAGCTAAGTAAATAGAACATGTAATAATTACACATCGTCTTTTTCTAGACTCCTAAAACAACAAGCGAGTGGATGCAGGTGGCAAAGGGGTTGTGTCTCCAAGTTATGCTACTTTCTATGTACTTCTTTTATAGATGTGTCGCATATCGACGAGATTTCATTTAAAGCGCTCATCTTCTTCACTCTATCCTTAAAGTCTCGGTTATGCACGTTCCGTATTTCGGGGTAGCTCTCCACGGCTTCAATAAAATGTTCTGTATCCTGCTTCCCGCTTCTCCTCCATTTCTGAAATTTGTTTGCATATAATACGTAAGATGGTTGCATCAAATTAAGTCACCACATTAAGTAAAATGTTAAATATGAATGTTATGCAGACGACATACTTACTATAACTTGCGCTTCCTACTTGCAGGAAATAGAAATAAATCCTAAAAGCTGCAAGTTACTTGCAGATACTTCTTGCGTGGTGTTCACACTGGAAGCGGAAAACGTGCAGCAAGTCACTTCCGCAATAAATTGCTACAGTCGCAAGTCGACTTGGCGATATGTTAACACTCGCAAACCGCGCGGCAAGTTCCTCCGCGCAAGTAAATTGCTGCAATAACTTGCTAGTGTAAACCGAGCATAATGTACTTCTTGTAGCATGCTTCATGCGCCATCACTTCACTGAGCGTTTTCAAAAAACGGGCGTGAGCAGACTCCCTGCGTTTAGCACTACAATCGATAAGTGTGCTCAGTCCTTTCTTTTTCACATTGCATCCACCACCCACCACAGTTTTTTCGCAAATGAAACACACATTCATGTCAGACATACTCATTTTCAGCACCACAACATATACTGCATGGAAGCGACTCCAAACTGTAGGACCCTTATTGTTGTGTGCTAATAGCTGTCAGCGCGCTGTGACCAATCACTAGAGATAATCGCCTTCCGCCCGCCAAAGAATAAATACGCTTTTGTCCGCTAAAGAACAATTCCTACATACTTTTTCTTACAACTGATCATTAACGTCAATCAACTGTAGAAAATGTACGGCACCTGCATGCAATCGTATTACATATTGTAACACAAATAAACTTCACGCAATCCGACGTGAATGTGTTCGTAGTTACTGAATATGATGCTGTTTGTCCTGGCCCTGCAACAGAGTGAGATGGTAAATTCCAATGAATAACATGATGAGTAATATGTTTATACCACACAAATAGAAACTGAAATAAGTGTTCAAAACTTGGGTAATTTGCCACTTTACTCGAAATTTGAAAAATTGGTATTTTTTGAGGCGCTGTAGCGCCTTAGATATTGGGAGTAGAAAAAATGGTAAAAATCAAATTTGTAGAGAATTTTGTGCTCTTTAAAAAAGAAAATAGACGTCAAAGCGATAGGATCAAATGAAACTGAGATATTTTGAAAAAACTGAAAAAGTCCGAGATTTTCGAAGTTTTTTGACTGCAGAAAGTTTTCCCAAGAGAAATTTTGTTGGCAAAACTTGGTTTTCTGACCTTTCCAACAATATGAACGAGTTAAAAAAATAAAATCTTCTACCCCACCTTTTGCAAGGTACAGGCTTTTTTTCTGACAGTTTCACTGGACTAATTTGCATATCACAGCATCTTCTTCCTGTCGGTTAAATTTCGCGTCTGTAGCACGTCATCTTCGTGGTGTAGCAATTTTAATGGCCAGTAGTGTATTTCATACCACGTAATTCTTATGTAATTTACCTAACCATAAAATACATTTCAACTGACGGTCGTGGGCGCTGAATAGAATACAAAAAGAACCAGAAGTCCAGAGTTCAAAAAGGTTTGAAACAGATCTAGAATGGGCGTGCGCAGCGAACGAAACTAACAACTCGATACTGAACTAACTTGGAGCAGTCGGCAGTGGAACTGCGATCAGTGGCCACGCGTAGGAGGACGAGTCCGGCCGAGGCACATACAGACAGGCGGGAATGGGATCGAGGCTGGAACGAAGTAGAAAGCCGCGACCGAAGTGAACTGTGAAAGACCGTTCCTTAGAATTAGCTCATCGCTCTTTCCGTTCATCTTGGTGAACCGTTCCTTTGGACCCGTTTGTTTACGAACGACCCATCTCTACTGAAAATATTACACATTTTTCGTTTTCAATCTCTCTGGCCATATACTATCATCTCGGCCTGCGCGTTAAAACTATTTAGCAAAATAAAAGAAAAAGACACTGACTTCAGTACAATCGTCTGATATGGCTGATAACTTATCAACTTCATCCACATCCTTCTGTGGGTAAAGATGAACAGTGCCCTTTCTTCAGTCATACACTTGGTCTGCTGGAATGTAGTACAGCAGCCGCCGGATCATTTGACGCATTGTGATCAGAGTTACATTCGTTGTAGATGTAGACAGTTGGTTTCTCAACTTCGGTCATTCTGAATATCTTGCTGAAAAGAAAAATATAAAAAGGAAATTAATTTTAAAACGTAATATTGAAAATATTGAAATTGGGATGCCTCATCTCTCACTCTTCCTCGTTCATTAAATTACATCACTAGATGCCAATAAAGATAGTAACAGTAACAACCAAACAGCTTATAATCTTCTCGCAATAATGATTTTTATCTTGCCTGAATGCTCGGTCACATTCTGCTGTGGAGTGTGTAAGTGATAGTACGTCAGAAGCACATAAAAATGTACAGTTATGGGATGAGATTTGATAAAGTAACAAATTTAACACAAAATGATGATAGTACTTCAGGTGTGCAACAAAGCCCCTGCGAGGCGCGTGTATCGGAATATGTTTTTACACTCAACTAAATCTTATCGTTAGCGTAGTTCACAGTTGCGCACATGCTTCATAATCGCTTGATAGTAACATAATAATGTATGCAAGTTCATTGGTTTTGCAACAGTTTCTCGCTCAGAAAATAAAAATCCCAAAATTATCATATTTTCGCGTGTAATCCTTCACTTAGGATCATACAGTCCTTGAAATTATGCTATGCGTTTGATCTTTGTTATACACCAACACTGAGGGACAGCTCGGACCGAAACAAGAATAGCCAATAGCGTTACATGGGGTACGATTTGTTACCATTAAATGTCAGTTAACGACGTATCAGCGGTAGAAGGTGTTCAGGAGGCACTTAGGGTAGCAATATTAAGGTCAAAATTTGTGTATGAACGGCGTGGTCTCGTGGTTAGACACATGTGTAGGAGAAAGTAATAATCGCGAAAACTAAGTTCATACTCGGCACTGTGGCTGATGGAAGAGATTATAAATGCATTTTCCATTTACAGTCGCTCCCATCAGCCACCGCGCCGAGTGTCAACTTAGTTTGCGCGAATAATAGGTTTCTGTACTGTTCTTGCAACTGTTTTTATCCCATTTTCGCGTTTGTTACAGATTCTCGTTCTTTCTTATTAATGTAACACTAGTATATTCCGCAATATTCGATGTTATATACGTATAAGACGTGCTCTGTAACGAATGACCGATGGCATCAGCAGTTTGGTCCCTTAGGAATTCACACACATTTCAAACGAATGAGTTTCTTCGATTTTGTGACTGATTAAAAAACGAAAGATGGAACCCCTGCAAGTGGAACGACCGGCAATGATACATGAATTATTTCGTGCTACGAGTACTTTGCTGTTTCATCCGAATAAGTCGCAATTTCGGACGGTGTGGATAGGTAGGAACCTAAGACGACAGTTAAAATTGCTGCGAATGAAAATCGAGCAGCAGTGACATTTATATTCTTCCTTGTCACAAGCATTTAGCTGCGATCTAATCGTTAACAATGCTGTCGTAAATTCAGCAGCAAGGCAGACATCGCACCACACAGCGATTGATAGCTAATTAACTTTATGCAAAGTAGTGAATGGTCATTAATGTTATGGTGTCAGTGTGATTTGGATCATAATTTCCATACTCCATTTTACTTTTCGCTAAATGATTATTTAAAAACGAAACATACAGTTAATTGTAGCAAGCAACACTATTCGCCAGGACTATTCAATAAAAATTCTGCTACAAATCACAAAAAAAGTTTTCGGTGTATCTTTACAATACGTCAATATTCCAGAAGCCAGCGGCACGAGTGCTCACGACTTGAAAGTATGAAACAAGTTTTATTTCCCTCCCCTTTTCACAAAATAATTGCAGCGACAAAATACACTATACCATGAATCATTTGTTGACAGATTGTTCCCGAAATGTTTTCGCTGGTAAACATTCAGTTCTCAGGTCAGCCACAGTGCCAGTGCCCACTGAACACCAAAGAAAAAGTCTCACACATGCCCATCTAAACTGAAGAAATCCTATTCTCTCTCATTGCCCTGAAAATAGTGGAGTTCGTTATTCACGTATCGGGCCGAGCTGTTCCTAACGATAAAAAGTCACCCGAACTTACAGTGTTCTGTAAATGGGAAATGCCTTTGCGGTCGCTCCCATCAGCCACCTCGCCGAGTGTCAACTTGGCGCACATAGTGCTGCGTGGTGTCTGCCAGCGGTACGTTTTCGTTCATCGTCCATCACAGGCATAGGAATAAGTAGGGGCAGGAAAATTTCGCGAAAATAACGAGGAAAATAATGCGAAATTGACTATTTTTAGCGAAATAAGGCGAAATCGATGACTTTTATGAAATATCGTGAAATTTGTAATTTTCCTGTATAAAAAATTTAATCTGAGGACGACAGTCTCGTAACTGGTAGATATTGAATGTTGAAAATGTATTTTTAGTAACTGATAGTTATTGAATGTTGAAGTTATGTTTTGCCTACTTTATTTTTTCTCTCTTTTATGTATGATATTAAAATGACAGTTTATTTCCCTCGTAACAAACTGTGATGTGACTTCAAAAATAGCAACCAAAGTGGCAAAACAATTGACCTAATTTAGCAAAAACACTGAGTTTGACCAAAAAGTACATAGAGTTTGGGCAAAAAACACCGTATGTGGTAAAAAAATAAACATCTAATTTGAAAAAAATAAACATCGAATTTGATAAAAATATAAAAAGGGAAAATATGATGACAATTGGCAACAAAATGGCTCTGAAATTGGCAAAAGTTGACACCAAAATTGGCAAAAAATAACACTGAACTCGGCCGTAAAATAAAACGATTTTTTCCTGTCCCTGGATGTAAGACATATCACTTAGTTATTAAAAAAATAAAAGAAGTAATAGTGAAAATAGATGTAAGAAGAGACTGACACCTAATATTTCACATAAAACTTGGATCACTTAATATATTGTAATATATTATGCCCAGAATTTCTAAATTTAAATTATTTTACTGTCTTCATTTGTTGGCACTCTCGAAAATACAGTATTATGGTTTTATTGTAGTGTGTTTCTGTAATTTTGTGTGAAAGCTATGTTGCAGATGAAATATATTTTTAGGTGTCTGAAATTTGATAATTTGCCCTGTTGCTATAGTTTATTCATGTACTTAATTATTTTTCAGGTTGAAGCCACTGGAAAGCGTATTACTGAAAATTTCATCAGCATCCGATCCAGCAACAGTTGTATCAACTGTTTTCCCCCTTGTTGTTGCATTTGACCCACAACTATCGGCTGAAGTGCTAATTGTGTCAACAACTGCAGAATGGTTAAATACCCTGTTAAAGTGGTATGACTTCTACAATACATTTAATAAGTTAATTGGTTAGTTTTAATATTGCATGTGTAAACTGTTTCAGATATGTGAATTTCTGTATCAGTTTCCACATTTCTTACTGTACTGAAAAAATACATATGGCATTTTATAGACAAAGTCTAAGGCGACATGATGTGACATTTAGAGAGTAGTATCAGTGCTAAAATCTCATTTAACTGACATTGAATGCTAATTTTCACAGCCAATGTAGGTTTGTGTGGATTTCTTTGGTACAATTTGCAGGTCAGCTTAAAATATTAAACTGTTATAGGCCACAGATCTTTGCTGTGCATGGTGGATTGATAAATATATCAAATGATTGTAATGAAATGACCAGATGAAATACAGGAGAAGAGGTGTCCTTGAAGTCCAACTCTTGAAAGAGAATTCAGATTTATCAACGCAAGGACTATGAAGTATAGATGGGCACAACTCTATAATTACTAGAAACTAACTTAACAGTGTTAACAAAGTCATTCACATGTTATGATGATTCATGAATACTAAATAACAAACTGCAAGAAATCCTCATCCAACATGAGTGGCCAGTTTCAAAAGTCAGTCCATTTGCCATTCACCATTACAGCCGTGTGGCATTTTATAAGATAATGACACTGACAAAGGATCGTTTAATGTGACTGAAAATGAACCACAGATAAATATGTGTTTTATTTCTGACACATATGGAAATGGTTTGTATATGCTTAGAAAGCAGCACTGTTTGTTTTGTGGAAAATTCATGAAGATACTATACGAAATTTGGAATAAGCATTACAAGAATTTTTTTCCTCTGTTTGGTGTACACAAGGGGAGCATTAAATTTCTTTATAGCTATGAGTAATGCCATTTTTCACTCTGGCACTGCAGATAGCAATAATATACAGAATCACTTGGAAAGCACCGAGATGCAAGCAAAGGAATGCCAAGATCGTTCAGAGTGGAGGATAATGATGGAGTTAAAAGAGTGAATAGGAAGCCAAAAATAAATGCCAATGCACAGTAAAGATCACTGGTAAGGGAGATCTGTCCTTAAGAGAAATTCAAACCAGAATGTACATTGCAAAAATAAGATGTTCTTTCACATATCCAGATTTGTCAGCATTACTCTTGATGGATTTCCCTAACTCTGTGTATGTATTTGTTGATGGCAGTTCTTTATTTCTGGTGTGATTTTGTTTCAAAATTCTGCACTCAGGAATAGAGTGGTGATGTCCAAGAAGGAAACAGTTAAAGAGTGTAGGAACTCCATTGTGAAGAAAACAGAACTCTTTGCTTATAGGCTGTATATTGAGGAAAATAAGAGTATGCGAGTGAAACTTGGAATATGGAAAACGATGGCCTTGGTTTTTGACAATTTATGATATTGATACATAATATCAGAGGGGAGAGGACCAACATTTTTTTTCGAGTTTGTCTTATTACAATCTTCGAGAAATATTGTACATAAATTTAATTGATCATAGGGTCAGTTAAAAAGCACACTTAAACTGCAGATTCTGCATTTAGCACCAAACTGGAAACACTATGCCGTGACATGTACTTGAAGTTTCATATGAAACAACAGTGTCCTGAATGACCCACACTGACATATTTATAGGCAGCTGTATGCCAGCTCCATGTCCATTTCCATGCACTCCTTGTGGTACAACTAGACTCATCATTACTACATAACTGGAATGTCTCTGATTTAGAGTCTGTATTGAAACTTGAGCTAGATGAGGATTTGGAAACCATGCGCTTGCTTGGGTATAGATATTACTCCCTCCCCCCCCACCCCCACCCCCCATCCTCCTCCCCTCTTCAAATGACACACCGTGCCAAAAATACCCAAGTTTATGCCTGACCCTACTAGGAATAGGAAAGAGTTGTGCTCAGATACCTTCCATTAGGTCCAGTGGCATGTCAGCATTACAGTTCCAGTGCTTCTGATGCGGTTGGTAGCACCTGTTGTCCCAATGGGTGGTGACGGTGACTAGGGTCTACCTGTGAGACAGTGGGTTCCTTGAGCAACTGGGTTGGCGGAAGAGGTTCCAGTTCCATGAATTTCACATTTTTTAACCGTATGGCCTCCACTGGGTGTTGTGGTGTGCAGTGTGGGTGGAGTTCCTGTGAAAGGGAGGCTGTAAGTGGATTAGAATGTAGCAAAAGTTCCATCTCCATAGACTCCCGTCTTCGTTCATTGATAACTGCAGGCCGTGAAGTTTTGCAGGGTTGGCAGTCATAGTGATAATGTGGCACAGGAGAGGCACATTATCCCTACACCAGCAGGCAGGCCTCGAGACTCTTATCCTATTGGTTGTTGCTATGTCAGTTGTGCTGGAGACATTGAACATTCCAGTAGCCATAGCTGGTTATTGTGACAGGTCAGTTAATTGCAATAGAGGAAAACTATCATTTGTAAACTCCTATTTTCAACACCTCCAACTTGGGTACTAGTGTTGGAAGTTCGGCCGTATGTCTTCCCACAGTACTTCCAGCATCATATGTCAAGATTGCGGACGCCCATCACATCCCAATATTCCGTGTTCCTCTCCTCCCATCTATGTGTCAGCTGCAGAGAGCACCATTTGCTTTGCTCGTCAGACCGCAGGATTCTCCAGAAAGGAAGGAAAATTACGGAGTAAAAGACCCTGGACCAACTGAACTACACTGAGGCTAAGAGAAAATTTGAACGCCTGGATCCTGTGCATATGACATTGTCTTATGCCACCGCTACAACATTTCTGGCACCATCAGCTCTGCCAACCCCAGTCACCCCTCAGAGCCAGAAGACTACACTTGCCCCCTTGATGGTGGGGGGCATTTCCCTCCCTGTTGCTCCTGCACCACCTACTTCAGGAGCAACACCCCCCCCCCCCCCCCCAGCCATCAGGGACACCCGTCCCCACTTCTAAACAAGAGAAGCGTCAGTCTTCTTCGGCTTCTCTTGCTCCAAAAGCAGCTGGTCATAGGGCTTCATGCTCATCCTCAGTCCCGGAGACTGAGCCAGTGAAGTCCTCCCAACCAAGGAAACCCAAGGAGCAATGAGAGAAATCCAAAAAGAAAACCCCTAAGATCAAGGAAATTGCAGTGGCACCACTACCTACAAGCTCTGCGTATGAGGATAGTGTGGAGATTTTGGCATCCGCTGAGGGCCCAGATCTTGCCAGACCCTCAGACACAATGGATACAGACCACTCAGGCAATAAGTCGGTGGCAGCAGGTGACTCTTGAGGCATAAACTGCCTCACTGAATGTTCCATGCCTTCCCAGTCTCACGAGGTCATCCTCCAGTGGAATTGTGGTGGTTTTTTTCCACAGCCTGGGTGAGCTACAGCAACTGTTAAGCTTCACACCTGCTATCTGCATTGCCCTCCAGGAAACGTAGTTCCTGACAATGTGGACCCCTGCCCTCTGTGGCTATAAGGGGTATTACAGGAACCATACAGACTGTAGTTGAGTGTCAGGTGGAGCTTGCGTTTATGTCGTAAACTCAGTCTGTAGTGAACCTGAGCCCCTTCAAACCCCTCTTGAAGCAGTGGCTGTCAGAATGGATGATGCAGGAAATAACTGTCTGCAATGTATATCTTCCTCCAGATGGTGCAGTCCTCCTGAATGTATTAGTTGCACTGATTGATGAACTCCCCAAACCTTTCCTACTTTTGGGAGATTTTAATGCCCATAACCCCTTGTGGGGTGGCACCGTGCTTACTGGCTAAGGCAGAGATGTCGGAACTTTACTGTCTCAGTTTGACCTCTGCATCTTAAACACTGGGGCTGCCACTCATTTCAATGTGGCTTATGGTAGTTACTCAGCCATTGAATTATCAATTTGCAGCCCAGGACTTCTCTCATGTATCCACTGGAGAGCACATGACGACCTGTGTGGTAGTGACCACTTCCTCATCTTCCTGTCACTGCCCCAGTGTCAGGCCCACAGACACCTGCCCAGATGGGCTTAAGCAAGGCGGACTGGGAAACTTTCACCTCTGCTGTAACATTGATGTGACGGTGAAGTGGGTAACTACAACAATTGTTTCTGTGGCAGAAAATGTGATCCCTCACTCTTTAGGGTGCCCGAGGCGTAAGGCAGTCCCTTGCTGGTCCCCGCTAGTCGCTGAACCAATTAAGGAGCATCGGCAAGTTCTGCAATGGCATAAGCAGCACCCTTCCCTGGAGCACCGCATAGCCTCACAGCTCCGTGCCCGTGTTCTCCAGCTTATCAAACAAAGGAAGCAGGTGTGTTGGGAGAGATACATCTCCACCATTGGGCGCCATACGTCACCTTCCCAAGTCTGGGCAAAGATCAAACATCTTTTCAGGTACCAGACGTCAACAGGTGTCCCCTAAATGGCGTGTTATCTACTGATGCAAATGTGATTGCCGAGCACTTTGCTCGAGCCTCTGTGTAGTAGAATTACCCCCCAGCCATTTGCACTCTCAAATGGCAGCTGGAAGGGAACATCCTCTCATTCACTACACACTGCAATGAATTCTATAATGTCCCATTTACAGAGTGGGTGCTCCTCAGTGCCCTTGCACATTCCCATGACACAGCTCCTGGGGCTGATCGGATCCACAGCCAGATGATTAAACATTTCTCATCTCACTACAAGTGACATCTTGTCATCTTCAAGCAGATCTGGTGCAATGGTATCTTTCCATTGCAATGGCAGGAGAGCACCATCATTCTGGTGCTCAAACCTTGTAGAAACCCGCTTGATGTGCATCGCTACAGCCCATCAGCCTCACCAACATTCTTTGTAAGCTGCTGGAACGTATGGTATGTCGGCGGTTGGGTTGGGTCGGGTCGGGTCGGGTCGGGTCGGGTCGGGTCGGGTCCTGGAGGCACATGGTCTACTGATTCCATGTCAGGGCTGCTTCTGCCAGGGTTGCCCTACCACTGATTGTCTTGTGTCCATCAAGTCTGCCATCCGAACAGCCTTTTCCAGACAGCAACACCTGATTGCCATCTCTTTTGACTTATGTAAAGCATACGACACGACGTAGCGACAGCATATCCTTGCCACTTTGTGTGAGTGGGGTCTCTAAGGCCCATTCCCATCTTTTTATCCAAAACTTCCTGTTGCTCTGTACTTTCCGTGTCCAAGTTGGTACCTCCCATAGTTCACCCCATATCCAGGAGAATGGAGTCCCTCAGGGCTCTGTATTGAGTGTATCTCTATTTTTAGTGGCCATTAATGGTCTAGCAGCAGCTGTAGGGCCATCCGTCTCACCTTCTCTGTATGCAGACTTCTGCATTTCGTACTGTTCCACCAGTACTGGTGTTGCTGAGTGGCACCTACAGGGAGCCATCCACAAGGTGCATTCATGGGCTCTACCCCACGGCTTCCACTTTTCAGCCGCAAAGTCGTATGTCATGCACTTCTGTAGGCATTGTACCGCTCATTCGGAACCAGCACTTTACCTTAATGATGATCCACTCACTGTAGTGGAGACATATTGATTCCTAGGACTGGTTTTAGAAGCTCAATTGACTTGGCTGCCTGATCTTTGTCAGTTTAAGCAGAAGTGCTGGCAGCACCTTGGTGCTCTCCGTTGCCTGAGCAACCCTACTTGGGGTGCAGATTGCTCAACGCTGCTGCTGCTGCTGCTGCTGCTGCTGCTGCTGCTGCTGCTGCTTCTCCTCTACAGAGCCCTTGTCCAATCCAGAATTGACTATGGGAGTGTGGTTTATGGTTCGGCAGCACCTTCAGCATTGCATTTACTCAACCCTGTGCCCCACTGCAGGGTTCGACTAGCTACAGGAGCATTTAGGGCGAGTCCTGTGACCAGCGTACGGGTGGAGGCTGGCGTCCCTCCATTGCAGGTCAGGCATGCGCAGCTGCTTACCAGTTACGCAGCACACATTTGTAGTTCCCCTGAGCATCCAAATTACCATCTCCTTTTCCCACCCGCGGCAGTCTACCTCCCGCATCGGTGGCCCAGGTCGGGACTAATGATTGCGGTTCGCGTGCCGTCCCTTCTTTCTGAACTGGTGTCCTTCCCTTTACCACCTATACTTGAGGTCCATTCACATACAACTCCATGGTGTGTGCCTCGGCCACAGCTTCTTCTGGAACTTTAATGATTCCATAAGGACTCTGTTAACCCTGCAGCTCTCTGCTGTCACTTCCTCTCGATTCTTGACATGTTCTGGGGCTCTGAAGGGGTTTACACAGACGGCTCAATGGCTGATGGTTGCGTTGGCTTTGCCTATGCTCGCGGCGGCCATATTGAACAGCATTCCATACCCGATGGTTGCAGTGTATTCACTGCAGAGCTGGTGGCCATTTCTCGTGCACTTCAGTATCTCCGTTCATGCCCTGGGGAGTCTTTTCTTTTATGTACTGACTTCTTGAGCAGACTGAAAACTATCGACCAGTGCTACCCTCGGTATCCTTTGGTAGTGTCGATCCAGGAGACCATCTATGCCCTGGAATGGTCCAGTCGTTCAGTGGTGTTCGTCTGGACCCCTGGTCACGTCAGAATCGCAGGCAGTGAACTTGCGGACAGGCTGGCCTAACAGGCTACATGGAAACCACTTCTGGAGATGGGCATCTCTGCAACTGACCTGCATTCATTATTACGCCGCAAGGTTTTTCAGCTTTGGGAGACGGAGTGGCAAAATCTCAGTATGGACAACAAACTGCAAGCCATTAAGGGGACCACAAATGTGTGGAAGTCCTCGATGAGGGCCTCTTGCAGGGACTCCGTGGTTCTCTGCAGGCTCCGCATAGGTCATGCCTGGGCGACCCATGGCTACCTTCTGCGCCATGAAGACCCACCTCAGTGTCGGTGCGGTGCCCGTTTGACAGTGGCCCATACTCTTCTGCTCTGTCCTCCTTTGACTGCCCTGCGACTTCATCTTCAGTTGCCGGACTCGTTATCATTGATTTTAACAGACAATGCCTCATCGGCTGATATGGTTTTATGTTTCATCCATGAGGGTCGATTTTATCGTTTGATCTGAGTTTTAGTGCCTGTCCTTTGTCCTTGTGTCTTCCACCCTACTGCTTTTAGGGTGGAAGTTTTAATGTGTTGTTGTGTGGCTGACTTTTCCTTTTTATTTTAGTGATCGGCCAGCCACTGTAATTTTCTTCCTTGTTTTACTCTCTTCTGTTTCTTGCAACTCTCTGTTTTCTTGTCCTCTTTTGTTCCTTTTAGTGTTTGTTGTCTTTCCTATGTTCTTATGGTCTTGCCTTTCTTTCCATTTTGTTATATGTCTCATCAATTTTATTCTCACACTTATTAGTAACAAGGGACCAATGACCTCATAGTTTGCTCCCTTTCTGCCTCTTTTAAACCAGCCAACCAACTTGGGTACTACTTCAGGTTATGGCCTATCATATGAGCCCTGATGAGTAAATGTATGCTGGCCGCTGTGGCCGAGCGGTTCTAGGCGCTTCAGTCTGGAACCGCACTGCTGCTACTGTCACAGGTTCTAATTCTGCCTCGGGCATGGGTGTATGTGATGTTCTTAGGTTACTTAAGTTTAAGTAGTTCTAGGTCTAGGGGTCTGATGACCTCAGATGTTAAGTCCCATAGTGCTTAGAGCCATTTGAACCATTTTTTGAGTAAATGTACATAGTAGCAGGGGTTAATGGGTGTGTGGACCACTGAGTTGAGGTGGTCAGAAAATGTGCACAGTCCACACAGCACAGTATTTTGGCTGTCCTATGTCCATTGATTGGGATGGATTGCTATGTTTGAAGCAAGCTAATCAGTGCTTCCTCAGATGGCACACTTAACAATCAACAATCTGGAAAGACTGTATGGACCCATTGCCACTGGTGCTCCAGTGCATCCCTGGGACGAAATGTTGTTCAGGGACTGCTTGATTGCAGGTGCAGGCCAGGTAACCCCAGACCATACATACTATAGTGACATCAATACATGCCACTAAATGTGACACCCAAGCAACTACTTCATCCCAGATGTCACACAAGTATGTCATTTGCAGTAACTGGAGGATTTGGGTGTTAGTGTTACAATATCCTGACACTCTGGTTTTTTCGCCATTAAGATGAGATTACTATCACTGACATTGAGATGGCTATGCACTGGAAAAAAAACCCTTAAATACCAGATCAGTGCCCTTAGGAATGTATTCCAACCACGCCCTTAGTGCTGGGGACAGCACCCTTTGAAATAGCTGACCTTACCCTGATTTAGTAGCTACTTCATGTATGATAACTGGAATGTCATAAAGAGTGTAATCATACAGTGTAGGCTTTCCACAGCCAGTGCCTGCTTCGGTTAAAACTTCTGGGCTGATAGGTCCATGTTCTTTGCTGTTTTGTCTCCAAAGATGTCTTCCACAGTTGGAGACTAAACGTCAGGAAGTAATTTTATGTATTGATTGCAGCGTGTCGGCCAAGAAGTTTTAAGTAAAGTCAGCAAGAGTGTTTCATGTGTTATCATCCATTGCAAAATGGAGCCCTTCATGGTGATCAAACTAAAGTGTAGAACACAGGGGATGTGGGAAAGAATGCCCACATTATCATGGTGTGTGATGGACCAATTATGAATTTCATAGTGATTATTACTCAGGTACAGAGACTACCTCTGTAGCCACTACATTACTTTTTAGGGAGCTTGGAGGAGTCTCAATATTGAGAAATTTGTGGCCAGTAAGAAATGGAAATTTAGTTCTGTACAAACACTATAAAGGATTACTAGAGCCTCTTTCCCTACCTGCAGGTAATTTAACTGGGCTACTGTTAACATCTGGGATGCCAACGAAATGGGCTGTTCAGTGATGTTAGGTGTTTATAAGACAACATTGCACCAATTCCATACTGTAATGGGTCCAATTTGAGTGGAAAGCATTTGCCATGTATATATCTCACCAGGCCACAGGCTATCTCCCATTGCAAGTCCCGGGGTTAGAATAGGTGCGAGGTATCCCTGCTTGTCATAAGAGGTGACTAAAAGGAGTCTCACACTTTTAGGGCCTATCAATTCAGATCCCATTTTATGGTTTGACCTACTACTTTACAAATTCTACAGAAGTGCGGGCCACATGGGGAAGGATGCCTTACGTGGTGCATGAGTTATCCATAGTGCCCTTAGATTCGATCTCCTGAACCTCTTGTCATGGCTCTGCATCTCCACCTGCAATTAAACTACTTGGGAAAGGACACTTTTTCGGGGTATGTCATCTTCCTCCATTGTCTCCTGCCTTCTTTTGCCCCCATGACAGTATTGGATTTCTCTGCGCCCAACATCCAGCACGGTAGCCAGTCCATTGTGATGTGGCCTTCATGTACCCATTTGGTTGGTGGTAGTCTCCTGACTACACAGGGATCGCACTGCTGATGCCTGAGCTGTGAACTCCCCACATATGCCAAGGAATAGATGCCTGTCTTCCTGGGGCATCAGGACACCCAGCAACGGCCATCATGGCAGGTGGCCTTTGCTGTGGCTGGGTGGCGCCCATGGGGAGAGCCCCTGATCAGAGTGGGTGGCATCAGGGCGGATGACCCACAATGAAGCGGACTAATTCATCTCTTGCTGGTGACAGTATGGTGCCAGCAGTCTCTAAGAAGGGCAAGTTAGAGTAAAATCCTGACAGATATGACCCTAAATCGTTTCCCTCCCTCGCTACACCGTGGGAGGATCGTAGGGCTACAGAAAGAAGAGAGCCATATTCACCTCAGTATTTAGTTCGTATAGGAGAATGGATGGGGACTCCTTTCTACCTATGAAGCCTAAGTTTTTTGTTGAACATCTTGAGGATAAGTTTGTGGAAGTGGCAGTCCAAGATGAGAAGCGGTGCAGTCTTGATTGAGACAGCATCCCCAGTCCAATCCCGGGCATTACTCACTTGTGACCGGCTGGGTGATATTCCTGTTTCCATCATTCCACATAAAAGCCTCAACATGGTCCAGGGGATTATTTTCAATCGCGACCTCATATTGCAGTCTGATGATGAGCTCCACACCAATCTAGAACAGTGGGGTTCATTTCATCAAGCGTGTTTACAGGGGACCCAAAGACAACAGGGTTGCTACTGGTGCCTTCATCTTGGCCTTTGAGGGTGATTCATTGCCTGGAAAGGTCAAGGTGATGTTTTACCACTGTGATGTTAAACTACATGTTCCTCCCCCTATGCGGTGCTTTAAGTGCTTTAAGTGCAGGCACATGTCTTCCCGCTGCACTTCCAACGCCACATGGCGAAACTGTGGATGTCCACTGCATCCAGATACTCCCTGTATGTCTCCTCCCACGTGTATCAACTTCAGAGAGCAGCTCTACCCCTGCTTGCCAGACTGCACAGTACTCCAAAAGGAGCCGGAAATCATGGAGTACAAGACCCTGGACTGGTTGACTTACCAAGAGGCTAAGTGTAAATTCAAACGATTACACCCTGTTCGGTTTACTTCCACATATGCTGCAGCTACATTACCATTGCCATCACTGTTCGTGGCACAGTTTGTGGTACCAGTCGTACCACACTCTGTGGGGCATAAGGACAAATCGGCCATAGCAGAACACAGCCTCAGTGAGGGATGCACCGTCCAATTTGAAGAAACGAAAATGCTTTGCCAAGCCAGTGGCTTCTGGGAGAGCGTCATCAAGGAATCAGTCGAAATAAGATTACATGACAATTTTGTCAATAAGGACAAGGGCTACCATTTAAGTTCGGCATTGAACACTGCAATAGCAATTATATGCCAGGACTGTGCTCAGCTGCTAACACCCTGCTATTCTAAGCTAGACTAATGTGGCAGGCGGTGGCGGCGCCTGACCCCACGTGGTTTCCCCCCTCCTCCCCCCCACCAGCCTAGCGCTGGTAGGCGGGGTGGGGAGGGACGGCCGCCGCACGCCGCTGACCAGCTATATATAGAAGATAACCGCAGTCCAGAAGATTATGAGAATGACACTCATCGAAACGTCACGGATTTTCGATGGAGCTACCTGGATGGAAGTCCGAGAAGATATCATCAGCAGTGTACGCCAGGAAAGCCTGCATTCACATATGAAGCACCTCTATGGGGAGGAAGTGCTCTGCAGATTCAAACAGCTGCAGAATGAACGTATCAGGTAGACTAAGCTACTCAATACACTGGCCTTTCTCCAACGGTGTCGAGACAAGGGCGTCATGCCACGTTTTGCGGAATTGTGGCATCCAGTTAAATTGAAGAAGATGGACTGGATTTTGCGATGCGTGAGTGAGGCAATTGTTAGAGAACACATTCGCTTCTCACAAAGAGAATTGGACAAGAATGCGCGGACCCTATTCGCCTGCCACTTATTTCTCGCTGGTACTCAATCAAAGTATGCCTGGGAATGGGCAGATTGCAGCTCATTTGCCAACAGCGAGGTAAAAGACCGGCAAGCTAATGCAAGATCACACAGAAAATTCGAGAGACTGTCTGGAGATCTGAGCAGGAAACATGGTGTCGGTGAATGCAGAACAATTATCAACCTGATGCAGAAAGAACTTGACACCGTTACAACCTTGGCCCTGTCCAAAGGGTTGAATTTTGTTCCTGTTCCGAAGACAATACCGAAACAGGACATTATCATCGGTGTGGAAGAAGCCATCCATTGCCTGCCTGCAGAAAAAGTGGAAGAAATCAGGAATGAAACATGCAGAATAATTGACAAATCCTGGCTTCCGAAACCGAATATGATGTTAGCAGAACAGAAAGCACTAAGAGCACTAAAATATGATGAAAACACCATAGTCCTTTCTGCTGATAAAGGAAATGCTATGGTTCTATTGTCTGCTGATGACTATCACCAGAAGATAAATACTTTGCTGCAGGATTTGGCCTACAAGAAGCTGAAGAAAGATCCAACACTGAAGATAACAAGGAAAACCACAGCTTTGCTCAACCAATCAGATCCAACAAAAGAAGATGTGAGACCACTCTATCCCAGGGCCCCAGCACCTCTGCAACTATATGGACTGCCCAAGGTTCACAAGGATGGGGTGCCTCTTTGCCCTATAATGAGCAACATTAATGCAACTACATACGGAGTAGCGAAGCATCTAGCCTCGCTTCTAAAACCAATAGTGGGCCACGGCAGTCATCACATGAAGAATTCGGCCAAATTTATAACCACACTGAAGCGGATGTAGCTGAAGAAAGAAGATCTACTTGTGAGCTTTGACGTAACATCCCTCATTACACGTGTACCGCTTCAGGACGCCTTGGTACTCTTGGCAGATCATTTCGAGCCGAAGATAGTAAATTTATTTGAACATGTGCTCACCACAACCTATTTCAAATACGATGGAGAATTTTATCAACAGGTTTATGATAGCCATGGGTTCGCCACTTGCTCCAGGGATGACACATTCATTGTGCAGGAACATGGAAGATAAGCCCTGAATGAATTCCACGAACACCTGAGCAGCATCCACAAAAACATACGGATCACAATGGAATTAGAACAAGATGGATGTCTTTCATTTTTGCATATCCTTATAAGGAGAAAAGCAGACAGTATGCTAGGACATACACTATACAGATAGAAGACCCACATGGACCTATATCTTCATGCTACAGGCTGCTATTACCCAGCACAGCGGCACACCGTTCTAATGACGCTGGTTCACAGAGCAAGAGCCATCTGTGACAAAGACAGCCTTCCAGCTGAGCTGCAGCACCTTAAGGATGTGTTTTGTTGGAATGGTTACAGTGAAGTGCACATTAGATGTGCATAGAGGAAGAAAGAGTGACACAGCCATCCACAAAGAAGAGGAAGAGGGAAAGAAACTCACCTTTATCCCCTACATTGGGGCCCTTTCAGCCAAAATTGCGAGAATAATGGGGAAAAGCAACATCAAAGCAATTTTTCGACCACCTCCAAAAATGAGAGAGTTACTGGGCTCAGTGAAGGACAAGTTGCAGTTACAAGTTCCCAGTATATATAGTATACCGTGAGTGTGGGCTTCAGTACATTGGTCAAACACAACGCTGCAAGGAACACATTAGATGCATACGACTGGGGCACAAGGACAAATCGGCTGTGGCAGAACACAGCCTCGATGAAGGACACACCTTCCAATTTGAGGAAACGAAAATGCTTTGCCGAGCAAGTGGCTTCTGGGAGAGTGTCATCAAGGAATCAGTCGAAATAAGACTACGTGACAATCTCATCAACAGTGATGAGGGCTACCATTTAAGTTCGGCATGCAACCCTGCAATAGCAGCTATACGCTGGGACTGTGCCCAGCTGCTAACGCCCTGCGATTCTAAGCTAGACTAATGCGGTTGGTGGCAGCATTGCCCAGCCCTGTGCGGTTCTCCCCCACCACTTGCCCAGCGCCGGTACGAGGGGTGGGGAAGGACAGCTGCCGCACGCCGCTGACCAGATATACAGGGTGGTCCATTGATAGTGACCGGGCCAAATATCTCACGAAATAAGGATCAAACGAAAAAACTACAAAGAACGAAACTCGTCTAGCTCTAAGGGGGACACCAGATGGCGCTATGGTTGGCCCACTAGATGGCGCTGCCATAGGTCAAACGGATCTCAACTGTGTTTTTTTTAAATAGGAACCCCCATTTTTTATTACATGTTCTTGTAGTACGTAAAGAAATATGAATGTTTTAGTGGGACCACTTTTTTCACTTTGTGATAGATGGCACGGTAATAGTCACAAACGTATAAGTGCGTGATATCACATAACTTTCCGCCAGTGCAGACAGTATTTGCTTCGTGATACATTCCCATGTTAAAATGGACCATTTACCAATTTCGGAAAAGGTCGATATCGTGTTGATGTATGGCTGTTGTGATCAAAATGCCCAACGGGGGTGTGCTATGTATGTAGCTCGGTATCCTGGACGACATCAGTAAAGTGTCTGGACCATTCGCCAGATAGTTACGTTATTTAAGGAAACGGGAAGTGTTTAGCTGCTGTCACAGCTAATCCGCACATCAGTAGCAGACGAATTGCACGAGAATCGGGAATCTCAAAAACGTCGGTGTTGAGAATGCTACATCAACATCGATTGCACCCGTACCATATTTCTATGCACCAGGAATTGTATGACAACGACTTTGAACATCGTGTACAGTTCTGCCAGTGGGCACAAGAGAAATTACGGGACGATGACAGATTTTTTGTATGCGTTCTATTTAGCGACGAAGCGTCTTTCACCAACAGCTGTAACGTAAACTGGTATAATATTCACTATGGGGCAACGGAAAATCCACGATGGCTGCAACAAGTGGAATATCAGTGACCTTGGCGGGTTAATGTATGGTGCGGCATTATGGGAGGAAGGATAATTGGCCCCCATTTTATCGATGGCAATCTAAATGGTGCAATGTATGCTGATTTCCTCCGTAATGTTCTACCGATGTTACAACAAGATGTTTTACTGCATGACAGAATGGCGATGAACATCCAACATGTTGGATGTCCGCACATAGCTCGCATGCGGTTGAAGCGGTATTGAATAGCATATTTCATGACAGGTGGCTTGGTCGTCGAAGCACCATACAATGGATCTGACGACTCCGGATTTCTTTCTGTGGAGAAAGTTGAAGGATATTTGTTATCATTATCCAGCGACAACGCCTGACATGTGCCAGCGCACCGTCAATGCATGCGCGAACATTACAGAAGGCGAACTACTTGCTGTTGAGAGGAATGTCATTACACACATTGCCAAATGCATTGAGGTTGATGGATATCATTTTGAGCATTTATTGCATTACTGTGGTATTTACAGGTAATCACGCTGTAACAGCATGTGTTCTCAGAAATGATAAGTTCACAAAGGTACATGTATCGCATTGGAGCAACCGAAATAAAATGTTCAAACGTACCTACGTTCTGTATTTTAATTTAAAACAACTACCTGTTACCAACTGTTCATCTAAAATTGTGAGCCATATGTTTGTGACTATTACAGTGCCATCTATCACAAAGCAAAAAATGTGGTCCAACTAAAACATTCATATTTCTTTACGTACTACATGAATATGTAATAAAAAATGGGGGATCCTATTTTAAAAAACGCAGTTGATATCTGTTTGACCTATGGCACCGCCATCTAGCGGGCCAACCATAGTGCCATCTGGTTTCCCCCTTCAAGCTATACAAGTTTCATTCTTTGTAGTTTTTTCGTTTGGAGCTTATTTCGTGAGATATTTGGCCCGGTCACGATCAATGGACCACTCTGTATATAGAAGACGACTGCAGTCCATCCAAAAGCCGGGCAGCCCCAACAGCCAGCACCTGACAATTGACACAGCGTGCAAAAACGACGAGGAGACTCCATGAATGGACGATCCCGCAAGCGCTGACACTGGAAACAACGAGAAATGCTGCCTAGTCAATGCACTGACACACCCAATCTACATCCGGTACCAGGGTAAAGATTGGGCAGAGTTTGTCGACCGACTGGAACAAGTCGCAGCATTAGAGGTGACCAGCCTGGACAACAACTTGCTACTCACAATACTAGCAAAAGGCGAGTGCGACGCTAAGAAACTCGAACCACACCTGACACCGTACATTGTCAGCAAACCAATGACCAATGCGGAACCATGGAGGGAGGTGAAGAAGAAGAAGAAGAAGAAGAAGAAGAAGAAGAAGAAGAAGAAGGGCTCAGACAAGGCACTTGTAACAGGACTGCCCTGGCTGTGCAACGAAGACACTGTCAAGTAAGGCCTGCTGATGCGGGGATATGACAATGTGGCAGTGAAACTCCACAACTGGGCCAACAAGCAGAGACCACCGCTCTTCATCCTGGCTGTGGAAACAGCCACAGGTGAGCAGAAATGGCCTGCAGCAGAAATCTACGAGATGAAAAAGCTCATGGGCTTCCCAGTAACGGTGAGGCCTCTCCCAGTGGAGCTAGACACGAAGCCCCAATGTTTCAAATGTCAGCTAGGAGGACATGTGGCAAAATACTGCCACAACCAGACGAAGTGCGGAAACAGCCACGACAGTCGCAGCTGCACACGCAAAAGAGAAGACCACCCCAATTGTGCCCGCTGCAGTCTGCCTCACGTCGCGAGCTGGCACGGCCGCAAAATGTTTCCAGGCCGCAAAACCACCCAGGAGATGCCAGGACATACTTACCGCAAGAAGAGAAGAGGAAACAGGCGGAAGCACAGCAAGAAAGCCATGACATCACAACCAGAGACGAGCAAAGGCACCATGATGGCAGCCCCCTCCCACCCCCCCCACCCCCCCTCACCCGTGCGGCCGTCCAGTGCCGCCAGTGATAGTAGCGGTGGAGGTGGGCGACTGCTGGGGCTTGGGCGACGACACAGTGCCACCGAACGCCAAAGAGAAGAAGCCGCCACAGTGACAGTGGGCGACATACTGAATGTGGTTGTCGGGGCCACCGTTCAGGAAGCAGAATCTCACTTCTGAATGGCGCTCCACAACGAAATGGAGGCAGCCTGCCTGAGGCTGTAGGATGCCCTCTGCCCATGGCCACAAATGGAAACGCGAGCGACATGACACTGCCCGGACAAGAATTGAAGCTGCCACCCAGACTGCCACGGTACCGGAAACGAACACCAAACAGAAGGAAAGACTACTCGTAAACCGAGCAGTTCAAACCAGGGAGTTCATAAAATGGTGTAACAGCATAGTGAACTTTGAAGTAATAGGCGAGATCGATTTCTCCAAGCTCGACGCAGCGCAACGGAGAAGTGCAGACATTAACGTCAGGAACTGGCTAGAAGTCCGAAAAAAATTCGAAAATGAAGAAAAGAAGAAGAAGAAGAAGAAGAAGAAGAAGAAGAAGAGTGAAGACCTCTGAGAAGACACCACCAACCACAAAAGCCATACACCTAACATACACCCTCAATTATAATAAAGTACACCTGTAAATTGCAATAAATCAACTAAAAGAAATTAATATGTGTAACACTAAGGCCGAAAAGAGCATGAAGAAGCTCTATAGTGGCCCGCCCTATCCCCTTCAGGGAAGGGAATGAAAAGGCTAAGAAAATAAATAAATAAATAAATAAATAAATAAAAATAAAAATAAAAAAAAGGTCCATCGACACTTCGCCAGAAGATGATGAGAATGACACTTATCGAAATGTCACGGATTTTCGACGCAGTTACCCGGATGGAAACCCCTAGAAGATTTCATCAGCAAAATAGGTTGTTTTTTCCTTTTTTGTGAAAGTAAGTTATTTTTGTGTCAGTGCAAATTGAGTCATTTTCTTGTAATATTATTAGCTAAATAAATTCATTACCATGAGTCTGGGCATTTTATTCCCTTCTATTCAAAAGACAGCAGTAGATTTTACACCATTTTGTTATTGTCTGCGTTTCTAATCCCTCTGAAGTTCACAGAAATACAACAATTTCTGAAGATTTTTGAATCAAATCATATCACAAACTTAAGTGAAAATGGAAGGTAACTCAGTCCACCTGTTTGAACTTCGCGCATTTCCAGCCCAACCAAAATAAGTCGGATACTCAGAGGAAATAGCATGAGACGTCTGCCTCTGTAAAATCGACACAAAGACCAGCACTGCTTGAATATGTTCAGATAGTGCCTGAAGGTTCTGGAAATATTACTACCTGTGGCTTCTGTCATGATCAAATTGTACGTAAATTTTTCACAATTTTGAATATGTTATATGCACTGTTCAAGATACCTGTGGGAAATCACTCCAGCACTTGCAACTCAAACAATAGCCTGTTGTAGAAAAAAGTATTTCACATCCAAATTTGATCTGTTTTGGCATTGATTGGCAACTGTAGATATGCATCAGCCAGGTTCATTATAGACTGGCTTCTAACCAGGTTTGTCAGTTCCTCCAGTGTCGGAGTAGGGTAAAAACTGGACAGTTGATTGAGTATCCACTGTGATCTTAAAGCCCCTACATATTCTAATTGATATATTATTTTTTTTTTTTTATGGTGACTGTAGAGGTAATCTGCTGGAGTGATCACCTCCTCCCTCCCCCCAATACTTTGCAGTCTATCCAGCTGCACTTTACTAATTGATGAATGGCAGAAAACATTGTGCTTATGCAATATAATTTAGGCACAATTGACTGTTTTACAGTGTATTTGAAAACATTTCACAAGACTAACATTGGTTCAAATAATCGTTGTAATATCTGTGTAAAGATTCCAACACGAGATGGAATTGCCTCTGAAACCTAATTTATTTAATCATCAGTCTAAAAGCCAAAATGTACAAAATCATAAAGACTAAAAAAGTTTAGTAGCTACAGATGAATTCACTACTACAAAAGTGTGTTCTCATGGTTCCTTTTTGTGTTCGGCATGAAGAATGACCCAACCCCGTGATAGGTTTGACTGCATAAGTCACTACTTTGCACTGTGATTTCTGCAGTAGCGGTGAGCCAGTGTGTATACATCCAAATTTTTACATGGAAGTCCATATGTTGAGCTGGAACTCCATTGAAACATTGATTATCTTCTTGTTATGGCGACAGTTTTTATGGCATGCAGTGGAGTGGTCTCTTCCAAATTTGCTGATCGCTGGCTGATGCAAACACTTACTAAGTAGCTTGTTGCAGGCAAATAAAGAAGTGATATCACATAATGGACAGTGATATCATTCATGCCTGATACTGTAGCTTGGACTTGATTTTCTTGACGTTGCTTTTCATGTGGTTATGAAGGCAATGTTATGGACGAGCAAATTTTATAAGCATCTGGTTGCTGCCTTTGGTCTGATGGCAGAATACACATTGTGTTTCTTGCATATCTGCTGCCAGAATACTGCTTGACTGAGAGCTCACTTGCATAGAAAATGACAATGATTGCCTGCCACTGGTTAATCAAGACTTTGATTTTGAACATAGTTTGTGCTGCTTCTGCTGTCTCAAGAGTACTAGTAATCTTTACGACTTTGGTAAGCATTGGGTCTGATTATCCCAATGACTTGCACTGACCTCTTTGTGTGGATTTATTCAGGTGGTGATAACATGGTTTAAAGCAGGGGTGGCCAAGATTTCAGCTCGCAGGCAATGTGTGGACCCGAGTGCGAAAATGCTCAACCTCACTTCACATTTCCCACACTGCCCCACCAAGCTGTCTGAGCATTAGTGAGAGAAAGGAGGGGAAAATTGGGAACACACTGCATTTTAATGAGAGTCAAGTTGCACTGCATTCTACTTGGTTCTATGTTTCTCATTTCTCAACAATGTAGATTACAAACAAAACAAATTTTCAGTATTATTTAATTATTTTTTGCACACTGAAAACATAATATAATTTTTATCTGGTATGAACTGGCAGCATATGGACAGATGCAGACAGTTTCATAGTGTTTCACACTCAGGTTTTTTCATAATTGTGACTGATTTAATTTCATACTCGAGAAATGGTCTTTAACACAAATTATGTCAGTCAGAATATTGTAGCAGTTTTGCAACCTCATTATGGAGACTTGGAAACTCCACCTTAGGAAAGCAAAAAGATTTGCTAGTGACACTGGAATTACTTTTCGGGTCTGTCAGTAACATCGGCACATGCACAGGGGCGCTTTCAACTGAACAGCAAATGGTCTTGAAAACAGCACAGAAACAGATGTAAGGTTGACTGTGTCCTCAAAATATTTTTAAAGTATTCTTATAATTCTTTCAAGGCCACAGTGAGTTCTTCAAGCTTCACATTTTCTTTAAATACAGTGAACTAGGTAAGTGTACTTTCTTTCTCAGAATACGTCCCTCTTGCTTTCTCCTCTCAAAATCACGAAAGCTATAATACTGTTTTCTCCATGCAGGAACTCCAACACGCACTCTCTTCTTCTCACTCTTCCGCCCCATGACCGGATGGTATCCACATCCAAATGTTGCTGCATTTGCCATACCATAGTCTGCGCTACCTCCTTCGCCTTTATAATCGAATTTGGACCGACAGTACTTTTCCCAGAAGATGGCGGGAAGCTGTCGTTTTTCCTGTTCCGAAACCTGGAAAGGACAAACATCTCCCCTCTAGCAATCATCCCATTTCTCTCACGAGTAGTGTATGTAAGGTTTTGGAGCGTATGGTGAATTGCCGTTTAGCCTGGTGGCTGGAGTCCTGAAGTCTTTTAACACCTGCCCAATGCGGTTTCCGAAAGCATCGTTCTGCCGTTGACCATCTTGTTGCTCTCTCCACTTATATCATGAACAATTTTCTCAGGAAACGCCAAACAGTAGCAATATTTTTTGATCTGGAGAGAGCATACAATGCCTGTTGGAGGACAGGCATCCTCCACACACAGTTCTCTGGGGGCTTTTGAGGTCAGCTGCCCCTTTTTCTTCATGAATTTATGGCAGAGCGCACATTTAAAGTGCGGGTGAACACTACTTCCTCCCGTACTTTCTCCCAAGAAAACGGGGTACCCCAGGGTTCCGTGTTCAGTGTTGTACTGTTTCCCATTGCCATAAATCCAATTATGGATTGTCTCCTTCCCGATGTCTCGGGCTCCCTTTTTGTGGACGATTTTGCAATCTACTACAGCTCTCAACGGACCAGCCTTCTTGAACGACATCTTCAAGGATGTCTCGATCGCCTCCACTCTTGGAGCATCGAAACCGGCTTCCACTTTTCTCCCAGTAAGACCGTTTGTGTCAATTTTTGGTGTCATATGGAGTTTCTTCCGCCTTCCTTACATCTAGGCCCTGTCAACCTTCTGTTTGCGGACATCGCTAAATTGTGCTGTTCCTCCCACGTTTCCTATCTTTCGGCTTGCTGTCTGCGATCCCTCAACACCCTCAGTGTCCTGAATTGTACCTCTTGGGGAGCGGACAGAGTGGTCCTCCTCCGCCTCTATCGCACCTTAGTGCACTCGAAATTGGACTATGGAAGCATAGTTTACTCCTCTGCTCGGCCGTCTATTTTTCGGCGTCTCGACTCTGTCCACCACCGTGGATTACGTTTAGCATCTGGAGCTTTCTACACCAGCCCTGTGGAAAGCCTTTATGCTGAGACTGCTGAACCTCCGCTGTCCAATTGGCGAGCTGTCCTTCTGAGTCATTACGCTAGCCATCTGTCTTCCATGCCTGCTAATCCAGCCCATGACATTTTTTTCAACGCCTCCTTGGATTTAGTGTATGCAGGCTGCCCTTCCTCTCTACTAGCACTGGGAGTCCACTTCCATCAACTGCTACATTATCTTTCCTTCCACTTTCCTAAACCTTTCTCAACAACTTGGGGAACAGCGCCGCCTTGGCTGTGGCCCCGGACCTGCCTGCTCAGTGACCTTTGTCAGTTTCCCAAGGATGGTACCCCTTCTCTTGTTTATCTTTGGGCATTTGCTGCTCTATGCACACAAATGAAGGATGCCACATTTATTTACACTGATGGTTCAAAAACATCATTTGGTGTTGGGAGTGCCTATATTGTTGGCGACACCCCTCATCAATTTCAGCTTCCCGACCAGTGTTCGGTTTTTACTGCGGAGCTTTACGCTGTTCTCCAGGCTGTCCAATACATCCGTCACCATCAGCGGATACAGTATATTATTTGCTCAGATTCGCTCGGCTCTCTAAGTCTCCAAGCTCTCTACCCTGTCCATCCTCTGGTCCACCGGATTCAGGACTGCCTCCACTTGGGAGGCGTGTCTGTGACATTCCTCTGGATCCGAGGTCATGTTGGTATCTGTGGAGACGAGGTGGCCAATGTAGAGGCCAGGGCTGCACCCTCTCTTCTTCAGCCTGCTGTTCGCATGGTTCCCTTTGCCGATCTACGGAATGTTTTATGTCGTCGCGTTGCTCTTTTATGGCATGCACATTGGTCGACACTTCCCAATAATAAATTGCGGGACCTGAAAGCTCTTCCCTGTGCTTGTATCTCTTCCTCCCATACTCGTCATTTGGAGGAGGTAATTTTAACTGGACTCCGGACAGGGCACTGTCTTTTTAGCCATCGATATCGTTTAAGTGGCGATCCTCCCCCGCTTCATCCCCACTGCTCTCAACTGTGGACGGTGAGACACCTTTTACTTGAGTGCCCCTATTTTACTCCGTTACGTGCCCGTCTACAGTTGTCGCCTCATATAACTTCCATTTTAGCAGATGACATGCACTCAGCCGATCGCGTTCTCAAGTTTATTAGTGTCAGTGAGATGACGTCAGTCATTTGAACCTCTTTTTGGGGACAAACAACCCCCTTCTATAGTGGTTTTTAAGCTTTCCTTCTGTTTTTAGTTTCCCCACTTTTTTTAGTTTCACTCCCATTGCGGCTGGTTTCCAGTTTGGTTTTATCCTTTTCCTAAGTCACAGACTGGGCGCTAATGACCTCAGCAGTTTTGTGCCCTAAAACAAAAAAGAAGAAGAAGAAGAAGAATACGTCCCTCCTGTTCTGTGATTTTCTGTTTAAATGTGTCCTCATCAAAGTAGAAAGAAGTTCAGTGTCTTACTGTGGGTGGTATGTAGACAAGTCCACTTAACATCTGACATCTGCAGTCCGATCCGGATGCTCTAATTTTCGTTTCTCCACTTCTTACTCCTTCATAAATTCAAAAATGGTGAGTTTTAAATAAAAAAATTGGACCAGGCATGTGTCTTGACTTAACCAACATATTTTGCAGTAATATATGAAGTCTCCATACTCTTTGTTCAGTTCCATTGATATCTGTTGCACCTGACAATGGAGTGATGCTTGCAACTTCAGAAATTTTTCTACTCATACCACCAGTTTCTTCACATGCCCCAGGCCTCCAAACGGAGCACAAAGTGCTTTTTTTATGTACAGAACAATGAATTCTGTCTGTCGATCATTCTAATGTTTTTGCTTTTTCATTGTCAATTAATATTTAAATTCTTTCTGCATGCTCTTGTAATGCCATTTCATAGCAAATATGCAGCACCTGTTGCTTATGCGAATTGATGATTCTCATCCCTCTCTTCTGTCATTTAAACAGCCACTGGACCTGTGAACATCCTTTGTACCAAGAACAAATAGCGAAGGGTAAACAGTGCTGACACTATCATTCTGCCAAACTGAAGAGAGTTGTACTGCCAAAAAAAAAAAAAAAAAAAAAAAAAAAATGCTGCACCACAATGTTAAATGAAATGTCACACTGTTGCGGGTACTACAGAGAAGGACCAAGCAAAGCCAAGTGACAAGTCAGACCTTGGCCCACTCGCAGCTCGCACATCTTGCATCCATGAAGTTTGGCTGCCGTGGCTGGCCCTGAATTAAAGTGTCAGAATTGGACTTGCTGCATTGCTTACAAAGACAACCACATGTATGTACATCTGCAGCCAGTAATTCATTCATCTGCTTCCCCATTGTTTAAGTGTTTAATTTCACTTAAGACCTACTACTACTACTACTACTACCACCACTACTACTACTACTTGGATTGGATGATTATAATAGTCAGAACTTACATATTTGTGTAACATTCAAATTATTCAGATAAAGAGTGATCTGAACTAGTGCATGTAAATTACTAAAATCAGAAATTTAACTTGCCTTGCAGTGGAGAATAAGTTGTTGAAGCTAAACCTCCAACTGTCACTTGTTTTGTCAAATCAAGCAAATAGTTTAGATGTGCCCTGCTACAAGCATTAATTGACATTGAACCAAGAGCTCCAGTTGTTCTTTGTGTTAATTCTGTCATTGAAGAAGTTTTTCCTGTAGCTCCATTTGTCTGGTCCACAATTCACCCCCCTACAGGTCCAGGGACTAGAATAGGCCTGAGGTATTCCTGCCTGTTGTAAGAGGTGACTAAAAGGAATCTTCCACTTTTCAGCCAGATCAATTATGGTCCGCTTTTACAATCTTTCAAAATTATCCAACGTGTGGGGCATTTGGCAAAGGATGCCTTATGTGGTGCGCCATATATCCAGTGTGCAATTAGACCTGCACCTCATATTGTCCTGGACCTGCAACTCCACCCACAATCTAGTTATCTGGGCAAGGACGCCTTACAGGGCACATTATCTGCTTCCATAGTCTGCTGCCCTCTTTCGCCCCCATGACAATATTAGATTTCTCGGCGCCCAACATGAAGCACAATAGACAGTTTGTTGTGGTGGAATCATCATGTACTCATTTGGTGGTAGCCCTCTGACAACACAGGGATCGCACTGTTGATGCCTGAGCTGTAAACTCCCCATGTATGCCAAGGAGTAGATGCCATCTTCTCAGGGCCTCGGGACTTGAGGCAATGGCCATCACGCCAGGTGGCTTTTGCTGTGCCCGGGTTGCACCTGTGGGGAGAACTCCTGATCAGAGTAGGTGGCATCAGAGCAGATGACCTGCAATGAAGCAGACCAAGTCATCTTTTGCTGGAGATAGATTGGCCCCAGCAGTCTCTAAGAAAGGAAAATTTGTCTTTAATGCTGAGAGAGATGACCCCAAATTAATCCCGTCCCTAGGCACACCATTGGAGGAATGTCGAACTGTGGAAAAAAAGAGAGCCTTATTCAACAAGGTATTTAGTCTGCAGCAGAGCGGATGGGGACTCCTTTATGGCTACAAATTTCCAATTTTTTGTCAAACACCTGGAGGACAAGTGTGGAAAGTGGCAGCTCTGTTGAAAATGTGAAATGGGGCAGTCCTCATTCAGACAGCATCCTTAGCCCAGTCCCGGGCGTTGCTCACCTGTGACCAGCTGGCTGATACTCCCATTTCCCTTACCCCCCCACCACTCCCCCATAAAAGCCTCTACATGGTCCAGGACATTATTTTCCATCACAACCTTGTCTTGCAGTCTGTTGATGAGCTCGACACTAATTTAGAATGGCTGGGTGTTCACATCATATGGAACATCTGTAGGAGACCCAAAGACAGTAGGGTTGCTACTGGTGCCTTCATCTTGACCTTTGACGGTTATTCATTGCCTGAAAGGGTCAAGGTGATAGTATACTGATGTGACATAAATCCATACGTCCCTCCCCCTATGCGGTGCTGGAAATTCTAGCACATGTCTTCCCACTGCAATTCCATTGTCACGTGTTAAGACTGCGGACATCCACTGCATCCCAATACTCCATGTGCGCCTCCTCCCACTTGTCAACTGTGGAGAGCACTACTTACCCTGCTTACCAGACTGCACAGTACTCCAAAAGGGGCGGAAAATTGTGGAGTACAAGGCCATGGACTGGCTGACTTACCAAGAGGCTAAACGTAAATTTTAATGGTGTAACCCCATTCGCTTGACATCTACGTATGCTGCAGCTGTGTCAACATCACCCTCATTTGCGACAGTAGTTGCGACATATCTGACTAGTGCTGTGGGATCTCCAGGCTGTCCGAATATGTCGACCCCTTGGTGGTTGGGGGCATGTCTGCTTCCGTTGCTCACAAAGCACCTACTTTGGGAGCAATAACCCCAAAACGCTGGGGACATCAGTCCCCTTCCCACAGCCAGACAGGCCACAGCCTCCTCTGGCTCCTCTCGCAAGGAAGGGGTCCCTTGGGACTCTTCCTTCTAAGGTCACCACTAATGCAACTGTGGACACTTGCCATTGGCTGACAGAGCCACAAGCTCTTGGATGAAGGCCTTCAATGGTCTTCCTCCATGCCTGAAGCAACTTCAGAGAAGTCCTCCCGGCAAGCCCTTAAAGAGAAAAGAGAGAGCAAGCAGATGAAGTAGTAGTCTGTAAAACAACAGGACCGTCTGGTGGCCCCAACACCACCACTTCCTACCAGTTTTGCACCTGAGGAAACTGTGGATATTTCAACGTCCCCTGAGGACCTTGATCTCACCAACGCCTCACCCGCAATGGAAATTGATGCAAATGGTCATTCAATGGTGGCAGGTGATGCTGAAGTGTAAAATGCCTGCTTGGTCAGTTCATGCCTTCCGTAACTACAGAAAGCGTCATGTTCCAATGAAACTGTGGCAGTTTTTTCCTCCCACGTGGCTGAGTTAAGACAGCTCTTAAGCTTTACACCTGCTTTTTGTGTCGCCCTTCAGGGAACCTGGTTTCCCACAATGCAGACTCCCGCCCTTGATGGCTGTTGGGGGTACTACAAAAACTGTCCCTAGTGTGACAGACTGTCAGGTGGAGCTTCTATGTATGTCCTTGCCTCTGTCTGTAGCAAAACTGTGCCCCTTCGAAAACCTTTAGAAGTGGTGGCTGTCAGGGTGAGGACAACACAGGAAAATTAACCATCCGTAACATCTAACTCCCTCCCCTCCCCATCTCTTTCCCCCCTTCTCCCTCCCTCCCCCCTCCCTCCCTCCCCCCTCTCTCCCTCCCCCTCTCTCCCTCCCCCTCTCTCCCTCCCCCTCTCTCCTCCCCCTCTCTCCCTCCCCCTCTCTCCCTCCCCCTCTCTCCCTCCCCCTCTCTCCCTCCCCCTCTCTCCCTCCCCCTCTCTCCCTCCCCCTCTCTCCCTCCCCCTCTCTCCCTCCCCCTCTCTCCCTCCCCCTCTCTCCCTCCCCCTCTCTCCCTCCCCCTCTCTCCCTCCCCCTCTCTCCCTCCCCCTCTCTCCCTCCCCCTCTCTCCCCCTCCCTCCCTCCCCTCTCTCCCCCTCCCTCCCTCCCCCTCTCTCCCCCTCCCTCCCTCCCCCTCTCTCCCCCTCCCTCTCTCCCCCTCCCTCTCTCCCCCTCCTCCTCCCCCTCCCTCCTCCCCCTCCCGCCCCCTCTCTCTCCCTCCCGCCCCCTCTCTCTCCCTCCCGCCCCCTCTCTCTCCCTCCCGCCCCCCTCTCTCTCCCTCCCGCCCCCTCTCTCTC